>NC_141693.1:1984185203-1984900749 GCF_964263255.1 Lissotriton vulgaris
ACACGGCGTTACCTCACCTTCTGACGCTGAGGTACCTCGCTTCAGACACGGCGTTACCTCACCTTCTGATGCTGAGGTACCTCGCCTTCAGACACGGCGTTACCTCACCTTCTGACGCGGAGGTACCTCGCCTTCAGACACGGTGTTACCTCACCTTCTAACGCTGAGGTACCTCGCCTTCAGACACGGCGTTACCTCACCTTCTGACGCTGAGGTACCTCGCTTCAGACACGGCGTTACCTCACCTTCTGATGCTGAGGTACCTCGCCTTCAGACACGGCGTTACCTCACCTTCTGACGCTGAGGTACCTCGCCTTCAGACACGGCGTTACCTCACCTTCTGACGCTGAGGTACCTCGCCTTCAGACACGGTGTTACCTCACCTTCTGACGCTGAGGTACTTCGCCTTCAGACACGGCGTTACCTCACCTTCTGACGCTGAGGTACCTCGCCTTCAGACACTGCGTTACCTCACCTTCTGACGCTGAGGTACCTCGCCTTCAGACACGGCGTTACCTCACCTTCTGACACTGAGGTACCTCGCCTTCAGACACGGCGTTACCTCACCTTCTGACGCTGAGGTACCTCGCCTTCAGACACGGCGTTACCTCACCTTCTGACGCTGAGGTACCTCGCCTTCAGACACGGCGTTACCTCACCTTCTGACACTGAGGTACCTCGCCTTCAGACACGGCGTTACCTCACCTTCTGATGCTGAGATACCTCGCCTTCAGACACGGCGTTACCTCACCTTCTAACGCTGAGGTACCTCGCCTTCAGACACGGCGTTACCTCACCTTCTGACGCTGAGGTACCTCGCCTTCAGACACGGCGTTACCTCACCTTCTGACGCTGAGGTACCTCGCCTTCAGACACGGCGTTACCTCACCTTCTGACGCTGAGGTACCTCGCCTTCAGACACGGCGTTACCTCACCTTCTGACGCTGAGGTACCTCGCCTTCAGACACGGCGTTACCTCACCTTCTGACGCGGAGGTACCTCGCCTTCAGACACGGTGTTACCTCACCTTCTGACGCTCAGGTACCTCGCCTTCAGACACGGCGTTACCTCACCTTCTGACGCTGAGGTACCTCGCCTTCAGACACCGTGTTACCTCACCTTCTGACGCTGAGGTACCTTGCCTTCAGACACGGTGTTACCTCACCTTCCGACGCGGAGGTACCTCGCCTTCAGACACGGCGTTACCACACCTTCTAACGCTGAGGTACCTCGCCTTCAGACACGGCGTTACCTCACCTTCTGACGCTGAGGTACCTCGCTTCTGACACGGCGTTACCTCACCTTCTGATGCTGAGGTACCTCGCCTTCAGACACGGCGTTACCTCACCTTCTGACGCGGAGGTACCTCGCCTTCAGACACGGTGTTACCTCACCTTCTAACGCTGAGGTACCTCGCCTTCAGACACGGCGTTACCTCACCTTCTGACGCTGAGGTACCTCGCTTCAGACACGGCGTTACCTCACCTTCTGATGCTGAGGTACCTCGCCTTCAGACACGGCGTTCCCTTACCTTCTGACGCTGAGGTACCTCGCCTTCAGACACGGCGTTACCTCACCTTCTGACGCTGAGGTACCTCGCCTTCAGACACGGCGTTACCTCACCTTCTGATGCTGAGGTACCTCGCCTTCAGACACGGCGTTACCTCACCTTCTGACGCTGAGGTACCTCGCCTTCAGACACGGTGTTACCTCACCTTCTGACGCTGAGGTACCTTGCCTTCAGACACGGCTTTACCTCACCTTCTGATGCTGAGGTACCTCGCCTTCAGACACGGCGTTACCTCACCTTCTGACGCTGAGATACCTCGCCTTCAGACACGGCGTTACCTCACCTTCAGACACGGCGTTACCTCACCTTCTGACACGGTGTTACCTCACCTTCTGACACGGCGTTATCTCACCTTCTGAGGCTGAGATACCTCGCCTTCAGACACGGCGTTACCTCACCTTCTGACGCTGAGGTACCTCGCCTTCAGACACGGCGTTACCTCACCTTCTGATGCTGAGGTACCTCGCCTTCAGACACGGCGTTACCTCACCTTCTGACGCTGAGGTACCTCGCCTTCAGACACGGTGTTACCTCACCTTCTGACGCTGAGGTACCTCGCCTTCAGACACGGCTTTACCTCACCTTCTGATGCTGAGGTACCTCGCCTTCAGACACGGCGTTACCTCACCTTCTGACGCTGAGATACTTCGCCTTCAGACACGGCGTTACCTCACCTTCAGACACGGCGTTACCTCACCTTCTGACACGGTGTTACCTCACCTTCTGACACGGCGTTATCTCACCTTCTGAGGCTGAGATACCTCGCCTTCAGACACGGCGTTACCTCACCTTCTGACGCTGAGGTACCTCGCCTTCAGACATGGCATTACCTCACCTTCTGACGCTGAGGTACCTCGCCTTCAGACACGGCGTTACCTCACCTTCTGACGCTGAGGTACCTCGCCTTCAGACACGGCGTTACCTCACCTTCTTCTGACGCTGAGGTACCTCACCTTCAGACACGGCGTTACCTCATCTTCTGACGCTGAGGTACCTCACCTTCAGACACGGTGTTACCTCACCTTCTGATGCTGAGGTACCCCGCCTTCAGACATGGCGTTACCTCACCTTCTGACGCTGAGGTACCTCGCCTTCAGACACGGCGTTACCTCACCTTCTGATGCTGAGATACCTCGCCTTCAGACACGGCGTTACCTCACCTTCTGACGCTGAGGTACCTCGCCTTCAGACACGGCGTTACCTTACCTTCTGACGCTGAGGTACTTCGCCTTCAGACACGGCGTTACCTCACCTTCTGACGCTGAGGTACCTCACCTTCAGACACGGCGTTACCTCACCTTCTGACGCTGAGGTACCTTGCCTTCAGACACGGCGTTACCTCACCTTCTGACGCTGAGATACCTCGCCTTCAGACACGGCTTCACCTCACCTTCTAACGCTGAGGTACCTCGCCTTCAGACACGGCGTTACCTCACCTTCTGACGCTGAGGTACCTCGCCTTCAGACACGGCGTTACCTCACCTTCTGACGCTGAGGTACCTCGCCTTCAGACACGGCGTTACCTCACCTTCTGACGCTGAGGTACCTCGCCTTCAGACACGGCGTTACCACACCTTCTAACGCTGAGGTACCTCGCCTTCAGACACGGCTTCACCTCACCTTCTAACGCTGAGGTACCTCGCCTTCAGACACGGCGTTACCTCACCTTCTGACGCTGAGGTACCTCGCTTCAGACACGGCGTTACCTCACCTTCTGATGCTGAGGTACCTCGCCTTCAGACACGGCGTTACCTCACCTTCTGACGCGGAGGTACCTCGCCTTCAGACACAGTGTTACCTCACCTTCTAACGCTGAGGTACCTCACCTTCAGACACGGCGTTACCTCACCTTCTAACGCTGTGGTACCTCGCCTTCAGACACGGCGTTACCTCACCTTCTGACGCTGAGGTACCTCGCCTTCAGACACGGCGTTACCTCACCTTCTGACGCTGAGGTACCTCGCCTTCAGACACGGCGTTACCTCACCTTCTGACGCTGAGGTACCTCGCCTTCAGACACGGCGTTACCTCACCTTCTGACGCTGAGGTACCTCGCCTTCAGACACGGCGTTACCTCATCTTCTGATGCTGAGGTACCTCGCCTTCAGACACGGTGTTACCTCACCTTCTGACGCTTAGGTACCTCGCCTTCAGACACGGCGTTACCTCACCTTCTGACGCTGAGGTACCTCGCCTTCAGACACCGTGTTACCTCACCTTCTGACGCTGAGGTACCTTGCCTTCAGACACGGTGTTACCTCACCTTCCGACGCGGAGGTACCTCGCCTTCAGACACGGCGTTACCACACCTTCTAACGCTGAGGTACCTCGCCTTCAGACACGGTGTTACCTCATCTTCTGACGCTGAGGTACCTCGCTTCAGACACGGCGTTACCTCATCTTCTGATGCTGAGGTACCTCGCCTTCAGACACGGCGTTACCTCACCTTCTGACGCTGAGGTACCTTGCCTTCAGACACGGTGTTACCTCACCTTCTGACGCTGAGGTACCTCGCCTTCAGACACGGCGTTACCTCACCTTCTGACGCTGAGGTACCTCGCCTTCAGACACGGCGTTACCTCACCTTCTGACGCTGAGGTACCTCGCCTTCAGACAGGGCGTTACCTCACCTTCTGACGCTGAGGTACCTCGCCTTCAGACACGGCGTTACCTCACCTTCTGACGCTGAGGTACCTCGCCTTCAGACACGGCGTTACCTCACCTTCTGACGCTGAGGTACCTCGCCTTCAGACACGGCGTTACCTCACCTTCTGATGCTGAGATACCTCGCCTTCAGACACGGCGTTACCTCACCTTCTAACGCTGAGGTACCTCGCCTTCAGACACGGCGTTACCTCACCTTCTGACGCTGAGGTACCTCGCCTTCAGACACGGCGTTACCTCACCTTCTGACGCTGAGGTACCTCGCCTTCAGACACGGCGTTACCTCACCTTCTGACACTGAGGTACCTCGCCTTCAGACACGGCGTTACCTCACCTTCTGGCGCTGAGGTACCTCGCCTTCAGACACGGCGTTACCTCACCTTCTGACGCTGAGGTACCTCGCCTTCAGACACGGTGTTACCTCACCTTCTGACGCTTAGGTACCTCGCCTTCAGACACGGCGTTACCTCACCTTCTGACGCTGAGGTACCTCGCCTTCAGACACCGTGTTACCTCACCTTCTGACGCTGAGGTACCTTGCCTTCAGACACCGTGTTACCTCACCTTCCGACGCGGAGGTACCTCGCCTTCAGACACGGCGTTACCACACCTTCTAATGCTGAGGTACCTCGCCTTCAGACACGGCGTTACCTCACCTTCTGACGCTGAGGTACCTCGCTTCAGACACGGCGTTACCTCACCTTCTGATGCTGAGGTACCTCGCCTTCAGACACGGCGTTACCTCACCTTCTGACGCGGAGGTACCTCGCCTTCAGACACGGTGTTACCTCACCTTCTAACGCTGAGGTACCTCGCCTTCAGACACGGCGTTACCTCACCTTCTGACGCTGAGGTACCTCGCTTCAGACACGGCGTTACCTCACCTTCTGATGCTGAGGTACCTCGCCTTCAGACACGGCGTTACCTCACCTTCTGACGCTGAGGTACCTCGCCTTCAGACACTGCGTTACCTCACCTTCTGACGCTGAGGTACCTCGCCTTCAGACACGGTGTTACCTCACCTTCTGACGCTGAGGTACTTCGCCTTCAGACACGGCGTTACCTCACCTTCTGACGCTGAGGTACCTCGCCTTCAGACACTGCGTTACCTCACCTTCTGACGCTGAGGTACCTCGCCTTCAGACACGGCGTTACCTCACCTTCTGACGCTGAGGTACCTCGCCTTCAGACACGGCGTTACCTCACCTTCTGACGCTGAGGTACCTCGCCTTCAGACACGGCGTTACCTCACCTTCTGACGCTGAGGTACCTCGCCTTCAGACACGGCGTTACCTCACCTTCTGACACTGAGGTACCTCGCCTTCAGACACGGCGTTACCTCACCTTCTGATGCTGAGATACCTCGCCTTCAGACACGGCGTTACCTCACCTTCTAACGCTGAGGTACCTCGCCTTCAGACACGGCGTTACCTCACCTTCTGACGCTGAGGTACCTCGCCTTCAGACACGGCGTTACCTCACCTTCTGACGCTGAGGTACCTCGCCTTCAGACACGGCGTTACCTCACCTTCTGACGCTGAGGTACCTCGCCTTCAGACACGGCGTTACCTCACCTTCTGACGCTGAGGTACCTCGCCTTCAGACACGGCATTACCTCACCTTCTGACGCGGAGGTACCTCGCCTTCAGACACGGTGTTACCTCACCTTCTGACGCTTAGGTACCTCGCCTTCAGACACGGCGTTACCTCACCTTCTGACGCTGAGGTACCTCGCCTTCAGACACCGTGTTACCTCACCTTCTGACGCTGAGGTACCTTGCCTTCAGACACGGTGTTACCTCACCTTCCGACGCGGAGGTACCTCGCCTTCAGACACGGCGTTACCACACCTTCTAACGCTGAGGTACCTCGCCTTCAGACACGGCGTTACCTCACCTTCTGACGCTGAGGTACCTCGCTTCAGACACGGCGTTACCTCACCTTCTGATGCTGAGGTACCTCGCCTTCAGACACGGCGTTACCTCACCTTCTGACGCGGAGGTACCTCGCCTTCAGACACGGTGTTACCTCACCTTCTAACGCTGAGGTACCTCGCCTTCAGACACGGCGTTACCTCACCTTCTGACGCTGAGGTACCTCGCTTCAGACACGGCGTTACCTCACCTTCTGATGCTGAGGTACCTCGCCTTCAGACACGGCGTTACCTCACCTTCTGACGCTGAGGTACCTCGCCTTCAGACACGGCGTTACCTCACCTTCTGACGCTGAGGTACCTCGCCTTCAGACACGGCGTTACCTCACCTTCTGATGCTGAGGTACCTCGCCTTCAGACACGGCGTTACCTCACCTTCTGACGCTGAGGTACCTCGCCTTCAGACACGGTGTTACCTCACCTTCTGACGCTGAGGTACCTTGCCTTCAGACACGGCTTTACCTCACCTTCTGATGCTGAGGTACCTCGCCTTCAGACACGGCGTTACCTCACCTTCTGACGCTGAGATACCTCGCCTTCAGACACGGCGTTACCTCACCTTCAGACACGGCGTTACCTCACCTTCTGACACGGTGTTACCTCACCTTCTGACACGGCGTTATCTCACCTTCTGAGGCTGAGATACCTCGCCTTCAGACACGGCGTTACCTCACCTTCTGACGCTGAGGTACCTCGCCTTCAGACACGGCGTAACCTCACCTTCTGATGCTGAGGTACCTCGCCTTCAGACACGGCGTTACCTCACCTTCTGACGCTGAGGTACCTCGCCTTCAGACCCGGTGTTACCTCACCTTCTGACGCTGAGGTACCTCGCCTTCAGACACGGCTTTACCTCACCTTCTGATGCTGAGGTACCTCGCCTTCAGACACGGCGTTACCTCACCTTCTGACGCTGAGATACTTCGCCTTCAGACACGGCGTTACCTCACCTTCAGACACGGCGTTACCTCACCTTCTGACACGGTGTTACCTCACCTTCTGACACGGCGTTATCTCACCTTCTGAGGCTGAGATACCTCGCCTTCAGACACGGCGTTACCTCACCTTCTGACGCTGAGGTACCTCGCCTTCAGACATGGCATTACCTCACCTTCTGACGCTGAGGTACCTCGCCTTCAGACACGGCGTTACCTCACCTTCTGACGCTGAGGTACCTCGCCTTCAGACACGGCGTTACCTCACCTTCTTCTGACGCTGAGGTACCTCACCTTCAGACACGGCGTTACCTCATCTTCTGACGCTGAGGTACCTCACCTTCAGACACGGTGTTACCTCACCTTCTGATGCTGAGGTACCCCGCCTTCAGACATGGCGTTACCTCACCTTCTGACGCTGAGGTACCTCGCCTTCAGACACGGCGTTACCTCACCTTCTGATGCTGAGATACCTCGCCTTCAGACACGGCGTTACCTCACCTTCTGACGCTGAGGTACCTCGCCTTCAGACACGGCGTTACCTTACCTTCTGACGCTGAGGTACTTCGCCTTCAGACACGGCGTTACCTCACCTTCTGACGCTGAGGTACCTCACCTTCAGACACGGCGTTACCTCACCTTCTGACGCTGAGGTACCTTGCCTTCAGACACGGCGTTACCTCACCTTCTGACGCTGAGATACCTCGCCTTCAGACACGGCGTTACCTCACTTTCTGACACAGCTTCACCTCACCTTCTAACGCTGAGGTACCTCGCCTTCAGACACGGCGTTACCTCACCTTCTGACGCTGAGGTACCTCGCCTTCAGACACGGTGTTACCTCACCTTCTGACGCTGAGGTACCTCACCTTCAGACACGGCGTTACCTCACCTTCTGACGCTGAGGTACCTCGCCTTCAGACACGGCGTTACCTCACCTTCTGACGCTGAGGTACCTCGCCTTCAGACATGGCGTTACCTCACCTTCTGGCGCTGAGGTACTCCGCCTTCAGACACGGCGTTACCTCACCTTCTGATGCTGAGATACCTCGCCTTCAGACACAGCGTTACCTCACCTTCTGATGCTGAGGTACTCCGCCTTCAGACATGGCGTTACATCACCTTCTGACGCTGAGGTACTTCGCCTTCAGACACTGCGTTACCTCACCTTCTGACGCTGAGGTACCTCGCCTTCAGACACGGCGTTACCTCACCTTCTGACGCTGAGGTACCTCGCCTTCAGACACGGTGTTACCTCACCTTCTGACGCTGAGGTACCTCGCCTTCAGACACGGCGTTACCACACCTTCTGACGCTGAGGTACCTCGCCTTCAGACACGGCGTTACCTCACCTTCTGACACTGAGGTACCTCGCCTTCAGACACGGCGTTACCTCACCTTCTGATGCTGAGGTACCTCGCCTTCAGACACGGCGTTACCTCACCTTCTGACGCTGAAGTACCTCACCTTCTGACGCTGAAGTACCTCGCCTTCAGACACGGCGCTACCTCACCTTCTGACGCTGAGGTACCTCGCCTTCAGACACGGCGTTACCTCACCTTCTGATGCTGAGATACCTCGCCTTCAGACACGGCGTTACCTCACCTTCTGATGCTGAGGTACCTCGCCTTCAGACATGGCGTTACCTCACCTTCTGACGCTGAGGTACTTCGCCTTCAGACGCGGCGTTACCTCACCTTCTGACGCTGAGGTACCTCGACTTCAGACACGGCGTTACCTCACCTTCTGACTCTGAGGTACCTCACCTTCAGACACGGCGTTACCTCACCTTCTGACGCTGAGGTACCTCGCATTCAGACACGGTGTTACCTCATTTTCTGACGCTGAGGTACCTCGCCTTCAGACACGGCGTTACCTCACCTTCTGACGCTGAGGTACCTCGCCTTCAGACAAGGCGTTACCTCACCTTCTGACGCTGAGGTACCTCGCCTTCAGACACAGTGTTACCTCACCTTCTGACGCTGAGGTACCTCGCCTTCAGACACGGTGTTACCTCACCTTCTGACGCTGAGATACCTCGCCTTCAGACACTGACTCCTTTTAGCTTGCCTTCCATTGCAGAGTTACCTCACCTTCAGACACAGAGTTACCTCGTCTTTAGATGCTGAGTTACCTCACCTCAGACACTGAGTTTCCTCTCTTTTAGACACTGGGTTACCTAACCTTAATATGCTTTGTTACCTTACCCTCAAACACTGACTCACCTTGACTTCAACTGTATTAGCTTGCCTTCCGTTGCTGAGTTACCTCACCTTCAGACACTGAGTTACCTCAACTTTAGATGCTGAGTTCTCTGACCTTCATTTGCTAAGTTACCGCACAGTCAAAAACTAAGTTACCTTGCCTTTGTATGCTGAGTTACTTCACCTTTATTTGCTGTGTTACCTTGCCTTCGCACACTGTCACCTTGTCTACAAATTCTGTTAGCTTGCCTTCTGTTGCTGAGTTACCTCTCTTTCAGGCACTATGTTGCCTCACCTTCAGACATTGAGTTACATTTCCTACAGACACTGAGTTACATTGCCTACAGACACTGAGTTACATTGCCTACAGACACTGAGTTACCTCGCATTCCATTCTTCTCACAGCCCTCCAATCCCTGGGATTTGGGGGTTCCGCCCTAACTTGGAAAAATTCCTTTCTAAGTGGCCGTACCTTTCAGGTTTTTTCGGCCAAAGCCTCTTCCAGAGTCTGTGCATCGGCGTATGGTGTCCCCCAGGGGTCTATTCTTAGTCCATTACTTTTTAACATCTATATTAGACCTCTGGCCACTATTGTGGAAGAAGCTGGCTTAAATTTATTTTCATACGCCGATGATACACAAATCATCTTCTCCTTATCTAAAAGGGAAGGCAATGGCAGTTCAACTCTTAGAGAGGGTCTGTCCCAAGTAGCAAGATGGATGCAGGAAAATGTCCTTAAGCTAAACGGCGATAAGACCGAGATTGTGATCCTGGGTAAAGACAAAGACCTCTGGAACCCCAACATTGGCCCGAGACCATGGGTCCTACACCTAAGCCCGTGGCCCCGGTTCGCAATCTCAGATTTTTAATCGATGAAAAGCTTACTATGCGACAACAGGCCGTAAAAGTAGCTGCTACTTGCTTTGCTACCCTAAAATGGCTCCAAAAGATACTGTGGATGCTTCCTGTCCCCACACAAAGGACGGTGGTCCAGGCTTTGATAGCATCTCGCCTGGACTACGGGAATGTATTGTATCTTGGTGCCGACGTGACAACTGTGAAAAAACTTCAGATTGTCCAAAATGCGGCCGCACGACTACTACGCAATGTTCCCCGGAAAACATCCGCATCCTTGGCCCTACGGGACTTGCATTGGCTTGAAATTAAAAATAGAATTGAGTTTAAAGCTCTATGCTACATTTTTAAAATTAAACAGGGCTCTGCCCCTAGGTACCTTCAAAGTCTTATTCATGTTTATACACCTAGCCGTACTCTTAGATCTGCAGGCAAAGGAGACTTTGTGGTTCCTAGATTTAGGTTGGTGAAGATGGGCGGTTGCTCATTTTCTCACCTGGCTACCAAAGCTTGGAATGCTCTGCCTTTAGGGCTGAAGTTGGAAACTGATCTTGTCAGGTTTCGCAAGGGTTTAAAAACTTGGCTTTTCCAGCAATAATCATTCAGAACAGTCTTTTTAGTTTGTCTCGCTCTTTCTGAAGTCTTGTAGTTTTTTCTTCTCCAGTCTATCCCTTGGCGCCGGGAAACCCACTGCGGGTAGCTGTGCGCCTTATAAGTTTAAACAAATAAATAAATAAATAAATTCAGACATAGAGTTAACTTGCCTTTAGACACTGAGTTATCTCATTGCCATATTTTACCTTGCCTTTAGACACTGTCCCCGTGTCTTCAAATTTTGTTAGCTTGCCTTCCATTGCTGAGTTACCTCACCTTCAGACATTTTTAGGGTAAAGTGATCCCCCCACTGCTTCCAATCTAGATCATGTGTCCCACATCAGGTATGATGCAAACAAATAGAATATTTTGGCTGAGACCTAAAACATCATATTTAACCTCTCCTTCAGACACTGAGTTACATTGCCTTTAGACACTGAGTAATCTTACCTTCATACTTTGGGTCTGATTTTGATGTCGGTGAGGTCGCCACCGGCAGGCTGTTGGTGGTGGTCCCACAGACAGACAGCCCTTCGGTCTGACTACCCCATTATGATGCAAGAGGTTGAACCAAAAACATCGGGCGGAAGACCTCCACCTCCGACAGGATCTCTGATTCCAATGTATCCCTGAGGCAGTCACTGCCATCTGGATTACATTGTCCCTTTCCGACATCCTATTCGTGGCAGTCCGACTGCCATGAATAGGATGTCGGAATGACATTTGTGTGAGACTCTTTGAAATAACTGCAGCTTTGAGAACTGTGTCTGTGATATGTCAAAAGCGAAAACCATCATGACAAAAAGGGAATCATTCCACCCTCCCTGTTTGAAGTATATTTTAGCATTTAAAAAATACTGATTTCCTGATGCATTAAAAAAAACAAGTTCCCCAGCCCATCAAATGGACATGTCTACACTATGGGGGCAAATATATCACCTCTCAAATAGCCGAAAACAGTATTCAGCAGCTGCAGGTGATTAGGAAATGTATGTGTCCGCATGGCATGATTGCACCCAGCGTGCAACAATTTTTAATAATAATCTGTTTAAGCGCTGAAATTTTTTTGTTAAAATCTGCAAATTATGCAGTAGAAGATATAGTACATGGTGTCTGCGGAAAATGTATATTTATGCAGAAAACATAGTAGCCACCTGAATTGTTTTTCCATTGACCTAGGGTATAAAGTGCCAAAGACACTAAGACCCAACTTCATTGCACAACTACATGAAACACACAAAGGGTGGCAAATAAATACGACAGAGGATACAGTAGATTGATAATTTGGGTTTGGGGGCATTTACAGGTTATTTAGACGGGCAGGTGAGGTACTTTAGTGTGGATGGCTAATTATTCAGATGGAACTGGTTAGGAATGGCTTTTCCATAAGACAAGGTAGGCTAGAAGTTTAATAATGCCACCAAGTTACTGCATGTGGCAGTAATAAATGCCTTTTTGGTGTATGGTGCACACTTCAGTAGGTAAGCTTCTGGTTTCCCTGGAATGAACTATTGCACAGCTTATATTGAACCCAATAAGGGTAATAGAAAAGTAGACCAATTCAACTTTCAGTTCATTGTGTTCTTTACTTCATATTTGTTTGTTATGTCCAAATTATCATTCATTTGTACATTCCAATTCAGTTATTAATTCCATTCGTCTGGATATCCCAAAGCATTTAAACATCGATCCCTATGCATTTCGTGCTATCCATAAGCACTTCATCAGGGGAAATCTCTGTAACAAAAATTAACAGGTCTGATTATGCGGAACTATCCTCTGTATTCCATTACATTTAGCATTTATCAGTATTCCAACATTAAATCTAAGATAGACTGCAGTGATAATGGGTAAAAGTGTTGGTTGAGGGTCTAGTTAATCGTATTCTGTCTTGTAAACAGATAGCCATTATTCGATTAACAGTCTTTTCAAAACATGTTAAATTAACCAGGTTCTTGGGTGAACGAACAAATAGTGATCAGTGTTCAAGAGTGTAAAAAAAATTCTTGCCAAAAGTAAAACATTGTGAATCTAACTGAAGCATGCAACATATTTTTTCAATCATATTACACAACCAAATCGTCTTCAAGTAAAAATATCATTCACGGTTACATTTACAGCCGTGTGCAAGTGTTTTAAAGCTTGCGTGTCAGTTACGCAGTGTTCCCAACAGATGAAACGCAGTCTGAATGTCCTACCATTGTGTGCGGATGAACGGTGGCAGAATTAATAATGTAAAGCCCCAGCTTCATATTCTAAAGATCTTAAAATGGATGCCATAGCGGTCTTAGTTCGAGAGATGTACTTACTTGGTCTGTTGAAATGTAAATCAGTCGATCCGCAACTTCGCCCAGTATGGTTACCATGAGGTTGTGTGAGATTGTGTCAAAAAAGTTGGAAATCCGCGTTCAACGGTGGAGTGTTAAAAATAAATGACAGACTTATTTCTGTCTAAGATGGGCACCATCTTGTAATGGGGGAAATGTGCAAAGTGAGATCGAAAAGGATTGTGAGTTGGGAAAATAGCAGTTTCCTTATTCTGGTGTCTGTGATATATAAAAATGCTGTCTTAAGACTGAACAATGTGCATCCATATCTATGATTGTGTACATGCATTAGCTGGCATGTAAACATTTACAAGTGTTCATGAACATTATGTCACGTCATCACTAAAGTGGATCTGTGGAATACTGGATTCTGTAGAGTTTATAAGTAACATAAAAATTCCATCCTGTCATTCAAACCTCGTGCTCAGGAAACAAATCCAAAAATGTTCCCTCTGTAATAGTTTGTCCTTCATGTTCATTCCTTCTGTGTTCACCACGTTTTCCAATACCATAAATTATAGCTGTGCTATATTGTGTCTCTTTTCAACAAAATGTGCTGCCACTGTGGATTTCATGTTTGATGTCCTGATATTGCTCTTGTGTTCAAGAATCCTTGTTCTGATTTTGCATTCTGTATGGCCCACATAGCATGAGCCACATGGAAACTTGAGTAAATGGATCACATTTTGGGGTACTGCATGTAGCATTCACTTTTAATTTAATGGTGGTGCCTTTCATGGGATGATGTAAAATATTCCCTTTTATGACATTATTGCAATTACTGCAGTTATAACATGGTTGTGTGCCATGATGTTTCGCCGTTGCAGTTCCAATACTTTGTTGTTTCCTTAACAATTCCTTGAGGTTAGGACCTCTGGTGTATGCAAAAATTGGTGGTTGTTTGTTTGTTCAAACAAACCCATAAAGTCTGGTTCTCTGCTCAATAGTTGCTAATGTTTTATAATTATGTTCCTGTATTTGTTACTCAAAGTGGAATATTTTGAGACCACTGTCATTCTTTTGTTATCAGTTCTTTCTTTTGGTGAGAGCAACTCTTCTCTTTTGAGATTTGCACACTTGGTTTTAGTTTTTTCCAGTACGTGTTCTGGGTATCCTCGATCTCGAAATTTGCTACACATTGCTTCTGTGTGTTTTGCACAGTCTGTGGGGTCCGATATGATTCTTTTTAATCTCATAAATTGCGATAAGGGTAAGTTATTTTTCAAATTCGGTTTGTGAAAACTGGAGTAATGCAACATATTGTTGCGGTCTGTCTGCTTCTGGTATAAAGTTGTCATGAACTCGTTGTTCTCTAATCTGACTTGCACATCTAAATAGTTGATAGAGTGTTGGTCATGTGTCCATGTGAATTGTATACGATCATTGATCTCATTCAGTGATTTTAGAAACATCAATAATTCATTCTCTGGTCCTGCCCACAAGATAAATATGTTGTCTATGTAGCGCAAAAACGCTCTTCCATGTTTAATCCACATTGTTTTGTTCAGAATTTTTTGTTGTTCGAAGTGGTGCATAAACAAATTTGCATAAACTGGGGCGGCACAATAGATTATTCCTAAACGCTTGATGGAACAGAAAGCGAAGCCCCAACAGAGGACAACCTATGATAAAACGTGGTGGGTGTCTTAAACTCTCGTTGATTTCCCTGGAATGAAGACAATCTTGCACCTTTCCTAGTACTGGTGGACTAGTGGATGAGATTGGTGGTGTCGTTGGGTGAGGTGAGGTGTGGTTGGATGGAACTGCTTGAAATTGGTAGCTAATGTGGGATTGGTAAACTCGTTGAGTGGAACTGGTAAAATAGTAGGATGGGACTGATGTTCTAGCTGCATGGGCTTGATAAACTAGTTAATCACATTAGTGGATTTTTCTGGTGATGTGGGACTCCTAGTTGGGTAGAGCTTGATTGATAAGTGGGTGTTATTGGTGGACTTGTTGGATAAAGACTGGTGCCCTGATCGGTCTACTAGGTGGATGGGATGGGTGGAATAAATGAGTGGTAGTAGCTAGTCTGTAGAATTGGTAATTAGTAAGTGGAATTTGTGGGTTTGGTTGGAGAAATTAATGTGTTTGTAGGTGGATTTATGGGCTAATTAGTATGGGTATGCAAAATGTGCGTAATTTGCTTTTGAGTAATTATGAACAATATCTGTAAATATTTGTGGAATTATGCCAAATGGAAATCCTTCACTTCATGCTACACTTTAATAGGAAATGTGTCCTGTTGTCAATTGTTGAAGCAAGGACGCATTTTGCTCTAAATAACAAACTCATCACGAACAACAGCCACTTGCGTTCTGTTGCTTCTGTGCATTTGCAATAAATTTTTACGTCAAATGGTGAGTACTTGGCATAATGGCAACATTTAAAAAAATGTGCAAAACAAGCATTATAGGAAATTTAAACAATTGCACACATTACACCAGCATAATTTAAATTTTGCCCAGACTTAATAATTTGGTGGGGTTAGTACACTTGGTGGCCAAGTTAAGTGAGGTTATCGGCTTATTGGTGGTATTGTTGGTGTCGTTTATTGGAGAACTTGTTGATAGGAGTTGTGACCCATTTAGATAGGAGTGATGAGCTAGTTGGTGCGATTGCTGGACTAGTGGATGGAATTGTGGGAGTTGCTGGTGGGAGTAAACTGGTTGGTGGCACTGCTGGGTTAGTGTTGTGAGATTAGAGGACTAGTTCACGGATTTATTAAACTATTCAGTGCCTGGTGGTGGGATTTTATGCACACAAGCAAAGTGATTTAAATATTTCCAAAAAGAAATGTCAGCCTATTTTTGCTCATAAAACTGTGAGGTGTTTATTCCACATCTCTGGTGAGAACCATAAAGAGAAATGAAGCTGTTCTATAGGACAGCCTTGCAAACAAACTCAAAACTGGGCTGAAATATCAGGAAACAAAGTGACTGTGAATGACCTGATGTGCCCCATGAGGAGGACTCTGGTGATGAGACAGACTCATACAAAAACACTTACTAGAAGAATAATGATGTCCCCACGATTGTTTCTCATGGGGGGGTTTTAGGGTAAAGGGAGCCCGCTCTGCTTCCATTCTAGATCATGTGTTCCACATCAGTTCTGATGCAAACAAAGAGAATATTTTGGCTGAGACCTAAAACATCTGAGTTTACTCATTTTAAACGCAATTGCAGAAGAAAGATCTCTGATTTAGCTCATGTGTTTAGCAGCGAGGTCACCGTTACGAACCTGGGAAATGCAACTGACGGGCACATCTTTGAACATTTCAGCGCTAGTTAAGGATTTGCATTTGCAGTGCTTATTTTCTATTTTTTGCATGTTGATAAAATGAATGCCATTCAATTGGCTAGTAGTTGTTCTCTATCTCAAAACAAATTCCTTATTTGTTATGTAAAGTGTCTTCAAGCCTAGTTGAGCCTATCCCATGCGTACACACCCCCAGGCACCATAATCACCCCCACCGCGTTCTCTTGGCTAAGCTAGACTGTGGCAAGACTGCAGTCCCTCTAGAACGAATGGGGCCCCTGAGTTTTGATAAAGGTAGAGATTCAGGGGAAAAGAAACAACTATAAATATAAAAAATCTCCACCTATATTTAATCAAACAGCGCTAAAAGTCGCCAATAAATGGACTCCCAGATTGCTGGCCTAAGATCAGAAGCAAGCAATAATCATGAGTTCAGAATATATCAAGATTTATTTAGAATCAATTCATATACTTTCATGGATAAATGATCAAAGAACAAAATAAGGTACATCCCCGCAAACCATTCATTCAAACACTCATACCAACAGACTCATCAACACACTTTCACAGTCGTCCTGATCCTCAGGGATCCTGTCACACTAGCAGCAATTGGACATCATTTGAAAAAGTGGCCACAGTTATCATAAACAATCATTACAAAAATCAGAAGTCTTTCATGTGTGTAAATTTCTTATGGATATACTAAAATATCATGCAATTGATATTACAAAGTCCAGCAAGACAACGTATATAACACTTTATAAATAATTCAATGAACGGATGAACCAAAAAGGTTTTGTGTGGACCACCAAAAATGTCTTTGTACAGTGCCGACGCGCGTTTCGGTGTATGACCTATTGAAGGTCTCACCTTCCTCAGGGCAGATGTATCCGTAAACCAGGTTGTGGGAAGTACCTGAAATAGGTAAGCATTAATACAAAATACAAAATGAATGTATCATTAAACTCTATATTCGTATATCGATTATTTTATCTATTTATTAAATGCATGCTCATTTTAATAAACAAGCCAATGGCTCAGCTGAGAGAACATTTTATTCACAGGATAAAGAATACACAGGACCAGTGTACACAGGAGGCCCAAAAAAAGATATTGAGGGAGACAAAGACATACATACCAACCACCAGAGGGGTGAACTAGAAATAATAAATGATAAGGGAAAAAAATTGAAAAAATGTGACAATCCCAAAAAATCAGTGATGAGACCTACTGTCGCCCAAAAAATAAAAGAGAGATTTTCATAAGTCGATCCCCCAGAGGTTAATGTAAAGTTGACATATATAAGCAGATTAGCTACCTGAATTCGAATACAGGAAAAAACAGTTCAATGCCAATGGCGCGGTAAAATGAACAAGGAAATATCTATAAAAGACAATCAGCATCGATGTAACAAAATCAAACTAATACCAAAATCACTAAAGAATTAATGTATAAAAGGGTAATTAGTAAGATGTCTTACCAATAAGCGTTAGAGTAACTCAGAGTAGAAGAAGAATGGCCCAAAAGTGTTTTCTCGTAGAAGGGGGGGAGGGTGGGTGGCTCGAATAAGATAGGAGTTGTGACCCATTTGGTGGGAGTGATGAGCTAGTTGGTGCGATTGCTGGACTAGTTGATGGAATTGTGGGAGCTGCTGGTGGGAGTAAACTGGTTGGTGGCACTGCTGGGTTAGTGTTGTGAGATTAGAGGACTAGTTCACGGATTTATTAAACTATTCAGTGCCTGGTGGTGGGATTTTATTCACACAACAAAGTGATTTAAACATTTCCAAAATGAAATGTCAGCATATTTTTGCTCATAAAACTGTGAGGTGTTTATTCCACATCTCTGGTGAGAACCATAAAGAGAAATGAAGCTGTTCTATAGGACAGCCTTGCAAACAAACTCAAAACTGGGCTGTAATGTCAGGAAACAAGTGACTGTGAATGACCTGATGTGCCCCATGAGGAGGACTCTGGTGATGAGACAGATTCATACAAAAACACTTACAATAGCCTTATAGGCCACCGTAGAGGGCTATACCGGCTATTAAAGGCCCTCTCCAGCGTTAAAGGCCCCGAGCCGAAGGCGAGGGCCTTTAACTAGGGAGAGGGACTTTAATAGAGGTATAGCCCATCTATGCAGGGCTATAAGGCTATTAGAACATTCTGTCACTAGAGGACAGAATGTTCTAACACAAAAAAAAACAAAGCCTTTTGGGAGCGTGAGGGGATTGGAATCCCCTCAGGCTCCCTGAAGCCTTTGTTCACAGCCAGAGCTGTGAACAAAGAAACATTGGAATGTTGGCGCTCCAGGCTTATACCAGCCATTATAAGCCCAGAGCACTCCATTGTTTTTAATGGAGCTCCCAACATTCCAATGTTCTAATGGAAGAATAATGTTGTCCCCACGATTGTTTCTCATGGGGGGGTTTTAGGGTACAGTGAGCCCCTTCTGCTTCTATTCTAGATCATGTGTTCCACATCAGTTCTGATGCAAACAAAGAGAATATTTTGGCTGAGACCTAAAACATCTGATTTTACTAATTTTAAATGCAATTGCAGAAGCAAGATATCTGATTTAGCTCATGTGTATAGCAGTGAGGTCACCGTTACGATCCTGGGAGATGCAACTGACGGGCACATCTTTGAAAATGTCAACGCTAATTAAGGATTTGCATTTGTAGTGCTTATTTTTTATTTTTTGCATGTTGATAAAATGAATGCCATTCAATTGGCTAGTAGTTTTTCTCTATCTCAAAACAAATATCTTATTTGTTACTTAAAGTGTCTTCGAGCCCAGTTGAGCCTATCCCATGCGTACCCACCCCCAGGCACCATAATCACCCCCACAGCGTTCTCTTGGCTAAGCTAGAATGTGGCAAGGCTGCAGTCCCTCTAGAACAAAGGGGGCCCCTGAGTTTTAATAAAGGTAGAGATGCAGGGGGAAAGAAATAACTATACATTTAAAAAATCTCCACCTATATTTAATCAAACAGCGCTAAAAGTCGCCAATAAATGGACTCCCAGATTGCTGGGCTAAGAACAGAAGCAAGCAATAATCATGAGTTCAGAATATATCAAGATTTATTTAGAATCAATTCATATACTTTCATGGATAAATGATCAAAGAACAAAATAAGGTACATCCCCGCAAACCATTCATTCAAACACTCATACCAACAGACTCATCAACACACTTTCACAGTCGTCCTGATACTCAGGGATCCTGTCACACTAGCAGTAGTTGGACATCATTTGAAAAAGTGGCCACAGTTATCATAAACAATCATTACAAAAATGAGATGTCTTTTATGTGTGTACATTTCTTATGGATATACTAAAATATCATGCAATTGATATTACAAAGTCAAGCAATACAACATATATAAAACTTTATAAATAAATAAACAAACAAATGAACCAAAAAGGTTTTGTGTGGACCACCAAAAATTTCTTTGTACAGTGCCGACGCGCGTTTCGGTGTATGACCTGTTGAAGGTCTCACCTTCCTCAGGGCAGATGTATCCGTAAAGAAGGTTGTGGAAAGTACCTGAAATAGGTAAGCATTAATACAAAATACAAAATTAATCTATCATTAAACTCTATATTCGTATATCGATTATTTTATCTATTTATTAAATGCATGCTCATTTTAATAAACAAGCCAATGGCTCAGCTGGGAGAACAATTTATTCACAGGATAAAGAATACACAGGACCAGTGTACACAGGAGGCCCAAAAAAAGATAACGAGGGAGACAAAGGCATACATACCAACCACTAGATGGGTGAACAAGAAATAATAAATGAAACGGGAAAAAAATTGAAAAAATTTGACAATCCCAAAAGATCAGTGATGAGACCTACTGTCGACCAAAAAGAGAGAGATTTTCATGAGTCGATCCCCAGAGGTTAATGTAAAGTTGACATATATAAGCAGATTAGCTACCTGAATTCGAATACAGGAAAAAACAGTTCAATGGCGCGGGTAAGATGAACAAGGAAATATCTATAAAAGACAATCAGCATAGATGTAACAAAATCAAAGTAATACCGGAATGACTAAAGAATCACTGTCTAAAAGGGTAATTATTAAGATGTCTTACCAATAAGTGTTAGTGTAACTCAGAGTAGAAGAAGAATGGCCCAAACGTGTTTTCTCGTAGATGGTGGGGGGTGGGGGGGTGGCTCGAATAAGATAGGAGTTGTGACCCATTTGGTGGGAGTGATGAGCTAGTTGGTGCGATTGCTGGACTAGTTGATGGAATTGTGGGAGTTGCTGGTGGGAATTGGTTGGTGGGACTGCTGGGCTAGTTTTGTGAGATTAGAGGACTAGTCCACGGATTTATTAAACTATTCAGTGCCTGGTGGTGGGATTTTATTCAGACAAGCAAAGTGGTTTAAACGTTTCCAAAAAGAAATGTCAGCATATTTTTGCTCATAAAACTGTGAGGTGTTTATTCCACATCTCTGGTGAGAACCCTAAAGAGAAATGAAGCTGTTCTATAGGACAGCCTTGCAAACAAACTCAAAACTGGGCTGTAATGTCAGGAAACAAAGGGACTGTGAATGACCTGATGTGCCCCATGAGGAGGACTCTGGTGATGAGACAGACTCATACAAAAACACTTACTAGAAGAATAATGATGTCCCCACGATTGTTTCTCATGGGGGGCTGGGGGGGTTTAGGGCACAGGGAGCCCCCTCTGCTTCCATTCTAGATCATGTGTTCCACATCAGTTCTGATGCAAACAAAGACAATATTTTGGCTGAGACTTAAAACATCTGATTTTACTAATTTTAAACGCAATTGTAGAAGCAAGATATCTGATTTAGCTCATGTATAGCAGTGAGGTCACCGTTGCGAACCTGGGAAATGCAACTGACGGGCACATCTTTGAACATTTCAGCGCTAATTAAGGATTTGCATTTGCAGTGCTTATTTTTTATTTTTTGCATGTTGATAAAATGAATGCCATTCAATTGGCTAGTAGTTTTTCTCTATCTCAAAACAAATTCCTTATTTGTTATGTAAAGTGTCTTCAAGCCCAGTTGAGCCTATTCCACGCGTACCCACCCAGAGGCACCATATTCACCCCCACAGCGTACTCTTGGCTGAGCTAGAATGTGGCAAGGCTGCAGTCCCTTTTTAGGTCTCGCCTGGTGTTAGCAGCGCGCATGGGCGGCTCTCGCCATGCGAAGGCCTTTTGCGATAGATTCAGCCAAAGCTGAATGCATGCGTACAGATGGACGAAGATGGCTGCTCACGCCGTTCACAAAGCTAAACATGCACGCCTACAGACAAACAAATGCACGCACATGTGGACAGCCTGACGCCATCTTTGTTTACTTTAATTAGCGTAGGGATGTGCACACGCGCACGCAGTTTTTGTCCCTACGGGTGCATGGCGGCGTGCTTTCGCTTTCCCTCCCTCCCCCCGTCGGTCCCCTCCTTCTTGTGTCATGCAGTATATTTTAGACGTGTAGGGATGTGCACACGCGTGCACATGGCGGTGCGCTTTTTTCCTTGATTCTACAATTAGACAGTAAATTCACCACAGAGTTCTTGTTTAAAACTGGAGTACAAACATTCTGTGAATGTTTCATATGTAAGGCAGACATAGAGGCTAAATTGCACGAACGAGAGCTGTGGAAATTACAGCATTTTCTATTGAAGTGGATACAGGAAGGAACCAAATTAAGAGTTTACATATACTATTTGGGCAATCTGATTCTATTGTTACCTTGCTCAGCGCGTTTCATTCTTATTTTTATTTCACTCTTCACCTGGGGGCCCCTCACTCTCTTGTAGCCCTCGCCAAGTGCTGTCTTCTTCCGATGGAGCCTCGTCCCAGTGCTACCTGGCGGCCCCTCACTCTCTTGTAGCCCTCGCCGACTGCTGTCTTCTTCAGGTGGAGCCTTGGCCCAGTGCTGCCTGGCGGCCCCTCACTCTCTGGTAGCCCTCGCTGAGCGCTGTCTTCTCCAGGTGGAGCCTCGGCCCAGTGCTGCCTGGGGGCCCCTCACTCTCTGGTAGCCCTCGCTGAGTGCTGTCTTCTTCAGATGGAGCCTCGTCCCAGTGCTGCCTGGTGGCCCCGCACTCTCTTGTAGCCCTCCCCGAGTGCTGCCTTCTTCAGGTGGAGCCTCGGCCCAGTGCTGCCTGGCGGGCCCTCACTCTCTTGTAGCCCTCGCTGAGTGCTGTCTTCTTCAGGTGGGGCCTCGGCCCAGTGCTGCCTGGGGGCCTCTCACTCTCTGGTAGCCCTCGCCGAGCGCTGTCTTCTTCAGGTGGAGCCTCGGCACAGTGTTGCAGTGGAAGCTGCACTGCAGCCTCGTTCTCATGCTTCCGCTTGTTTTGCTTATGGTTGTGATCGGTGCCGGGGAGGTGGGGCAGCTTATCACATTTTACTCCACCGCTGTAATAACACGAGTAATCTGCCTGTGGACTGTTACATTAATGTTTGAAAGGCTGTTTGCCATAGGACAAACAATGAGTTTTGTTATAGACATGGCGTCTGCCACATAAAGACGTGCGCACAAAAACTTTCAAAGAGTCTGCGACAGAGAAAAGGAAACAATAACAAACAATTCACCGTAAGTGCTGCTCAAAGCCTTGGTGATGGGAGAAGTCCCTCTGTAGAGCTGTTGCGCTCACAGTCAAAACCCTAAACTGTCAGGTTCCACTGCAGGACCTGGGAATGAGAGCGAGATCCGTGGAAGCCGTGTGTGGGATCATCTCCCCTGAACCCAAAACCCACTGCAGCGCTCCCGGTGGGGGCTAGGGGGAGAGATATGATGTTCAGAAAGGATAAGGCAGTACCTTCCATGACGAATGAAGCTTTAGAGAGCTGCAGCCCACTTTTGGCACTGTAGGGCAGGGGCAGATATTGAGGCCAAGGGTGTAAAGAGCGCACTGCACACTGAGCATGTCTTCTACATACCCCGGTAGAGTGGGTCGTGACACATTTTTCATGCCTGCAGTTGTGTCCGTAGCTCTCGTGCAGGGCCTTGGAATTACGATTGCACAGCCACTGTGTTTTTCGATTAGTTATGGATTTGCCACATAATTTATCATATGCTGCATAATGTGCATGTTTTGACAAAAAAAATCAAACGGTGTAAAGAGTTACTAAAAATGTAGCGACACAGGTTTCCATGAACTGGAATGTCCTTTGTAAAGGCACCTTTCTTTTGCCTATTTCAATACGTGGGTGTTATACTGGTACTGAGTTGTAACCGATGTCCAGACAGTGTTTACAGGCATAAGAAGCATTGAAAATGCAATAGGTCTCGCCTTTAGTTAAGTTAAAGCCATTTACTTTGCTAATGGTATTGTAATGTATAGCAAAGCAAATGGATTTAACTTAATGAAAGGCGACACCTATTGCATTTTTAATGCTTGTTTGTCCTGCTTACCGGCTGATCCCTGCCTGCATTCAGCTGGGCTGCATTTGACTGATAGCTCAGTACTCATGGGCTGTGATTTAAAAGTGGGTCTGTTTTGCTAGATTCCCCTGTTGGAGCAGGAGGCACGGCCTTTTAAGCACACTTAGTAGCTGTAGATAGTCTGCAAAATCAGCTTTAATTCTGTAGGTTTTGACCTGGCTGCGACCATCACCGGGGCCACACCTCACGGACCTCTGGGCGATAGATTCAATGGATGGGAGGGAATTACGTCAGGCATGTTTTGCCCAGAATTGAAAGTGACTATTTATTGAGTTAGCCTGCCTTTGAAACCTGCATTAGTTTTTGTGTTAAACAAGCCCATGGACGGCTTTCCTTCTCTGCAACACATCACACCTGACTGCCTTCTGCCATCTCATTGAATAGAAGATAATGCTTCAACATTGTGACACAATTGTGTTCTGATCCTTACCACTGAGAACTAAATCAAATCAAATCAGGTGTTTGTTAAGCGCGACTACTCACCCGTAAGGGTCTCAAGGCACTAGGGGTGTGGGGTGGGGGAGGTTCGCAGGTTCCAGTCCATCAAGAAGGGGGGTCTGCCGAAGAGCCAAGTTTTGAGGTTTCTTGCGAAGATGGGGAGCGATGTTATCTGTCGGAGGTGTAGCGGAAGGTCGTTCCAGGCTCTGGCCGCACGGAAAGAGAAGGAGCGGTCTCCCGATCTGGTCTTTCTGGTGCAGGGACCATGGTGTAGGAGAGCTGGGCTGATCGTAGGGTCCTACTAGACCTCTGCAAATTGCCATTTGGCAAGCAAAGGTTTGTGAAGGCAACACATTTCACAACTAGCAAAGACTGTCACCTTCGCAAAGGTTTTCCCTGCAGGCGTAAATTCTCATAGGTGTCAGTGGGGAAACGCAACCCATCTCAGCCGCCTGATTATTCAGATTAACCATTCAGGTTGACTGTGGGATCCGGATGCACAGGTGGGCACAATTAAACGTTTGCAAATTTGATGAACTTCATGCTTGTTTGCAAAAGAGTCAAATTTCCACAGTTTACCTGACTACACTATTTTACTTAAAACTGTGTCCAAGGCTAGTGTCTCCATGGCCTAAGGAGGCCTTGAGCATCTATCTCAGGTCAGTGCAACTAACCAACGCCTGAAACACACCAAACTAAAGTGGACATTGCCAGTGCGTAACCTAAGTGTTCATTTCTAAGGAGAAAAACACATTGAAATGTCAGATTTGTAAAGTTCATCTGACAGCTTCGATCTCGCAATAAAATGGTTGAAAAGAGAACTTTCCCCAGATAATTTGCTTCATATCTACTCAGAAATGAGTGGTGGAAGGAATATTTTTTTTAATTTATGTTCAGTGGTCTAATTAAATCCATATCATGCCTTACTGTACTGCAGTGCTGTGAAGGTGATTGGTTGGCATGTGTTGAAAAGCAAAGAATTATACCTAAGATTCAGTGGAAAAGGTTACCATAACATACCGGTCAGAATTCTTCAGCGATGGATTTGGAAATGGCCTCAGAGTGCCAGCAAAGCAGATGAAAATATGAGTTTTTGCTGCCAGCGGGTTTAACAAAACAAAAATGATGAGGACAGCCCACATTTTGTCATCTCCTTAAGGGCTTTTTCTAATACAGACCAGTGAGACTTTCTCCTGATACTTTGTAATACTTTGAGTCAATTTCTCCTTTTAAGATGGAAGTCATGTTTCATAGCCACCAATTGCATGAGCTCAAGTAAATTGAGGTACCCCTGCAGCATTGGGAGCAACCCTAAAACTTGAGATACTGGCCCACTGGCCCACCTCATTGCTGATGAGTTCTACCAGGTACGGACCAACACACACATATGTGTGTGTGTATATATGCATGTATAGTAAAAGTGAAGCACAAATGTAGACGGGAAGGGAGGAACAACAAGCAAGGAAGTCAGCACCCCAGTAACAGTAGCTATATATATATATCTATTGTATGATTAATGACATTTGTTAAAATTTTACAGTAAGACAAGAATTAAACTGAACTAAATTTCACATTCTTTAGCCAAATTGTAGCTAAATATGAAACAGTATTTTGCACGTCTTCTTAATGTAGATTTCCAGAACTACTAAAGGTCCTAAATTCGACAACGGGGAATCGCCCTACATCCCTTTGTGCGTACGAGTGTTAAACCTTTTTCCTAGTCAAAGGACAAGAAACCCGGATCTCTGGGGAATGTGCACAATAAGCAACATTATAACCATTTAAGAGGTATTATGCCTTGACTGCTACACGCATTTCGTGGTGAATGCTGGTATTCTGTGCAAGTGGTAAGGAGACAACTCTAGTCAGCTGTGGATGATCACCACACAACTCCTCAAGTGCATCAGTGTGTTAAACATTTCTCCTAATCAGAGGAAAAAAACAAATTCTCCATAGAAAGTACGCAATAAATCCAATTAACCATTATAGACCTTCAACGCTGGATACAGGTGTTCTTTGCAAATCATCAGGGGTGGTTCTAGTTAAATTGTCGATTACTAACATTATCTATTTTAGATAAATCTTAAATCACGCAGTCAATTGACAAGTCATCCTTTAGAGTAGCTTTAACATAGCTCCACTGCTTAGTTACACACTCAAACACTCAACATGTTAGAATTTAAATATATTACTGCCATATTACTTGTATTTTACCTGATATAATGTTAGCATTTATGTAGCTATTTGTTAATATATCCCTGCTATATGCATAAGCAACTAATAAGTGCAGATGTTAAGTAAGTTAGGTTGACATCTGTGCCACCATTTTACCTCTCGAAGACGCCATTTTCTATTGTAATCGAAACTGTTACTTGATCATTTACGAGAAATGGTCCTTGGTGAGTTTAGTTTCTCAAATGTTGACTCTTGCTCATTAACGCATGCCTTTTCTGTTACATGGAGGCCTTCTCCCACCTGTCTAGTGGGGAGAATAAGCCAGACGACCTTGGGCAGTAGATAGTTTGTATTCAATAGATAGCTTGTGCCAGGCAGCGGAATCGAAACTTATGTTCTGTACTCCCATTGTATTACGACAGCTACCAGTGTTTTTCCATAGTAGGCAGGTCTTAGTGGGCTTCGCAACATGCATAATTGTTACATCCTGCATTATATTTCTTATCTTTATTACTTCCCCTTTAATGGCATGAGACCTGGTTCATTGTGTTCTGGTTCTCAGAACTTTCTTAGTGATGCATTCTGCATCCTTGAGTCAGTTGTACCTGATCTTTGAAGCTGCTTACATGATGCTGTGCTGCTGAATAAACCTTCTTGAATTCTCACCTGTTTCCTGGATTATTACAAATTTTGGCGATGAGGACTCCAGCCATCTACAGCACAGGAGCGGAGTGAACCCTATTTTGTTATTTCTGGACGTATTTTCGGATTTTTGTGGACATTGTGCCTTTTCTACTTCTTAAAAAATATTCTCATTGGACTTGCTGCCTTTCACTATATGCTACAGGGTTTCCTGAGCTATTTGGGAGAGATTACAAACTTTTCTGAGCTATTTTTCATCAATTTGAAGATCTGCATCTTTCAACTTTAAGCTCGAGTCTTACTGAATCCTTTTTCCTGTTGCCCGGAAACCAAGACGCCGAGCTGTGGAACGCGCTATTGAGCCGTGGAACGCGCTTCCTGAAACGAAGGTTCCGACTCGTTGCCTGGACATCAAGACGCATAATATCACGGAGCACCGTCACGTCAGTGTCTCCTGTCTGCTTCGCGTCTCCTAGCAACTGCAAGTGACGTTCCTGTTTCATCGTTCTGCTCTCCTACGCATTCCTTTACACGCAACGTAACGTCTTACGTCTTACGCTGCGTGCAACGTGACTCCATTTTGTTTCCCATAAACATTCGGTTACCTAGCAACCCATTTGCCGATTTCTACGCGGAGATTCTCCAATACTTACATGCGAACGTTACTTTAATCTCGCAGAATCTTGTCAATTTTCACACGGAAAGCCTGTTTTACTCTCCCTGTTTACAGTGTTTCCTATGATCGTTTAATTTTCTGGGTTTTCTGATTTACGTGCTCTGCCACCGTATTTATGAAGGTACTTTCTTCCTGTTACACGGAGGTTCTACTAATTTCTACAAGTGACTCTTTATACCGATTTGGTTGTATTTACACTGTATTTTCTACCTGATTCACAGTATTAGTTTCATAATATTCTATATTTGAGTACATTTATTTTACTGCACGTTTTAATAAGTTTCATTTGATATTTAGCACTTAGTTTATTTTAACTGTGTCTTTTGAAATGCAATTTGACCCTCCTGCTAAATTCTTACAAATTAAGGGTGATCCTCCTTTGCCTTGGGCAAGATGGAAGGAAGAATTCTTCAACTATATGAAGGCCATTGATGGAGAGCGAATGGGTGCAGAGAGGAAAAAGAGCATATTATTGCATTGTTTGGGCTCAGAAGGGCAAGAAATTTTTAGAACTTTGCCTCCAATTTCAACTCCTTCTGGAAGTGGTGATAACCTTAATGTTTATTCTGAGGCCCTTTCCAGACTAGAAAAAAGATTTAAACCCACCGCTAATATTGCCCTTAATCGATTTAAGTTTTACACCAGGGCACAGAAACAAGATGAATCTTTTGATGATTTTCTCACCTCTTTAAGAGCATTAACTTTACGTTGTAATTTTGGTACAATGGCTGATGAGATGATACGTGACCAAATCATTGTTCACGTTAAGAATAAGAAAGTTCAAGATAAGTTGTGGTGCCTAGGTGATCCTAGTTTGGAAGAAAGTATTGCTATTGCTAAATCTACTGAAATGTCTGAAAAGTGGATGGATATTGTAGATAAACAAAGTGCCAATAGCAACAAGACTAATGTTGAAGAAGAAGTATGCTTAGTTAAGTCCAAAAATGAAGGGAAAAATATTACTACCACACATACTGGTATTAAAAATTGGTCAAATGGTAATTACAGAAAACCTGATATTAACAGCAATCCTATTTCCTGTTTTAGGTGTGGCAATAAGTCACATATCGCTTCCTTTCCAGGATGTCCTGCCTTAAATAGAACCTGCAATGTGCGTGGTAAAATGGGACACTTTGGTAATGTCTGCAGGGAAAAACGTTTTAATACACAGGGACGTACAGGACAATCACGTTCTATTTCTAATTATCATACTCCTGTCAAAGTGTCTTCAGTTAATGATTCCGAAACTACATCACAAGAAGTTACAAGAGGCTATGTTGTTTCCATTTTACAAAGTGGTACTATTGTTTTGACTAGTAAAAAATCACCTAAATGCATTTTTGATATTTTGGGGGTTGATGTTGAATTGATGGTTGATTCTGGGTCCCCATGGACCATTATCACCAAACAATACTTTGATGAGAAGTTACATGATGTGTGTGATTTTTCTAAATTACAACCATCTGATATTTTAGCTGAGAGCTTTAATGGCAGCAACATTTCTATTGAGGGATTTTTGAATGTACCTTTAACTTTCAGAGGTAGGTTTGCCTATATCAAACTATACATAGCCTTCAAGGGAGTAAATGTTCTTGGATGGCAAGATCAATGGGAACTTGGTATCAAATTGAATCCACGAGCCAAGGATCCCGTTGAGCTGTGTAGTGATCAGTAGATGGTTAATAGCATTAGTGATGGGGAAGAGGATGTTACCTCTTTTTGGAGTAAAAAAATTGACAAAGTATTTTGTGATCAACTAGGAAAATTGAAAGGCTTTGCACACAAAATAGTTTTAAAAGATGGTGCTGTCCCTGTTAAGCAAAAATTGGGAGGTGTACCTCTTAATGTTAGATCTGAATTAAAGGAGATGCTAGATGATCTTTTGAAGGATAATATCATCGAACCCATAGAGCCATCTGAGTGGGTTTCACCCATAGTTCTCGTACGAAAACCCGATAAAAAATTGAGAGTCTGTATTGATTTGAGGGCTCTTAATTCAAATATCGTTATAGATTGTCATCCGCTTCCGAATATTAATGAATTGGTTTCACTCTTTGATGGTGCGCAGATCTTTTCCACCCTGGACCTTAGGTCAGCGTACCATCAAATAGAGTTAACAGAAGAATCTAAAAAATTCACTGCCTTTATTACACCCATGGGTCTCTTCCAGTACAGAAGAATGCCATTTGGGTTGGCTTCTGCCGCTTCTGTTTTCCAACGTGTAATGTTTCAGATTTTTAGAGACATTGATTCTTATGTTAAGTGCTTTCAGGATGACATTCTTATTTTTTCTAAAAATAATACAGAACATTCTACCCACCTTAATGAAGTGTGTTCCAGATTGCAAAACTATGGTCTCACTCTTAAAGCACATAAATGCAATTTGTTTAGAAAATCAGTGGAGTATTTAGGGCATACTCTTTCAGGGGAAGGTTTGGTTCCAAAGAAATCGAATGTAGAAGCCATTCTTAATGCCCCAGCTCCCAGTACTAAGGAACAGCTTTTGTCCTTTTCGGGCATGTGTGAGTATTACAGCAAATTTGTTGCTAATTTTGCTACTAAAATTGAGCTTTTGAGGAAACTTTTAAGACAAAAGAATGAATTTGTTTGGGACACAGAGCAGGAAAATGCTTTTTCTGAAATCAAAAAGGACATTGTTAATTCACCAACTTTGAGACCCTTTAGGATGGGAAAAAATGTATAATTACCACAGATGCGAGTTTGTACGGTTTGGGATGTGTGCTTTCCCAAACAGATGGTGTGTCAGAGTGGAATGTGGCTTTTTCATCCAGAACACTGAGTGAGACAGAGCGCAGGTATGCAGTTATTAAGCGAGAGTTACTGTCATGTGTGTGGGCTATAGAACATTATAGAATCTACATCTGGGGTAGTAAGTTTGTTTTGAGGACTGATCATAAGCCCCTTGTCCATATTCTATCAGTGGGAGGAGGATGGAATTCTACAGCGAGGATTGCACGTTTAACATCTAAGTTGCAGGAATATAGCTTTACGGTGGAATATATACCTGGGAAGAAAAACGTTACAGCTGATTGCTTATCACGTCTTCCTTGTCTTAGTTTAGCTGACAGTGTAAGTGAGTGTAAAGATGTAGACTTTGTGTCTAGTTTGCAAGATTTTGTTGATACCCAGTATCAAGAGATCACTGAACAGTTCTGGTTCAAGTGTCAGGAAGAAGATGATAAGTTAATTACATTGAGGAAATACTTGTTGGAAGGTTGGCCCAGCAAAGCTAATATCAGAGAAGATATTGTGCCGTTTTTCAACGTTGCTGATGAATTGTTCTGTGAAGGTAATTTGGTTTTTAAAGGTGACAAGTGTGTTCCACCGGTTGGTGTTCAGGAGTTGATACTCAAGTTGGCGCACAAAACCCATCCTGGGATCTCTGCCATGAAGCGCCTTATTAGATTGAATTTTTGGTGGCCTGGCTTGGACAGGTTTGTAGATCGTGTGGTTAGGGAACGCAGTGAATGTTGTGACAAAGACAAAATGTTGAAAGTTGTTGTTTCACCTCTTAAGTCAGTAGTCTGGCCTGAAGTTCCATGGAACAAAATTGCTTTTGATATTTCTGGTCCGTTTAATATTTTGCCTGAGTCTTCTCGTTTTGCTCTTGTAATTATTGATTACCATTCAAAATGGCCAGAAGTAAAATTTGTTTCAAAGATCACTTCGGAGGTTATTATTTTGTTCTTCCAGGAAGTGTTTTCTAGAGAAGGTTGTCCTTCTGTCTTGGTGTCAGACAATGGAGTACAATTGGTCTCATCAGAAATGCAGTCATTTTTACAGTCTTGTAATATTAAACATGTTAGGACTTCTCTCTACGAACTGCATGAGAACGGTCAAGTCGAGCGATTCAACCGTGTGTTAAAGAGCTATATTATGGATGCCATTAAGGAAAAGGGTAAATGGTTGAATATCCTCAGAGAGAAACTCAGGCATTACCGCATAACTCCACACACAACTACGGAGGTTAGTCCATTCAAGTTACTTAAGGGAAGAGATCCAGCTTCTGTTATTTGTCCTTGGTGGTTCAAGGAGAAGTGTAAGGCCTTTTGTGAGGATGTTGTGGATGTCAAGCTTATTGCGGACAGAGTTGCTTCTAAACAGAATAAATCTGCGGTACAATAAGAGGTGGAAGGCAAGAGAACATGGTTTGGCTGTGGGAGATTGGGTCAAGATTCTAAAACCTTCTTTCATGTGCAAGGGTGTGAGCAAATATGGTAGACCCATTCAGATTAAGAATGTTTTCAAAATCTCTGTTATCACGCAAGATGGAAAGGTCTGGAATGTAAGCAAGGTTGCAAAGTGTCTTATCCAGTTTGGTGTGAATACTCATACTTGTTCTCAGCATTGTTCCAATCCTGTACCAGATCAATGTTCTAGATCTTCTCCTGATACTATTGCCTCTAGGATCAAGGAAGATTCCCGGATTCGTAAGAAACCCATCTCTTTACGGGACTATGTATAATATGTTGTTTTTTTGTACATATGTTAATTTCTTTGTTTTTCATTTTGTGGGGGAGATGTGTTACATCCTACATTATATTTCTTATCTTTATTACTTCCCCTTTAATGGCATGAGACCTGGTTCATTGTGTTCTGGTTCTCAGAACTTTCTTAGTGATGCATTCTGCATCCTTGAGTCAGTTGTACCTGATCCTTGAAGCTGCTTACATGATGCTGTGCTGCTGAATAAACCTTCTTGAATTCTCACCTGTTTCCTGGATTATTACAATAATGTATTTTTATTCTTGAGTCAGTGCCTCGTCAGCTATCACCGGAGGCTGGTCAGATTAGACTCAACTGCAGTGTACTCAATGAATAAACTAGTTTGCTTGTATTCTCTACTGCGTCATCGACTCTTCATTTCTTGGAAGGTTAGAGGAGGTCGAGAGTGACCCGGGTGGGCCTAGTTGGGTAATTTCCTTCAAACATTCTGATAAGTGGGTGGAGGCAAACGGTGCACAAAGGGACCAGTTCATTGCAAACACGTGAAGGTTTTCGGTGCTGTTCTGCAGAGCCTGCACTCCTCTCCGTATTGCTTCTAATTCTCCCTATGCCATTGTCCCTTTCATGGAATGAGACCAAATCGAAGCCGCATCAGCTGTCTTTTTGGCTGGAGTTCCAGGGGTATCTTACGGTATGACAGCATATTTTTTGAATCATAAAGCATTGCTAATTTGACATGGGCCTTTTTGCTAAGCACCTCCACGCCAAGTCAAGGGGGGCCAACAAAAGTTTTGCTTGTTTGATAACTTTGCTGTGGGCCTACTTGGAAGCAAAATCTTGCATACCTCATTTGCTTGTAAGTCCAGCAAGGACTAATCAAAGTAAGAGTTCCATGATGAATTTTCCTTGGTTAAAATGACCATAAGTGATTTTTCAGAGTATTCTGAGCATCTTCCTTAAGCTTGTCACAGTAAACGAAGTGCCTATCATTTCGCAATAGATGTTGATATATGATGCACTGTAACAGTGTGGAACTGCCTGACCCTCACTCACTGAATTTCGTAAAAATATTTTAAAAGTATTAAAATAAAATGATAATGCTGGGGCCTAAGAAGGATGAAATTGCAACATGTAAGCAGAGGAGAGGGCTGGAGCTTGCAGGTGAGCATGCATAAAGAGGGAGGAGAGAAGGAAAGAGGAAGAAAGAGATGGAGGGAGAAAAATGAAGCCATAAACCCCGATGGAGCATTAAAAGACAAATTATAAAAAAAATCTCCCTCATGTTATCAGTGGAAGGACACAACTTTTCCAATCAAAAGAATAGCAAAGACCACATTTGGGACAAGCACACAAATAGGGAGTGAAGCCAATGAGTCTGGATCACACAGTGACATTACACAGGCCCCTGCAGCCCCGACGGCACAGTGGGGCCCCCAGCCCTGTTGGCATCCACAACCCTTTAGGGGACCCCCTATTCAGTCAAAGTCCAATGAATATCTGTAAGCTGTAAGAGACTCATGGGACCCTCATCCCATTCTGCAGATAAGCCCCATCATTGTGTATAAAACCACTGGATCATGTAACTGAAATAGACAATAAAGTTATCCAATCATGAATACGGGCTGTCCCAAAGCCCAATCTTTGTATCATTGTACTGGCGACAGTGGATCTTAGACAACTGACAGCTAAAACTGACTGATGGAGAGACTGAAACAACTTCATGTAATGCTTAGAGCCTTTGACTGAAGTGGGTCTCACGAATACTCTTTGTGTCTTTGGTTTATTTGACCAGAAATGTGCAAAACACATTTACTGAATCTTCCATTTGATATACACAAAGTTGTGAAACACAAAAGTCTGCACAGTCGAGGATGTCCTTGTGACAACATTTGTTGAATTGAACAGCCTGGATCTTAAAGATTACTTATTTCAAATATTGAAATCTTCCTTAAAAATTAGGTAACATTTTTCAGGTTAAAGATAATATTCCAGGTGGAATTATCAATTAGCCGTAAAACATCCTGTGTTCTCAATGTGCAGTTTCTGGACAGTATACGGAACAAGTGCTTTTTATATGTCTGCTTGACTGGTAAGATAATGTAGTCCACTTGGTTAATATATTTGTCAGTTGTACAGGTAGGATAAGTTGGTCTTCTTGGTTAATTCATGTCGGATTTACATATAAGGTAAGGTAGTGGACTTAGTTAATACATGTCAGAATTACAGGTAAGGCGAGTTAGTCTTCTTGTTTAATACATGTTAGATTTACAGGGAAGGTAAAGTAGTGTACTTGGTTAATACATGTCAGATTTACAGATAAGGTTCAGAAGTGTACTTGGTTAATATATGTCAGGTTTACAGATAAGATAAGGTAACATACTTGGGTAACACATGTCAATTTTACAGGGAAGATAAGGTAGCCCATCTGTTAATATGTTAGATTTACAGTCACGATAAGGCAGCTCGTTTGTTAATATCTGTTATATTTACAGGTAAGATAAGTTAGCTCCTTTCTTAATACTTGTCAGGGTTACAGTTAAGATAGGGTATCCCGTTTGTTCATATATGTTGGATTTACAGATAAAATAAGGTAGCTCATTTGTTAATATATGTTAGGTTTACAGGTAAAATAAGGTAGCCCTTTTGTTAATAAATATTGTATTTACAGGTAAGATAAGGTAGCCCGTTTGCTAATACGTGTTAGATTTACTGGTAAGATAAGGTAGTCCACTTGGTTACTGAGCGTAGTTTGGAGTAAGATAGAGCAGAGGAGCTGATGGTGACAGGTTCCGACCCAATTACCGGGGTGGCATGGTGAGCAAAAGAACGATGGATTTAACCCAGATCTCTTGACTGGGGGTGAATGTTTGATTTACATTCCTTCCGTCATCTGTGCGTCTTTTGCTTTCTCGCCTTAAGTGCTCTGGGTATGCCCAGACGTGGGTCCCAGGCTCGCAGTGTCACTAGATTCAAGGTAGACTGGGTGAGGCCCCAAAACCGGTCCCAGGATTTTTTTTTTGGTCCAGGGAGGACCTGGTTTGGCAGTTCGGACTGGACATGTTCTCATGAGGAATAGGGTAAAGATTGATTTGCATATCGCTGGGTCTAAGCTGGTGTGGCATCATGAGCAAAAGAATAATGGATTTAACCCAGATCTCTTGACTGGGGGTGTATGTTTAATTTGCTCTGCATTCAGTCCATCATCTGTGTGTCTTTTGCTATTATATCTCACTCAGTCTCTCATCCTTCTGAGCCTTACATTTTTGTACAAATTATATACCAGTGAGACTCACAATAGCAGCTCTGATATGTATACAGTAAAGAAGTCCAAAGGCATGTAATGACTTGATGTTTCATAAACAAATGCATGTCTGGTAGTTGCGCATAGGCTATTCTTACATTTATTGCCAGTGCATCCCATAGCATCATATATAGAAAGAAGTTCTATTGCATTTAACAAAACTGCGATCCCTGCTGCTTTGCTTCAATGCTCCAGTCTGACTGCTTATCCATTTCATCCAAACTCATATGATACCTTCCAAAAGTCGCTGTAGTGTGGAAGCATCACGTCATCCAGATACCACCATGTCCATACACACTCCTACAATAACCACCCAAGAGCTTCTTTGAACTCCCCTCCTGCCATGTTCCACTTTCTGCATCACAGATTGTAAACTTGGAACATCCCTACTTCCCCATCACAATCTCTGACTTCATGACCACAGCCAACACTGACTACTCCAACTGCATCATCTGCTACAATCTCAACCTTGCAAGTGACACAATTAAAACCATGGAGACAATGCTTCTTAACATCTTCACAGCTCCTGAGATATAAGAGTTTATCGTTTATCAGCCCACACAATAGACATCATCCTAGACGTCGTCGGCATAGCAAGACACACCGCACCGTCAGTGCGCCGGTGCAACTCTACTGGACCTGCGTCTCTTCATTCTGCCAGGGCTCTCTGCTGTCGCTAATACCACTGATAGTCAAACAATCCTCCATACCCTGGTCTTGAAAATCTGTTTCAGTGTCATTATCCTTCAGTGGGTTGCTCTTTAAAAATCCATTTGAACACCTCCATGTCTCACCCTCTTGTTGTGACCAGGGAAGTTCCTGAGGGATGGGTTGCAGCAATCATCAACCTCTACAATGAAACCTTTGGCATCCTAAAGATCTGCTGGAATATTAAGATCTATCGGTTTAAGAGCGACACCCTCTTCTACCACATCAAGAACCCTCACCGAGTTCAAAGATTGCACATCTACCATCCAAAGTTGTACTTGTATCTCAAACTTCTGGAGAAAGAGTTTCTGCTGATGACCAGTGACAACCAATTAGAACTTGTGCAGCAATGTTTTCACTCAGATTTCAGAACAGCATTACTAGCCAAGGCGCTACCTCGCCTCAACAGTGGAAACGCCCTGCTCACCCATGTTCCAGAATACCATGTACCCCCCCATTAAGCATCTTTCACTGATGCACGACTCATGTAGGTTCACAGGAAGTACTATAGAATCTCACCCCCTTCAAACAATGTCTCTGGCTGTCTCTACCAGGCAGCATCACTTCCAAGATCTGTTACGTCACTGCAAAGTGGTACCCTAGAGCACTGCACCGTGTCAGCCAAGCAGAGTCAAGAACCTGTCAACATAACACCTGTATCGCCAACCTCACCAGGCACAATACAAAACAGTGCAACATGGAGAGGTCAGTCTGCTCTTCGTATGCTAGTAGGGTCAGGAACTCCACCCCTCCCAGATCAGACTGGCTACCAAAAAGGCTCTTTCTCAAGCTCCATCAACGTGGATTCAGTTCGCCAGTGCTTTGCTCATGATCAGTGGCACCATCTCCTGGTCTTCACCACTAGGACCCTCAGCTGTTTCTCACCAGAGGGGATGTCAGGAGTCTGCAGCAAAGAACATGAATGAAAAGAATAAAGATCTAAAACAAATCCATGTAGTGCCTGGTGCCTTAACAGACACCCTAACTGACCCACATCTGTTTTAAAATGTCTGGAGGCCTTTTAAGGAAACAAGTCTTCACCTCTTCATACATCTTTAAACAATGTGAATGTTTCTATGCAAGCTGTGATTCTTATGCACTTCTGTCAGAACACCTCATCCGCAGGGCTCGGGAGACACTTCATTGGGCTGCTGTGAAAATGGTTCTGCAGACTGCGTCTGTACTTTCAGAGCCAGGACCTCGGCTTGTCTTGCCGCTCATTCCAGCTGTCTGGTTCCGAGGAACTGGACGTCTTCCCGTGCTCTGATCGAAGTCCAAAAAGGGAACAAGGCACAGAGACGGCCTACCTTTCTTTTCCTAAATTAGGCATTCTTTTTTCACAGCGCTTGCTGTGTCCATAAACTCTCAGTGAGAAATAAACAGTAAGTTTTACTTTTGACATTCTAGGACGGGACTGCACCTAGAAGAACGAGTTTGTAGCCAACTCGAGACAGCATGTGAAGGGGGGAAGGGGTATTTTTGGGATGCAGTGGCGGCTCGCAGAGGGAGTGCTGCGGGGCGGTGGGGTGGGGGCGTCAGTGGAGTTGGACGTACGACGGCCAGGAGTAAAGTAAGTAAATAAATAAAACTATTTACCTTGCACTCGCTGCATCACCAACCCTGCATCTGCATCTTGGTTTTACCCCTGGCACAGGGATACACGAATGAAGGATTTTGCGTACTATGTAGCTAGTCTTGATCTTCACTTTTCATATTCCTCTGCTGCCCACTACACCAAGCTCATCATCTTGGTATTTAGTATACCTCTCCTGTAATACCAAAACATCCCTGTTGCCTGTACCGTGACTAGGCATCACGGTACAGGAGATTCCCATTGATGAAGCATGCCACCTATGCTGGGTGAGGTATATGTTCCTATCAAGGGCTATCCCGCGATGGCTAGGTCTTCAGTGGTGATAGCGTTTCTACAGACTCAAGGGTTCTTTTCTGTGGTTCATATATGAAATAGGGGAGTTAACCCTTGCTAGTCTCAAAATCTCCTCTGACCTGACTGTGTGATAGACAGATGGTTTAAGACCTCTGAAATGCATCAACAGTAAGGGTGGGTGGAATTTGCGTGATCGTGTTACGCAAATCTCAGCCAAACAGTAAAAAAATCTCTCTCCGACAACGCAGAAATTCCGGAGGATTTGCATGTTCTCGATGCTTTTTTCCTGTTCGCGATCGCTATTTGCGCGCTCGGGGGAAATATCTCACGAATATGCATTTTGAGATCGAGAAGAAGCAAAAAATTTTGCGAAGTCACGGAACGCAGAATTTTGATCAATTTTGCATTCTCCGCGGTACGCGAAATTACCCAAATTCCGCGAGCGAAACGGAATTTACCGCCCAGGGCTAGTCAACAGAGCACATAAACACGACATGCAGTGCATGGATGATTTAAATATGTCACTGAATATATATAGCCAAATCCAGTGACACACAAAGTGGAAGTGTATCTTCTCATTGAGAAATTGATTGGAGTGTTTTTTTTTAATTCTTCCCTATATCTAATCTTTTTCTCTATATTTGTATTTTATGTTATCTTTGTTAAATTGGTACATTGATTGTGCTATATTATAATTTTTTATCAGATATATTTTTTTATGAATATATAATTAAATAACCTATGTGTTTTTTTTCTAAATGCATGTGGTATCAAATTAGTTTGATTGTGGTGACTGAATATAGGTATATTCATTGTTTAAATAATTCAGCAAGGGGAATCCTTTATTTTACTCGGTTGCTTAAACTCTGCTCCCTTGTTTTGAGGGGTTTCTCTCTTTCTTTCACACTACAGTGGATACTACCATAGACCACAATGGCAATGAAGGGCTTTAGAACAGGAAGCCCTCAGCTTGCGTCACTGTTCAGATAGTTGATTTACTGCCCGTCTTCCATCTCCTGCTTCAGAGGGAGGCGGGCAGGAAGCCTGGGACAGACAGTCCAGACTTAAATACATCGACTTGTTTAGAGAAACGATAGTATCTCTAAATAATGTGAATGTGCGGGAACTTTAGCGGGGCACAGCCACAACGTCCTAATAGAGAAACCGCCCCTGTGTGTTTGTGCATTTCTTTGCATATCTATAGCTTTACAAAGAGTAGACTATGTTTATTTATCACATGTTTATTACAATGAAATCTGTAATTATATATCATTATGCTAATGATAGTCCTCCACATTTTGTAGAGGTTAGATGTGGCACAAATGTCATTATGTTACATTCTACCACACAAGCAAAATAACCCATAGAAACACAAGTAGAAAATGACAGACTTTTCCATCGAAGGAACTAAACCGCAGCTCAAGGAGCTCAGTAGTAAAAGAAGGCAGCCTGCTTCCCACAATCAAAGTGACTGATATGAAGATATTAACACAGGGGCAAGGTTCAGACAGAAAATATATTCATCATTATTAAACAGGAGTACAATTGCATTTAGATATTATTCCATGAATGCCCTTTCCTCTAGTGACAATGAAAAAGAAATGTAACATAATAAAAAGGAAAGGGTCTCGAGATAAATATTATGCAGGAAGTCCAGTTCCTTAGTAAGTACATTTTCCGGTGTGTGTGTTCCCTCTGTCATGTGCATTTACACAGGAAAAACATTGAGAAAACTATTGACTTTTATCCTGTTGGACGAATATGCAAGTAACTTTTTTCAAAAAGTATGCAGCTTCCTTAGAATTTCTTGATCAAAATTTCTGTAGATCCATCAAGTGGCCAACGTCAGCCTTGCATTTGCCTCTAATGAGCCAGATTGGTTTGCAGAGGGAGGGAACTTGGCTACTTGGGAAGCGTCTGCGCCAATGGAAATCTAAAAAAAAAAGTTTCTGAAAAATTATTTTTTTTTTGCTCCATCTTTGCATAGAACTGTTTGTTCCCAGTAACACCCCCGTGGCACATGGTGGGCGATTCATTCCAGCCTCAGTCACTTGACAAACTGTAGCACTCTCTCCATCTCGTTGTAGCCAGTTGTCTCAACCACACCGGTTCTTGGAAGGAAGTTTCATCCAGCAGTGGCGAGCGGGAAGCACACAGCTGTTGTTGCAATCCCTTCCAAGCAGCCAACCCGCTTGTTTGTTGCAGATTCAGGCGCCATGTTTGCCAAAGATGACTACAAGAGGAGTTTGTTCAGCAACTCGCTGCACGCTGGAAAAATCCAAAGGTGGGACTGGCGGGCAGGAAGTTGGGCTTGAAGGACAGGAAGTACAAATTGATCCCCCTGGGAGGGAGGATTCGGGCTCACCTTAAGTGAGGCGAAAACGACGCCTTAGTGGAAGCCAAGGATAATACAATGAAGGCTGGCTCCCAGCTCCCCTGGCTTCTAAAACTGCTACTGTGCAGATTTGCTGCTCGACCGTGGAGGCCACTGGCGGTCCAAGAGTGAGCTCATGGCCAGATGCTTTCACCCTCAGAAAATCTTCCATCCGCGCTCTGTTGTTTTTTCCCTAAATTATTGGTTTTTGCTGAAAAGATACAGGCAAGGCTGAGCCTAAAAAGAGTACTAACCGCACCGTAGGATCTGTTACCAAAGTGGAATTTGCAATCACTGCTGAGCATTACCATCTGCAAACTCTTCAACTGGAAGCTGTCAATCAGCCAGGCTGCTGGGTGTGGGTGGCGAGCGACAGTTAGCAGCGGGTTATGATTTTATGCAAATTATCTGCACATTGCAACTGAAAGGAGAAACTATGAGTCAGAGATGCTACCAGAAAAGACCATTGTTCAAATTAAAGGTCACCGTGCTCAACAAGCATTGGCAAAACCAAAAGGTATCGCCTGGGCTTTACCAATGCTTTTTGCTGATGCTGTACAGAATAAGCAAGAAGCATTTTTTACTGATGCTGTGCAACATGGCCCAAAAACAGGAGTGATGACACAGCCGCTACTGACGGATACAATGAGGCGAATACTTTCAAATAGTCTAACCATTGGCAATCACTCAGAGGCAGCACGCCAACCCATAATGTTTCGCCCACTGTGCCACTGTAGACAGACCCCCACTTTATGCAAACTAGTATTGGCCCTGCTCCTCAACGGACCAGTCCTTCTTGAACTGCTAGATGAGGCCCCCTCCAGAAGGAACCACAAGCAACCCAGACCGGTATTGTATATTGAAGCAGCGCTAAATTAGTTGACACCAGCAGCAAATTGCTGCCTGACCTTCCAAAAAAACCCAGAGGGGAGGACAAAAGAGAATGTGGATTGGGGGCGCAGGTGGGAGGAATAAAGCAAAAATAAAGTAGTGTGGTGAAAGAGGAAAGCAGCACATGAGAACGAGAGTGACAGAGTGCTGAGGGGGAGCACAAGAGGAAACAACCAAAATGGCTTAACTTGAAAAGCACACAAGGGGGAGTACAATGTGGAGCGCAGGGAGAAGCACACGAGAGAGGGAGAGAGAGAGCAGCACAATAGCCAGAGAGAAACATGGAGTACGGGGTATGTTGGCAAAACACACGAGGGAGAGAGCTGGAAAACACATGCACTTTCATAGAGTGTGTTCCCTAAAAGCGAGCAGTGGAAGGATGCAAGTCAGGCAATCAAAAGGACATTAAAAAGGCCATGCTCCAGGTGATGGCCAAACACAAGAAAAGGAGGCAAGCCATTGAGTAAGAAGCGAGCACATGGGAGTGACAATAAAGACACTCAATTGTAAGCAATGGGTGAGCTCCAAGCACACACTTACTTCTCTGTAAGCCCCAACTAGACAGATTGTGCTGTCTGGAAGGCGAGAACTAAAAACAAACGATGTTAAGGGTATTCATTGGTATTTTATGACCACCCTCAGAAAACCTCAAGTTGTTTCAAAGAAGTAGATTTGGGTTCATGGGGCACTTTTAATCTGTTTATAAAGTATACATAAGATGTATTTAGGTGCCAGTCCCCAGCTTTGCTACACCATGTGGCGATGTAAACAAACTAAGCAGACAGCTCTGTGCCTGTGAGGGTGTGATTTACTTCAGTGTGGGAAGCTAATATTGTTTTATATACTTGTTCATTATGTAAACAAGTGATCTCTGTGCCTTGTGAATAAGAGAAGCAGCAAATGATTCGGTTGTTCGCTTGTGCACGGTCCCAAAGTGATCATTTTAAGAAGAGGTTGCACTGTGCACAAAGCATGCTCTAACTCGGTAACTCTGCCAATCAGTGCATGAGATCCAGGTAGCAAAGTTCTGAATCTTGGAGAGACTGCTACAGATCTGGTTTACAGCTGACCTGTCTGCACCACATGAACTAACTTGTGGAGTTACCTATTAGCAGTGCCTTAGAGTGTGTAGTTTCTTCAGAAATGTGACCCCCCACCTCCTTTCTGAACCTGTGAGCTGGCACACAGTAGGATCCTGACATGTCACCATCTGCTATTATCATTCAGTTCAATGGTGCTCAGTCAACAGATGTCCAAAGGACAAAAGATACATTGTTGTGACCAGCAGATAACAACATAGGTTACAAGTACGGATAATGTGTCTGTGGGTCTGCTCTTGACCGAAGCAATTAGAAACTTATCTTAAAGATGAGCTGATTTGAAGGAATCTAGTTCATGATTGAGACCTTGAGTATAAGAAGGATTGGAAACATTCCATCTGTTCCCAATCCGAGTGGGAGAATCCCTAATAAAAAGGTGCAGTTGAATTTGTGGAATACCACTAGTAGGCCAGGAAAGATGAACGGGCAAGCATCATTTTCATCCAGAATTTTCAGTTTGTCGTCTAGGCTCTGAAATTTGGTGGTCTTTTTACTTAATTTGGAGCAGAATACAGATAGTAGGATGTTTTAAGGGATTGGGACTGAAGATGTCTGGTGGCTCAGTGGACTAATGCATTCACTGCAGGGGCCTCATGGTCACAGGTTAAAATCCCGGCGGGTTCACTCAGCCTTTCATCCATCTAAGGCCGATAAAATGAGTACCATTGAGCTGGGTAACAATAAAGAATCTGTTATTCAGTGCCAAGAGATCTATGGGTGAACGTGGGCTTTACAAATACACATGCTATGTTATGTTATGTCAGCTCAACAGCAAAGTTTGGTCATTACAGGGATGGAGTAGTCTCCGCCGTTGCCTAAATATGGTCCAGCCTTCATCTAAATTCAGTGGGTGGACTATTTAATTGTTGGTAAGGATACCCTGTTGCAGTTGTGATGGAGTATGCTTCTGCCAATATTTAAATCAAGCCCAAAGCCTGCTGTTAGCATTTCTCCAATTACCTCCTTGAAAGTTTTGTGAGGTCTAGTTTATGCGTATGAGCTATGCATGCATCTGCCTATGGGCGGATCTTAATGTTTTAATCTCTTAACTCTATGGCAGTGTGTTTGTTGTTTGTTTATTCCTGGCCCAGCATCTCAGGTTAGCCCTTGCGGCTGCCTACATACATTCAGAGGTAAGTAGATCCCAAGAAACTTCACCACAGCACATTGAGGCTCTGCCTCTCACCCCCTCTACTCATCCAGTGACTTCTTCACAAAGCTGGCATTGGGAAAAATCAGTAAAAACACCAATTATCCACAAAAAATGGAAGCAGGTCAACAAGCAAACTGGAAATTGATTCTGCAAATAATTAATGAGCATGTGTGGAAAGTATCAGCAGCTCCTTAAAATAATTTCTGAGTGCCTGTTAGAGAAGCTTGTGCCTGTTAGAGAAGCTTGTGCCTGTTCGAGAAGCTTGTGCCTGTTAGAGAAGCTTGACCCACATGTGCTTCCCTAGCATGTGCTTATGTGTTATTTTGAATATTGTACAATTTATGTCTGGCATATGGGTGTAGCTTGTGGATCCTTCATTGCTGATGTGATCTCTTATTTATCAGGAGATCTTCATATAATTTTAGAACGCCCCCCCCCATAATGCATTCACTTGCAGGTTTTTGATGCTGCCTGTGCTGGGCATGTGAATTATCCCTAACACCTAGAGAGCTGTGCTCATTTGGCTATGAGCACACTGCCTCAAAACGGTACTCCATCATTTGAGTAGTGTTTGCATTCCTTTAAATTCTCGGGCTAAACCAGTGAAAGGGGACCTTGGAGACGTCACTATTTGCTCACCAAGACAGAGGCCAGCTATCTGCAACATGCCACCATCTCTGCAAAACATGATGCAAGTAAGATCAGTTGATATTTCATTTTGTTTACTCAGAGACATATGTATGAAGGCAATTTTGTGATCGCAAACGCCGAAACTCTCAGAATTTCAGCATTTGCAATCACAAATCAGCAGTGCCCAATGCATGACATAAAACACCCCTCACAAAATAAGGAATTTTTGCGATTCCCTATTTTGTGATTGCATTTAAGGAATCGAAAATTGCAATTGCAGTTAAGGAATCGCAAATTGCGATTCCTTAAATGCAATGTAAGTAACACAGAAAAAGTGCAATTTAGACTTAGGGAATCGCAAACTACCACCAACTTCAAGTTGGTGGTAATTTGCGATTTCTTTGAAGAATGCTCTTTTTAGCATTTTTCAAAGTGCCATGTGACTCACATACATGCCCTTAGGGCATGTATGTGCGCCACATCTGCACCCATGCTCATTTTAGGGGTGCAACAGGGTGTCCTTTTGACAACATGGCTCCCTTGATATTGGATTCTCAATTTGCGATTCTCTAATTGGGAATCGCAAATTGAGAATGTCTTCCCGTTCATTCCTATGGGCCTTTTGGCCCATAGGAATGAATGGGAAGGTATTCCTTAATTGCGAATCGCAATTTGAGATTCGCAATTAAGGAATATGTAGAATTTTCAAAATTGATTGCAAATCCTACATACATAGCGATTTGCGATTCTCTAATAGCAATTCGCAAAAAATCGCTTTTTGAGAATCGCAAATGGACATTTTCATACATATGGCCCCAAGTCTTTGTGTGCTTATAAGCACATCAACTCTTCATCCTCATACCCTGGAGTTGTCCCTCATCACATTTGCTGGTTCTTGTTTTGACTCCGGACCAATGGCGTCTGAGACAGATCCGCTAGTCCTGCTCACTTCTTTAGGAATTGCCCGTAAGACCGATGCAACAATATGAAAAACACAAATGTTGTTTTCCGTGTTGTTAACAACCAGTATCGTCATATTGTTCCATTGCACTAACACACATAAACTGTACTGCAATTTCCAACCAAAATTGAATCTTGTGGTTGACATCAGGACTGACGCGGGGCAAATTTGATTACAGCAGTGGTTAAAAGATAGAGGTACAAGATCATTTGGTTTAGACCTTTTCCTGTACTTACCAATGGTTCACTAATTTTAAGAGAGAGAAGAGAGGGAAAGTTTCTAATGCTGTTTCATTTAATGAACAACTAATCTCTGTCTGTACAACCACAGAGAGATTTACAATGGTAACTGGAAAATACCTTAAGGTGTGTTTCATTTTTTTATACAAAGCTGCATTCAACTTTTGTCAACCAACATCAAGAAGGGGCTTTCTCACATTTTCCCTGGAAACGCCCCTTTTCCATCGATGGAAAAGTGCCCACTGGTTCGACTGATCGGGTGTCTTAAAAAAAAACTTTAAGAATTAAGACGCCGCGATTGTGATTACACTGAGTGCTCGACTATAACAGTGCACTCTCACCCTAACCATGGTTGGGCTGATATCCTGTTGGAATTTCCTTTAGTAGAAGAATTTCCAGCTAAACTGCAATTGCAAATCCTATGCAGCCATTTGTCTTGAAATGTAGTAGGCGTAGGCATAGTGAATTGCTTTAATACCTGCATTTAGCATGTTTGACTCACTGTTCAACATGACCTGAGGCAATAAAAGTCACCCACTTGCATTTCTACAAATTATCTTAAATTAGTCACCACTAAAGAACCACCTTCGAATTTTAGGGATCCAAGCAAACCCACTCCACAAGCATGTCTATTGAACAACAGTTTAATTAGAACATCAGGAAAGTGAGCAAGAAAACGATGGAATGGAATGCGGCTTGAGAGAGCATCATCAGTGGCTGAGATGAATTCAAGTAGTCCATCCATCACTTTGTTGTTAGTTGCACTGTTTAATAAAACCATGACAACTTATGCTTAAACTGGTGGCAGTCTGTGCAAAATAGGTTGAACAGTGTTTGTCCTGAGAAAGCGCAATCATGTTTACAGAGAATTTCTGCCTAAGGCTAGCTCAGTGGAATCCCATATTTTGATCAGCATTTAAATCTATGTTTTACCAGGCACCTATCAGCTTACTATTCCCTGAAGGTGTTTTTACTCTCCGATAAAAATTCGCTCTTGCCTAGACTCCGCGCTTCCCATTGCTAAGTGGTGACGAAGCAGATTTGGAGGGAAATGTTTGGATGGTTTGGAGCTACTTCCCTTCCATCAGTATGAGACTTACTTGAGGTTGTGCCAAAAATTGATATTGTGTCCAAATGTATCCTTGATTGGGGGATGTAATCACTAACTCTGGTCTACTTGGTCCAGCCCAATGGGCACGAGGACAAGGCAGGTCTCCCCACCACGTGGCACACACTTGGCAGAGAGGAGAAGATTAAGTTCATGATGGTTCTTTGTCCTGGATTACCTGCTAGCTGAAGCACTCCCTCCACTGCTCAGATAAGCACATTGTTGAGTGCCTGTATTTTAACAGCCACAGCTTATTTGAAGGAATCTCCCTCTTCTGGAAATTTCCCTCAGGATAACCTCGAGCAACACTAGTATCTCTTTGTGAGTGGGCTAAGATGCAAGCTTGTGTGGGCCTGCTGAAAGTAGAACCCAAACAGAGGAGAAGAGATCATCAAACTCAACATTTCAACAAGACTTCAAGGCCATCGAAGATTTTAGTGGAGGGGTAGTGAGTTTTAAATCTTTATGCACCACACATCAGTTCTTTCCAGCTGCTGCCCCCCCCCCCCCCATCCTTGCTACCTCAATGTATTTCACTGATACCCAGGTGTGCAGCATGATTTGATGAGTAGTCAAGCTGGCAGTCATTGTTACCACTGTACTTCTAGAACTGAAGTGCACAATTCATACAACTGATTAACACAGTAGTACAAGTCTCATACACCCACATCTCCAGGGAGTGCCCAACAGTTGTATTTCACAGACAAGCTGCAAACTGATTTCAATTTTAAATGCAAATTAAATGCTTTATCTGAACGAGCAGTTGAGTAGCAGCAGCTCCAGTTAACATGTGGTAGGTAAATGTGTAGTCAGGTGAGGGAAATGTCCTATTTTTGTATATGAAATCTTGATGTTCTTCAAGCTGAATTCACAAGTCTGTTTTTTTCAAACAATATGACAAGCAAGATAGCGACTAGTGGAACTACAGTGACCCAATCTAGTCTTGAGCCAGGATGTTGAAAATGCACATTCATTAAGAGTATTTGCATATTTGTGTGGCAACCCTTTTGGACAAATAATTGCAATTTCTACACAGTTAAAAGTAACTGTGGGCTACCACTGGCCATCGAAAGACTAGAGCTCAATAAACTCATCCCTTTCTATAGCGTTGGAAACTATGTGATGGTAAAACCCGCACCTGTGAATTCAGGCATTTTGGTTTCTGTGGCAGTAGTTGCATTCATTTCAGCAGCATTTGAACATTGCATGCTCGCCTCTTAACTGAACAATACTGCTCCATTGCTCAAATCAAGCCAAAGGCCTGTATATAATGGGACTTATATTTCAGTGGATGGGATATGCATCACCGTTGTGATGGAGTAGCCCGTCCGCCGAGATCTAAAGCAGGCCCAGGTCTGGTCAGGCAGGCTGCCAGCGGAGGACATGGCTTCGGGGGACTCACCCTTCATTCAGTGATATAACACGATTACTTGCGTGAAAAGTACTTATCCTATTCTAGGCCTTTGCCGTCCTTGGTGAGTAATGGAAGCTGCCACGTGGCAATGAAAAAGACAGCTCCCTCTCACTCTTACACACGCTCTCTACCATTCTCTTTGTTTTCTCTCTCGTACACACTCTCTCTACCATTCTTTCTTTCCTCTCTCGTACACACTCTCTCTACCATTCTTTCTTTCCTCTCTCTTACGCAGTCTCTCTACCATTCTCCCTATCGCACTCTCTCTCTATTTCACACTTTCTCTACCAATCTCTTTGTTTGCTCTCTCTTTTACACTGTCTCTGCCATTCTTTCTTTCCTCTCTTATAGTCTCTCTGCCATTCCCCCTTTCGTGCACTCTCTCTCTCTCTTACACACTCTATCATTCTCTTTGTTTTCTCTCTCTTACACACACTCTCTCTACCATTCTTTCTTTCCTCTCTCTTACACAGTCTCTCTACCATTCTCCGTTTTGCCCGCTCTCACTCTTACACACTCTCTACCATTCTCTTTGTTTTCTCTCTCTCTTACACTCTCTCTACCATTTTTTCTTTCCTCTCTTACACACACTCTCTTTACCATTCTTTGTTTCCTCTCTTACTCAGTCTCTCTACCATTCTCCCTTTCGCCCGCTCTCTCTCTTACACACTCCCTCTACCATTCTCTTTGTTTCCTGTCTATCTTACACACTCTCTCTACCGTTCCCTTATCCTCTCTCTCTTACACACTCTCTCTACAATTCTCTTTTCTTCTCTCTTACACACTCTACTATTCTCTCTCCTCTTTCCTCTCTCTCTTTTTCCGACACACTCTCTCTACGATTCTCTTTCCCTCTCTCTTACTCTCTACCATTCTCTCTCTTTCTCTTCTTCTCTCTCTTACACACACTCTCTTCCATTCTCTTTCTCTCTCACAATCTCTCTACCATTCTTTCTTTCTCCCTCTCTCTCTCTTACACACTCTCTCTACCTTTATCATTCTCTCTCTTTCTCTCTCACTTTCTACCTTCTCTCTATCTCTCCAATTCTCTCTCTCCCTCTCTGTCTCTCTCTCCCTCTCTATCTCTCTCCCTCTCTATCTCTCTCCCTCTCAGGCTCTCTCTCTACCACTCCCTCCCATGTTTTACATTTTCGATCCTTGACTACCGCATTTCATGCTTGACAGCTGCTATAGGGTAGTCCATTATTACCCAGGCCTCGGCTGGTGGCTTAGTGGACTAATGCCTCCACTGTAGGGACCTGTGTTCTACCTCATGGTCACAAATTAAAATCTCGGCAGGTTGACTCACCCTTTCATCCTACTGAGGTTGATAAAATTAGTAACTAAAGTGCATCTTTCAAAGTTACATGTTACACACACCCATACCCGGCATGCGTGTGCGCAACATGGGTACACATTACAGTTTCAGGGGTGAAACAGGGTGTCCTTTTGGCATTCTTGAAATTGCATGCGCAATTTGCGAGTACCTAATGGGTACTCGCAAATTGCACATGCAATTCCGTTCATTCCTAAGGGCCTGTAGGCCCATAGGAATGAATGGGAAGCCGGTCCTTAATGGTGACTCGCAATTTGTGAGTTGCAATTAAGGAATATGTAGGAATCGCTATTTTTTTTGCGATTCCTACATGCATAGGCTTTTACGATTCCATAATTGTGATTCCTTAATAATCACAATTAAGGAATCACAAAAGCCTACCTTGATGCATGTGGGGATAAGAACCTTGGGCTGCTTTCCAGCAGCCACTGATGGCTCTTATTGAGGCTTTTTAAAAATAAAAAAACTTATTTTTAAAGCATTCCTGTTTCCGTTGAGAAACTTGAGATGCTTTAAAAAAAATCAATTTTGAAATATTTTCACTGGGATAGTGGTCTGCTGTCCTTTGTAGGCCACCGTCCCTGTGAAGGTAGCCAATCAGAGGGAGCTTTCACAAGCCCATTTCTGCTGTTAGCACCGCCTAAAAGAGAACCAGCTGCTAACCATGAATGTGGGGTAATGGGTTGAGCTGCAGACTTAGGAGCTGGGCAACCATGTTCGCGTCGGCTCAGCATCCTGTGATTCTGGGCAAATCACTTAATTTCCCTGTAAATTCATGTGTCCTCAACTGGTGCTAATGAAAACTCCAGGGTTGATGATTAAGTGCTGGTGCTGAGCACCACAAAACACCGGCTAAAATTAAGCACTGCTCTCTTCAAAGTCATATGATGATAAAAAATAAACCCTGGTTCCCAAAGATGAGCGCTAGTGCCCATCACCAGCAAGTACAGGCACAAATAAAGCACGGAAGAGGCTAGATTAACTTCAACACCCTTATATCCTGATCCCCCTGTTACTGTCCTTCTCTCCACAAACATCATTGTTTGCTAAAAATTTCCATTTTAAATTAGAATTGAGTAGTTGGGTTGTTGCCACCCGTCTAGGCAAATGTGGCTCTTGTTCAGGGAATGATTTATATATTCTTTAAAGAAAAGTTTGTTTTATTTAAAAAAAAATACTTCTACATACTGTGTCCTGACAGCCATCGGCCTCGCCTTGAAACTAAGAGTTTAATCTGACAGCAATATCGCTGACTCGTGATATTTTAAATTAAATGTGAACCATTGTCATCTCGTTGATCAACACAGGAAATTTCTAATGTTTGTTTAAATATTTGATAATTTGCCAATGTCTTGTGGGGTTTGTGAGAGCCTCATGTGTATCAAATACAGTTAATTCCTTACAGATTTTGAAACTTATTTAACTTGTTGAAGTGATTCTGTGTCTCCCAAGGCAAAGACCATCTTGATTTATTCGATGTTTTCGAAGCCGATCCATGACCTGTTCAAAATACTACAGAAACGACAAAAGTAGACTCCAGGAGTCTGGCTGATTAATGTTCTTTGATGACATGTAAAGTCATTTCACATGGACTCTATTGCCACCCTTCTCATAAGCTCCAGGTGGACAGTACAGGATAAATAAATATTGTAACCAGTCTAGAGGTATTTAAACCCCTATCAGAACTGACTGAAGTCTGATTTGATAGACCTACATTTACACCATAAACCTACATACATTTCTGTCTTCCTTGGTCATCTCAAAGAACCCAGCAGCTCATGGGAATTTGTGTAGAATTTAATGTTTACTTAACATGTGTAAGTAATACAACTTATGGAACATTATGAGCAAGGATTTCAACATTTACAAAAGCACATTTATTTCTCCATGGAAAACAATATTTCCAATGCTCCGTGGAAAACAAAATGTTCCCTGTGGGAGGCCCCTTGTCCCACCCTCCACAGTTTTGGGGAGTGTTCACACCCTTTCCTAGCCTTAAAAACTGGTTTACCTTTGACCATGGAAGAGGTAAATAATCTACAACTATTTTCAGGGTGGGTAACTGTGAGAAAAGTGGATCATTAGTTGGGCTGGTTGAGTCCTCACCAAGTAAGAATGTCACTATTCTGTATCATGTCTGGTTGGGTTAAGTCTTAGTCCAGTCCTGGGTAGCTGTGGCATAAAGCAGTCAAGCTTAAGTCAAAGGAAACAAGTATAAAGCATTTATTATTAACAAAACAGTCAATAGTTAAGAAACACAATAAATACAGTATATATTTTTATCTTTAAATAGACACCAAAAAAAAGCAAAAATCAGAGACAGGAAACCAACAATATGATTTTTTCCAAGTTTTTCATTAATTACTGCTTTTCACTTCAAAAAGTTTTTTTAAAGTTTGTAAGTCAGTGTTTTGTTTACTGTTAGTGGTAGTCTATGAGCCTCGAATGTAAGGGTCCATGCTTAAGTCAAAGTTTCAGGCCAACCGTGGTGGAAGTCAGGGTCAGATGCTGTGCTAAGTTGGTCCAGGTCAGGATTTTACCTTTGCATTTTGAAACGTTTATGCTTCTTTTTATTGTCAGCGATGAGGTCAGCGGGGTCCTCTGAAACTGAGTCTGGCTTTGAGTTCGACATTGACTGACAGGCAAAATCCAGGGGTCCGGTGAAAGCACTGATTCTTGGCCGGTATGGTAGACTACCTACAAACTGGCAAACAGTAGTAAATGTACATGTATTTATATAGCGCAAATCACCGACCCGGTATCTAAGCGCTTGCTTAGGGAACCCGTCCTGGTATTCCCCTGTGAGATAACCCCGGCAGGGTATCCACAAGGTGAAAGCCAGGCATCCCGCCGCGAGGGGCCATAGTGGAGATTAAGCAAGCTATTGCCCAGAGTCGCAGAGTGTGACCCCGTGAGTCGAGTAGGCACGGGAGCGAGAATTGTCGAGTCTGTGGAATTTTTGAGCCCAAGACCCGCCGAGGCGGGGAATCAAACCCTGGTCCACGGCCAATCTCAGCTTCCGGGTCTGCCGCCTCTAACCACTGAGCCACACTTCTCCACAGTAATCACTGAGCCTCAGACTCTGTGCTCTTAAAAACTTATTTTTGGTTTCAGACTGGCAAGTTGCAGTTCTGTGGGGAGAAAGAGTACACTCCAGCACTAGCCAAGGGTCCAGGACCTGGGAGGCACCTCTTGGGGGGCGAGTACTCGAGCTCACGGGCTACACCAGTGGAGTCTAGGGCAAGTCCAGTGAAAGCCGATCAGCTGTGCAAGTGCAGCCTTCTTTATGTTTGTGTTCCTGACGCTTAGTCGGAGGCTAGCCAACTAGCTTTTGGAGTCCGCTCACTGGTTCTTGGCACAAATGAAAGCACGCCCGGCCTTTGGGGTCTCTTGCCACGGGTTCAACAGCAGGAGCAGTCCTCCTCTTTCTGAAGTCCTTTCTTGGTTCAGCAGGCGCACAAGGTGTAGTCTTCCTAGATGCAACCTTTTTTCTGAAGTCCACAGGTTCACCAGGTGTAGTGCTGCTTCTGTTCTTTCCGAGTCCTGCAGTGTTCTGAGGCTGGTAACCTGAGATGTCACTTTATGCCAATTTCGAGTTTGTGGGTGGGGAGGACTCACTAGCCAATGGGGCGACCACTCCTATGGGCAACCCTACCCACTCTTACATCATTTCTTGTGGGTTTGGTACTAAACAATCCCACAGTGCAGCTCTCTGCCCAAATCCAAAATCTTGGGACATTCCTTCCCTTGGCCAGCACCCCTGAAGTGTGTCCAGTATAATTAGCCACCCTTCCTGGAAAACCGATTCTGTTCGTGTTTTCCCTTTTTGGACTAGATGTCAGCCTGTCTACCTACACAAAGGTCAAGGAAATCTATAATGTGACCTGAAGTAGCCTCTTTGAAGCTGGGCCAACTTTGGCCACAGCCCTCTGGCCATCCTGTTGGAGGAGTTGTGACTTCCTCCCACTGTCAGACATTTTGTTTCCCGTGCCTGGAAGTGTTTCACAACTCTTGGCAGGAGGGAACAAATGTCAACTGCTGTAGATAATCAGAAATGGCTATTAGAGCTTTGTGGCAAGGAAGTAGTGACTTTCTAAAGTCACCTTTGCATTGAAAGTTATTTTTAATCCGACTCCAGCACTAAGTCAGGTTTAATTAACAATTAGTTTGCTAACATGGAGCACTATAATCTGTGGTCCCAAATGCAAGTTAGCATTTAGCAGTTGTTAGCCAATGGGACTATGGGCCTTGCTTCAGGGAAAACGACAATTTTGAGTTTTCAGAACATGTAAAACATAAACGGGATATGTTCTTCTGTTTAATATTGAGCACCGTGCCTTGCTGGCTTCTAAGGCCTTCCCAGGAGTGCCTTAAACATTTTAGGAGAAAATGCTATTTTGCCATTTTGGATTGACAGTAGGAAAACTGCCGACTAGGCTGCAATGGGAGACATGGCACACGTTTTCACTTTGTCACAACAATGTTGGCACAGTCAGTTCTGTAGTCCACTAGTGACATTTAAATTACTAGCCCTGGGTACAATCTGTATCATATAGTAGGGATATATAGGTAAGTTAAATAAGCAAGTCAGGTATTAACCAATTGTACATACCCTTTGGGAGTCAGAGCCCATTCACCGGGGCCTGGGCAGGAGGTCCTAGTGCCCTTAAGAGGCGAGAAAACTAGCAGCATCTAAAAAAACTCGAGGGGTGATCATTCTATGAGGGCCTTTACTCACAGAAACTACATGCAAATACCCACATTCTGTCAATTATGGGGTGATAAAAGTTCCAGATTTTTCTCCAATGTTATGTTGTGAGGCTACATCATGGAGAACAAGTCATATTATAATAATGCTGTTTTCCCCTCTCAAATGAACCAGACAGGAGAATGTGTGGCACATTTGTTCAACCATCCCGTAACGTTGTACATTGTAAGGAGGGTTGAGTTACTAAGGAGAGTTGTGTTACTGCTACAATGGCTAGAACTCTGAGAGTGACCATGAAGTCCATGTTTCAACCCTTGACTCCCAAGTCTCTTGTAAAAATGTTGACAACTCACAAGTTCTTCTCACCGCCATCTCCTGTTCTTAGAACTGCACCACCAATTCCAGAACCAGGCCTGACATCACAAACCCAACTTTAAATATTGCATCCAAGCTCCTCTATGCACAGGACCATTATATGTGCACAAGTGTTGTCTACCTTGTGAACAACCAGCTTGTTTTATTGTTGTGCCTGTTTCTACCACCTATGTATTTTACTTTAATACTAGGCCTGGACGAATCTTTAATTAAGTTGGAATAAGCGGAGTGCTTTTGGTAATTTCAAGTTACTTTTTTACGTGAAATTATGTGATTCCTTTGTTGCTCATTATGAATAATGTAGCACAAACATCCTACCTCACGAGCACAGGAACAACAAATTTAGCAAGCGTTGGGTAAATGATGTTATTCGTGCTCTGTTGCATTTAGCGCTATTTTCTTGGCGCATAATGCATCCTTGGGTCTGTTTGGGGCCAGAGGGTGTTTTTTTTCGTGCTAAGAAATTAGCACTAGATGCTGGGTTACGCTCCTCGCGTCAATTCACATAATCTTGCTGCAACTTTGCATAATTATGCTACAAAAATTACACACACTATTCAAGGAAGAGGTGTGGCGTCAGGGCGACTGACTCCGGAATCTGGGGATCACGGTTCGATCCCCGGCACCGGCGGCAGATTAGCCCAGCACCATGTGACTCTGGAAAATAGCTTGCTTAATCTTCCCAACGGCCCCTAGCGCCTAGAGACAATTACGGATGATTGTTCGCGCTTTACAAATGTGGATTATTATTACCCCCTTTAAAATGTGCATTTCCCCATTTACTGTGTGCTTCTGAGTCCAATGCGTACTATCTTAGTACCTATATGTAGACCCAATGTGGTCTCCGCTGGTGGTTGTCTTCTGAAGAGTCCTGCCTAGAAGGATGAACAGCGGCCATACTTTTCTCTCAATAGCATCCCTTTTCCCTGCACCACCATTGGTGCATTTCACTTCTTAAAGGATCACAGATTCTCGTCGATCTTCTTCCTATAATTGCATATACATCGAACAAGGAAGAGTTTCATGTGACACATTAAATAATGTGGATTTAGTGACACATCACGTTTGGCTATTGTTGTAGCACTGAAATCTATTATTTTTAAAGTATTTTACCGGGGTCGTATCATACATATTTTCCATCCAATCACATAATTCCTGTGATGTATGGATTTTAATCAAAGTATGGCCTATTACGTGTGACGTCTGTTTTCTAGTATAAACATTATTGCAAATAATGGAAACAGAACTACACACTGAGCTGCCTCAACGTTGCTCCTTGGGTAATCACATTTTTTTCACGATTAGAAGCAAGACTTCGACTTTCTAAATAAATAAAAAAGCCAATTGTTGCAGAGGGCCGCTGCACAAACGTCTATTTCTTTGAAAAGAATGCTTCTTAAGCTCGAAACTGAAAATGTTCAGGAGACACTTGACATTATTTTCAGAAGCTGCATAGGAGGTTTGTCTGGATCGCAGGAGTTCCAATTCTTAGGAACTCTCATATATAATTTTGGGAAAAGAGTTCTCTCATTTTTTGAAAAAATGCTTATCCAAAAGAAGGGTGTGAGGGCACCCCACAGATGAATGCCCCTGAGGTAGTGCTTTCGTCAGGTAGTTCTGAGACACAGAATGGGGAGCATTATGACTAGGGTTCCCAGTTTTATGGTATTTAATTCTTTTAACATTTCCGTCTGTATTACTATTATGCTATATTTTTTTTGTGTCCATTTTCTGTATTTCTCTATATTTATTTTGTGCATAGGTTAAATATGAATCTCTAATGGGTATATTTCCACATTTATTTACTCGACAAATATTTACTCATGTTTGAAAGTCCAATGGATAATAAATAGTTGTTTACAGTACCATATAGACATTGGAAACCATTTGGATTGTAGAACGACTTAGACACCTGTGCTGCAGCAGTTATTTCAGCTTTATTAGAAGAACTTTTACATTTTGTTAGCTTCCCTGCCTGTCAGTCCGCACAGTTATTGTCCTATCACTCATGATTGACAGTAGTAGTGAGTATGGTCCAAAACAAAAGCTAATTTCCGTATTGGTTTATTTAAAAAATAAATACGGACCAGAAAATGGATGGCTTTCTGTCTGTATTTATCTGTAATTGTCAGTAAAACCGTAAAACTGGGAGCCTTAATTATGGCCAATGAATGTCCTGACCATGTTTGGGGAGATGTGATCCGAGGGTCTGACGCCGGCGTGGATGGCGGTGCTTGGTCTCCTTGATGGAATGAAGATGTATTTTGGAAATGACAAGGGATAGAGAATTGCCACAATCGACTAGGATACTTGTCGCGATTGAGCATCTGTCAGGTTCATCCTTTGCTTCCTACGGTCAGACCACCCCGGGGAAGCGGATAGGTGGTCCAGGTTTTAAGAGCGGTAAAAGAGAATCTAAAGTTTGCAAATCTCATCTATCGAAGGTTTGAGTCCTGACTTTTGGAAGAAGGTGGACAAGGAATCAATCATTTCATTGTTGTCACTGTGTATTCCTAGATTTTTTTTTTAAGTTTGCATGTTTTGGTCGTTTTTGTTTCACTTCCCTGATTTTTGTGTAGTGTAAAAATACTAAGCACTTTTGTGCTCTGTTCAGGTTGATAATAGCTGTTAATTGACTCCATTTAAAATTATAGGCCTGAGCAAACTGTGAGGGTGCAGTATGAGCTTAAAGGGTAATTTACAGCTGTTGGTACCCAACCACATGTGGACAATAAGGCTCTGAGCGCCCACTCCCCTCCCTCCTCAGTCACCCTCCTCGTGCCCTTCATGACCCAGCTTCACACTTTCAGCCATCTTAGAAGATAGGAAATATCAGTGGCTAGTGCCCACATTCTAAGCATTGTGATTGGCTGAGACAATTTCTGCATTCTCGACTGGATGATGGCTCCCCCTGATTGACAGACCCCTGTAGATGGGTCTGCAGCCCCTAAAGGGAGGGTGGGGCGGCTTCCCCCGCCTCTTGCTGCCCACACTCGTGTTACATGCAGTCCTGCTTATTTGAAATAAGGCCTCTTATCTGATGCAGACTGCGGCTGTTGTTTTAATTTAGAAGAACCACAGCACATCTTGAAAACCTATTCCCTATCTCCCGTCGGTGCCCCTTGTAGGACACATGTCAGCAGATTTACTGGGAGGTTTGTGGGAACCCGCACTGCCTGCTACATCCTGTCAGCGAATCTGACCACAGGAGTCTGCAATTACTGCAAACCCCAAGATATTATCTTTGGCGCCGGCCCTTACGCCACCATTGTGTATCTTTGGGTTTGTTTTACATTAAGGGTCGGAGAATTACTCAGCACATGGGTCCCCCTTTCTGCGTTTTTTTTTAAAAGTAATCTGTCATTTCTATGAAATCTTTCTTGGATTCAAAAGATCGGTGTGGCTAGATGCAACAATTCCTTCATCCTGCAGTCTTGATTAAAAATGAAATAACAGTGTTTTTCATACTAATTGTATAGAAATTAGTCAAAGAGCCCGGTTCTCTGAAAACAAAAAGTCATAAATCTGCAACTGGAAGCCACAGTCTCCTGTATGTGCTGATTTATGACACTCTGTAGGTCACAACACTTTCTTTGACTATCCTGTGCTTCATTTGTAAAAGAGTAAGTTCTGGGTCCTAAAGGTTTGCTCGAAGCCCGTGGTTGGCGCTATGGAAGGTCGGGACCCCCAATACTAAAGCTACTTTGTTTTGATTTCACCTCATGCCTCTTTAATCCACCACCAGACACTGCCTGCTTTTTTTCGCACTACTTCGGGTTTTCATTCTTCTCTGCTTTCTCCTTTTGTCCCTGTTTTTCTGCCTTCCTGCTTTCCCATTGTGTGTTATTCTCTCTCTCGCTCTGGTCACTCTGATGAAGAAAAATAAGTGCCCGTCCCCAGCTGCAACCCCGGCTCAAATTAAGCACCAGAGTTCACCTGGGCAGTAGTGCCCTTTGCAAGTTTATAAGCATATTCAAGAAAACTTTTGGGAGTTTCTTTTTAGCTTCTGCTTTGGTATGTCCACCTACATAATTTGTCCATGTGGTACATTTGCGCTTTCTGAGATGCCTTTACTTTTTAACAATGGCAGAGTTTTTAACAAGTTTTTTTTTCACAAAGAAAATATTTTTCCTGTGAAGAGAACACCAAAACACTGCAGAAGTGTACCCTCCTCTTTCTTCTCTGCTACTCTACAAGTTTTACTCCTGCCCACGGCAAGAGTTAACCCCTGACCATTTTGGGTAGAAGTCAGAAAGGAGTTAGAAGAATATTCACACATCCAACACACAATTGAGAAGGGTCTAAGGGCAAGTTTACCGACCGACCAGATATGTGCCCCGAACACAATATACAACAACAATTAATACCTGGGGGTCTGAGAACAAGTAAGTGAGTCAGACAAATCGGATCACTATACCAAGACTACGCAAAATAACTCACTGGTGTTATTTTGCGTAGTCTTGGTATAGTGATCCGATTTGTCTGACTCACTTACTTGTTCTCAGACCCCCAGGTATTAATTGTTGTTGTATATTGTTTGAAGAATATTCACAAACTCTGAAAAGGTTTTCCTAAACTTTTCAGGGAAACACCCCCCCTGGACAGCTCACCCCTTGTGTGGGATTTGCTAATGAACACTATTACTCTATCGTGGGGTGATAGTACTTCTGAGTAAACGGATTTACAAGTGCAAAGTCATCGTTTGTCAATACCTTGATTTTGCCAATTCAGTAATTTGTGCAGCGATCAGACTTGAAAAAACTAAAAGAGTACTCCTTTATGTGGGCAGACATAAGTAAGGGCCCAATTCATAAATGATGTTACCTATGTAAGTGGAACGTATGTGCATAAAAAGTGATCAGGTGATTGAAAATTCCTTTAGCGTGATTCACGCGATCAACAGAAATGTATGTTTCCAGGAGTATGTTCACAGGGCTCCATGACGCTCTGGGTGGCATCAAATAAGATATTCCTCCATTGTTTCATACCCAGGCCACCAAACCAGCATTATAGGACTCAGTGCAAGACAGGGCCGGCTTTAGCGCTGGTGGCGCCCAGTGTGACCATCACTTTTTGCGCCCCCATGTTCCTTGACTGCCTCCACGAATGCTCTCACTACCACCTGCAAAAGTGCCCCTCATCTCACCTATCAAAAGATAATGCTAAGCATAGCGCCCCCCTGGTCACAGCACCCCCTTCCGCAGGTCAGCGCCCAGTGCGGCCTCACCAGTCGCAATACCCTAAAGCTGGCCCTGGTGCAAGATGTATCTTTGTATTTCAATGTAGAGCACCATGTGTATGTCTATTTTTGTCAGAGTGAAAACAATGTGCGGAGCATGGAGGTGGGTAGGCTGCTAAACGAGGGCGGTTCCAGGGGCGTAACACAGGCCCCCGCAGCCCCTGTGGAGCGGGGGGCCCCAGGTTCCAGAGGGTCCCCTCAGCACAGCACTCTGGCTGCAGGGGTCCTGATTGACCCCGGAGGGGGCCCCCCCAGGTGCCTTGCATGGAGGCCTCCTCACGGTTCGTTACACCAGTGGCGGTTCCCTGTTTGAGGGGCAGGCATGTTAGTTCCCATTTTCCTCCAGGGTGGGAGAATAAAAGCTCAAACATTGTGTGATCAGCAGTAGCGGCAGGCTTTAGGGCAGAGTGGTGAGGCGGGGGTGGGCGCATGGGTAAAGGCTGAAGGGGAGGAGGTGGGGGGGACCAAGAAATAGCTGCATCACCAGTCTTTTCTCCTCTCGTGGCTCCACTGCAGGCAGAGGGTCCCAGCCTCCCCTGCGGCCAATCCTGAAGCAACTCTCATGCATGAGAGCAGCTTTATGATTGGTCTGAGCGCCCTCGATTTGCGCTCCCAGGTAGAGTGGGAGCCTGTGCCTGCTGTCTCGAAACCCGGCAATTACATGCGCACTGCCAGCAGTGCAGCCACTCCCCCTTGTGATTGCCCCCCGCGATGGCCCTGCATCTTCAGTTCTCCACCACTGGGGAGACTGTGAAAGTGCTAGGTGTTGATTATGTGGTGGGTGATTACCTGAAATCAAGTTTTTGCTTGGTGCGGTGATCTATGTAACAGGTGGGAGTTGGCCATGAGGGAGTGGAGTGGGGAAAGTGGTATATGAGGAGCTCCAGGGACTTGCCATTTGTGGCTTCTTCAGGGGTGCACATCCTAGAGACTTGTCAGTGGTTGTGGTGCCTGCTCCTGTCTCATGCATGGTCTTGGTGTGTTGCATGCTGTATAATGTGGGTGTGAGGGTGTCTTGGATATGGGGGAGGAACTTGCTGCTGTGTTGAAGACTGAATCAAGATTGTGTGCTGGTGTCTGCAAAGTATGGTAGCAGGATATTCTTATCAGAATATTGCCTGGTACAATATTGTTTATATCACCTCATTAGAGTTAATTGAAAATCAACACCCAATGTTTCTGTAAATGACTTTTAGGACAACAATATACTGGTATACAACATTCTGCAGTGTGATATGATGTAATGCAATGTGTGCGCGGATCCTGAGATATAGCGCCTTCTCTGCTCGTGAATTGTGAGTATGGATCAGTGGGATGTGTACAGTTTGTCGTAATGGAGGTGAATGCACATTTAGTGCAGGTGAGATGTTTGTGTGTGTTTGTACGATGACGCATTACTTTTCTGATGTGAAATTATTGAAGTTACGCAATTCTGCCAGCTTGAGTGATGCAGAGTAATATGGGGCATTCTACCGCAGGAGCCCAGGAATAAGGATCTAAGAGAGAGAGAGCGGCTGCTGGCTACTGCGGATCATGTCCCGTAGCATACATTGCTATTATCTTAGCGGAAAATCATCGTGCCCATATTGGATGCAGGGTTGCATTTTGCAATAAGAAAATAGCGCTGAATGCTGGTTTGTGCTTCTCGCATAATTACGAGCAATTTTGCAGTAATTATGAGAAATTACGCTAGAGTGAATAACACCAGTTAAGCCCACCTCTCTTGAAGATGCCCCGGGAGCTGAGCTTACATGGTAGCGTCACCTCTCGTTTATGGCCATGGAACTGCAGCGATCTGTTGTCACACATATGTTTTCACTTAGTTACCTAGAGCAGGGGTTTACAACGAATAGCTCGGGAGCTACTGGTAGCTCGCCAGTATATTCAAAGTAGCTCCCTGAGGTGAAGTAAAGCCCAGTATCAAATTCAGAGAGTAGGTGCCTAATAAAGAAGGCAGCTCTGCTCATCTCAAGACCCTTAGAGTGTCAGCCAGGGAAATGTATGGCTGTAACTCATACTTACACTCAAACCCACACTGTACCGGCCTATAGTATGCATTCAATCTCAATATAACTAAGCCACAAGGAGATTGGCCATTGTTGTAGTCCCTCTTTTATCATTCACAACAGTGCAACATCAAAGAAATATGGCCGCAGTGTACTGAGCAGTAATCAGTGGTAACCCACCAAAGTGTGGGACTGAAGGAGTCAGAGTGAAAACGTGTCAGTTGGATGCACGATCCCAAGACCTGAGGAGAACCGGGCATGATCCAGACCAGTGAAAATTAAGAGATTCATCAACATTCATGTGTGTGTCCATAATAAACACTATTGCTTCCTGAAACTATGCCTGGTACCAAGAACCGCCAAATGTATATGCTAGCCCCATCATAAGAGTGTAATTTCTGGCATAATTGTGTACATTCCTGGCATAATAGTGCCAATGGCATAACAATGGTCATCCTTGACTATTTTAGTATTTTGTGACGAGTTGTCGTATACTGGCAGCCATCATTGACATACTAAAAGCATTAGTGGCCTATATGTACCTATTCCTGGCATATTAATGGTCATGACTGATATATGGTCTCATCCCTGATCCTTGTATAATGTTGGGCATTGCTGGTATAATACAGGCACCAGTGGTGCTGTGCTTGGTATACTCAGACGTGAGTCTCAGGCTCTCCACACCACTGGAGTCAAGCTATCCAGGCTGATGATGGCTGATAGCCAGAAACCGGTCCTTGGATGCTTGATTCCGGTCTGGGAAAGACATGGCTTGGTGGTTCGGACTCGACTGTTCCCATGAGGCACAGGGTCAGAGCTGATTTGCATATAGCCAGTGTCTAACCCAGGGTGGTGTGGAGTGCAAAAAAACGATTGATTTAGGCCCAGATCCTTGTACTGGGTTGAACGTATGACATTTTTCTACATTCTGTCCATCAACTGTGTTTTGTGGTGAGCTTCAGTGGCATGTGAATGTAATACCTGAGAATTCAAAGTAGTCTGTCCATACGAGGCATTTGTACATGGGAGTACATGATGAAAATGACAAGCTGATGTTGGGGATTGTGCATTTCCTAAAAACTGAAAACTGATATTTTAAAGGCAGTTTTTGTTTTAAAAAATGGGTTTTCTTCTGAAAAATTGAGTTTGTTTGCCCACAGTGGAAAGCTGTATTAAATAGAAAATGTGCATTTTCAGAAACTGGTGAATGATAATTCAAGCTGAGCTGGGGAGACGTACTGCTGGACTTTTTGTCCTTTGTGCCACATTGCATGTCAAAATTTGAATGTTACTTCATAAGTCAAGGGGAGGCATTTACTATTGATTAACTTTTTCCCCAGCATATCTGCTGGTAACCGCACTCAATATACTTGGGTAGTAACTACTGAAAATCCTGGTTTGGGTGGTCATAGTGTAGTCACTATTTTACAGTTATAAAATTTGCTAGTAGCTCAGGAAGACTTTCCTTGAGCAGAAATAGCTCTCACTACAGAAAAGGTTGGAGACCCCTGACCTAGAGTAATGATTGCCTCACATATTGTAATGCAATATACACATGCTAACGCCTTGTAAATAACATAACCAATGAACCTTTTATATCTTGTTTCGCATATGCATTTAGATATATGTTTTCTACATTTGAGCACTGTGTCGCCTGCACTTGCACAATTCTTTAGTATTTTACCTGCATATAAAATGTTGTAATAACATCAATAATTTCTACAGAGACCTTTTGTCAGTCTCTATCTATATAACATTTGTGATTTTCTTTGTTCACACTTAAAGTTGTATAATAGATCACCAGAGTGTGTAGGTACCCCCTGGTTTTTGGAATAATACATTGAATGGTGGGCTTCCCCGAATTTAAGTAAGAGGGTGGACATTGTTTTCTATACCAAGTATATTGACCCTGGTCCCCGTGGGCATAGATGGAGTTGTCCTTGTTAGAATATATACACCGTTGCCACACACAAGCGCGGCACACGGTAGCTAGCTCTTTGTTTCCGCGTGAGCAGTCCTGCTCAACTTCTCCATCACGGATGAAGTGTTCTTCTGAGAAAGAGATCTGGGCTCAGTGCTCAGACTTGTTTCCTTGATTTAATCATGTTTTTTGAGTGACTCAACAGTGCCTTGGCTTGATTTCTTTGAGTTGGTTTGCAAAGACCAACCATACTCTCACTCTTTTGCATGACATGTTTTTCTAGCCGCTCCCTCATTTTTATATTTTTGCAAGTGGGACATTTGCCCATTTTCATATTTGATTAGCTGGTTAGGTCCTGCTTGGATCCCTTGGTGCCAAAGCCCATTCCGAATCAGCAAGCTCAGATCAGAATGTTTACCCTGGCACTCTGACTAATCCTGGATTTTCCATCATTCCTTCATTAGGCTCCTGTCAACTATTTTTCGCCTTGTTGACCTGACTTGTGACCTCTTGACCTTTGCTGTTCCCTCCTCTCAACTATTTTTCGCCTTGTTGACCTGACTTGTGACCTCTTCACCTTTGCCATCCCCATAGACCCTCTCAAATAGGAAGCTGTTGGGCCAAGAAGCCAAACCAGGGAGTCACCATCAGGGGTCGAAGGGTGCAGTGACATCACTTCCGCTGTCCCTGATAACTGACACCACGCTCCAGACACACATCTGTGCCCTCTGCACTGCTAGGAAACTCTAAACTGTTGCAATTGAATCTGCTGTTTGCCATTTTTACACTACAGTCAGGGAGTGTTGTCTCCAAGATCTTTTAAATTTGCACAGGTTTTTTTTCCATGATATATTTGTTAAAGGACGAGTTATTCTTTTGTTTGTAGTTTTGTTGACTGTTGCTCTCCCATACACTGACGTCATTTCACCATTGCTATGGCTGCGCCACATGCTTATTCCACCCTGCTAATATTCCTAGCAAATGTCTAAGAATTATAAGAACATTGGAATGTTGGGAGCTCCATTGAAGACAATGGATTGGCTCTGGGTTTATAATGGCTGGAGTTAGCCTAATGTTCCAACATTCCTATATTTGTCTTTCTGTTTCTCACTTTTTATTGTAGAACATTCTACCCTCAATGGGTGGAATGTTCAAACAGCCTTATAGTCCTTCTGCCTTGAGGTATACCTGTTGTTAAAGGCCCTCACCCTTGTTATTCGGGTTCAGGGCCTTTAATAACTGGTATAGCCCGCGGCAGGGGTTTATACGGCTATATTAGAACATTGAAATGTCGAGAGCTCCATTAAAGACAATTGCGTGGCTCTGGGCTTATAATGGCTGGTTTAAGCCCGGGGTGCCAACATTCCTAAGTTTGGCTTAATGTTTCTTCCTTTTTAATTTACAACATTCTACCAGAGGATCAGGCCTGTAACTCTGGTTTGTGCTTTTAACAACCGTTATAGCCCTCGTCAGCAGGCTGCAGGGATATATATTTTGCTATCGGCCCGATCAATGATGCACGGATTATCAGCTCTTCAGGGTAAATAGAAACTTCCATCTGAAGCACTGCTATACATACACTCAACAAGCATTGCCAAAGCCAGTAGGTCTCACCTATGCAAGAGGTATTGGCTCTGTAAATGTCTTTTAGGCATGTCATGAACATTTGAAAAAAGCCCTGGCCACACCATAACCCTTTTTTTTTCTGGCAGGACTGCAGTGGCCAAGCAACGCACAGGAGGTAGATGCGGGAGGGCAAGGAGCAACGCAGGAGGGGGAAGCAACAAAGCTGGAGGGACAGGGCAAGCAACAATAATATGGGAGGGATGGGGCAAAGGAAAAAAGTACAGCAGGGTGCAGGCAGGACAGAATAAGCAACAACAATGTGGGGTGGGAGCGGACGGAAAGGACAAGCAACCACCCGGAAGAATTCGGGAGCGACAGGGCAGGTAAAAACTTGGGAGGGACAGAGCAAGCAACATGTAAATGTAAAATAATACTCTGTGTTATATATGTATATATCTAATACAGTAAAACTTTGTAATGGATGGATGGAGAAGTGTGGCTCACTATGGGGAAGTGTGGCTCACTGGTTAGAAGCGGCAGACCCTGAAGCAGAGATCAGGCCCGGGACCAGGGTTCAATTCCCGACGCGGCAGGGTCTTGGGCTCAATGTCCGCGAACTCGATAATTCTCGCCTCAGCGCCTACTCTAATCATGAGTCCCACGCTGCAACTCTGGGCAATAGCTTGCTTAATCTCCACAACGGCCCCAACAACACTGGGATGCCTGGCTTCACCCTGGGGGTGCCCAGGAGGGGCATCTCACAGGGAGAGCCAGGAAGGGTTCCACAGCGTTATACAGCGCTGGGACGCCCCGTTGCTGGGGCAGCTGTGCGCTTTACAAGTATACTACATTTACATTTATAAATAAGCTATTCACAGCGATCAGAAACGGCAATCCTCTGGCACAGACAGCTATACAAAAACGCACTTTAGGGCAGTGGAAGCTCAGGGTTTAGTTAACACATGCCCTCTTTTGAAATGGAACAGAAGGGGTTATTTTTCTTCTTTCAAGGTAACAAAATTGATACTCGGCTCCCGAATAATTGCTCACTGTCTCCTGCAAACTCACAATCACCAGGAGGAGATGAGATGATGCGAATGAACTCGGGGCGGTTCTGTACTGTTCCAAATATTTTCCACCTCCTCGCTTTCTGCATGCAGTCTGGATGTTAAACTCTCCAGCAAACTGTGGTACTCTACACCAGGGAGGCTGTGGGCCTTTCAGGCTGCACTTAGTACAGTGCAACCGGGAGGCTGTGGGCCTTATAGGCTGCACTTTCAGAAGTACTCTGCACCCGTGAGGCTGTGGGCCTTATAGGCTGCACTTACGGAGATACTTCTGCACCCGGGAGGCTGTGGGCCTTGCAGGCCGCACTTACAGAAGTAACCCAGGAGGCTGTAAGTACTCTGCACCCGGGAGGCTGTAGGGCTTGTAGGATGCACTTACAGAAGTACAATGCAGGCAGGGAGAGAGGTTTCCCCACAAACAGTGCACAGGAGAGCGAACGTTTCCAAAAGGAAATACTTCATGACGTATTTTCAGTAGCTCCAGATGCACACTTCCAAAATGCCTACAGTAATAGTGGGAAATTTCTCATTCTGAAAATGTGCAGCCAGCGCAATATCACCTAACACAATTAGCCATAGTTTGTGTATTTTTGTCCCGTTTTGAAATCCAGCCTGGCAAGTGCGACAATGCCTTGAAGATTGAAGCTGACCACTTTCTCACTAACAAACATACACTCTTTTTGGGATCATACCTGGCGGTGGGGGTGCAGCTCTATGTCTTTTTAAAATGCTTTACATTTCACTGCCCTATTCTAGGTTTTAAAGTGCATATTGTACTCAGGCTTCCAAATAATGGAGGTTGCATGTGGATGGGGCTGGGAAACTGACATAAATGATCGTTAAAGTATGTACACCATTGGGGAAACTGTGTGGGGGCAAGCAACAACATAGGGGAAGAGGGAAAAGGTCAAGCAAAACGTGGGAGAGGGTGAGGGGGGATGGGAGGATGGGAGAAGGCAAGCATAGCGGAAGTAACAATGCGGGATGGATGGGGCAAGCAACTACGTTGCAGTAGGAATGGGACAGGGCAAGCAACTACAACGCAGGAGTGCCGGAAGGGATGGGACAGGGCAAGCAACAACAACGCAGGAGTGGCGGAAGGCATGGGACAGGGCAAGCAACAACAACGCAGGAGTGGCGGAAGGCATGGGACAGGGCAAGCAACAACAACGCAGGAGTGGCGGAAGGGAAGGGACAGGGCAAGCAACTACAACGCAGGAGTGGCGGAAGGGATGGGACAAGGCAAGCAACTACAACGCAGGAGTGGCGGAAGGCATGGGACAGGGCAAGCAACTACAACGCAGGAGTGGCGGAAGGGATGGGACAGGGCAAGCAACTACAACGCAGGAGTGGCGGAAGGGATGGGACAGGGCAAGCAACTACAACGCAGGAGTGGCGGAAGGGATGGGACAGGGCAAGCAACTACAACGCAGGAGTGGCGGAAGGCATGGGACAGGGCAAGCAACAACAACGCAGGAGTGGCGGAAGGGATGGGACAGGGCAAGCAACAACAACGCAGGAGTGGCGGAAGGGATGGGACAGGGCAAGCAACAACAACGCAGGAGGGATGAGAAGTAACAACATGAAAGGGGGGCGAGAGGAAGAGGGCAAGCAACAACAATGTGGAAGGGGGTGGCAGGTAAGGGAAAGCAACAACAATTCCGGAGGTCGAGGGAGTGATGAAGCAAGCAAACAGCGTAAGAGGGGGCAGCAACGGGATGGAAGGGGGCCGGTTTAAGCAACAACACAGAGATGGACAGGGTACACAGCCTGCAACCACATGCACCATGATGGAGTGCTGCACCGAAAAGAAACAAGTAGCTCTCAAAGGTTGAGCAGTAGAAAGACACTCAGCAAGAGAGCAGCACTTTGGCCATCCTCCAGGAGAGGGACAACCACACAAAGAGGAAGTGATGTCGGCAAGTGGTGACAAAAGAGAAGCAAGGAAATGAGTCATGTTGAAGCCAACCAATGGCAAGCAATGGGCGGGCTCTAAGCCCCCTTTAAGTAAACAAAATGTCTCACCAGTGACAGCACATGCACTATCTCTGGCAAGGCCTAAAAAGGCTGATTCAACCATTTTTCAACTATTTGGCTTCACTTCTATATGGTGCCCTATAGGTGCTTCCTTAACTTCCCTTATGGAAATGCAGGCTAAACCCGGATATTAGTCGTTATATGAATTAGTGAACCTTTTATAATAAGGTATCCTAAAGCAGACATCACTGCTCAGTTCTGCATGGGTTTCACTGAAGGACTTTAAGTTTGCACATCTGCACCTTGTCCCCAATGCCTTTTTCCTCTCTTGAAAAAACACAGTGTCCCTCTGAGTCACTGATTAGCCACAGTTCCTGTTTTGAGGGGTTGATTTGATCCCAACCACACGACTGCAGATTTCTGAGCCAAAGATATGTTTCATTTTAGTAACCTTTCAGATATTTCCAAAGCACAGAAAAAAGGCATGCAAACAATTTCCTTGATGGTAGATTCCAACTGACAGGTAATCTATCAAGATGGAGATGCCTGTTTTCCGTTTCATACTTCAGTTGATGCAAATATTTTTTACGAAATGCCCAATGAGGGTAATTTAAGGATCAACCGATGACACTCAAATTTCCCTTATTCATTTGTAGGGGTCCTTCCTATGTTTGGATGAGACTGACACACTCCGAGACTGTGTGCAGCATCTTCAAAGTGTTTGAACCCCTAAGCATGTCTGTATTCTACATGTGAATAAATACAAAAATACACTGCAACAATCCTAACATAATCAAAGCCGTGACACACTCCAGACAATCATTTACTGATCTCTAACATTTTTCTTTTTTTTATTCCCCTTTTGACCTCAGCAAAGATGTTGCTCAAGTGAAAACTAGTGTGTTTTATTTCATATGACAACCCCTGATGCATGCCTGCACCTTCAATACTTAACAAACTAAAGAAAGAAAGAAACATCAAAGGCCTAGAAGTCACACTAATTCACAGATTCACAGGACACAATTAAACAATATAATAATACTACTACTACTACTACTACTACTACAACTACTACTACTACTACAACTACTACTACAACTACTACTACTACTACTACAACTACTACTACAACTACTAATACAACTACTACTACAACTACTACTACTACTACTACTACTACAACTACTACTACTACTACTACTACTAATAATAATAATAATAATAATGGGCCCGTTCAAAAAGATTTCTTTGTGAATGGGTGTGACTTACTGTTAATGTACTCCATATGTCGGACTTTAGAGTTTAATTGATGGGATAGATGCCAGAAGTGAACGTCATGAATTTCCTGTCGCCCTGGATTACAAGTACCATAGGCTATACAGTGTGCTTGGAACACGTCCGAGGGGACAGCCGGCGTGTTTGTAACAGAGTATCCTGTCCGCCAAACTCTAAATAAGACCTTACTCTTGACTGTCCATTAGTACGAGACGTACACATATGGAAACACTGCTTTGTCTATCGGTCACAAAACAGCCAGACTTTCATGAGAAATTTTCGTCTTTGGCCGTGGACAGATAAGTAAACGTGTTTACTTTCTACATTAATGAATGGAAGCAAAGAAACTGCTTCATAATTGGTCCACATTTTGACATGAAAAGGAAACTCGGAAATTAATTTGAAATTTTGATTAGGAAAATACCTAAATTCATGAATGAGGTGTTTCTAGGTTTAACCTTCTGTTCCAGCGAAATTAGGGGCAGGTGTATCAAGATTCCGATTTGCGAATTCTAAATAGCGATTTTTTCCGAATCGCTATTTAGAATTCGCAAAATGGAATGTATGTACAAAATCGCTATTTTTTAGCGATTCCTTAATATTCTTTATTTGCGAATTCGCATTTTGCGAATTCGCAAATAAAGAATAATTTCCAATGCATTCCTATGGGCCAGGAGGCCCATAGGAATGATAGTGCAATAATTCTCAAATTGCGAATTCGCAATTTGCTAATCGCAATTTGAGAATTATTTCAAGGGTGCAGGGGTGTCTCAAAGACACCCTGCTGCACCCCTGAAATTTACATGTGTGTGCATGTGGCACACATACATGCCATATGGGCATGTATGTGTGTCACATGCCACTCTCACAAATGCCAAATAGGGCATTTTTAAAAGAAATCGCAAATTACCACCAACTACAAGTTGGTGGTATTTGCGATTTCTTAACACAAATTCGCAATTTCAAACAGTTACATACATATCATTTAAGGAATCACAAAAATTGTGATTCCTTAAATGCTATGGCAAAATAAGGAATCACAATTCTTTGCGATTTCTTTAATTGCGATTTTTTGATACATAGCAAATCATGCTAAAAGGCCGTTTGCGAGTCGCAAAAGCCTTGATACATCTGGCTCTTAGTATTTATATGGAACAGGTTCACAAGCAGTTTGGAATCCTCCACCTCTTGATCAGAGCAGAAGCTATGTGTGATCTGATGCACAAGGCTGGGAATTTACTGTGACAGAAAACCTCTTCTCTCTGATTCCTCTTTCTTGCAGATTGATCAAACGTAGGAACCAGGGTTGTGGGACCTAGACACGTCTTTCTTGCAGATAGGTCAAATCGTAGGGACTATGGGGGTGGGATCTTGACACGTCTTTCTTACATATAGATCAACGCGTAGGGACCACACCAGTTTCAACAGCCTTTGCTTCTAGGTTGGGAATGCTTGGATGGTGCAATCAAGCTGTGATGGGTACCCATGTTTTGCAGACAGCAACTATGATGAGGAACTTCCAAATGAAAGAATAAAGGAAAACGTTGTGAGATTTGTAACTATTCCCTCGTCATAGAAGTGGAGAATAGTTAATTTTGGGGGATATTTGATTGTAAACTTTACAGACAAGTAATTATAACGAGCACAGTTAGACATCAGCCCTCATAGTGCCACGGTGTGCACGCCTTACTTTGAAACTTCTTTAGCAATTGTAGCCTCCTTGGCAAGAGGAGAACTTTTAGAGACACAATTTTTTTTGTCCAAGCTTCCAGCAGAGGCCTTTAATTTGGAAAAAAAATCACCTGGCTAATGTGATCCTTCTGCTTCAATGTTGAAGTTATTGGCCTTTTCTGCAACAATTCATGAAATACAGTGATTGGGATCGGCCGAGGAAGCCTCAGGGCCTTAGAAGAAGGCGTGAATAACCATGTTAGATTGTATCCGCATTCTATCTTTAGGAGACACTGTCAGCAACCACAGCAAACCAAATGGAAGAGGACTTTAAACTGAGGAACTGTGATCATCCATCTCCTTTCATACTTCCCCCCAAGGGTCTTTGCGTATTCACAATTATCACACGCCATGAGCCACTATCAAGGTGTCAAACCTCTTTGGACTCCACCGGCACTCTTCTCCCATTGGAGAAGTATTGCTCAAACAAGTCCACATGTGCGAAGGCCAGTTATCTGAGCCGGCCATGTTGAGCCAAGGCCCATGTAGCCGGCTTCTGCCTCAGCAGTAATGTGTACCCTGGAACTTGGCCTCACTTTAAGTTTTCTTCTTTGATTTTGTTGGGATTTTCAAGGCCATGGAACTCATTTCAGTCATTGCCTTTGAAGCACTTTTGACCTAAAAGAAGCTACGCCCTATAACTTCTTATAAGATCAACTATTCTCATTACCTTTACCATGCACCCCAAGCTCACCGCGCTCCCTTCCAATCAAGACCAAACTTTGATTCCATTAGAGAACAAAGAACTGGTGAGGCAAATTGGTCTTGCCTTTTGTAGTACAAAGTCTTTGTAATTTGATGACTGGCTTTGTGTGTGTGTTTCTCCAGCAGTCCTAGAAAGAAAATTCCATAACAAAGAAACAGCTAATGCAGCAGATCACACAATCCTTCTACTAAAAGCTAAGAGCAAGCACCTTTTCTGAACAGACTGCATTAGCAGACTTAAGCTACAGCCTCAAAGAAGTGTATTATGAGAATGAATCAGAAGGATTTAGAGTTTGAGGTGAATTTAAAAGTGCACAGCAAACTATTGTGCAGAAATGACAAAGGAACTGTATTGTTGTTGCATCTTTATGAAAGATTATATAAGTGCACATCTTTAGTTTGTAGTCAGAAAATCTGTAAATCCAACAATCTGGTACCATGACAGCAAAGTGAAATAAATAAACATGCAAGGGTGAAAGGTGAAGATCATTGTATCTTTCTGAAAGGCTAAGGTATTCGAACAGCAAGCAATTCCTAAATAAACATAATATACATATAAAAATGTATATTATTAAATCCACAGTTGGAATGTAATTCGGTCAACAAAGTATATACATCAAAGAACACACGCTGGATCTGAATTACAAACTACTTGTCACATTTGTGTTGAAACAAAAAGACTTCTTGATGCCACATCACCACCATCTAATGGGAACCCACACTCCTTCTGGGAACACACCCCTAGAGGGAAAACAAATTGGACAATGTAATCATCAATTAAATGCATGGCATTGATGGACAGCCCATTTAAGCAATGGCAACCCATGAAAATAACATGAAAACCAATGGGAGACGGGGCTAACTCTTCCTTTGCACTTCATTTGTGGATTTTTGCAGAAATGAAAACACACATCTCAGTAGCAGCTAAAGCTCTCTGTAGCCAGATCAAAATACTTTACACTTCCAACTTTAAGTGATGTTTAGCTATTGCATCAGTATTATTTGTGTAACTATAGTTGTGTGGATCCCAAGTTCTTTGTCTCCTGACCATTTTTCAGAATGGTTGATTCTTGGTTGGGACAAGCACTGAAAGGGACCCACTCACACCGGTCAGCCCTCATTGAATAATCACTAATATTTATCTGTGAGGGGTCGTGACTTACTCTTGTTCTACTCCTGAATTATTCCTGAATGTCCAGGAGAGAGCCTTACCTCCGCAGGGGAGGAAGGTTTGGGAATTGACCAACTAAAGATGCATGTTTAGGCTTCTACGGCAACCCTTTGGACCATCACGCGCCACCCCTTCAGGATGACTCTGCCCAACCCTTAATGACCATACAGGAAACCAGCACAGGGCAAACCAGATCCACACTTCTTCACCTGTTTCTAAACATCGCTTGATAACAGAATGTCACTTAACAAACGTTACACACAGCCACACCTCTACACAAAGCATCACCTAAAAATGACGCATAGCAGCTGCTATATAGTCTCACTGAATAGCTTCAAGCAGAAATGCTGAAGAACTGAATCACTATTGGGACATTCAGCCATGTGATGGACCTCACACAATGTAGAATTCCCCTTTAAAAAATATAGCAAAGCCCACATTTCATCAAAACTCACCCATGAGACTGCCCCTGTAATTTATTTTAAACAACTAGGCGCTATAGCCCATTTCTGCAGATCTATTAATGAATTGCAGCAATTCTGCTGTCACATTTCAGCCTTCTTTCTTCACAAGATCATCAGGATTATAGAGAACATTTAACAGACCACCTCCCGCCCCCTTTTCAAAACACAGGTGAAAGCACGGTGCCACCTACCCTCATCTTCTCTCACAACCATCCCGTCAATCACCAGAGGACCCAGGGACCATTCATCGCTAAAATCCTCAGGATCCACAGACACATATCTTTTGTTTCTAGAAAGTGTTTATGAATAAACTAGTGCTTCAAAGAATGAAGAGCTCCTGATATTCACCAACAAGTCATTGTCACAGCCCAGCTAAATAATCCCTGTAAAGTTGACCCTCACCATTAAGCAAAAAACCATCACCACTTCCCTCCAGCTTAATGATTTTTGTGAAAACTATTGTTGCGTTACTCTAGACCCACCTGAAAACTTACTGCCTCCCGTACAGTCACACTGCTACCCAGAGTGAAACACGGACAGCCCTGTAGGGGGATACTCTTAAAGCAGGGGGTAGAGGAAAGGCTTTCTGAATTGTACTTTGGATATCATCATAGTGATAAACACTTAAGACCACAAAATCATGCTTAACCATCTCAAGGGGTTGAGGGATCTCAGACTCCTTCCTGCATGGGTTGCCGCCATTTCTGTGACTATTCTGTGCCTACGACGGGGCCGCTCCTTCCTACTCTCAGTTTTGGTCTCTACCCTCCTATTTCTATCCTTGTCCCCTTCTTGAGCTCAGTCGTGACCTCAGTCAACTCCACCCGCCCTTTGATGATGACGCCCATTTCTTCATACCAATCAGAAGCAAGCAAAGCCACCGTCATGAACTGGAGACCAGCCTGACCGGCATTCAATTGTGGATGGCAAAGAGGTATCCAAAGATCTCTGCAGTAGAATGGAGCCTCCCCTGCCCCCAGCTGCGCCCCTTCCACTCACCCTGAGCCTGTGACCTGCAGCCCTTTCAATAGCAAATATTGTCATCCTGATGAACAAAATGGACCCAGTGCCTCAGCGCTATCCTCAAAGCACAACCCTCAAATACAAACACCAGCGAACAGTTCACGTACAGGATGACTGTCAGCGCTTCAATGCTTACCAGAAATAGACATACTGATTTAAAAAGTCATGTTTGCATCATTCAGAAGTTCCCAATCACATTAAAGAACCATCATGCACAGCAAAAGGTGGTAGCTTTATTGAAGTGGAAGTCCAAACATGCAAAACTCTCCTCCCTATAGTTGATTTGTGCTGTGTGGCAATTTAGAAGTCTTTTGTGGGGAATATTGTGCCTGTCTTGCTCTTTTCTGTTTCCAAGCCGTCACATTCTGTGTAAAAGTAACCCTGTCATGTAAGTAAACAACCTGAAGATCCTTCCTTGGGTGGCCCAAGTGTGCTGCTCCAGGCTGGGGTGCACACCTCATTCTGTGGAAGTGCTGGGGGTGGGCACGCTAGGAGTGGGCGCGCTAGGAGTGGGCGTGCCAGGAGTGGATGCGCTGGCAGTGGGCTCGCTGGGAGTGGGCGTGCTGGGAGTGGACGCACAGACAGAGATTCTCTGCATGGACTTAGTGAAAAAGCGAGGTCTTTGTGCAGATGACATATAGGGATATAGACTAATCCCACTTCATGTTTAAGTTAGTTAACGACGGCTGCATTCCTGTCTCCTGTTCTTTACTCAGACAACACTCCTTATGTGCAGTCCAAGGAATAGCCCAGACAAGCCCTTGTTTACCAGGGTTTAATTTTACACATGGATACAAAAATGGAAAATATCTTGTGAAATTGGTCCCATTGTGTTCTGGCATCACTTACCCGCTTCAGACCATCTATGCACCCAAGGACTAGACTAACAAGGAAAGAATGCATTGTCCTGTTGGAATATATTTGTAAAAAAATATGTGATGAGTTTACTTTCCAAAAGACAATTCTCTACTTTAAAAAATTAGAGCAGCTCGTGCTTTTTAGCGCTGGCCTTGTTTGCGTTCTGTTTCCTAAGCAAACACCACGGTCTCAATTGATGCTTCTAGTGCTGTACATGGAACAAAGAAAGCCACTGCCCTGCAGTGTGAACTCAAGGGGGGGCTCCTGTTTTCTGAGCTCTGGGTGCAGTATTGAGGGATCACAGATTCCAAAGTGTTGTGTGACTACAACAGATCAATGTGTCCTGCCGATGATGATGAGGCTCTGTCCGTACTCATTCCACTGAGCGTGGTCCCCCTCCCCCCGCTGTGGTATTATCTCTCCATTCCAAACTCCACTCATTGAAATGTGAGAGAAAGTGGTAATACCTTACTTTTTCCTCATTCTGATTTTCAATCGTGGAATACTGTTTTTCCCTACACAAATTTCATCAGGGAGAACTTCTTGATAAATGCGGTATTTGTGCACCAGTTACAGTCATGATCAGGGCACAAAAATAGTTGTGTGCTTGAATCAAAGATGCACAGCAAACACATGGAGATGATGGATGGAGTACTGAAACTTTTCAGACACTCACCCCCAGTCACAGATCTGAGTTGAATCCATCATCGTTCTTTAGCTCACTTCGCCACCCCAGTTCAGACCCAGCCATACGCAACTCAAGGTTACGCACCTCATGGAATGTGTGCCATTTTAGGACTGGCAAAGGGGTTTGCGTAATATAGCAGCATCTCTTTCTAGTTATGTTAATTTATGGCAGCTATTTTGGGCTCCACCAGGTCAGCGTTGATGGAAGATCCGTATGTGGTTTACTGAGAGGTCACACGCATTAGTGTGAGGCATGACATTACCCACTCATGCCACTCAGGGGATTGCCTAGAGCAAAGGTTGTTCCAAAATCTGCCAAAATAATTCTTTACCATGCTGAGGTCCCACTGTCGGACAGGGCTGGGGTACCCAAATAAGACTGAGGGGAAACCTTGGGTGCATGAGGACCAGGGGGCTACTTTCAGACGAGGATGGATGAAGGTAGCATCAGCTATCCAGCTTGGAAAACAACCCTATGAGAAGAACACACAAACGTTTCTCATAGACAAGTATACAATATCTTCCCTAACCACATTTTCCTGCAGATGGTCAGACTTGATGTCAACAAGTACTCAGTGCAGTATGATATCAGGCACCATGAAGGTAAATATAAATATATATCCAGGTATGTATAAGTTTACTATACTTAACTCCACATCTATGTATCTAGAAGATGTGTGGATGCAGAGTTATGTGCAGTAAATCTATAATTACTAATACATTCTTACGTCAATTGTATTCTAGTTGTAAATATTTTGGTCATGATGTTTTTTCCATTGTCAGTATTTTTGTCCCTCATCTTCTGATGTTCAACCTTCAATACTCTATGGTCTGATTTTAGCCCCCATCCCACCACTACTGCAGAGCCGAAGGTCGGCCTTTCGATTTACAATCAGTATGGAATATATCTGCGTAGAGCTGGATGTACCTTGACACCAGACTGTGACATGAAAGCCGGTTTGGAATTGGTAGTTACGTCTTTCTTGTGCTGCTCCTTAGCCGGCACCATCATTGATTTATGATGAACTATGTAGTACCCTTTTTATATAGCTTGAACTAGGCCTTAAAGAATAAGCACCTTTTACAGAGAAGATGAGCGGTCCACCCAGAGAATGAGGTAAATTGATAAAAAAAGGCGTACGCACTAGACATAAAACAAGTACACAATGGTAAAAAGACATGTAATCTGGCAAATTATGTACAATCAGACAGTCAAGAAAGTCATGACACCAGGATCTAAGTGAGACCAGGAGGGACAAAGCCAAACAGAGACCCAAATTATAAAGTGGCTGGATAGTAATGTTGGTCAAGTTGAATTTTTTAAATTTTAGTTTAAAGGTGGGAAGAGTGGGTAGGATATATCTGGATCAATCAATCATGACACTTGTATAGAGCGCTACTCACCCGGAAGGGTCTCAAGGCGCTTGGGGGAGGGGGTCCGCTACTGCTCGAACAGCCAGGTCTTGATTTGTCCCCTGAAGGCGAGGTGGTCCTGGGTCAGCCGGAGGTGGATGGGGAAGGAGTTCCATGTCTTGGCCGCCAGGTAGGAGAAGGATGTGCCTCCGGCGGTGGCTCTTGGGATGCGTGGTACGGCGGCGAGGGCGAGGCTGGCAGACGGTAGCTGGCGGGTGGGCGTGTATAAGGTCAGGCAGTCGTTGAGGTACTTGGGGCCCAGGTCGTGGAGAGACTTGTGTGCGTGGGTGAGGAGCCTGAACGTGATCCTCTTGTTGACGGGGAGCCAGTGCAGGTCCCTCAGGTGGCCAGAGATGTGGTTGCGTCGGGGGATGTCCAGGATGAGTCGGGCGGAGGCGTTCTGGATGCGTTGGAGTCTTTTCTGTAGCTTGGCTGTGGTTCCGCCGTAGAGGGTGGATGGTGGAATGACATTACAAGTCCTAGCAGCACATCCAGAGAATGAGTGATCAGGGTATAGTTTTGTTTCTGAAAAACAGGATTTTTGAGTAAGAGAGAATCCGAGCTGCAAGGCTGGCGAAAGAACACCTTTTTGGTGCCCCACGGCGTCAAGGTCCTTGCATCAAGTCCTGAGTAGGTCTGAGCAGTGAATTCCATATGCGAGGTTTGCAGAGTTTTCCGTGCTCCGCGGAGCACGAGGAGTTCCAAAATACTCTGCGACGCACAGCAGAGCAGAGATTTGTTTGCACTCGCCAACATCAGCTTGGTGAGCGCAGGTGTAGAAAACCCACCTCCCTGCGAGATTTCTTAATGCGGACAGTCAGATTTCTCAATTTGGGCGGTTGCGACCGCTCGCTTTGAGAAAATCACCGTATGCGTCGAGAAAGCAGCTGCTTGGGTAAGAAAATCTACGTGTGCGCAAGAAAAGAAACTGCACCCTCTTGCACTGTGCATGGTGCCGTTCGCGCTGTAACACCCAGCCCTGAAATCAATGCAAACAGCGTTACCAAATGCACTCTGCCAGTTGCGGAACTCTGCGTAGCGTGGCAGAGTTTTTGGGTCCCTACGTGGAACTCAGCGAACTCTGCACTGGCCTTGTCCTGACCATGTATCTAACACTAGCAGCCCGCCCCAGCGTTGCCTGGGGCAGAAGGGGGGTGGGGGCAGCATTTCAGGCTTGCGTGCACTCCCGCCCCGGCCCCCGCCCGCCACGACATTGTCTGTGTTCCGGACAATGTTGTGGTGGGCGGGGGCGGGAGTGCACGCAAGCCTGAAATGCTGCCCCCAGACCCTGAGCCTTACCGCAGTTGTTCCGGGCCAACCTCCCGCACCGGCTCCCTCCCGTCCTGTGTCCCAGAGCCTTACCTAAGCCGCCGCTCCTCCCCGAGCTCCTCACTTCACCGCCGCTCCTCCTCGTCATCACGTACGTTGCGGCCAGCGCTATGTCGTGGACGTCAGCGTGGCGGCCGGTGCTACTTTCAGGGCACTACTTTTTTTTTAAGTTATATTTTTAATTTACGGGGTATTTTTATTTTCTATAGCCTATGTCCATCTGCACACCCTGAGGATTACAACAATGTATTGGGTGTGTGGATTGGCGCTATGGTTCCCGAGTTTACCTTGCCAAAAGGTTTGTGTTCTCTCTTTATAATAGTAGTATAGATAACATGTGCATTTGTAAAGCGCACATATCACCCAAGGGTCTCAAGGCGCTGAATAACAGATGTATATTGTTACCCAACTCAATGGTACTCATTTTATCGACCTCATATGGATGAAAGGCTGAGTGCACCCACCGGGATTAGAATTTGTGACAATTCGGTTGAACACAGACCGCTACAGTAGATGCATTAGTCCACTGCTCCACCAGACCTGACGGTCGTCTGAATCCTGGCTGGAGTCCTTGAGTCTTGAGAAGTTATTCGATGACCCTCTCATTTCCTTGCAAATATTTAACTACTGAACAGTGGACAGGATGTAATCTAAGTGTCAATGAACTCGAGTCAATGTTGTCTAAACTTATCTGTACATGAGACACAGAGTGAGGGAGCACTGCATTATATTCAAGAACTGAATCCTTGTGAAGAAAGACCCTCTGTGCTGCACTTCTGCCTTGTTCTTGCCAGTGTTTCAGGCTGAGGGCTCAAGGTGTGGCTTCGGAAGACATTAGTGAATGAGGGGTTTCTGTAACCTCCTGGTGGACACCACTATCTGTGTGACATCCTGCAGTCAGGGGTAGTGGACTGAAGCTGCCTGTCCTTTCGTATTACACTGCTTTGAGGGATACTTGGCAGAAGCAGCATCTCTCTTCTTATTACACTGCTTTGATTGACAGAATGTCCATGACTTCGTCTGCTTCCGGTAAGGAAGTGCCCCGAGGCCTCCTCTGACACTTCAAGGAGTTAGATGTCAAATTATGTGCCGTGTTCTGTATTTTCGTAAGAGGTTTGGCATTTGTCAGCAAGCAGCAACATATTAAGATCAACGCCGGGCTCAAAGGGCAGAGGTCATGAACCCTGAAGGCGTGGATGGGTTTCACATGTGTGCATTTGTCATGGGAACCGGAGAGAAGATGAGAGGGTGAGTGAGTGTGAGTGTCTGTGTCTGCCAGCACGGCGGATAACCCTTCATCGAGCCCTCTCTAAGTGCACTAATGCACACATCTTGTGATGCACGGAGCCTCTGCACAACTGTGAAACAATCTCAGGACCATCATTTTTACAGAGCAGCTTTCAAGAAACAACGCATTCTTCCAGAAGCATCGAACCCACAAACGAAAGAGAGTTCAATATTAATGGGAAAAAGAACAAACTTCAACTTAATAGTTGAGTGCTAAGCAAGCACCGTCCACAGCCTTCCGACACGAAGGCTTACATTTTAAACCAAAGAATCCTCCTTAGTACAAATTACTCTTTTATTCCACGTCTTCTTTCGAAGCATCGCCATTCATCACGTGTTTGGTCCTCTGTTGGACTTTTTCAGGGCCCATCATTGACTTTCATCATTCATCCTTCTAGTGCGGTGCTGTCCATGCAGATTTTTCCCAATGGAGAGAAATGTAAATAAAAGACACATGTGCTAGGCCGTGTCAGATGTGCACAAACCTACCGATTGGCCCCTTTGTGGACAGTCTTCAGGAGTAAGAATAGCACAGTCGGAGTATGCCAGAAAATCTAGGATTTGTATATATTTCAATGCAAACTCCTCAGGGATTTTGTGAATTTCCTAAACGTTGGAAATATTTAAAAACCCTACAAGGAATCTGCAATGGATTGTCAGACCCACTAACTTGACAGGGACCAAGTTTCATAGGCATAATTTCCACACCTATACCCTCTGCCTCATTATGGATTGTTATTAGGGGTGGGAAGAACTCGCAAAGTTTCACTCTGCGGAATTCAGTGGAATTACATGAAAACTCCTCAAGATTCCGCGGAGTACTGCGAGTAGTCAGAATGTGCATATTGTGCTGCCTTCACTGATTTCTATCGCTAAGAGCGTGTTCTGCATTGCAAAATCAGCAAGAATGGCACGGAATCAGCGTGTCAGAGAATGCCACTTCTTTGTTGCCGTTCGAGTAGATTTACTACTCAAGCTGCAGTTTTCTAACTGGAAATGGCCGCTACCACTTGCATTGAGAAAATCTCACTGGGTGCAATCCTCGCACCCTAAAATCATGGTATAGGGCAACAACTTACACCCGACAACTTACCATTGGCAAGCTACATATGAGAAAAAACTCCACCATGCAGCATTTGGCCGAGTTTTGCTGGAACTCCGCATTACAAGTGTAACATAGAATGGGCAAAACTCTGCAAACTCTGTTGGCGAAGCGAAAATATCGCCCTCCCCAAATTTTGATGCGAGGCACCACATATCACCATAAAAAATGTGACACTAAAAAGGTAAGCATTAAAATAAGAGGGAGAATCCGAACAGATCCCAACCAGAGGCCACACCATGCCACGCAGTAACATATTAATATAGCCGTCTGCACCAAGAAGCCAAGGCAGATGCGGCAGTATTCAAACTGGGCTTAAAGTAACATGCCTTATCATTTGATTTTGTTTTCTTTCCTCCATTTTATCCATATTCAAATTCTTCAATCTCTTCACGGAGGTTTGGTAGTTTAAAGCATTCAGTCTTACTTTCGTCAATCTTTGGATTGTCTTTACTACGTTCGTAGCTTTCTCAGAGTGTAGTTGCCAGAAGTCGATACATAAAATTGAGTGGCTCGTGGCAAAATTAAATAAAAAACTCTAAAAAATACACAATAACCAAAGAAACTATGGGTCTTATTTAGAGATTGGCGAAAGCATCACATCCACCAAAAAGTGGCGGCTGTTGTGTCCACTGTCTTAGGAAAGCATTGACGTCAGTGGCTGTCTAAATTCGGCTGATTGGACCTTTGCTACTTTTTGGCAGCTCTAAGTCCTTTATTTGTTTTCAGGTTATTCCCATTTATTTTCAAAAAGCAGATATTTGAAACTTGAGGACACATGAGAAGTGTGATAAATTAATATTCAAAAAGTTGTTTTATTGAGACCATTAATAGGGCTAAAGGAGTGACAATTCATAGATTTTTTGTTTTTTGTAGTGTGTTTTATTTTAGTACATTTTGTTTAAGGTTTAGTATACAAGTTGAAGGCACTTTTATATCCTCACTGTTTTAATTATGATGACTGGGTCACTTGCATGTGCTCAGGTAGATCCATTTCATCGTGCTGAGTCATAACATTTTGAACGTTAGCAAATAGGTCACACAGTATTATGTTTCTTTGCATAAATGAACTCTTAAGGTCCTTCATCGGATTGTGTGAATTGACCTTGGCATGGATTTTAAGGTTGAAGTGGGACACCAATAAATATTTCATGGTCAGATCACTGGTAAATCCCCGTTCCCAGGAACAATGCTCCTTGTGATCACAGCGTCCGCACAAGTCGCGAAAGATCAGCTCGCTTTAATCCAGTGATGGACACTCGGGCATTGGTCCCTAATCTCCATTGTACTCTCTTTCGCGAACATAGGCACAATAACGCAGCGTGATCCAGGCTCGCCGTTGGTGATTTTTGAAAATTTGCCAAAGGAAGGTGAGGACACTCTCCTTTGCTGTGATTGCTGGAGCGTACTTTTCACGTGTAGGTGGGCAAATCAATTCCTATTAGCCAATTTCAAACCCTCCAAATTCTAAGAAGTAATAGGTAATTTTAAAATGGTGTGCTATAATTTTAACCTTCACCTTTATTTGCTTGTTTAGTAGACACGTAACCAGTTATACATCCACAATTAGAATAAAATATAAGACTCTTTCATTAAAATATTAAGTTTTATTAAACATGGCAAGCTCCCTATTTATTCTTGAGTGGAATGTTAACATAAATATTAACTATGATGAAATGTTAGGCTGGGGTGAATATTCATGAAATCCTTAAGTACTTGTGTTGTTGGTTTATTGGGCTGTGGGTGGGCAGTGGTAAAAGGAATGAGCAGGGTAGTTTGTAGATGTGAGAGTCTAGCCACATTCAATTCCTTTATTGTGCAGCTGATGAAAACGCAGCAGCCAGGATCTAAATATAGCTATTGAAGCATTGTTTGTTGCCTGGTGCAACTAAGGAATCGAATTTCTTGGCAAACATAAGAAAACTCCACCGCCCAAGACAAGATCTCAGATGTACAACCTCCCACGCTAGAGAAACACACATTCTTCACCCCACTCCTCACAACAACAATTCTAACAACAAAAGAAAACCACCAGTAAATTAATAATTTGTAACAAGTACAGGCATCGATAACAAAACGCGTGGTGGAGCAAGGCTGCATTGGGACCAAATGCAAGAAAAGGCAAACTTTTCCCCATACCCTTGTGTGGTGGTAAAATAAACTGTAATTGGAGTTCGTGACCCTCACAGCCCTGGGCTCCAGTGCCACTGCACCTGTTGCACTCTTCTTAGCTATGCCTGTGCCACTAAGACTTAAGTGTTTGTGCAGTTAGGCGCCGTGGGGAACACGCGTGTCCTATATCTCTCTGCACAGTATACCGCATTCCAAAAGACGAAATTGACCATATGAGAGGAAAGTGCGCATAACTGTACAATAGGGTTTCAGAGCGCTTGAGACATAACGAAGAAAGAGGCGGAATACGTGGTCAAAGACGCTGTGTACAAGGGCTGGCCAAGACTTGTGCAACGTAACTGGTGCTCAAAGCGCTCCAATACCTTCGGGTCCAGTTGGCGCTACATAAATCTGCAACAACAAAAAAATATGAATATGACAAGCATTGCGAAATGTATGAGAGAGGTTCACCAGGCAAGCAGTTTCAGAAGACAGAGGAAATGATAACACACCATGGGACAACGCCTGCACGAGGACAGGTTAACCAGATCAAAATAAAGGAACAGCAACAGCAAGGCATCAAGAAATGAATGGAGCTGCTAGGGCAGACTGAACCAATCGAGCAAGCCATTGCTTGAAAACAGAAACACAGACCAGCAAGCAACCTATGGTGTAGAGAGCTCTGAGAACAGGTAACCATAGAACGTTGTGTCAGAAGACAGGGTCAAATATAAGAACACAGAATGGGACCCAGTGTTTGATGAATAGAGCTACAAGGACTGGTAAACTAGACTTAGCAAGCAGTGCCTCAATGGCATTCGACATACACCTCTAAATGTTGTGGAAAACATGTTCACAAATGATTTCCTTTTGGTATTGCTCCCCTCAATATTATATTGTGTTTCCATACTTGTCATTTCTTCCTAAGGGTAGACCAGCTCAAGTCAGTGCACTGCACTACAGTGCTCTATGTGCAATCAATCAGTCAGTGTTCTTGTTAAGCGCGGCTACTCACCCATAATGGTCTCAAGGTGCACCTACGCTCCGGGCTCTTTTTGATGTGATATAGGGCTCCAGTGTGGTAAATACATTTCCTAGGCTTTGTGAATGCCCTCAAAGTCACCACGTTATGGATGTTTACCCTTTGCACCATGCATGCCCCAGACCACCCCTATGACAACCTCCCAGAATTAGTTGCAGCAATGCACATTTACACTACCACGTGGACTTGCATATGAGTAAAGAATGTTTTGTTTAGTTTGAGCACTTGTAGATGGCACTGACTAGAATTCAGTGTACCTTTGTGAATTGTACATTTATTGAGTATAATTTGTCTTTTTTCTGTCGTTGTGAATTGTACATTTAAGTCTTTGTCTGTCTTTGTGAATTGTACATTTATTGAGTATAATTTAAGTCTTTGTGAATTGTACATTTATTGAGTATAATTTAAGTCTTTGTGAAATCTACATTTATTGAGTATAATTCTAGTGTTTGTTCTGTCTTCCCGAATTGTACATTTATTGAGTGTAATTTAAGTCTTTGTTCAGTCTTTGTGAAATCTACATTTATTGAGTATAATTCTAGTGTTTGTTCTGTCTTCCCGAATTGTACATTTATTGAGTACAATGTAAGTTTTTGTTCAGTCTTTGTGAATTGTACATGTATTGAGTATATTTTAAGTCTTTGTGGATTGTACATTTATTGTGTGTAATTTAAGTCTTTGTTCAGTCTTTGTGAAATCTACATTTATTGAGTATAATTTTAGTGTTTGTTCTTTCTTCCCAAATTGTACATTTATTGAGTGTAATTTAAGTCTTTGTTCAGTCTTTGTGAAATCTACATTTATTGAGTATAATTCTAGTGTTTGTTCTGTCTTCCCGAATTGTACATTTATTGAGTGTAATTTAAGTCTTTTTGTGGTCTTTGTGAATTGTACATTTATTGAGTATAGTATGTCTTTGTTCTGCCTTTGTGAATTGTCCCCATTGAGTTCTGAACCTGATTTACAAAGACTGTTTTAATCTAAACCATTTTGAAACTGTGACTGTGTGAGATGTTGAAGTTTCATTTGCTAAAGGTTCCCACCACATCAAGAGTAGTGACGCTCTGTCCCAAAGGAACACGTGTATGGTAAATGTGATAAAACATGTCACACCTGTTTTCTGGGCCATACGTTGTGTGTATTTTATGCACGGCATAAAACGCACTTGTAGCAATAGGAAATGTGAGACATTTGTACTTTAACAGCCCTCCACTCTCACATCAACCCACCTTGTAATTCATTCCTTTTCCCACACTTTATGCAGCATTTACTCCTGGACATTTCAAGTCTAATTTAGGTGAGCTGGAAAGTCTGGGAAATTAATTTAGTTTATGGCATTTTTTTATTTTGTTCCTGAAATACTCCCTCACCTACCCCCATATTCTCTGGTTAACCTCACAAGTTTAACTGAGGTAAATCTTCTAAGTACTTAAGTTACACACAGTTTCAGACTGAACAGCTGTTCTTTACACTTAAGCACAGACGTCTTATCCCTGGCATATGTCTTTCATAAACCTGGGAAATTCATTTGTAAACGGGACCCTTTGTGTACAGGGTTACACCTGGTTTAAATCCCTTTGTGTTCCATCTTTGGCGCTGTTTTAACGTTGGATGCCTGATGCCTCTGTCTAGCAAGGCTTCGCCCAGTGTCGGACAGGTCTTCTATTCCACCGGGCATTTCCCCAGCAGGTGGATCCACTGGAGGCCGGCCCTGAGATCAGGCTGGTGCCCTTGACTCTCCTCAGCTCCTGAGGTCAGTTTCAGCAGGCAAATGGGGCTTCGAGAGGGAGGGAGTGCGACAGGGGCAGGGGTAGGGAGGTAGAGAGGGAGAAGAGAGATGGAGAGAGAAAATAACTGGAGATAAATAGATTGCGCGAGGAAATGAAGGGAGTGGAGCTGATTTGAGCATTTTTTCAGGGCTGCTGTTGGTTCCCTGATCCATCCCTGGTTCTGCCTCACAGCTGCTCATTTCAGGTTGGGGTGGAGGCGGGAATACTCGCATCCTGGAAGTCTGGATCAGGCTGCCAGCTACCTGCCCCACCGACCGCATTACAATGAGGTAGGGGCATGCGCAACCTGATTTAAACATGGCCTGGCGGTGAGGAAGAATGGTGGTGTGGCCGAAACTTTTAAGCTGCTAGAAGCCCCCTGGCTAACTCTCTTTGAAGTCCCTTGGAGATCTGATAGCGCCAGAGTTGGGGGTGAATGGTTATCCCTGGGAATTCCCTGAACCGTGGGGACGGGAGAGAGTCCCAGTTGCGTAATACTGTGTGGACCAGAGCATTCCTTAGAATTGCTTTCCGATCAGTGCTTAATTTGTAAAAAAATAAACACTGGTCAGGAGGCCACTGCAGCTTGCACCACACATTGCCCCTGCCATCGCTACCAGTGATAGTACCAACTACTAACCATCACACCTACAAGTGTGACAATTCAGGCTATTTCAGGCGCCCCACCAGACTACAAGGATGGCTTGGGCGGCAGGTAATAGTCATTTTCAATCTATTTTGAATTAATAAATAACTGTTGTTGTGCTCATCTCTAAATTAGAAAGACAGTGCCAGGCGCTGGTGTTGACAATTAAGTGCTGGTGCCGAGCACCGGAAACTCCTGGCCCAAATTAAGAACTGCTTCTGTTGTACCTTTAGAAAGGGGAATCGACTACCTATGCAATGCATGTTGCCCGTGTGAATTCACAGAGGAGTGATCCACGTGCAAGTGAAATTAACCCTTTATAAATCAGCAGGGACACCCTTAAGCAAGGGCGAGCTGGACCCAGCGCATTGACACACCAAGGGGTCATGGAGCTATTCGGACACATCCATGCAGAAGTGTCCCCTCAGCCTGGCTCCAAACAAGTGTGTGTTCAGGTTCTGTTGCTGTCAGCTACCAAGAACAAGTTCACCCCAGATCTGTAATTAAGCCTTATGGAGTAAGGAACTTATAAAGGTAAGGGGCCCCCGACTCTTCAAGAGATCCCTTGCCTTTCAGGGACCCCCCCCAACTAGGCCAATCTATATCTGTGAGATATGATACTCAGGGGCCCCTCATCACATTCTGCAGGTTTACACTATTCACAAACTCCTTTCTCGCTCTGTCTCATAAACACAAAACATTGTAATATTGTGATCCCAGAAATCCTCTCACCCAACAGACAAGATCCATTTTACAACGGTAGCAACCCAGACAGTTAACATTTTACTGAACCAACAGCAAAGAAACATTGATTAATGTGTGTGTACACATTTTAACTCGACATAACTTGACATACTCCTGCTTGGACAAAAAGAGGTCCTGGGCTCTGTGTATTTCTTTTGTTGTTCTTCAGTTTGGGAGCACAAGCAAACATTGGCAGCTCACGTTCTGTCTGGATGCTCCAAACAGGCTGCTTTTAGGCGCCTTTAACTCAAGAATGCATTGTCAGTTGAGTGGTTTAAGTGACCTCTGTCTAGACCGCACACCAGTGGTTGCAGCACGTTTGGCACACAGAGCGGTTGGACGGAAGGGTGGAAACCATTCAAGTCAACAAAAGGTAAAGGCAGCCCATCCGCGCGAGGGCCGCGCGCCCACGCGCTCGTGCGTGCAGCCTGCTGCACATGGTCCATCCTGTCTGGCTCTATGACGTGAAACACGTCTGGGAGCCAGTAGGGTCATAACAGGTAAAGGTTTGCACCGGTGCAAAGACAGAGCTCATGTATTTTGACCCAAACTTGTTGCTTGTGGGACTGACAGGGACTGAAGTAAATATGGTTTAATCCATAGCCGTCCCGGGAGCACACGATGGAGTTGGGAAAGGGGGGTCAAGGGTGATAATTGAAAGAATTATACAGTGTATGTTGGGGGGGATGGCAAAGGTTGTACATATATGCACCGGGTGTGTGGGGGGTTGACTTAGCATTAATAAGATTTAAACCTGTGACTTGTGTCTTACTCTTGAGGCTTTTATTATGAGTGCGGTATTAGTACCCTGAGAATCCTCTACGTAACGAGGCATTATTAGGGAAATCACTACTCCCACGGCCAATCCCCCAGTCATTTCCCATTCTCACCTGCATTTCCAACTGCTTTTATGAGCCGAACCCTCAGGGGAAAAAGTGAGGGTCTGCTGTGTTCTGCACCAGCGACTTCTGGAATACTCACAATGAGTCCCTTAGAGCTCTGCCACTTCTGGAATACTCACAACGAGTCCCTTAGAGCTCTGCCACTTCCGGACTACTCACAATGAGTCCCTTAGAGCTCTGCCACCTCCGGACTACTCACAATGAGTCCTTTAGAGTTCTGCCACTTCCGGACAACTCACAATGAGTCCTTTAGAGTTCTGCCACTTCCGGACAACTCACAATGAGTCCCTTAGAGCTCTGCCACTTCCGGAATAATCACAATGAGTCCCTTCGAGCTCTGCCAATTCTGGACAACTCACAATGAGTCCCTTAGAGCTCTGCCACTTCTGGACAACTCACAATGAGTCTCTTCCAGCTCTGCCACTTCTGGAATAATCACAACGAGTCCCTTAGAGCTCTGCCACTTCTGGAATACTCACAACGAGTCCCTTAGAGCTCTGCCACTTCTGGAATACTCACAACGAGTCCCTTAGAGCTCTGCCACTTCCGGACTACTCACAATGAGTCCCTTAGAGCTCTGCCACCTCCGGACTACTCACAATGAGTCCTTTAGAGTTCTGCCACTTCCGGACAACTCACAATGAGTCCCTTAGAGCTCTGCCACTTCCGGACAACTCACAATGAGTCTCTTCCAGCTCTGCCACTTCTGGAATAATCACAATGAGTCCCTTCGAGCTCTGCCAATTCTGGACAACTCACAATGAGTCCCTTAGAGCTCTGCCACTTCCGGACAACTCACAATGAGTCCCTTAGAGCTCTGCCACTTCCGGACAACTCACAATGAGTCCCTTAGAGCTCTGCCACTTCTGGAATACTCACAACGAGTCCCTTAGAGCTCTGCCACTTCCGGACTACTCACAATGAGTCCCTTAGAGCTCTGCCACCTCCGGACTACTCACAATGAGTCCTTTAGAGTTCTGCCACTTCCGGACAACTCACAATGAGTCCCTTAGAGCTCTGCCACTTCCGGACAACTCACAATGAGTCTCTTCCAGCTCTGCCACTTCTGGAATAATCACAATGAGTCCCTTCGAGCTCTGCCAATTCTGGACAACTCACAATGAGTCCCTTAGAGCTCTGCCACTTCCGGACAACTCACAATGAGTCCCTTAGAGCTCTGCCACTTCCGGACAACTCACAATGAGTCCCTTAGAGCTCTGCCACTTCTGGAATACTCACAACGAGTCCCTTAGAGCTCTGCCACTTCCGGACTACTCACAATGAGTCCCTTAGAGCTCTGCCACCTCCGGACTACTCACAATGAGTCCTTTAGAGTTCTGCCACTTCCGGACAACTCACAATGAGTCCTTTAGAGTTCTGCCACTTCCGGACAACTCACAATGAGTCCCTTAGAGCTCTGCCACTTCCGGAATAATCACAATGAGTCCCTTCGAGCTCTGCCAATTCTGGACAACTCACAATGAGTCCCTTAGAGCTCTGCCACTTCTGGACTACTCACAACGAGTCCCTTAGAGCTCTGCCACTTCTGGAATACTCACAACGAGTCCCTTAGAGCTCTGCCACTTCTGGACTACTCACAACGAGTCCCTTAGAGCTCTGCCACTTCTGGAATACTCACAACGAGTCCCTTAGAGCTCTGCCACTTCCGGACTACTCACAATGAGTCCCTTAGAGCTCTGCCACCTCCGGACTACTCACAATGAGTCCTTTAGAGTTCTGCCACTTCCGGACAACTCACAATGAGTCCTTTAGAGTTCTGCCACTTCCGTACAACTCACAATGAGTCCCTTAGAGCTCTGCCACTTCCGGACAACTCACAATGAGTCTCTTCCAGCTCTGCCACTTCTGGAATAATCACAATGAGTCCCTTCGAGCTCTGCCACTTCTGGAATACTCACAACGAGTCCCTTAGAGCTCTGCCACTTCTGGAATACTCACAACGAGTCCCTTAGAGCTCTGCCACTTCCGGACTACTCACAATGAGTCCCTTAGAGCTCTGCCACCTCCGGACTACTCACAATGAGTCCCTTAGAGCTCTGCCAATTCTGGACAACTCACAATGAGTCCTTTAGAGTTCTGCCACTTCCGGACAACTCACAATGAGTCCCTTAGAGCTCTGCCACTTCCGGAATAATCACAATGAGTCCCTTCGAGCTCTGCCAATTCTGGACAACTCACAATGAGTCCCTTAGAGCTCTGCCACTTCTGGACTACTCACAACGAGTCCCTTAGAGCTCTGCCACTTCTGGAATACTCACAACGAGTCCCTTAGAGCTCTGCCACTTCTGGACTACTCACAACGAGTCCCTTAGAGCTCTGCCACTTCTGGAATACTCACAACGAGTCCCTTAGAGCTCTGCCACTTCCGGACTACTCACAATGAGTCCCTTAGAGCTCTGCCACCTCCGGACTACTCACAATGAGTCCTTTAGAGCTCTGCCACCTCCGGACTACTCACAATGAGTCCCTTCGAGCTCTGCCAATTCTGGACAACTCACAATGAGTCCCTTAGAGCTCTGCCACTTCTGGACTACTCACAACGAGTCCCTTAGAGCTCTGCCACTTCTGGAATACTCACAACGAGTCCCTTAGAGCTCTGCCACTTCTGGAATACTCACAACGAGTCCCTTAGAGCTCTGCCACTTCTGGAATACTCACAACGAGTCCCTTAGAGCTCTGCCACTTCCGGACTACTCACAATGAGTCCCTTAGAGTTCTGCTACTTCCGGACAACTCACAATGAGTCCCTTAGAGCTCTGCCATTTCTGGAATACTCACAACGAGTCCCTTAGAGCTCTGCCACTTCTGGAATACTCACAATGTGTCCCTTAGAGCTCTGCTACTTCCGGACTACTCACAATGAGTCCTTTAGAGTTCTGGCACTTCCGGAATACTCACACAGAGGCCTTTAGAGCTCTGCCACTTCCAGCCAACTCACAATGAGTCCGTTGGAGCTCTTCCACTTCCGTAAGACTCACAATGAGACCCATAGAGCTCTGCACTTCCGGACAACTCACAATGAGTCCCTTAGAGCTCTGCCACTTCCGGAATACTCACAATGAGTCCCTTCCAGCTCTGCAACTTCTGGAATAATGACAATGAGTCCCTTAGAGCTCTGCCAATTCTGGACAACTCACAATGAGTCCCTTAGAGCTCTGCCACTTCCAGACAACTCACAATGAGTCCCTTAGAGCTCTGCCATTTCCGTAATACTCACAACGAGTCCCTTAAAGCTCTGCCACTTCTGGAATACTCACAATGAGTCCCTTAGAGCTCTGCCACTTCCGGACTACTCACAATGAGTCCTTTAGAGTTCTGCCACTTCCAGCCAACTCACAATGAGTCCCTTGGAGCTCTTCCACTTCCGTAAGACTCACAATGAGACCCATAGAGCTCTGCCACTTCCTGACAACTCACAATGAGTCCCTTAGAGCTCTGCCACTTCTGGAATACTCACAACGAGTCCCTTAGAGCTCGGCCAGTTCCGGACAACTCACAATGAGTCCCTTAGAGCTCTGCCACTTCTGGAATACTCACAACGAGTCCCTTAGAGCTCTGCCACTTCTGGAATACTCACAACGAGTCCTTTAGAGTTCTGCCACTTCCGGACAACTCACAATGAGTCCCTTAGAGCTCTGCCACTTCCGGACAACTCACAATGAGTCTCTTCCAGCTCTGCCACTTCTGGAATAATCACAATGAGTCCCTTCGAGCTCTGCCAATTCTGGACAACTCACAATGAGTCCCTTAGAGCTCTGCCACTTCCGGACAACTCACAATGAGTCCCTTAGAGCTCTGCCACTTCCGGACAACTCACAATGAGTCCCTTAGAGCTTTGCCACTTCCGGAATACTCACAATGATTCCCTTCCAGCTCTGCCACTACTGGAATAATCACAATGAGTCCCTTAGAGCTCTGCCAATTCTGGAATACTCACAACGAGTCCCTTAGAGCTCTGCCACTTCTGAAATACTCACAACGAGTGCCTTAGAGCTCTGCCACTTCTGGACTACTCACAACGAGTCCCTTAGAGCTCTGCCACTTCTGGAATACTCACAACGAGTCCCTTAGAGCTCTGCCACTTCCGGACTACTCAAATAATAATAATAATAACAAAGCCATTTTTAAAGCGCCTGGTTACACCTATGACGGTGTGTCCCCGCGCTGAAATGCTACTACTCCCAGATGAGACAGAAAGAACCAGAGTACTATTTATTTGGGGAAGAGATAAGTTTTTAAATATTGTCTGAATCTTGTTTCGGAGGGCTCCATACGAAGGTTTAGGGGGAGGCTATTCCAGTGTTTGCAAGCCAAGAAACGGAAGGAGCTACCTCCCATTCTGGTTTTGTGAACACGGGGAAGTTGGAATAACATCACTCCGGCGGATCTGAGATTTCGGGTGGGGCGATGGATAGTGAGGAGTCTTTGCAGATAGTTGGGGCCTTTTCCCTGGGCAATACGATGAGCCATACATAGTGCCTTAAATTTAATGCGCTCCACAATAGGGAGCCAATGAAGTTTATGCAATGCTGTTTTACCGGATGCCCTGCGTGGAAGATTGAGTACCAAGCGGGCCGCGGCATTTTGGACACCCTGTAGCTGTTGAATGCCTTTTTTGCTCAGGCCAAGAAGAAGGGCATTACCATAATCCAAATGTGGCGTGACCAGGGCGTGGATAAGTTTCTTCCTGGCACCGAAGGGGAGCAGATCGAGAACTTTGCGGAGAGTTTTCAATATTCCGAAGCATTTTCCAGTGATTTTATTAATCTGTTGCTTGAAGGAAAGCTCCGCATCGATCATAATTCCCAAATTTTTGACAACCTCTGCTGGGCGGGGGATTGGCCCTAATTCCGTTGGCCACCAGTCCTGCGACCAGGTGGAGGGGGACTTACCGACCACCAACAACTCCGTTTTATCGCCATTTAGGCGGAGGCAGTTGCTGTTCATCCATCCTGCCACAGCCCGCATACAATTGGAAAAGTTAGCGGCTTCCTCAGGCTGGTTGTTGGCAAGTTGGATTATTAATTGGGTATCGTCAGCGTATGTGACGATATCCACACCATAGGATTCCACAATATGTGCCAAAGGCTCCATATAAATGTTGAACAGCGTGGGGCTCAAACTTGAGCCTTGTGGAACTCCATGCCTCAACTTACGAGGAGATGATTTGTAAGGAGGGCAATGCACCTGAAAATTCCTATTTTCCAGAAAGGATTTTATCCACTCCAGGGCTGGACCCTCTATTCCCATATCGGAGAGGCGTGACAGCAGCGTTGAGTGCAGCACAGTGTCAAATGCTGCACTAAGGTCTAAAAGTACCAGCGCTGCTGTCTGCCCTCCATCAACCAGTTGTCTCAGGCGTTCAATGGAAAAGAGGACCGCGGATTCAGTTGAATATCCTGCTCTGAATCCTGACTGGGTTGGGTGAAGACGGGAGTTCTCTTCAATAAATTTCATAAGTTGCTTATTCACAACCTTCTCCACAACTTTTCCGCAAAAGGGGAGGAGGGATATAGGGCGGAGGTTTTGTAGTTGGGAGATATGAATATTTGCTTTCTTTTTCAGGGGTATAACCTGTGCGTTTTTCCAAGCCTCCAGCACATGGCACTCCTGAAAAGAGAGAGCAATAAGCTGTTCAATCTGCTCGATCATACTATCAAGAACTCCTGTACAGCGGTTAGGGGAGATTACGTCCAGGGGGGATCCAGAATGAATTCCTCTCATGATGGAAAGCAGGTCTGATCTCTTAGGGACTGAGAAGCTTGTTAACTGGAGCTTGGTAACGGGAGCATTTCTCACTATGGATTGAGAGTCGTGTGAGCTGTCTGTGAAAGTGGCATGTATTAGCTCTACTTTTTTCACAAAAAAGTCCGCAATCTCATCACATAACTCATTAGAGTATGTATCTTGAGCCTCAAGTCTGGTGGGCACCGTGAGCTCTTTATATATTGAAAAAAGTTCCTTAGTAGGGTTTTTTGCGGATTCAATACGTTCTTTAAAATGCACACCTTTCGCTGCTCTTATAAGTTTGTGATACATTTTTAATTCCTTTTTGTATTTTTTCTTGTCCTCTGGATCATAGTTTTTTCTCCATCCACGTTCAATGTTTTTACATTTAGCTTTAGCTTCCTGAAGTTCTTTGGAGAACCAAGGAGCCGTTTGAGTCTTTCTGACAGGGGGTTTAGATGTCCATGGTGCTACTGTGTCCAGAGCTTTGGACATCCATTTTTCATAGCCCTCCCATGCCTTGAGCAGAGTGTCGTTAGAGGGAGGAGGTTCTCTATATAGGGCAGATTTAAACTTTTCCTCTGTGAAGTTCTTCCAGTCTCTGCGTTTTAAGGGTCTAGAATTGGGCACATTAGAGTTGGTCGTACTGCATTCCTGTAGAACATTTTCCACCTCAAAGGGGATAACAAAATGATCGGACCATGTAATTTGCAACGGGGTGTTTATTTTAAGATCCTCCCAGTTAGCAAAAACCGGGTCAAGAAGATGACCAAGTTGATGAGTCCCTTAGAGCTCTGCCACCTCCGGACTACTCACAATGAGTCCTTTAGAGTTCTGCCACTTCCGGACAACTCACAATGAGTCCTTTAGAGTTCTGCCACTTCCGGACAACTCACAATGAGTCCCTTAGAGCTCTGCCACTTCCGGACAACTCACAATGAGTCTCTTCCAGCTCTGCCACTTCTGGAATAATCACAATGAGTCCCTTCGAGCTCTGCCGATTCTGGACAACTCACAATGAGTCCCTTAGAGCTCTGCCACTTCCGGACAACTCACAATGAGTCCCTTAGAGCTTTGCCACTTCCGGAATACTCACAATGATTCCCTTCCAGCTCTGCCACTACTGGAATAATCACAATGAGTCCCTTAGAGCTCTGCCAATTCTGGACAACTCACAATGAGTCCCTTAGAGCTCTGCCACTTTCGGAAAACTTACAAGGAGTCCCTTAGAGCTCTGCCACTTCTGGAATAATCACAATGAGTCCCTTAGAGCTCTGCCAATTGTGGACAACTCACAATGAGTCCCTTAGAGTTCTGCTACTTCCGGACAACTCACAATGAGTCCCTTAGAGCTCTGCCATTTCTGGAATACTCACAACGAGTCCCTTAGAGCTCTGCCACTTCTGGAATACTCACAATGTGTCCCTTAGAGCTCTGCTACTTCCGGACTACTCACAATGAGTCCTTTAGAGTTCTGGCACTTCCGGAATACTCACACAGAGGCCTTTAGAGCTCTGCCACTTCCAGCCAACTCACAATGAGTCCGTTGGAGCTCTTCCACTTCCGTAAGACTCACAATGAGACCCATAGAGCTCTGCACTTCCGGACAACTCACAATGAGTCCCTTAGAGCTCTGCCACTTCCGGAATACTCACAATGAGTCCCTTCCAGCTCTGCAACTTCTGGAATAATGACAATGAGTCCGTTAGAGCTCTGCCAATTCTGGACAACTCACAATGAGTCCCTTAGAGCTCTGCCACTTCCAGACAACTCACAATGAGTCCCTTAGAGCTCTGCCATTTCCGTAATACTCACAACGAGTCCCTTAAAGCTCTGCCACTTCTGGAATACTCACAATGAGTCCCTTAGAGCTCTGCCACTTTCCGGACTACTCACAATGAGTCCTTTAGAGTTCTGCCACTTCCAGCCAACTCACAATGAGTCCCTTGGAGCTCTTCCACTTCCGTAAGACTCACAATGAGACCCATAGAGCTCTGCCACTTCCTGACAACTCACAATGAGTCCCTTAGAGCTCTGCCACTTCCGGAATACTCACATTGAGTCCCTTCTAGCTCTGCAACTTCTGTAATAATGACAATGAGTCCCTTAGAGCTCTGCCACGTCTGGAATAATCACAATGAGTCCATTAGAGCTCTGCCACTTCCAGACAACTCACAATGAGTCCCTTAGAGCTCTGCCATTTCCGTAATACTCACAACGAGTCCCTTAAAGCTCTGCCACTTCTGGAATACTCACAATGAGTCCCTTAGAGCTCTGCCACTTCCGGACTACTCACAATGAGTCCTTTAGAGTTCTGCCACTTCCAGCCAACTCACAATGAGTCCCTTGGAGCTCTTCCACTTCCGTAAGACTCACAATGAGACCCATAGAGCTCTGCCACTTCCTGACAACTCACAATGAGTCCCTTAGAGCTCTGCGACTTCCGCAATACTCACATTGAGTCCCTTCTAGCTCTGCAACTTCTGTAATAATGACAATGAGTCCCTCACAGCTCTGCCACGTCTGGAATAATCACAATGAGTCCATTAGAGCTTTGCCACTTCCAGACAACTCACAATGAGTCCCTTAGAGCTCTGCCATTTCCGTAATACTCACAACGAGTCCCTTAAAGCTCTGCCACTTCTGGAATACTCACAATGAGTCCCTTAGAGCTCTGCCACTTCCGGACTACTCACAATGAGTCCTTTAGAGTTCTGCCACTTCCGGACAACTCACAATGAGTCCTTCAGAGTTCTGCCACTTCCGTAACACTCACAATGAGACGCTTAGAGTTCTGCCACTTCCGGAATACTCACACGGAGACCTTTAGAGCTCTGCCACTTCCAGCCAACTCACAACGAGCCCCTTAGAGCTCTGTCACTTCTGGAATACTAACAACGAGCCCCTTCTCTACCACTTCAGTAATACTGACAATGAGTCCCTTAGAGCTCTGTCACTTCTGTAATACTCACAATCAGCTCTTAGAGCTCTGCCACTTCCATAACATTCACAATGAGTCCCTTAGAGCTCTGCCACTTCCAGACAACTTTCTTAATTCATTGATCATTTCAGAGTCCTTGTCTGCTGGATTAGCAAATCTGATTTGTGGTCTTGTGTTTTTTAATGCCTCCCTTTTGATGACTCAAATTTAGAACACTTAAATTATTTTGAATTATGTGTTGATGGGGTTTGTGTCATTTGGTTTTGATACAACATTATGGTCTGAAGGTCTGATTTAGTTTTAGGGGTAACATAAAATCAATTAATTTGTAGAGAAAGGGATACATTCTCCATTGGTGGCTTCTTGGGAGGACCTATGGTAGCCAAAGGTGCCTATGTCCGACGGCATTCTGCCGGCATAGAATCCAGCGTAGGATTTAACACTTCTTCCAAATATTGGTGTATCTAAATCAGACCCCAATGAGCCCTAAAAAGTGGCACATTTATCGTCAATCTTAATTGACAAAGTCTCATAAAAATATTTCTTAGTAATTTCTTTATTGTCTTTTCAAGATTCAGCTATTGAAACGGTGAGGTAATGGACCCCTTGAGTATTATTGCCAAACACAACTGCTTTGTTGTGCTGTTGGGTTTTGTAGATTCAGGCCTAAAGGTGTTCTTGCTGTTGACAGCTTTTTCACCCTGTCTTTGTTTTGTTCTGCCAGTTTTCAAAACTAAATCCAATCCAACCTGCCATTGAAGCAAGAGGCAGCAATTGGGCACTTGGGCAGGTCAGCAGTAAGTCTGGCAGTGAACTCCGCTCTGCTCGCGGAGTTTGCAGAGTTTTCTGCACTCTGCATTACGCGGAGCTCGTGGAGTTAAAAAAAACCTCTGCTTCGCGTAGCAGACCAGAGTTTTTTTCCTCGCTCGTGTTCCTCAACATCAAGTTGGCAAGCGTGGAAAATAAACCTCCCTGAAAGATTCCTCAACACAGGCGGTCAGATTTCTCATTGCCAGTGGCCACATATGCTTGTGACCCCTTGCACTGAGAAACCGTCCGTTCACGTTGAGAAAGCTGCCGCTCGAGTAACAAGCATTGGAAATGCAATAGGTCTCGCATTAGAAAAGTTGGAGCTATTGGTCTTGTAAATGACAAATATTTTATTTATTTGTTGGTTTTTAAAATAGCTAAATTGATAGCTTTGTCATTTACAACGCCAATAGTTATAACTTTCGCGAATGTGACACCTATAGCATTTGGAATGCAACATGTTTTGTATTTACGTGACATAGATGGCAGCTCTGGTCGTTAGGCCACATCTCTAGAGAGCAGGAGAGTGCAGCAGGTGTGAGAGGGTGAGTGGGTGTGTGAGGGTGTGTGAGGGTGAGGGTGTGGGTGTGTGAGGGTGAGTGAGGGTGTTTGAGGGTGTGTGAGGGTGAGTGAGGGTGTGTGAGGTGGTGAGGGTGAGGGTGAGGGTTAGGGGGTGTGAGGGTGAGGGTGAGAGGGTGACAGAGTGTGTGTGAGGGTGAGGGGATGAAGGTAAGGGTGTGTGAGGGAGAGGGGGTGATGGTGAGAGGGTGCGAGGGTGCGAGGGTGAGGGTGGGTGAGGGTGTGTGAGGGTGTGTGAGGGTGAGGGGGTGTGAGGCTGAGTGAGGGTGAGAGGGTTGTGAGGGGTGTGAGGGTGAGTGAGGGTGTGTGAGGATGAGGGGGTGAGGATGTGAAGGCGCGTTTGGCAGTGTATGTTTTAACGCTCGGAATATCATAATTAAACGTACGTAGCGTCACCAGAACTCATTTTGTTTAAAAAAAAAAAAAAAAACAGAATAGGAGAAAAACACTGCTAGAAGCCTAGGTTTGGGGATTTGTAATTTAGGCAGCGTCTGACTGCGAGCCAACCTAAACGGATCCTCCAAACAGGTAGAGTTTTGGTGTAAACAAGCAAGTGTTTTTTGTGGGTACGCACCTGTATGTTATCCATGTACATTTGAATTGGGAAGGGAAGTGCAAAGCCAATAGCGAACAATAATTAAAAAATAGTGTTGAGATTAAATCTCTGGAGAGCAACATGGTGAACAAGTGAAAACTAAATGCCAGTGGTGGCCACAGGGTGGCAGTGTTTAAATATAAAGACGGTCTCCGAGAGCGATTTCACGCCCCTATGATCTTGATGAAAGCGAGGTAATGAGGAAGAAATAACGGAGGACGCCAGGGTGAACAGCAAGAGGTAAGTGTTACTTGACTATGTGAGTGGCCACAACACTTTAATATTTAGACGAAAACAAAATTGCTGGCAGAAGTATTTCACGGTGCTCTCGCAACACAGGCAGAGTGACAAATCATAGACGCGCTCGTGAGAAGATACAATATCTCTGGCGGTGGCACAGAGCGCAGGCTCTAAAGAACAATGCAGGAGAATGGCACGGGCAAATGTGCAGTAAAACGTAGCGCGAGCTCTAAGATGAGGAGGTTTGTTATTTAAATGAAGCAATATATTAATATTCACTACATCGAAAGGAATAACATAACATTCAATACTTACACAGTAGCAACCAGACAACACATGCACAAAAGATACAAACACATTTCCAAACAGAAACAAGCAGTGGGCCGGAAAGTGAAGGGTGCGGGGCGTCGGAGAACCTCGAGGAGGGAAGGCAGATAAGGGGAGGGGGGAGGAGAAATGCGACACGGCGGGCAGGGGAGGGGCGGGGCGGGGAGAGGGAACAGACGGAGGGAAGCCAGATAAGGGGAGGGGGGAGGAGAAATGCGACACAGCGGGCAGGGGGGGGGGCGGAGCGGGGGCCTGGAGTGCGAGGGGTTTTAACATATGGCTGGGGAGTTGCAAAGACCGTAAGACGGCGGGCAGGGGAGGGGGCGGAGCGGGGAGAGGGGAGAGGTGCGACACGGCAGGCAGGGGAGGAGAGTAGGAGGAGGAGGGGGGAGGAGAGTAGGGGAGGCACGGCCTAGCGGCCGTGCAATCAAGAAGTGAGGGGGCGGAGCTGGGGGAGGCAGTGAGAGAGAGAGTAGGCAAGGCAGGCGGCTGGGGGCATGTGCACGCGCTTTTAAGCTCAATGTGCATGCGCATTGAGCTTAAATTTCTTGTGCACTGCAAGGAATTGCCACAATTCCTTGCAAGTTGGTTAAAGAGTGGATAAGCCCCCATAGTCTCGCAAGCTCGATGCGCATGCGTATCGACAGGCGAGACCTAAAAATGTACTTGAGTGGGAGAAAGGAAGCAGCGCTTATTTGCGCTGTGCATGGTGCCGTTCGTGATGACTGTACAGTGCGGACTAGCGCCTGGCACAGAAAATCACTGCGAACGACATTTATCTAAAACACTTAACTGCTCGTGCAGCTTCCTGTAGTGCGGCAGAGTTTTTTTTGCACTTCACAGAGTTCCGCATAGTGGAACTCTGCGTACTCCGCCCAGGCTTAGTCGGCAGTAATAAAGAGTACTGAATCCAACACCAAGCAGATTACAACGCGTGCAGTGTGGCCAGAGGAACCCTGTATCGGCAATCTTGCAGGCATAAGCTTAAACTAAAATTCCTTAAATTGAGGACTATATTTAAAGATGAAGGCCTTTATAATGTTAAAATCACCCAACACTGGTGGTGATGGTGTCTTTCAGATCACAAAGCTCTTGCAGAGATAGATTTAAACAAGCATTAGGAATGCATTAGGGCTCGGGTTTGTTTTAAGTTAGAGATAATGGCATTGTAAATGGCAATGTGTTTTAGGCACTCTGCACTACCACTCTGCACTCTCAATCTGCACTCTGCACTACCACTCTCCACTACCAATCTGCACTCTGCACTACCACTCTCCACTACCAATCTGCACTCTGCACTACCACTCTGCGCTCTCAATCTACACTCTGCGCTCTCAATCTGCACTCTGCGCTCTCAATCTGCACTCTGCACTACCAAACTGCACTCTGCACTACCAAACTGCACTCTGCACTACCAAACTGCACTCTGCACTACCAAACTGCACTCTGCACTACCAAACTGCACTCTGCACTACCAAACTGCACTCTGCACTACCAAACTGCACTCTGCACTACCACTCTGCACTACCACTCTGCACTACCACTCTGCACTACCACTCTGCACTACCACTCTGCACTACCACTCTGCACTACCACTCTGCACTACAACTCTGCACTACCACTCTGCACTCTGCACTACCACTCTGCACTACCACTCTGCACTCTGCACTACCACTCTGCACTACCACTCTGCACTCTGCACTACCACTCTGCACTCTGCACTATCACTCTGCACTCTGCACTACCACTCTGCACTCTGCACTACCACTCTGCGCTCTCAATCTACACTCTGCGCTCTCAATCTGCACTCTGCACTACCTCACTGCACTCTGCGCTCTCAATCTGCACTCTGCACTACCAAACTGCACTCTGCACTACCAAACTGCACTCTGCTCTACCAAACTGCACTCTGCACTACCAAACTGCACTCTGCACTACCAAACTGCACTCTGCACTACCAAACTGCACTCTGCACTACCACTCTGCACTACCACTCTGCACTACCACTCTGCACTACCACTCTGCACTACCACTCTGCACTCTGCACTACCACTCTGCACTACCACTCTGCACTCTGCACTACCACTCTGCACTCTGCACTACCACTCTGCACTCTGCACTACCACTCTGCACTCTGCACTACCACTCTGCACTCTGCACTCTCAATCTGCACTCTGCACTACCACTCTGCACTCTGCACTATCACTCTGCACTACCACTCTGCACTCTGCACTACCACTCTGCACTACCACTCTGCACTACCACTCTGCACTCTGCACTACCACTCTGCACTACAACTCTGCACTACCACTCTGCACTCTGCACTACCACTCTGCACTACCACTCTGCACTCTGCACTACCACTCTGCACTACCACTCTGCACTCTGCACTACCACTCTGCACTCTGCACTATCACTCTGCACTCTGCACTACCACTCTGCACTCTGCACTACCACTCTGCGCTCTCAATCTACACTCTGCGCTCTCAATCTGCACTCTGCACTACCTCACTGCACTCTGCGCTCTCAATCTGCACTCTGCACTACCAAACTGCACTCTGCACTACCAAACTGCACTCTGCTCTACCAAACTGCACTCTGCACTACCAAACTGCACTCTGCACTACCAAACTGCACTCTGCACTACCACTCTGCACTACCACTCTGCACTACCACTCTGCACTACCACTCTGCACTACCACTCTGCACTCTGCACTACCACTCTGCACTCTGCACTACCACTCTGCACTACCACTCTGCACTCTGCACTACCACTCTGCACTCTGCACTACCACTCTGCACTCTGCACTACCACTCTGCACTCTGCACTATCACTCTGCACTACCACTCTGCACTCTGCACTACCACTCTGCACTACCACTCTGCACTACCACTCTGCACTACCACTCTGCACTCTGCACTACCACTCTGCACTACCACTCTGCACTACCACTCTGCACTACCACTCTGCACTCTGCACTACCACTCTGCACTCTGCACTACCACTCTGCACTCTGCACTACCACTCTGCACTACCACTCTGCACTCTGCACTACCACTCTGCACTCTGCACTACCACTCTGCACTACCACTCTGCACTCTGCACTACCACTCTGCACTCTGCACTACCACTCTGCACTACCACTCTGCACTCTGCACTACCACTCTGCACTCTGCACTACCACTCTGCACTCTGCACTACCACTCTGCACTACCACTCTGCACTACCACTACCACTCTGCACTACCACTCTGCACTCTGCACTACCACTCTGCACTACCACTCTGCACTACCACTCTGCACTCTGCACTACCACTCTGCACTACCACTCTGCACTCTGCACTACCACTCTGCACTACCACTCTGCACTACCACTCTGCACTCTGCACTACCACTCTGCACTCTGCACTATCACTCTGCACTACCACTCTGCACTACCACTCTGCACTACCACTCTGCACTACCACTCTGCACTACCACGCAGCACTCTGCACTACCACTCTGCACTACCACTCTGTATTACCACTCTGCACTACCACTCTGCACTACCACTCTGCACTCTGCACTACCACTCTGCACTACCACTCTGCACTCTGCACTACCACTCTGCACTACCACTCTGCACTCTGCACTACCACTCTGCACTACCACTCTGCACTACCACTCTGCACTCTGCACTACCACTCTGCACTCTCACTCTGCACTCTGCACTACCACTCTGCACTGTGCACTACCAACCTGCAATCTACACTACCACTCTGCACTCTGCACTACCACTCTGCACTACCACTCTGCACTACCACTCTGCACTCTGCACTACCACTCTGCACTCCCACTCTGCACTCTGCACTACCACTCTGCACTACCACTCTGCACTACCACTCTGCACTACCACTCTGCACTCTGCACTACCACTCTGCACTTTGCACTACCACTCTGCACTCTGCACTACCAATCTGCACTCTGCACTACCAATGTGCACTCTGCACTACTAATGTGCACTCTGCACTCTCAATCTGCACTCTGCACTACCACTCTGTGCTAGCACTCTGCGCTCTGCACTACCTCTCTGCGTTAGCACTCTGCGCTCTGCACTACCACTCTGCGCTAGCACTCTGCGCTATCACTCTGCACTACCACTCTGCACTACCACTCTGCACTACCACTCTGCACTACCACTCTGCACTACCACTCTGCACTCTGCACTACCACTCTGCACTACCACTCTGCACTCGCCACCAGACACAGCGGACTCGTGGAAAATTAATGAAGTGACCTAGAGGGTGAGGATGGGATACTCCGCTACCATCGAGTTTGTAGAAGAACAAGATTACATACGAAAAACAAGCAGCACAGAAAGCGATCACTTTCGCGATCGCAATTGTTTAAACAAGCAGCACAGAAAGCGATCACTTTCGCGATCGCAATTGTTTAAAAAAACCAGATCTGATGCATGGGATTCTCTACATTGCTGGCCAGCTGTTCATGCGCGCACACAGAGCTGAAGGGAAAAAAACACAGCAGTGCACACGCTCCCAGCACCATCTGCCTTCAATTACCGGCACCCCGGACAGCTGGTAATTGAGGATTTATGTATTCTTCTGCGCGTGTCCGAACACAATATGCAGGAAGTGGACATTGACAAATTCCTAAGGCCTATGGCGTGCTGCCTTACTTAAACACAGCCTTGCCTGGACCAATTACCATGCACATGGCAAAATACCACACGCAAAAACCGCGCGCTTTCTGGAATGTATCCTACAGAAGTCTGAAAGCCCCAATAGGGTCGGAACTCCTCCCACTGCTGACGCAGTGGCGGAGGCCTCGCCCTAAAAATGATCTCCCGGGGGTGGCCAAGATGGCGGGGTGAGCGGACACTTCCTCCCGTAGCTCCTCCGGCCCAGCTCAGCTCGAGCCCCGATTCCTGCGCTTCTCTCCCCCCGCGGCTGCACTGCGGGCGAGAGAACTGTGCCGGAGTTCTTGGGGCACATTTTGATACCACTTTGACTCCTGTTGCCCCCGGGGAAGTGCCCGAGAAACTTGTTCAACGATCGGTCCGAGGAGTGGAGCCTGGATCGGCCCGAGGAGAAGAGCCTGGAGGCGGAGCGTGTTGCGGCGCTGTCCGCGCGCCTCGGCCGAGCCGAGTGCTGAAAGCTGTTGATCCCGAGGGAGCAGACTCGGCGGACTCCGCGGAGTGCGGAGGCTTCCTGGCTGGCGCCCTTGTGGCTTGAGTCATCGCTGGACAACTGACCCCAGACCTGCGTTGGCGATCTACCCCCTTGCCATGGGTGTTGGTGTGTGACACCATGCGGACCCCGGGCCTGGAAGCGGGGGACGGCGGAGTCTGACCGGCGACCGCTCTGGGTGTACTACCCGATGCGACCGGGGGACACGGGTTTTGCACCTTCCCGATCCATGGCTGTTCGAGGGTCGCCCACAGACTTGCTGGCCTAGGCTGCCCTCTCGGGTTCCGCCCTTCCGCCATTTTGTCACTGAGAGACTGGTACTGGTGACCCTCGCCCGCGCCCTTGTCATACGGGCGCCTCAGTCCATCCTGGCGCCTACGCCTATGCCATCCTCCCTGGAAGTACACGGCTGAAGGACTCCGGCCTGGCCCCTGATCACCGCCCTGACTGGCTCGATGGTCGTCTCGCCCTGGCCTGTGCCGCCATTTTGTCGCCTGTAACGCACCGCCTTTGTCTTCGGCGAGGCCTTCACATCTGCTGCCCACGAGCGGCCGGTTCTAAGCTTTACCCACCGCGGAGGCCAAGATGACTGGGAGAGGAGGCGCGAGGCGGGGGGATCGCACTCTGCCGGACATGCTCAGCAGGGCCCAGCAACTGCGAGACAGGACGCAGCCGTCCCCGGGGTCCTCCCGGGCCTCAACGGATGCCACCGGAGGCGAACCTCCAGTCACGAGGTCCTTCATGGAGGACTTATTCAGCTCCCTCAAGGAGGAATTCCAGACTCTCAAGACCGAGGTGGCCGGAGAGGTCCGTGAAGTGCGTAGAGAAATCGAGGGCCTAGGCGAGCGGGTCGACACAGTGGAAACGGCAGCCCAACGTCGCGATGAGGAGATTGTTCATCTCCAGCAGGACGTTCTCCGCCTACGGGAGCAGTGTGTCGAGCTCCAGGCCCACTCTGAGGACCTCGAGAACAGGTCCAGGCGGAATAATATCCGGGTGCGGGGCGTCCCGTCCGCGGATGAGGGTGCGGACCTGGTGGCCTATCTGCAGGACCTGTTCCGAGACATCTTGGAAGAAGGAGCGGACTTCCCGATCCGCATCGACAGAGCGCACAGAGTGGGCCGCCAGCGCCAGTCATCGGCACCCCCACCTGATATCTTGGCATTCCTGCCGGATTTCCCCCTCAAGGAGCGCATTATGACGGAGGCCCGCAGGAAGCAGCCACTATCTTTCCGAGAACGACCCGTGGCGCTCTATCAAGATCTGTCCGCCATCACGCTGCAGAAGCGCAGGTCTTTCCGCATCGCTACGGACTTTCTGCGGGAGCATGAGACGGCCTACTCCTGGGGTCACCCCTTCCGTCTTATCTTTCGATGGAATGGGGTGCTACACCAGCTGCGCTCCTTACAGGATGTTTGTGGGGTGCTGGGACTCACAGCTACAGAGGAGGAGGGAGCGACGCCCGCATGGAGGCGCCCCGAGCGACGGGGCCGAAGGAGATCGAGGAGGCGCCAATCGTCGGCGACGGCGAGCCGCCCTGACTCCCCCACCATCAGGGCGGATATGGCGGAGGCCCTGAGGACTGCGGCCAGGAACTTGCCTGACTCTAATGGCGTGGCCCAGACGGCCTAACTTCACTCCGGGGGGAGAGACTCTTAGCCTCTACGATGCTGGGTTGGGGCTGGGGGTTGGGGGGGGAGAGGTTGGTGGTGAGTGGCTGGACGTCCACTTGACTGTTTTCTACGGACTCGCCCGTTTGGGCTAGACTGAGACAATGGGGTGTTTTTTCCTGTTTTTGGTTTTGGCTGGTTGCCATGGGTTGGTTTTGGGGGGGTTCAGGAGTTGGTTTGATGTTGGGGGGGTCCCGTCCGATGTTGTCCGAGCACATGCGAGGCCGCCTCTGGCCTTCCCCGCGCCCCTGCCCCGCGCGCCCCCTCCACTGATCCCTCGCTTGCTACATAGCGCTTTGCTTCCCTGGGAGCGATGCCGTCCCTGAAAGTAGTGACCCTTAATGTTAAGGGTCTGAACAATCCTGTGAAGCGTAGGGCGATCCTTTCCCTGCTAGAGGGTTCGCAGGCAGACATCTGCCTCCTGCAGGAAACCCATTTACTCTCTAAAGATTGCCATAGGTTGCGCTCTGCCAAGTTTCCCACGCAACTCTTTTCCTCGGCAGCGACTAAGACTGTGGGGGTAGCCATTCTTCTAGCCAGCTCCTTTAGGGGCGAGGTGTTGTATAAACATGCCGAGCAGAAGGGGAGGCTCCTAGTGTATCGCATGCGGCTGGGAGGTGTTGCCTTCACGGTTGGCTCCGTGTACAGCCCGAATGACCACCAGGATTGTTTCCTGGAATCTGTGTTGGTGGACGTCACTGCCTCGCCCGATCGCCACGTTATCTTGGGGGGAGACCTGAATATGGTCTTCGACTCCGCCTTAGATAGGTCTGCCCAGCGCTTTCCGCAGACGGGGGAGCTCTCTAGAGCGGTGCAGGACCAGATCGCAGAGATGGATCTGCATGACCTCTGGCGCAATATGCACCCCACCGATAGGGACTATTCTTATTTCTCCCACGCACATCGTACTTATTCGCGGTTGGACTACCTCTTGGTGAGCGGCCCGCTTCGCTCGGCCGCCACGGCGGCAGACATCGGAGTCTTGTCCCTGTCCGACCATGCACCGGTTTCCGGAGTATTTGCTTGGCCAGCGGCCCCCCCCCTCCAGAGGGATGTGGCGGCTTCGGGACACGCTTCTCCATAAGAAGTCGGTGGTGAAACGAGTGGGGGAGGTCATTCAGGAGTACCTGACCCACAATAACAACTCCGACACGTCCCTAGCGACGCAATGGGCAGCCTTGAAAGCGGTCGTCAGAGGGGAGTTTATCTCCATTTCCTCGGCGGAGAACAGGGAACGGCAACGTAAGAGGGATGAACTGACGGCGCAGGTCAGGGAACTTGAACAGGTTCACCGCCGGACGGGGGCCCCTCGAGTTTGGAGGCAGCTGAAGGCGGCGAGGAAACTCCTCTCTGCGCTGGACCTGGACCGGGCGGAATATGCGGCGCTGCGCCTGAGGCATGCCTTTTACACCGGTGGGGACAGATGCGGTAAGCTCCTGGCCCACCGGCTCAGGGCTGCGCAACAACGCAACGTAGTAAAGGAGCTAGTAGGCGCAGATGGGGTCCCGGTTTCCGGTGACGCGGAGGTGGCGGATTCCTTCCGTGCCTTTTACGAGGCGCTGTACGCTGCAGAGCCCTCCCCACCGGGAGAGGCTGAGGCCTATCTGGAGTCAGTGACCCTCCCGGCCTTGGATCCTGCTCAGGCGGACCACCTGGAGAGGGACATTCATGTGGAGGAAGTTATCTCCGCTATTGCGCGGTTGAAGCACGGCAAGGCCCCGGGCCCGGATGGCTATACGGCCTTGTTCTACAAGACCTTCTGTCCCACTGTCACGCCTATCCTGGCTCGCTTGTTCAATTCCTTCTCTGAACCGGGGGCCATCCCACCGGACCTTCTCTCGGCGACTGTGTCGGTTATTCCGAAACCGGGGAAGGATCGGACTCTGTGCGGCTCATATCGGCCCATCTCGCTTCTAAATGTGGACCTCAAGCTTTACACGGGGATCTTAGCGGCCAGACTGGGACTGCACCTACCGGGCCTGGTGGAGGCGGACCAGGCTGGTTTTGTACCCGGTAGACAGACGGTCGACAACACCAAGAGGGTGACGCACGTGCTAGAAAAGGCCTCACGCGTCCCGGCGGAGCGGATGCTGCTGTCGGTCGACGCGGAGAAGGCCTTTGATAGGGTTCATTGCCGTACCTCGAGCTGGTTCTCGGGAAACTGGGGATCGGCGAGAAGTTCCGCACCATGGTCTTTAATTGTTATAGGAGGCCGTCAGCATCGGTGCGTGTCAACGGACACAGCTCCAGCAGCTTTGCCATTGAGCGCGGCACGAGACAGGGCTGCCCCCTTTCCCCGCTCTTGTTTGCCCTCTATATGGAGCCGTTTGCCCAGAGGATTCGCGATAATCCGGACGCTATTGGGGTGAAGATGGGTCAATACACTCACACTGTTAGCTTATACGCGGACGATGTCCTGCTGACCCTGGATGACCCCAAGCGGTCGCTCCCTGCCTGTGTCCAGGAATTGAACGCCTTTGCCCGTGTGGCGGGCTTCAAAATGAATATGTCTAAATCGGCCGCCCTGGATGTGTCACTCTCTGTCGACACCAGGCGGGACCTCCAGCGTCTCTTCCCTCTGCAATGGTCCTCCTCCACGGTGCCTTACCTGGGGATTTTGCTTGCACCTTCGCTGCCTGAAATGGTCGCAGCTAACTATTCCTCCCTGGGCAAAAAGATCAAAGAGGAACTCGGCCGATGGAGCAAGGGCCTGCTCTCGTGGCTGGGCCGTATCGCAGCGGTGAAGATGACGATACTGCCTCAGATCCTGTATCTTTTTCGCGCTCTACCTCTCCAGCCCCCTGTAGGCTGGATACGGCAGGCGCAGGCTGACATCTCCCGCTTTGTGTGGCAGGGCCGTAAGCCTCGGATGAAACGGGTACTCTCCACGCTTGCCCCGGAGGCGGGGGGTCTCGGTGTTCCGGACCTCCGGAAGTACTTTCAGGCGGCGCAGCTCCGGTACTTGGTGGAGTGGAGCCGGTGGGAGTCGGACAAGCACTGGCTCTTTCAGGACCAGGCAGTGGCGGGCCGTACCCTCCAGGAAGTCCCGTTCCTGCGGCGCACTCATCGCCCGCCTAATCTCTACGCCTCCTTTGTCACCCGGGTTCCGCTGCGAGTGTGGGATGCTATATGTGAGCTTCGTGAACTAACCACTTTTCCATCACCGTTCACACCTATTGCTGGCAATCCGGACTTCACTCCGGGTCTGGAACCGGGAGCCTTTTCCCACTGGGTGAGCGCGGGATGTAGGGCACTTTTTCAGATCTACGGACCGGAGGGTGTGCTCCCTTTCCAGCAGCTCCGACAGGAGTTTGGCCTGACGGAGGGGGACAGATTGCGTTATATGCAGGTCCGCCACTGGGCTCTTCAACCCCCAGTGCGCGATGTCGCTGCCCGTTCGATCACGCCCTATGAGCGGTGGCTGGTCACCCGGACCTCGGATGCCAAGCTTATTACCGACTTATATAAGTTTCTCCAGCCCCCGCCGTTTCATTACCATAACCCAGGGAGGGAGCGCTGGCACAGGGAATTGGGCAGGACCTTGAGCCATAAGGAGTGGGACACGATCGCGTATCGGGCGAGGCACTCTGCGTACCACACTGGGCTGACAGAGACCTTTACTAAGGTGTCCACCTACTGGTATTACACCCCGGAGAGGCTCTACGAAATGCACAAAATCAGCGATAAGGGCTGCTGGCGGGGCTGCGGACAGGAGGGTACTCTAACGCACATTCTCTGGGAGTGCCCGGTACTGTCGGCCTATTGGAAGGAGGTCTTGGATGAGGTGGATAAGCATTTTGAGATCGAACTCCCGCGCTTCCCGGCGTATGTTTTGCTAGGCCTCCCCAATGACTTGATGTACCCGCTGAAGTCCCGCAGGGGTAGGCAGATTGCGATTGCGCTAGGCTCAGCGGTTCAAAACATCCTCCTACTTTGGCGCACCCCCACTGCCCCCTCTATCACTGGCTGGCTGCACAGGCTCTGGCAGGTGCTGGGTATGGAGAAGATGTCGCTTACAGTGGCTGGGAATGTAGACCAGTTTGAAGAGCTTTGGCACCCCTTTTTAGCACTACTGTCCACGGAATTCCGCGAGCTCACATGTCCACGGTACCTACGACTCCTTAGGCTGACGCCGCCGGCGGCTCCAGCGGAATGAGAGAGGCGGGATCGGGGGTTTGGGGGTGGGGTGGGGGGGGCGGGGTTACATACTTCTAATGTTGACCTTCGGACGGGTATGTTGGGGTGTTGTTTTCTTCTCTTTTTTTTTCCTTTGCATTTCCTCTTTCTATTTTTTCCGGGGTAGGGGGGCTTGGGGGGATGGTGTATTTTTCACTGGGTTGCGGGACGCTACTCAAGCTCAGATTTGATTGGGGGGTGGGGGACTACTGGAGGGTCATCCGCACTACCTTATTGCCTTATGACTTATGCCTTGCACCCCTCCGGGGCTGCCTACCTCCCTCCTTTTCTTCAGAATCGATGCAACGTCTAGCTTTTTGTACTGTATGTTAACTTGACCTCCTATTCCCTTCCCCATGTCCTTTTGTGCTTTAATAAAATGCTTTAAACCTAAAAATGATCTCCCTTTGGACAAGGTAGCGAAAAAAGGGTTGAAGAAGACTGTTTTCTATCCATCTACACATGAAAACCCTGCGCTTCTCAGGATCCCCGGGAAACAATATAATCAGTCAGAAAAGGCGAAAGTGTGGTGCACAGCAAAAGGGATTAGCCTCATTGACGACCAATATTAGGAGAATAGGGTCCCCAGAGCATCGCCACACTACTGTGTATCTCTGACGAGACCTACTATCCACAGACTACATAAAGACACAAAGAAGCGATAAATGCAGTTAGAATGCCAGTTGCACCGATCTGGTGTACAAACATTCTTCATGCAAATTAGGTGCCATCAGCGGACCAGCAGCTGACAATTACTGACAGACTGCAGCTGCTGACAATAATTTCTCAACAGAAGGAGTTCCTGCCTGCCATCACTAGGTTTCTCATGATGGTGGGGAAGCTTCCGCTTGGCTATAGGCCCCTTTACTGCCAGGTGAAGGCTTCTACTATGATGTCTAAATTCTCTTTATCCTTGTAGATCATGGTAGGGATCAAAGAAAATTAAAATTCTTCCCTATTATAAATTCTTGTTATATTCTTCTCAAGTGTTGAACTGAGGGGTTTAACCTCTTTCATGCGTCGGACGGCGCCCGGTCGTCCAACGCCGCTGTGCTCATATGCGTCGGGCGGCTGGGGCCATCTGACCTGCGCACGGCTAGAATTTTGCCGCACTGCGGCAAAATTCCGGCTGTGCCCAAGGGGTTAAAAATTAGCAGGTGTGCTCTCAAATAAATGGGCATTTATTTAAGCATTTTACCAAATAATTATTTTGTTGAATATTTTCTGAGTGCAGTATTTTCAAGTATACGGCATTCTGAAATGGGAAGTTTGTATAGTGCGTTGTAGGCTTATGTGCCCTCTTCTGTTTTACCCGAGACCTTCGGTCCCACCAGGTGTGCAAGTTGTGTGCATTGTGGGGTTGTGTACCCTCTGCTGTTTTACCTGAGACCTTTGGTATCATCAGGTGTGCAAGTAGTGTGCAAAAGGGGGTGAGTGAGGATGTGATTGTTTCACTGTGTTACTCCCCTGTTGTGGCTTCAGTCCTTGAAGTCCTGCACTGCTGTGATTTGTATTGTATTCAGTGTCATGGGACTGTTTCATTATATACCGTCTTACGTACTATGATATTTTCCATCATAATTCTAATTGTATATATATATATATATATATATATATATATATATATATATATATATATATATATATATATATATATATATATATATATATATATATATATATATATATATATATATATATATATATATATATATATATATATATATATATATATATATATATGATGTGTTGTATCTTAACTGATCCTCCCCAGTGTTCCGGTTAACTGCTGCTCAGCCAGTATGAATGTGGTGTAGTGGAATTCTGGGGTGCTTGGTGATGTCTTGGAATGCTTGAGTGTCTGGTGGAGAGTGTAAGTTGCAGTGTGTGGGCTGGGCAGCAAGGAGGCTACTCCAGGTAGAGCTTACTTAACGGCTTAGTTATCATCTTACTTACTTGTAACCAAGATCCTATAACCTACACTACAGCTACTGGACTCCTTTGACAACGGATCCCAACTCCGTGAACGACTGATGGACACTCTTCGTGTACTGGGTTGTACCAACCGACATTTAAAAATGCACTCTTTTTGCTGGTAGTGCTGCAATTGAGCCGCCACCAAGGCAGGAAAGCTGCCAACGAGAGAAGCCTGCACAAGTCAAAGGAATTAATATATTTTCATGTTCCAAGATGAAATGTGTTTCCCACATTAATGGAGAAGCGCTCTCATGAGATTGCTGTAACCTTTGAAAGACAATGCATATTTTACAACTAAGGATGCCTTTGTTCTCATTATCCACATTAGTTGAAACATGTCGTCAACCTTTCAAAAATAATGTGTCCCTCTACTATGAAACTGATGTTCTATTTAGTTAACTGCACGTGTCAATCCTGTCTAAATCTCAATATGAGTAGAAATATTCATTTTCCTGGAGGTGTTGAGATTAACCCGAAATTCAAGAAGAGAAGAGGAGGCTCTGATGTGGAGTGGGAAGTCCTTCCACACTTTAGGAGGGATGTAAGAGAGCACCCGTCTTCTTGATCTGGGTCTATGTATGTGTGGGATGTGAGAGAATAGTAGTTCTGCGGAGTACAGGTGTCATGGTTAAAGAAGATGCAACTGTTCAAGTAGGTGGGCCTAAGTTGTGTAATGCCTTAAAAGTGTGTGTGAGGAGTTTGAAATAAGGGCGTTTGTGTATCAATGAGCTCCCAAAGGTGTGGTTTGGTTTGAGCTCTGTGTGGGAGATTGAGGATGAGTCTGGATGACAATTTCTGGGCCAGCTTCTGGTTTATAGTCTTCTGGTGAGTTGCTTGATGGTCCTGGCATAGAGTATGTTCCCGTAGTCCAACTTGCTAGTAAGTAGGGTGTGAGTGACCTCTGGTGTTACTTTGGAGCCATTTGAAGATCTTCCTCAGCATCTTCAGGGTGATGATTCTGTTCCTGGCTGGGTGTGGGTCCGAGTTTGGCTTGCCACCTGTTGGAGTCCCATGGCGAGGTGTTCTTGCCAAAGATCGCTACTTGTCTTGTCAGTGTTGAGCTTTAGACAGCTGGATTTTATCCAGATAGCGACTTTGGTCATGCAGGCAGTGAACCTGTTTCTTGTGTTGGGGTCTTGTCCAAGAGGGAGAATATGAGTTGCTTTCATCGGCATAGGAGAGGATATTGATGTTCTGTGTATAGATTACATTGCGAGAATCAAGAGGGAGAGAGAGGACCAGATAGCTAGTCCAAATCCCCGGGTTATATGTAAGTAAATCAAAAGGAGACTAGCTAGAAAGGGGTTAGTATGACATTATTTTGTTGTTGTCATAGCGACTCAGTGTTGTTGGCGGTGGCACCTGTTGGGTGTCTTTAGAAAGCCCTCACCCACCAACCTAGTTGGTGGCATGCTTCATCATCGGGCCCACCCAGTGACACCTAGCGTGTCCCGGGTGTGCTACGACGCCTGATTACAGCGGAGCAGGTATGTCACTGTGTGTGCGGTGTGAGGTGTGTAGAGAAGTGAGGTTAAAACGGCTTGGCGGATGGTCCCTGGAGTGGGAAGATTTTATTAAAAGGGCCTCCGTCAGCGGTTAAAAATAAGGCTGTGGGACGTTAGAGGCGGGTTACGACCTCCTACGTCCTTGGTGTGTCAACATGTTTCAGCCAGTGCCTTATATTAATCTGGCTTTCTTCAGGACAATAAAAATATGTGTAGGTTAAAATTAGGGTAAGTGTAGTGTAGTCTATGTGTCTACACGCCCTAAAGTGTATCTAACTGTGAGAGGGGGGATTCCCTTCTCAAGATCACCTGTACATTTAACAATGAAAGACAGGGACAAGACAAACATAGGGAAAAAAGAGTCACTAGAAAATATTGAGCATAATTATGACAGCCGGCTTAATAGCGGATTAGTGCAGGCTATGAGCGGCTCAAGTGTAATGATACTGGTGGTATCATTATTGTGGAATCGCACTGAAATTCGAGGGTGAAGTGGTTAAAACAGCGGTAAAAAATACTGCAGTAGTGAATAGTGAAGTATTGTGGCGCAAGCACATTGTCTTACGCTTTTTTAGGCTTGCTTGTACTCCAAGGCTATTGAAGAGGCATGGGGTGGCCCTGGTAGGGAGAGAGAGGACCACTGGGGTAAGGAGACCTGTGGGAGAAAGGGTAGCGCTTACCTATGGTAGAGATGTTCAGCATACTCACAGGATTTCTGGTCAGCTTCAGCGTGGGACCTGTTGTGCCTCCTTCGCATAACCGGTAATGAATGGCTGTGGTGGCCGGTTTTTATACTAACGTTAACTGCATGATTAGTGGCACCTGGAGGGAAGAGTAATAGTAGAAAGACTGGCTTTTTGGATCGGAATTGTGCTCAGGTGAGTGCCCTTCGTATCGCGCTAATGCGCGGAGTAGTGCCGCTAGCTTCGCGCATGCGTGCAAAGGTGGTTTTATCGTGCGCATGCGCGGCGAGGGGTAGTTTAGCGCATGCGCGGCCAAGTAGTGGTTCGCGCATGCGTGGTTGCGCAAGAGTGCGGCGCGATTGGATAGAGTTAGCGCATGCGCACTCGGGACTTAAAGTTGGATTATAGTAAAACGTGCCGAATAGTACTACAGGCACAGAATGTAATTCAAGTGCCAGATAATCCCGTTTTTAGATGGGAGGGTAAGGGGGACGCATGGTTGTCCCACTATGACTGAGGCTAGGGGAACAAAGGCAAGATCCCATTATTGGGAGGATGAGGAGGACGCATGGTTGTCCCACTAGGATTGTAGGCTAGGGGAACAAGGAGGTGAATAAAGGCAAAGGCAAAATGCCTGAAGAGAGGGGTAGTGCCCTACTGGGGTGCGTCTGGGAGGTCAGACTGGATCACAGGGGGGCAGTGGCAGTAAAGGCAAGGTTCCTGGGTGGTCATGCTGGACCAAGGGAGGCTTAAGGTCAGACTGGTTCACAGGGTCAGTGAATTCCAGGGGATGGCATCATTGAGCCCTTCAGTGGCCGTGGACAGGCGATATATCCACCTTTGCTCTTTGTTAAGCAATTTTTTGTCATTGTTAACTGGGCTGACTGGTATCTGTTCGATGACTGTCCAGGTGAAGTCATTTGGGGTGTGGCACTGGGTGATAAAGTGGTTTGTCAGTTTGCTTATGCTTTTTTTGCAGCGCATAGTGCTGCGGTGCTCCGTTATCCTGGTCCTCACTTTGCGTGTGGTCATTCCCACATAACGGAGCCCACATCTGCAGGTGAGTAAGTAGATTACGTTTTGTGAGTTGCAGTTTGTGTGGCTCCTTTGGGACCATATCTTGTTCGGTTCCAGGTTGAGGGTCTTCGTGTGGGATGTCAGGTGACAGACACTGCAGTCATTGCATGGGTAATGACCAGTGACTTTTGGCATACCCCAAGCATTGAGGATGGTGTTCTCAGGTTTAGGTGGTGGTTTAGGTCTGGTACTGACGAGTTGGTCTCGGAGATTGTGGCACCTTTTGTAGGCAAACCTCGGGGGTTCCCAATTCCTTTGTCCGGAGTTAATGATTCTCCAGTTCTTCTTTATGATTTTGGCCACTTCATTCGAGGCAGTGTTGAAGGAAGTCACGCATGTTGTTGGTTGAGCGTCAGATTCTTTGATGACATCTTCTAGTAGTGCGTCACGGTTCTGGTTTCTTGCTCTCTTCTGAGTTTTGTTGATGATCGCCCTTGGGTAGCCTCGGTGCTCTAGTTTTTTGGCCAAGTCCGCTGATTGTGACTTGTAGTCGCGTATGTCTGAGCAGTTCCTTCTGATACGGAGGAACTGGCCAAATGGTAAGTTTTCTTTTAGAGGCCGTGGGTGGAAGCTGTTGAAGTGTAGCAGTGAGTTCCTTGCCGTTGGTTTGTGGTAAGTTGTGGTTGTCAAGGTTCCACTTGTAGCTGCTATTTCCAGATCTAAGAAGGGAAGTTGCTTATTACTGGCTGTGCAGGTGAACTTGAGGTATGGGTCTCTGTTGTTGAGCCATTGTAGGAAGTTGTCCAGTTCTTGTTTTGAGCCATCCCAGATGACCAATATATCATCGATATATCGATGCCATTTCAGTATATGGTCTTTGAACGGGTTGGTTTCTACATTGATGTGGGTGCTTTCGAAGTGGTGGACGTATAGTCCAGCTACACTCGGCGCGAAAACATTGCCCATGGAGGTTCCATTGGTTTGCAGGTAAAAGGTACCCTCATACTCAAAGTAGTTTTCTTTGAGGGCGAGGGCTGCACAGTTCATGACAAAGCTCCTTGGTGTCTGGTATGGCCAGGGGGATTCTTCCAGGATGTCCTTTAGCACCTGTAGGGTGGCGTCTTGAGGCAGGCTGGTGTATAGGCTTTCCACGTCCAGTCCTACCAACAGTTGTGTCTCAGGGTCAAAGGTGGTGTTGGCAATGGTTTGCAAGAGGTGCTTGGTGTCCCTGATGTAGGTGGGCGTTTTTTGTACCAGGGGGTTGAGGAAGAAGTCACAGTATCTGGACAGTGGCTCTAGTATGGAATTGATGCCAGATACTATGGGTCTGCCCGGCGGTGGGATTACCCCTTTGTGTACTTTAGGTACTGTGTAGAAGTATGGGGTTTTGGTGTTTTCCGGGCAGAGGTATTCGGCCTCCTGTTTGGAGATCTCCTCATTATCTGCTGCCCTTTTGACAAGGTCGTGCACTGTGGTGCGTAGTTGTTCTGTGGGATCCCGCTCCAGTCTGCGATAGTTCCGGCTGTCGCTGAGTAGTCTCCGACATTCAGCGTCGTAGTCTGTCTTGTTCAGTAATACTATGCCGCCCCCTTTGTCAGCTGGTTTGATTACTAAGGTGGGGTTGTCTTTCAGGCGTTGTATCGTTTGCCTGTCTGTCCATGACATGTTGTTGTAGTGGTTGGTGGGATTGAGTTTCTCTATGTCATGGTACACAGCCTGTTCAAAGGTTGTTATTTCGGCTGGCACGGTTGAGGGTGGGGGGACAAAGGTGGACTTCACTCTGAGTCCTGTGGTGTTTGTGTTGTCCTCGGTTTGGGGCTGGTCTTGGTTTGACTTTTCAAAGAAGGACTTCAGTTTCAGTTTCCTGAAGAATTGGGCTAGTTCCGCTTGTAATCTGAACTTGTCCAGTCTTGTGGTCGGTACAAAGGATAGACCTCGCTCCAGGACAGACGTCTCTGTGCTGGAAAGTGGGGTGCTGGACAGGTTGAACACTAGTGATGGTTGGCAGGTGGGATTGTCTACCTGCTTGTTCCCGGGGTTGCTTCTTTCGTCTTCTGACGAGTGTTGGAGCTCACCGGGTTTTCGTCTTCCCAGTGTACTTGTGCATTGTTGGGCTGATTTGTTCTTCTGCGGCCCCGGGGTCTCTGGCCCCGTCCTAAAAAAGGAAAATTGTTGCCCTGGTTACCTGCAAAGTATGGCATTGGTCCTTGGGGGTACATGTTGGGGAAACCAAAGTAGGGGTTCTGCATGTGGCCTAAATTAGGTGGGAAGCCGAAAAATTGGTTTGGATGTCCTCCTTGCCAGTGATTAGGCCATCGCTGTCCTCTTCGTCCTCTGCCTCCTCGTTTTTGTGATCCACTGCTTGAATCACTGGAGATGGAGCTGTCATCCCCTGAGGAGTTGGATGTGTTGGTTTCCTTGGTAGGTGGGGTGTAGTTCTCCTCCGAGTAGGGGTATACTTTTGCGTAGGAGAACTTCTTCAGATCTTTCTCAAATTTTTTGAATTTGGCCTGGGTTAGGTAGTCCTTGTACTCGTTTACCTCCCGGTTCTGATCGTCAAGTTTCTTCTTGTACGATGTTATCGTGGCTTTGAAATGTCTTTCAGTTTCTTCTATCTCAAGGGATAGGGTGTCTGACAAATGTTTAGCGGTTTTTAGGATGAGGATCATCCAGTCTCTGGTACAGTGCCATGCTATCTGGGCCCAGTCCTTCCTGAACGTGGGGTCGTCGAGGAAGATCCTGGGTGCATTTGATACCAATAGCCCCCTGGGTGCAGAGTTGGTTCTAAGGTATTGGGCCAGTATTGTTCCATGTAGAATGGTGCGAATCCTGTTGCGCTTCTTTTCTGTTAAGGTCTCCCAGTCCGTGGTCTGTGCGATTGTGTTAGAGATGTTAAAATCGGTTTGGAATGACGGGTCAGACAGTATGTCTGTCAAGTCACTCTCAGAGAAAGTCAGTCCATGGTTTTCAGCCATGGTTGTAAGTTCTCTCACAGCTGCGCGCTGTCGATAAGTGCGAGAATCAAGAGGGAGAGAGAGGACCAGATAGCTAGTCCAAATCCCCGGGTTATATGTAAGTAAATCAAAAGGAGACTAGCTAGAAAGGGGTTAGTATGACATTATTTTGTTGTTGTCATAGCGACTCAGTGTTGTTGGCGGTGGCACCTGTTGGGTGTCTTTAGAAAGCCCTCACCCACCAACCTAGTTGGTGGCATGCTTCATCATCGGGCCCACCCAGTGACACCTAGCGTGTCCCGGGTGTGCTACGACGCCTGATTACAGCGGAGCAGGTATGTCACTGTGTGTGCGGTGTGAGGTGTGTAGAGAAGTGAGGTTAAAACGGCTTGGCGGATGGTCCCTGGAGTGGGAAGATTTTATTAAAAGGGCCTCCGTCAGCGGTTAAAAATAAGGCTGTGGGACGTTAGAGGCGGGTTACGACCTCCTACGTCCTTGGTGTGTCAACATGTTTCAGCCAGTGCCTTATATTAATCTGGCTTTCTTCAGGACAATAAAAATATGTGTAGGTTAAAATTAGGGTAAGTGTAGTGTAGTCTATGTGTCTACACGCCCTAAAGTGTATCTAACTGTGAGAGGGGGGATTCCCTTCTCAAGATCACCTGTACATTTAACAATGAAAGACAGGGACAAGACAAACATAGGAAAAAAGAGTCACTAGAAAATATTGAGCATAATTATGACAGCCGGCTTAATAGCGGATTAGTGCAGGCTATGAGCGGCTCAAGTGTAATGATACTGGTGGTATCATTATTGTGGAATCGCACTGAAATTCGAGGGTGAAGTGGTTATAACAGCGGTAAAAAATACTGCAGTAGTGAATAGTGAAGTATTGTGGCGCAAGCACATTGTCTTACGCTTTTTTAGGCTTGCTTGTACTCCAAGGCTATTGAAGAGGCAAGGGGTGGCCCTGGTAGGGAGAGAGAGGACCACTGGGGTAAGGAGACCTGTGGGAGAAAGGGTAGCGCTTACCTATGGTAGAGATGTTCAGCATACTCACAGGATTTCTGGTCAGCTTCAGCGTGGGACCTGTTGTGCCTCCTTCGCATAACCGGTAATGAATGGCTGTGGTGGCCGGTTTTTATACTAACGTTAACTGCATGATTAGTGGCACCTGGAGGGAAGAGTAATAGTAGAAAGACTGGCTTTTTGGATCGGAATTGTGCTCAGGTGAGTGCCCTTCGTATCGCGCTAATGCGCGGAGTAGTGCCGCTAGCTTCGCGCATGCGTGCAAAGGTGGTTTTATCGTGCGCATGCGCGGCGAGGGGTAGTTTAGCGCATGCGCGGCCAAGTAGTGGTTCGCGCATGCGTGGTTGCGCAAGAGTGCGGCGCGATTGGATAGAGTTAGCGCATGCGCACTCGGGACTTAAAGTTGGATTATAGTAAAACGTGCCGAATAGTACTACAGGCACAGAATGTAATTCAAGTGCCAGATAATCCCGTTTTTAGATGGGAGGGTAAGGGGGACGCATGGTTGTCCCACTATGACTGAGGCTAGGGGAACAAAGGCAAGATCCCATTATTGGGAGGATGAGGAGGACGCATGGTTGTCCCACTAGGATTGTAGGCTAGGGGAACAAGGAGGTGAATAAAGGCAAAGGCAAAATGCCTGAAGAGAGGGGTAGTGCCCTACTGGGGTGCGTCTGGGAGGTCAGACTGGATCACAGGGGGGCAGTGGCAGTAAAGGCAAGGTTCCTGGGTGGTCATGCTGGACCAAGGGAGGCTTAAGGTCAGACTGGTTCACAGGGTCAGTGAATTCCAGGGGATGGCATCATTGAGCCCTTCAGTGGCCGTGGACAGGCGATATATCCACCTTTGCTCTTTGTTAAGCAATTTTTTGTCATTGTTAACTGGGCTGACTGGTATCTGTTCGATGACTGTCCAGGTGAAGTCATTTGGGGTGTGGCACTGGGTGATAAAGTGGTTTGTCAGTTTGCTTATGCTTTTTTTGCAGCGCATAGTGCTGCGGTGCTCCGTTATCCTGGTCCTCACTTTGCGTGTGGTCATTCCCACATAACGGAGCCCACATCTGCAGGTGAGTAAGTAGATTACGTTTTGTGAGTTGCAGTTTGTGTGGCTCCTTTGGGACCATATCTTGTTCGGTTCCAGGTTGAGGGTCTTCGTGTGGGATGTCAGGTGACAGACACTGCAGTCATTGCATGGGTAATGACCAGTGACTTTTGGCATACCCCAAGCATTGAGGATGGTGTTCTCAGGTTTAGGTGGTGGTTTAGGTCTGGTACTGACGAGTTGGTCTCGGAGATTGTGGCACCTTTTGTAGGCAAACCTCGGGGGTTCCCAATTCCTTTGTCCGGAGTTAATGATTCTCCAGTTCTTCTTTATGATTTTGGCCACTTCATTCGAGGCAGTGTTGAAGGTAGTCACGCATGTTGTTGGTTGAGCGTCAGATTCTTTGATGACGTCTTCTAGTAGTGCGTCACGGTTCTGGTTTCTTGCTCTCTTCTGAGTTTTGTTGATGATCGCCCTTGGGTAGCCTCGGTGCTCTAGTTTTTTGGCCAAGTCCGCTGATAGTGACTTGTAGTCGCGTATGTCTGAGCAGTTCCTTCTGATACGGAGGAACTGGCCAAATGGTAAGTTTTCTTTTAGAGGCCGTGGGTGGAAGCTGTTGAAGTGTAGCAGTGAGTTCCTTGCCGTTGGTTTGTGGTAAGTTGTGGTTGTCAAGGTTCCACTTGTAGCTGCTATTTCCAGATCTAAGAAGGGAAGTTGCTTATTACTGGCTGTGCAGGTGAACTTGAGGTATGGGTCTCTGTTGTTGAGCCATTGTAGGAAGTTGTCCAGTTCTTGTTTTGAGCCATCCCAGATGACCAATATATCATCGATATATCGATGCCATTTCAGTATATGGTCTTTGAACGGGTTGGTTTCTACATTGATGTGGGTGCTTTCGAAGTGGTGGACGTATATTCCAGCTACACTCGGCGCGAAAACACTGCCCATGGAGGTTCCATTGGTTTGCAGGTAAAAGGTACCCTCATACTCAAAGTAGTTTTCTTTGAGGGCGAGGGCTGCACAGTTCATGACAAAGCTCCTTGGTGTCTGGTATGGCCAGGGGGATTTTTCCAGGATGTCCTTTAGCACCTGTAGGGTGGCGTCTTGAGGCAGGCTGGTGTATAGGCTTTCCACGTCCAGTCCTACCAACAGTTGTGTCTCAGGGTCAAAGGTGGTGTTGGCAATGGTTTGCAAGAGGTGCTTGGTGTCCCTGATGTAGGTGGGCGTTTTTTGTACCAGGGGGTTGAGGAAGAAGTCACAGTATCTGGACAGTGGCTCTAGTATGGAATTGATGCCAGATACTATGGGTCTGCCCGGCGGTGGGATTACCCCTTTGTGTACTTTAGGTACTGTGTAGAAGTATGGGGTTTTGGTGTTTTCCGGGCAGAGGTATTCGGCCTCCTGTTTGGAGATCTCCTCATTATCTGCTGCCCTTTTGACAAGGTCGTGCACTGTGGTGCGTAGTTGTTCTGTGGGATCCCGCTCCAGTCTGCGATAGTTCCGGCTGTCGCTGAGTAGTCTCCGACATTCAGCGTCGTAGTCTGTCTTGTTCAGTAATACTATGCCGCCCCCTTTGTCAGCTGGTTTGATTACTAAGGTGGGGTTGTCTTTCAGGCGTTGTATCGTTTGCCTGTCTGTCCATGACATGTTGTTGTAGTGGTTGGTGGGATTGAGTTTCTCTATGTCATGGTACACAGCCTGTTCAAAGGTTGTTATTTCGGCTGGCACGGTTGAGGGTGGGGGGACAAAGGTGGACTTCACTCTGAGTCCTGTGGTGTTTGTGTTGTCCTCGGTTTGGGGCTGGTCTTGGTTTGACTTTTCAAAGAAGGACTTCAGTTTCAGTTTCCTGAAGAATTGGGCTAGTTCCGCTTGTAATCTGAACTTGTCCAGTCTTGTGGTCGGTACAAAGGATAGACCTCGCTCCAGGACAGACGTCTCTGTGCTGGAAAGTGGGGTGCTGGACAGGTTGAACACTAGTGATGGTTGGCAGGTGGGATTGTCTACCTGCTTGTTCCCGGGGTTGCTTCTTTCGTCTTCTGACGAGTGTTGGAGCTCACCGGGTTTTCGTCTTCCCAGTGTACTTGTGCATTGTTGGGCTGATTTGTTCTTCTGCGGCCCCGGGGTCTCTGGCCCCGTCCTAAAAAAGGAAAATTGTTGCCCTGGTTACCTGCAAAGTATGGCATTGGTCCTTGGGGGTACATGTTGGGGAAACCAAAGTAGGGGTTCTGCATGTGGCCTAAATTAGGTGGGAAGCCGAAAAATTGGTTTGGATGTCCTCCTTGCCAGTGATTAGGCCATCGCTGTCCTCTTCGTCCTCTGCCTCCTCGTTTTTGTGATCCACTGCTTGAATCACTGGAGACGGAGCTGTCATCCCCTGAGGAGTTGGATGTGTTGGTTTCCTTGGTAGGTGGGGTGTAGTTCTCCTCCGAGTAGGGGTATACTTTTGCGTAGGAGAACTTCTTCAGATCTTTCTCAAATTTTTTGAATTTGGCCTGGGTTAGGTAGTCCTTGTACTCGTTTACCTCCCGGTTCTGATCGTCAAGTTTCTTCTTGTACGATGTTATCGTGGCTTTGAAATGTCTTTCAGTTTCTTCTATCTCAAGGGATAGGGTGTCTGACAAACGTTTAGCGGTTTTTAGGATGAGGATCATCCAGTCTCTGGTACAGTGCCATGCTATCTGGGCCCAGTCCTTCCTGAACGTGGGGTCGTCGAGGAAGATCCTGGGTGCATTTGATACCAATAGCCCCCTGGGTGCAGAGTTGGTTCTAAGGTATTGGGCCAGTATTGTTCCATGTAGAATGGTGCGAATCCTGTTGCGCTTCTTTTCTGTTAAGGTCTCCCAGTCCGTGGTCTGTGCGATTGTGTTAGAGATGTTAAAATCGGTTTGGAATGACGGGTCAGACAGTATGTCTGTCAAGTCACTCTCAGAGAAAGTCAGTCCATGGTTTTCAGCCATGGTTGTAAGTTCTCTCACAGCTGCGCGCTGTCGATAAGTGCGAGAATCAAGAGGGAGAGAGAGGACCAGATAGCTAGTCCAAATCCCCGGGTTATATGTAAGTAAATCAAAAGGAGACTAGCTAGAAAGGGGTTAGTATGACATTATTTTGTTGTTGTCATAGCGACTCAGTGTTGTTGGCGGTGGCACCTGTTGGGTGTCTTTAGAAAGCCCTCACCCACCAACCTAGTTGGTGGCATGCTTCATCATCGGGCCCACCCAGTGACACCTAGCGTGTCCCGGGTGTGCTACGACGCCTGATTACAGCGGAGCAGGTATGTCACTGTGTGTGCGGTGTGAGGTGTGTAGAGAAGTGAGGTTAAAACGGCTTGGCGGATGGAACAATACTGGCCCAATACCTTAGAACCAACTCTGCACCCAGGGGGCTATTGGTATCAAATGCACCCAGGATCTTCCTCGACGACCCCACGTTCAGGAAGGACTGGGCCCAGATAGCATGGCACTGTACCAGAGACTGGATGATCCTCATCCTAAAAACCGCTAAACGTTTGTCAGACACCCTATCCCTTGAGATAGAAGAAACTGAAAGACATTTCAAAGCCACGATAACATCGTACAAGAAGAAACTTGACGATCAGAACCGGGAGGTAAACGAGTACAAGGACTACCTAACCCAGGCCAAATTCAAAAAATTTGAGAAAGATCTGAAGAAGTTCTCCTACGCAAAAGTATACCCCTACTCGGAGGAGAACTACACCCCACCTACCAAGGAAACCAACACATCCAACTCCTCAGGGGATGACAGCTCCGTCTCCAGTGATTCAAGCAGTGGATCACAAAAACGAGGAGGCAGAGGACGAAGAGGACAGCGATGGCCTAATCACTGGCAAGGAGGACATCCAAACCAATTTTTCGGCTTCCCACCTAATTTAGGCCACATGCAGAACCCCTACTTTGGTTTCCCCAACATGTACCCCCAAGGACCAATGCCATACTTTGCAGGTAACCAGGGCAACAATTTTCCTTTTTTAGGACGGGGCCAGAGACCCCGGGGCCGCAGAAGAACAAATCAGCCCAACAATGCACAAGTACACTGGGAAGACGAAAACCCGGTGAGCTCCAACACTCGTCAGAAGACGAAAGAAGCAACCCCGGGAACAAGCAGGTAGACAATCCCACCTGCCAACCATCACTAGTGTTCAACCTGTCCAGCACCCCACTTTCCAGCACAGAGACGTCTGTCCTGGAGCGAGGTCTATCCTTTGTACCGACCACAAGACTGGACAAGTTCAGATTACAAGCGGAACTAGCCCAATTCTTCAGGAAACTGAAACTGAAGTCCTTCTTTGAAAAGTCAAACCAAGACCAGCCCCAAACCGAGGACAACACAAACACCACAGGACTCAGAGTGAAGTCCACCTTTGTCCCCCCACCCTCAACCGTGCCAGCCGAAATAACAACCTTTGAACAGGCTGTGTACCATGACATAGAGAAACTCAATCCCACCAACCACTACAACAACATGTCATGGACAGACAGGCAAACGATACAACGCCTGAAAGACAACCCCACCTTAGTAATCAAACCAGCTGACAAAGGGGGCGGCATAGTATTACTGAACAAGACAGACTACGACGCTGAATGTCGGAGACTACTCAGCGACAGCCGGAACTATCGCAGACTGGAGCGGGATCCCACAGAACAACTACGCACCACAGTGCACGACCTTGTCAAAAGGGCAGCAGATAATGAGGAGATCTCCAAACAGGAGGCCGAATACCTCTGCCCGGAAAACACCAAAACCCCATACTTCTACACAGTACCTAAAGTACACAAAGGGGTAATCCCACCGCCGGGCAGACCCATAGTATCTGGCATCAATTCCATACTAGAGCCACTGTCCAGATACTGTGACTTCTTCCTCAACCCCCTGGTACAAAAAACGCCCACCTACATCAGGGACACCAAGCACCTCTTGCAAACCATTGCCAACACCACCTTTGACCCTGAGACACAACTGTTGGTAGGACTGGACGTGGAAAGCCTATACACCAGCCTGCCTCAAGACGCCACCCTACAGGTGCTAAAGGACATCCTGGAAGAATCCCCCTGGCCATACCAGACACCAAGGAGCTTTGTCATGAACTGTGCAGCCCTCGCCCTCAAAGAAAACTACTTTGAGTATGAGGGTACCTTTTACCTGCAAACCAATGGAACCTCCATGGGCAGTGTTTTCGCGCCGAGTGTAGCTGGACTATACGTCCACCACTTCGAAAGCACCCACATCAATGTAGAAACCAACCCGTTCAAAGACCATATACTGAAATGGCATCGATATATCGATGATATATTGGTCATCTGGGATGGCTCAAAACAAGAACTGGACAACTTCCTACAATGGCTCAACAACAGAGACCCATACCTCAAGTTCACCTGCACAGCCAGTAATAAGCAACTTCCCTTCTTAGATCTGGAAATAGCAGCTACAAGTGGAACCTTGACAACCACAACTTACCACAAACCAACGGCAAGGAACTCACTGCTACACTTCAACAGCTTCCACCCACGGCCTCTAAAAGAAAACTTACCATTTGGCCAGTTCCTCCGTATCAGAAGGAACTGCTCAGACATACGCGACTACAAGTCACAATCAGCGGACTTGGCCAAAAAACTAGAGCACCGAGGCTACCCAAGGGCGATCATCAACAAAACTCAGAAGAGAGCAAGAAACCAGAACCGTGACGCACTACTAGAAGACGTCATCAAAGAATCTGACGCTCAACCAACAACATGCGTGACTACCTTCAACACTGCCTCGAATGAAGTGGCCAAAATCATAAAGAAGAACTGGAGAATCATTAACTCCGGACAAAGGAATTGGGAACCCCCGAGGTTTGCCTACAAAAGGTGCCACAATCTCCGAGACCAACTCGTCAGTACCAGACCTAAACCACCACCTAAACCTGAGAACACCATCCTCAATGCTTGGGGTATGCCAAAAGTCACTGGTCATTACCCATGCAATGACTGCAGTGTCTGTCACCTGACATCCCACACGAAGACCCTCAACCTGGAACCGAACAAGATATGGTCCCAAAGGAGCCACACAAACTGCAACTCACAAAACGTAATCTACTTACTCACCTGCAGATGTGGGCTCCGTTATGTGGGAATGACCACACGCAAAGTGAGGACCAGGATAACGGAGCACCGCAGCACTATGCGCTGCAAAAAAAGCATAAGCAAACTGACAAACCACTTTATCACCCAGTGCCACACCCCAAATGACTTCACCTGGACAGTCATCGAACAGATACCAGTCAGCCCAGTTAACAATGACAAAAAATTGCTTAACAAAGAGCAAAGGTGGATATATCGCCTGTCCACGGCCACTGAAGGGCTCAATGATGCCATCCCCTGGAATTCACTGACCCTGTGAACCAGTCTGACCTTAAGCCTCCCTTGGTCCAGCATGACCACCCAGGAACCTTGCCTTTACTGCCACTGCCCCCCTGTGATCCAGTCTGACCTCCCAGACGCACCCCAGTAGGGCACTACCCTTCTCTTCAGGCATTTTGCCTTTGCCTTTATTCACCTCCTTGTTCCCCTAGCCTACAATCCTAGTGGGACAACCATGCGTCCTCCTCATCCTCCCAATAATGGGATCTTGCCTTTGTTCCCCTAGCCTCAGTCATAGTGGGACAACCATGCGTCCCCCTTACCCTCCCATCTAAAAACGGGATTATCTGGCACTTGAATTACATTCTGTGCCTGTAGTACTATTCGGCACGTTTTACTATAATCCAACTTTAAGTCCCGAGTGCGCATGCGCTAACTCTATCCAATCGCGCCGCACTCTTGCGCAACCACGCATGCGCGAACCACTACTTGGCCGCGCATGCGCTAAACTACCCCTCGCCGCGCATGCGCACGATAAAACCACCTTTGCACGCATGCGCGAAGCTAGCGGCACTACTCCGCGCATTAGCGCGATACGAAGGGCACTCACCTGAGCACAATTCCGATCCAAAAAGCCAGTCTTTCTACTATTACTCTTCCCTCCAGGTGCCACTAATCATGCAGTTAACGTTAGTATAAAAACCGGCCACCACAGCCATTCATTACCGGTTATGCGAAGGAGGCACAACAGGTCCCACGCTGAAGCTGACCAGAAATCCTGTGAGTATGCTGAACATCTCTACCATAGGTAAGCGCTACCCTTTCTCCCACAGGTCTCCTTACCCCAGTGGTCCTCTCTCTCCCTACCAGGGCCACCCCTTGCCTCTTCAATAGCCTTGGAGTACAAGCAAGCCTAAAAAAGCGTAAGACAATGTGCTTGCGCCACAATACTTCACTATTCACTACTGCAGTATTTTTTACCGCTGTTTTAACCACTTCACCCTCGAATTTCAGTGCGATTCCACAATAATGATACCACCAGTATCATTACACTTGAGCCGCTCATAGCCTGCACTAATCCGCTATTAAGCCGGCTGTCATAATTATGCTCAATATTTTCTAGTGACTCTTTTTTCCTATGTTTGTCTTGTCCCTGTCTTTCATTGTTAAATGTACAGGTGATCTTGAGAAGGGAATCCCCCCTCTCACAGTTAGATACACTTTAGGGCGTGTAGACACATAGACTACACTACACTTACCCTAATTTTAACCTACACATATTTTTATTGTCCTGAAGAAAGCCAGATTAATATAAGGCACTGGCTGAAACATGTTGACACACCAAGGACGTAGGAGGTCGTAACCCGCCTCTAACGTCCCACAGCCTTATTTTTAACCGCTGACGGAGGCCCTTTTAATAAAATCTTCCCACTCCAGGGACCATCCGCCAAGCCGTTTTAACCTCACTTCTCTACACACCTCACACCGCACACACAGTGACATACCTGCTCCGCTGTAATCAGGCGTCGTAGCACACCCGGGACACGCTAGGTGTCACTGGGTGGGCCCGATGATGAAGCATGCCACCAACTAGGTTGGTGGGTGAGGGCTTTCTAAAGACACCCAACAGGTGCCACCGCCAACAACACTGAGTCGCTATGACAACAACAAAATAATGTCATACTAACCCCTTTCTAGCTAGTCTCCTTTTGATTTACTTACATATAGATTACATTGGCCAGAGAGATCATTTTGTATGGAAGAGGATAGGGCTGAGTGGGTGAACCTTTAAGGCATTCCACAGAGGATGCTGGGCCACAAGGTCAGAGTTCGATCTCCGGCTGTGATGGAGGTGATTTAGGTATAGAAGAATTCAGTGAGCTTGTTGCAACAGTCTAATGAGGAACTGTTGTTGTTGGAGGTGGCAGAAGGCTGTGCCATTTGTTCAGTTGTCTATGCGATCTACAAAAGCTGTGCGATTGGCGCTCTATATCTGCTGGTGGTTGCATCTTAGGGTGGATTTGAAGATTTCTTTATACATGGTATCTTGACTTTTTCTCCATTTGAGCTCCAGTTGCTTGTTCTTCTGTGCACCAGCTGGCCTGTGGTCCAGCTCTTGCCTTGAGGGGAGCCATGCTGTTGGTACTTGCAGTGATCCAGCTATTTCGGTTCTTTATGGCCTTCTGCAAGATTCTTGCCTGCGAGAGGGCGGAAGCCTGGTTCTCCATTCTAGCTGCAGCAGGTGGGTCCGGTGGTGGTTAGTCTGTGGTGGTGCGGGATGGATATGCTAAAACTGACAAGAGCATGGTCTGTCCAGGTCACAGTTGCTAGCTTGTCGACTGGTTAAGGAGAAAATCGTGTCTGGTGGTGTGGGTGGGTTCAGTAACATGTTGAGGGTGGCTGAAGTTTCTGAGCTTTTATAGAAGGTCGTAGAGTTTTGGGACGGTGTGGTCTTCTAGAAGAAAGTTAAGAGCCCTGAGAAGAATGAAGGTACTAGGGTTGATGATGAGGGGCGGGACAAAGTCTATGATGTCACAGGTGAGATTGGTGCAGGTCCTACTGGTCTCTATAAAGGTTCCACCCTAGGAGAAGTTGGCGGTGATGCATATCTTGAACATGAGGTATTTCATGACGCTGGCGGGGGTGTCCGTGTAAGTGTCGTAGCTGTTGGTGTCTTTGAATATGATAGTGACTCTGTGCTTGTACTGACAGTCTTGCCCGGTGATCTTGTAGTCAGCCGGGATGAATGCAGCGATATCCAGTGCAGAGTTTGGGGTTATCCACGTTTCTATGAAGAAGAGCAGGCCCAGAGTGCGCCATGCAGTAGGTCCACATCTTCGTAAGCAAGCGGGTGTTGAGGAACTTGTATGGAAGTGTGGCATGTTGTGTGGGTGGTGGTTGGTCTGTGTGAAAGTGAGTGGTGGCTTTTAGGATGCTATTGGTGCAAGAGTGGTGGAGTGCAGGAATGATTGAGAACTTGCAGAAGGTGCATGTGAAAGCTCCTTCTGTGTTGTGTGGTGCGGTGTGGCAGCCAAAGTTCAGCACTCAGAGGAGCACTGCAGTGTAGCAGAGGACCAGGGTTCCTGGTGCTAAGCACGGTCCAGGAGTGGATGGCACAGATGAGCATGTCTTTGGGCTATCTTAAGTACATCTGCAGGCATTTGCTGCATGTCCACCCTACAGCTGCCATTAAATAGGGTCTAGGTGGGGGTAGGAGTGCAGGGGATGGCGGATAGTGTGCAGATAGATGATGGGAAATGATTTCTTTTTGCTTGGCTTTTTATGAATAACCTTTTGGGGTGAAATCAATGATGTCACTTCCTGTGAAGGTGGATGATGGAGAATGCAGTGATGTCACTTCCTATGCCGATGGATGATGAGCTACCCTCTTAGCAAACATCAGAGATGTAACACCTTTCAGTTTGTCAGATTTGTATTAACTTTTACAAATTCCCTGTCATGAATATACCGCTGGTGAGATATTGGTAATGCGATTCCAAAATTGGTAAGTGACAAAGGAGGACAAATGGGGTTTGTGTGTGGGATGAGTGGAGAGGACAATGACAAAAGGAAGGGACCGGTAGGGCAGGGCCATAGCATTCAGAGGCGTAGTCTCTTTGTAGTAAGACAGCCTTGTTGCCTTGTGTTTGAGCTGGAAGGGTTGATTTTCTATGTCTGATTCCACAACCTAGAGTAGACTTTAGTGGGTCCAAAGCTACACTTCATATAGTTATCCCAAGGATTATCTGATGAATGGCCTCATTTGGCCACCTCTCTTACTCTCTTTAGTTGATTAGGAAAAAAGCATGAGTCTTACTGAATGTAGAGGTGTTCTTAAGGGTAGCCTGTGAAACCACAGAGCAAAACATCCTGGAATTTAAATAATTTAGACTTAAAAAATACAGAATTAAAAATATAGGCTTGCCAAAAAACTGAACAAATATAAACATCTACTTACACATTATACCTATACATGTATTTCCTGCAGCTTGTCCTGCTATCAACCACTTATCCCGAGATAAGCTAGAATAGTAAATTGACCCTGTCCTACAGAAGGGAATTTAACTCTAATAGGAATTATTTGATGTTTTGGCAATCTATATTTTTACATCTGTTGTCCATGTTTTAATTTGGACCTGTTTATTTGAGCTCATCATACAAGTGCCCCCTGCATTCCAGCAGGACAATGTTGCTGTGATTTCCTTTGTAGTAAGCTAATATCATAAGCTGATGAAATACAAATTGAAGAATTTAAATTTGATACCAACTGTGTCTTTTTCTGTTGCCCGCACTAAAATCTCTGCTCACAGTTGTACACTAATGTGCAGAATCAGAAGTGCTTACAAGTGTTTTGCCATTTGGGACGTGGAGATGGTTGGATGAAGGTCTCTCTGGTATATTAGGGCCCCGGTTACAAGTTGTGTGTAGTGGAATTCCATCCTACACCATTATACGTGGCCTGGTGTTCCCTTTCCTGTATTTCCTGGGTGCAAGAACACAGGACCTGATTTTACTACCTGAGAAATCAAGTCTGTCCTGTTTAATTGTATGTCACACAACTCACCTGTAAGGGTACCCAGAGGCTTGAGAGAAGGTCCTCGGGCGTCCTAGAAAGGCCTAAGGAAAGAGCCAGGTCTTCAGTTTCTTGCAGAAGTCAAGGACTAATGGGGTGACTGTGATGTGCCTGGTGAGGTAATTCCAGGCAAATAAACTCCCATTGAGAATGGGCTGCAGTGCAAGCCTGGTCTCAGTCCAAGGACCCTGTCCGACCCTCCACTGAGGCACGGTGAGACCATGTAATTATTCTCCATGCCAGAGAACATCTTCCCCTTCCTTGCTCCCCTCCACTTATCCCCCTTCCCTTGTCCTTCCCACCCTCCCCATCTATTTTTCTCTTTTCATCCCTCACCAACCACCTCACAGACATTTCGCTCCCTGCTCATAGCAGATTGTAAATGTCTGCCTTAAACCTCAAGGAGCTTTAAACTCCATTTGGAACTCACCCCAATTTAGCCCGTCCGGCTTGGTTATTCTCCATTCCATGGGATCTTCCTTGACATAGGAGGAATTATTTTCGAGACTGCCTGGTGATGAACATTTCAATCACCCAGAATCTCCACACATGACCCTTTTCGCTTTTAATCGGGCTCCAGGACTTTTCTAGGCACTATGCTTTTTTTAGTCACCAATGCTTTCTAGGTTCATCAGTGATTCCATACGGGTGAGCGGGCGATTGCCGTGCAACGAAAGTCCAGCTGACAAGCTGCTGTTTGTGTAAAGAGACAGAATGGTATTATTTACAGTCGGAAACAACAATTACAAGTAACAGTGTGCAGAATACAAATATTGGTCTGGATGGATTTCTTGTCATGTGAACTGGGCCAACTTCAAAGTCTCTTTTAGGAAGACTTAGCCTATCTGGCTAAGTGTGTTCATGTCCTTGCAACAATTGCAATATTTTAAATATGCAAAATAGAAAACTGAAAGTCCTCCCTTTAATTTTAACAGTCGCTTTTTGTTGCTGTTTCAGGAATTTATCTTCTGGATATCATCTACATTGATTCTGCGTACCCGGCTTCTGGGAGCATCCTGGAGAACGAACAGAGGTCCAACCAGATGAACAACATTCTCCGGATCATTGCGGATCTACAAGTGTCCTGCAGCTATGGTCAGTACGGCTATCGTGCATTCACTGGTCTTGTACAGTGCTACATTCACCCAAGAACCTCTTCACTGTGGCCCGATACTCAAAAGGCCACCGCATTTGTGGCAGAGGGCCCATATTCCTGGTGGGTGTCCCTCACTGGTGGCATGGCCTCTTTACTGCAGTTACCCATTGCGGAGCTCCCACCGCGAATACGGGCCCCTATTATGACTGTGGGGTATCCACCATGAGTGCAGAGGCCCTTTATGAATCAGCCCCGGTGCTTTGCAAAGAGGTCGAGAGTGGGATTACCCATGATTTGCATATTCATCAATGAGCCCATATGGGTGAGCTGGTAATTGTTGTGTAACAAAAGTCAAGCTGACAAGTTGCTGTTTGTGTAAAGTGACAGAATGTACACCTATCTAGTTAACAGTCCATTTTTGCAGTATGCTCATAAGCAAAAATGTTTGAGTGCAGACTAGCGTTGTGCCCTGACCTAAGAGCACGAGTGAGTAACGTCATAACCTTTGGAGCGACTTGATGCTCCATCCACCAATTGCACAGCCAATTCAAAATATATTCCACAGACTACATCATAAATTGAATAAACCATTTTAAATCCATTGTAATCCTTCTTTAATTCCATAACTTTGTCTTTACTTTCTCCATTCATGTAAAGGCTGCATGTTTCACAATTTTTTCGTGCCCCGGTCGCTTCAGCTTCCGCTGCCTTTTCCCATTCTGCCTGCATTAATATTACTGTTTATTTTGCTATTGTGATTACATTCTTGCTTGCGGTCGCCCAGTCCGTATTCGGACTCTTGCCACCCCCTGCCCCTGTCCCAGCTCTACTGGCTTTCTCCAGTTCCTCATGGCATCCTCAAGCCACCTCCCCAGGACTACTTAATGGAGGTCACTGCACTGCACGACGGCATGCAGCGGGCGCAGTAAAGGCATTCCAATGGACAGCCGTCCGCACCTGTCTGTGTCTGGAGTGCGCCCAGCACCAGAAACCCATGTTCCACAGTCCGCCACCGCAACTCTGCCTGCGAACTCCAGAACCTTGAGCCCAAGCAATGTGACAACAGCTGCTAAATCAATTCTCCCCTTCCCCAAAGGACCCTTCACCTGCCTACACTGCCGCCTCTCCTGCAATGTCAGAACCCTAGCTACAACCAAACTGCCTCGGACAAACCCTCCAAAGACTTCAGCTCCAATTCGCTTTACTGAACGTCAGGTCCCTCTGCAAGCACGAAGAGACATGTTAACCGCCCTTGCACCAGGTGTGATGTTCATCACCAAAAACGGTCTCACTCCGCATCTGCAATCTCCACCACTAAGCCCCCTGGATACAAAATGATCCACCGCAACCGCCCCAACAAACCCAGCAGAAGCATTGCCATCATCCACAAAGACTCATTCAACTGCACCGCCCTGGATGACAACACCACATCAATTAGGGAACACCTCAACTTCCAGATCAAATCCAACGCCACAACCACCATCAGAGGAACCCTTGCCCTCAGACCTCCGGGTCCGCGCACCAACTTCTGCCATGCCATCCCGGACTTCATCACCCCTCTAGGGATAGACTCCAGTCACTACATATTGCTGGGCGACCTCAACTTCCACCTCGAAAACCTTCAATACTACAACACCTCCCAAAAGCATCATTGGGCTCGCTCAACAGGTCACCGCCCCCACTCACAGTGCATGACACACCCTGGACCCTATCGTCTCCACCAATGACCGAGCAAAGTTATCCCACACCACTGAGCTGACCTGGACAGACCACAGCTTAGTTCTCTACTCCATCGACTGCATGCTGGAAGCCCCCACGAGATACCCCGCTTTTCCCGGATGCAACTGGAGTAAAGTCACGAAAGCCCTATGGACCGCCACACTGAACTAAACCAGACCTCACCTCGAAAGAGCACTCCCAGCTGAAGAACCACCAAACAAGCCTGTTGGTTCACCCCCAAACTTCTGACTCTAGAACACCACTGAAAGTAGCTAGAAAGACTATGGCGAGCAAACAAGACTCCCACAAACCACAACTCCTTCAAGACCACCCTCAACAGCTGCCATCATCGGCTCAAGGAAAACAAGAAAGAAGCCCTCACCATCCTCTTAGAGGTGAACACCAACCAAAGATTTCTTCAACAATGTCTGAGAGTTCCCCTGCCCCTCAGCTACAGAGAACACCATCCACCCTCTCAAGCCCTCTGCGACACTCTAGCAGACTTCTTTCACTGCTAGATCACAGACATCTACAGCAACTTCAACCCCCAACCCACAACCTCGACCACGCCCGCACCCCATGCAACTACGCCCTCCACCGAATCAGAGAATTGAAGCAACTGTCACTGGAAGACACAATCTCTATCATGAGCTCCATCCACTCCGGATCCCCCTCGGATCCATGCCCTCACCACATCTACAGACTAGGAAGTGAGGCTGTCGGGTGCTCCCTTGCAGGACTCCTCTACACCTGCATCACCACGGCCACTGTACCTGACGGTTAGATGCATGCAGTAGTCAAACCCCTCTAAAAAAAAACCTCAGCCAACCCCAAAAAACAAAAAAATGATGACCCATCTTGGTCTTCCCCATCTCCAACAAAGTCTTGGAGAAGGCCATCAACCTTCAACTCACAAACTTCCTTGAGGAAAACAACCTATTCTGCCTCTCCCAGTCAGAATTCCAACCAAACCACAGCACCGAGACTGCCATGATCGCAGCCATGGATGAGATCAGATGCCTTCTTGGCCAAGGCAGCGCAGCCACGCTCATCCTCCTCGACAGCCTTCAGCACAGTCTCTCACCATAATCTCATCTCCACACTCCACCACATAGGCATCCAATGCAAGGCCCTCCACTGGATCACCTCCTTCCTCTTTGGACGAACTCAGCGCATCCTCCTTCCACCCTTTGCCTCTGCATCCGAAGACATCATATGCAGTGTTCCCAAGGGCCCCTCCCTCAGTCCCACGCTCTTCAACACCTACATGACACCTCTGGCCAACATTGCCCACAACCATGGACTCAACATCATCTCCTACGCCAATGACACCCAGCTTGTCCTCTCCTTCCCAGAAGACCCAGACACCACTAGACACTTCTTCCAAAGCACCTTAACCAACATCTCCACCTGGATGAAAACCAACTGCCGGAGGCTCAACTTGGACAAGACCTAGGTCATCATCTTCGGAATCAAGCCCTCCCCTTGGGACAACACCTGGTGGCCCTCTGCGCTCAGCCCATCACCCACCCCGTCAGATCATGCACGCAATCTCAGAATCATCCTAGACTTCCACCTTACCATGCAACAACAGATCAATGCCTTCTCCGCTGCCAGCTTCCACACCCTCTGCATGCTCTGCAAGATCTTCTGCTGGATCCTCATCTCAACCAGGAAGACTGTTACCCAGGCCATCATCTCCAGCCGACTTGACTATGCCAAAACCACCAAACAATTCCTTAACCGGCTCCAAACCGCCCAGAACTTGGCAGCGTGACTCATCCACAACCTCCCCAGAAGATCCAGCATCACCCCTCCCCGTTGAAGAAAGATCCCTCTTTTATTCTCCTCACTCACGCCTACAAAGCCCTCCACAATACTGGGCACACCTACATCAACAACCGCCTGACCTTCCACCGACCAACCCAAGTGCTCCACTCCTCCTCCCTTGCATTAGACCATATCCCACGCACTCACCGCAGCATATGCGGGGTCCACTCCTTCTCCTACCTCGCCGTCAAGTCCTGAAATGACCTCCCCCACCACCTGCGCACTACCCCTTCTCTGAAGGAATTCAGCAAGCAGCTGAAAATCTGGTTCTTCAACCGCCACCCCTCTCAGATCGAGGATCGCTCACACGCCACAGTGCCTGGACCCCCTTGGGGTGACAAGCCGCACTTTACAAGCCCCGCTGATTGCTTGATTGACTGTTGAGTACAATTGTCTAATTGCAAACATTCTGCACACTAAAAGAGACCCATTTGAGCCAGTTTGAATTAAAGGGTCTACCGGGCTCTGGAGCAGGATTGGATCTTGATATCCAGACCTTTTAATGGAGATCAAGTTGACTTTCATCCAGTTTTGCACTTCTTTAATGCACTTTACATTCTATTGGTGTTTCTCAGAACTCCTTTACTATTTATGGTAGATCTCTGTGTCAATCATGTACATGTGTGAGCAGTGGTGTAGGTGTAATTTATGAAAGTCACTAGGGTTATTAATGTGAGGGCAAAATGTTAAGGACAGGGACACTGAAATTAGTTTAACACTCAAATATAGCAGTAAACAACAAAATGGTGACCAGTTAGCCTTTGTGAAGGGTCTTCCACTGCACAGCAACCCTGTCGCCATGTTTTTAGTAGCTTTTGATCTGTTTGAGATAGATTTTTCTTTTGTTAAAAACTACAGATTATTCAGCATGTGATGGCTTATGTGGCAAACCCATCAAATCCATAATAATGCAGTAAAGGCACAGCTGCAAAATTGCATAATTACATAATTACATTGAACCTGTTTCAGGGTCAAACAACTATTGGTGGTGACTTCAGAGAGGGAAGCAACTTAGATCGACCTTTTTGATGTTGTTGTTCGAGAAGGAAGAGAGCCAAGTTAAAGGGATTGCTCAGATTCCATTGACCAGAGCCTGGTGATTGAGCAGGGGGTAGTGGGGAATGTGCCCAATGCCACTGAGGAGTCAAGCAGTAATCCACTGACATACTTGTCCTATGTCGCCAGTGGTGAGCAGCTCTTCCTTGTCCCTGGCATGGACGAGAACTTAAATGAAAGTCGATCAGCGGGTTATTGGTCTCCACGCAGATGGACAGTTGAGCATCTTCTAGTATTTCTAATATTTGGACCACTAACATGATGAATACATTTGTAAATCTGTATAGCAAGTCCTCAATAGACAGTGATACATGTTGTATTTGGAGAGGTCATCTACTCCATTCTCAATTACTTATTTTTTGATCTCTGCATGAACGGCAGCCTCCTGCTTGTGCCAGGAGCTTATAGATTTAAGGTCTGATTACAAGTTTGCAGTGTGGGAGCGGGCCGCCATGCCACCGTCCCGCTTCCACACCACCAAAGTCATCTACACACCGCCCATCAGATTATGAGTTAATTTGTGGTCTGGCGGGCAGTGCTTTGGCGGTCCCACAGCAGTGCCTGTTAAGAAGGCACTGCAATGAGAATGCCTGCAGAGAGGGAGGCACAACATGTGCCTCCCTGCATGCATCCTCTGGCCCAGCGGCAAAAGGGGGTCCTACGGGCCCCCCCTTAGTTTCCTCACCACCACAGTTTTTGTGGCAGACTTAACACAATGAAAACTGTGAGGAAATTCCTAATATGCTTGGTGGTGCTACAGCGGCACCACCAACATATTGCTGGGCCAGACCGCTGCGCCATAGCAGAAGGATCACGGATCTCCGGCGGTTGTGGCAGTCCTATGGCGGGGGTACTGCCATGCTTGTAATGCAGATGTCAGACTGCCAGTGCTGCGGATCCCGCCAAGCCACCGCGAGTTTGATTGTCCGATGGTCCGCCAAACTCGTAATCAGACCCTTAACCATAATATATGTCTGTTTATTTAAAAAATGCAACAATGTCACTTTAGGTGTCTCTTTAGAAAGTGACTCCTAGATCTGCGCAAAGAGTCATTACAAATTTTGTATTACTATTCAAGTGTACACTATTTACACTAAAAAACATTTTTGTGAATTAGGAAGAACAAAGTACTGATTGTCATACAAACACATTAAATTAATCCTGGATCCAGAAAAAACAGTCCTATAAGTTTTCCTTTTGAACTTCTCAATGAGTTGGTTTTTTTTTCAATTTTTTTTTTAATTATAAAATGTACTTATCCGAAGATATATACAGTACAGATCACCAGAACCTGTTATTTAGTTGGGGTGTTCACCAGGACCCTCGGGTTTCTGTAGGGATTCTCTTTTTTACATGTAATAATCCTAGTCTAATCTTACTATCTGCATTCCAGGCTTTGCGTCCCATTGCGAAATAAATTCGCCCTACTCCAATGGCTGGCACGGCATTCTTTTACCAAGCCTTATTTCCCTGCAACACCATTTCTATTCTCCCATTTGCACATCTGGTCATTATTCATAAACAGATGTGAATGTAGCTCTTCCTGTAAAAAAAATTGTCTTCGTCCCCCGTTCTAAAGTGTAGTAACTTGTCACTCATTTGGGTAGCTATGAACTATTAATCTATCAATCAGTTAATTAGTCAATTAATAAGAGGAAGGAAAAACAGACCAGGATATCCTTGGCAAAGAGGTTGTAAGAGGAATTGGACAACATTTCCTAGAAAGTTTGTGTAGAGAGCAAAGAGGAGATGGCTCCAATGACAGAGCCTTAGGCACTTGGCTCTGGATGGCATGGCAGGCACAGATGCTTGGGAGGAAGAGGACACAGAATGGGAGGAATCTGCTAGTTAAGAGGAGAAGCAAGGAATGCAGAACCAGTGGTTTCCAAAATTGATGTTGTTAGGAATTTGTTGTTGCCATACGCATGAAAGGTAGTGAAGAGGTCATGAGGCATGAGACTATAGAAGAGGTGTTTGTTGGGTCGAGGGTGAAGAGTTTACAGCAAATTGCAGAGCCCTTTAGAAGATGTTTATTAAGCATATATGAAATTTATACAATTATCAAGAAATTGACAACAATTATTTACTCATTCATTCATTTCCTTCACTGGGGCTGTCCATCTCACCATGATTTGTTTTCTGAATAGTTGGACTTTTTGTTGTGTAAGGTTTAAGTCAACTGTTCAATAATTATGTTTCATTATCTTGATATTCCTCGGTTTTTTTATTCAAGTTCACATTCCAAACATGATTTGTGGTTTTCGGAGTTTTTTTTTTTTGCAGTTTTATATAGCGGGAGCTCGACCCGAAGGTATTGGGCGCTTTGCATGAGCACCCGTTACGCTACACAAGGACACATTCGTTTTTTTTGTGTTTTTTTTGGGGTAGGCACGGGAGATCGGGAGATTAAGTGATTTGCCCAGGATGTGGAGTCGACCACGAGGCTCGAACCTTGGATTTCCAGCTCCAAAGTCGGCAGTTCACAGTTTACCTCCTTTATGCCCTTTGTTCAGTTTTGCTTTCACTTGTTTGAGGGTTTTCTCCTCCTGGCGAAACAGTCATCAACAAGCAGCAAGATCTTTTTAATTGTAATTCAAGCATGCCAACTAGAAAATGTGAACATCATAGCTGCCATGGTTTCAGATTGCTATGTGTGACATTTTCAGAATTTCAGTGTAATTATGAGTGACATTTCAACGGCTATGAGTGACACTTTCTCGCACGCAAAATCAAGCAAAGAAGAGGAGGCGAAACGTATAAATATCAGAAATTCCATCTATTTGAGCAATGAGATCGGCTTTAGGATCATGTGTTCAAACACACATAGTTAAGCTAATAGAGTTCTGACCAAAAACTCTAGAAAACAGGCAATTGAGTTTCTCCATCTTTGCATGAAGGATGTGAAAAAACATCCCTGTATCCATCAGGACTGCCTCAACACTGCTCCAACTGAGGAAAGAGTTGTAGATGCACCTTTTTAAAGAGCAGGACACCACAATGCAGTCATATTGCATGTCTCCTCACAGAACCCAGGTTCCTCTCCCATCACTCGCTGACTATAATCGTGCCTTGACCCTGTACATCACTCCACTTGTCTTGCTTTGTGCTATTAAAATAGCATATACTTAGAATAATCTCCCTTCACAGACATAGAACTTCAGGGTAATCTACGTGCACAGGTGCAAGAATGCAAACGTTTTGCTTAGTCATATATGGCGACTAATAACTAGAATGTTACAAGCAGAGAAGCGATGTTAAATACAATAATCAAATAAAACAATCTTTTTATTTAAAAAGTAACACTTCAGATCTGGATAACAATGTTGGAGTGATTTTAAAATTGTATTGTTTGCAGATATAGCCCTGCATCTGGTTGTTTCTCTTAACTTTTTCTGTTTATTTGCTTTTCTGTCTTGTACCCAAACTCAGTTCTAACAGTGCGCCTACCTGGAAGCCCACTCTGCCTGTGCCCTAACTTAGCTCCAGGAGTTCCTATGGGCCCTGGCTGCCTGTGCGAATACTCGGATGTAAACGCATGAAAATCCCCATCTGCTCTGCCGACAGAACATGACTGAGATGGTGAAAGATTTAAGGCTTTCCCTGCAGTACTCGAGCTGCCCTCCAGCAGAGATAGTGCCTATAATACAGGAGATGGGCTGGCGTCACAGAAACGGAGGCTAATTTATCGGGGTGGGGTAAGAAGGAGGGAATACATGTTTTATTTATGGGTATTTTTATATAGCGAGTACCTTAATGTAATTTTTTTAGGGTGATTATAAACAGTTACAATGCTAGAATTCAAAACTTAACAAAAGAAGTAGTGTTGTAAAGCGTTTTAGGACCCTAGTGTAATTTTCCCGATTCCTGCCCTTATATAGGTATAAAGTACCGTATCCTTATATAGGCATAGAAATCTTAACCATATTTAGACATAGCTCATGCAATCCTAATACGGCATGGCTACTTCCACTAGTTTCGAAAATCTACAACGATTTCTTGGAAAAACACGCCTTCAGCAGTCAGGAACTTCCCCCTGCTTGAATATTGATTTATCCAAGAAGTCATGGAGTTTTCAAAGAACTGAGATTCTTTGATGACGTTTTATGTCCAACCTTACGTCAAACTCGGCACCTTCAAGGTATAAATATGCCCACACTTGCCCAAGCGAACACACAGTGGTTTGGAGCTGTTTGACTATCTACTTGCCCGACGCTTCTCGCTGCAGCAAGTGCCGATGGAAGCCGACCCTCCAGCAGACGCACTGAGAGAGACGCTGTCTTTTCTCCTGCTGAGAAATCCAGCTCCAGTGTTTCCAGGCTACCCTTGCGGGTTGTTGGGAAATCAAGTCCTGCGAGAGAGATACCAGACCTCCTACATTCTAAAACCAAGGTACTGAGCTGATTAGACTCTAAGAGAAATCTTGGATAGATTCTTGGCAGAAAGAATACTAAAACTTAAGCTACACCTTAATTACTCCTTCCCTCGTACTAGACCTAGTTTAGGTACCCCGTTGTAGGCGTATTTTAGAAGCACCAGTTGAGTACTTTTAGTATTTATTATTTATGTATGTATTATATGTATTTTATGGCTTAGAAACCATATCATGCTTTTACAGTATTATTTTATAATACTCTTCATACTGTACGCACTATACTTTGCAACCAGTATAACGATTGTAGCAGTTCATTTCTTCTGTATGAGAAAGAAGACTGTTCAACAAATATATTTTATTGAAAACCCCCGTCTTTCTATTTCTCTACACTTCTGGTGAAACGAAGCATGCACGATTGACTGAGTAAAATAACTATCTATTGTTTGCCTGACTCTAGAGATACATTTCTTATTCTTGGGAAACACAGTTGTCATGTTTATGCGGTTGTCAGAAACGAATCCCTTCTTGGTCATTCGAGAACGTTTCTAGTGACCTCTGAGCTAGGTGGCACTCACAATTAAGTCTAATATGTTCGATAGAGACCTAGTTGACCTCAGTCCTATGTCTAATCTATAGGATATATTATTGCAATGCGCAGAGCCTATTGGGAATATAGGAACTACACTGCTGTAGGTTATACAGTAAGAATGACCATTAGTGAAACAAACGCTTAGTACAACAGTAAGCCAGTGATATTTGTGAGCAGCGCGCACCTGATGAAGAGGAGCTGGTATCTTTCAAAGCCAAGCGGCGAGTCGGAGTGAGACCGTAATACAAACATCTCCACAGAGCTGAGAGCAGATGGTTTAACTATTAGGAACTTAGCCCAGCAAGCAGCACGCCTCTCGGGGCAGCAGGGAGCCCGTACACTGGTGCCGCTGGTGGCACGCGCTGGCAGGTGGCAAAATGCTTGACAATGCATTTCAGTGCGGTGATGCGGAACAACGCACTGAAACGCGTGAGCTTCACACCTGATGCATGATACTTAGCAGGACTGGAACATCATTTTTCATTTCAAGCTTAATTTTTGGTGAGCTTTCATTTATACAATGAGAAAAGAATATATAATACTATAAAAGTATTGTGTGCAGAGCTTCACTGTACAAAATGGTATTGTGCATTTGAAGAACAATAACAATTCTCTGTATGGTCTATCTTAAGCAGAACTATTTTTAGCGTTAATTAAGGATAACTGTAACATTAACTGTTACAAAAATTACCATATTTTTGCGATTTTGGCAGGGCGAAAAACTCCTCATGTTTCATGATGTGGCAAAAATGTTCCTTGACATGAAATCAGCTGGAACAAGCCAGACACGTTAAATGAAGGCCAATGTGAGCTGAAAAAAGATAAACTCAAAAAATGTTTGTGGCTAAAAGTGCTTACTTTATTTACTAAACGAGAATAAAACACGTTGAAATAAAAAACAAAAACTCATTTTCTTTGGACACATCTCACATTTCAGAAGTCAGATAATTCCTGGGGCTAGCAAGCTACTGAGCTCGATGCATAAGTACTTTACCACTATCAGAACCTCACTTCGAGAACTAACAAAACAAGGGCAGTCGTTCATCTGGACCCCCGAGTGTGCCAAAGCATTTGCGGACATCCAGAAAGCTGTCACAGACTTGGATCACCTTGCTTACGTTGATACTTCCATTGCACTCAACTCATGGTGGATGCTAGCCCAGTGGGATTGGGAGGTCTTTTAGCCCAACACAAGCCTGGTCGCAACTCTTTTTGGAAAATCGTTGTAGATGCAAACAGAATCCTAACAGAAGTGTAAAGGGCATACTCTCAACCAGAGAAAGAGAGCCTGGCAGTGGTGTGGACACTATCTCATGTTTGTATATGGGAAACCATTCACAATTGTGACAGACCACCAAGCTCTACTAACGGTATTCAGCAATCTGAAAGCCAAAATACCACCACGCATTGTGATACGTCTGATGGACTATGACTTCAGAACTGTCCACAAGACTGGGAAAGGACACAACCCTACTGATTGCGTGTCGAGACACCCCCTGCCGGCCACTAGACAGACACCTTCTATGGCTGAAGCGTACATTAACTTTGTGCTGCAACAAAACATTCCACCACAGATCACAGTGGATGACCTGATGGAAACTATGCAAGACACCATGCTGGAAGCAGTGCAACACATCATGAAAAGTACTTTTAACTAACTCCCAAGTTCAATTTACAAAATACAACTGATGTTCTTGAAATACTTCTTTGTATGTCTTCCCATGCTCTCAAAAGAAAAAACAATCCCCAGGGCTTTAAACAAATGTCTGGTAGAAAGCTCTTGGCTGCAGCAGCAAAGTGTCTTGAATGTCTAGCAAATATGCTGTGGTCCATACTGAACGTATAATCAATATCTTCAAGATGCCCATTTCCTACCAACAATCTCTATAAGAGTTCTGTGGCCACATGTGAATTGTAGTTTCTGATTCTTAGCTTAGGCACCTTTGCTTAGTACGTTTTCCCAGCTGCACCAAAGTTCTGAGTGCATTGCCAATCATTCCTACCCCAGAATAAACATAACACTTATACATTCCTTCATCGGAAGATCGCAAATGCTTAATTTTCAATTTAGCCTGTTCACAGCAATCCTATGAAGAACAGACATGTCCTGGTTGAATATTTCTTTCCTGCCCTTCCTACTTCTACAGTGTTGGATTCTGAATATGAGACAAGCTCTCACCCAGATATTCTGGCTACAGAATGCCAATGCCCCTACACACTCATTCATATCCTCAGTATCTCACTTTCAACCACATGCAGAGATCCAGTGGACATGTTCCCTGTTAGGGTGTGAATTATTATATGGAAAATCATCAGCAAACACCATCTATTGTTGGTAAAAATGAACTAGTACATCAAGTATTGTTAATCACAAATATCCGGTGCATATCATTAAACTAAATCTTTTTGTAAAAACGTTTCTTCACATGTAAAAACTTTTCTTCACATGTAGCTACATGTGAAGAAACGTTTTTGCAAAAAGAAAGCGCGAAGATGTGAATAAAAAGAATCTCTTGAAGAAACAACGAATGGAGTCTGTGCTCTAATTTTAGCTTAACTATATGTAGCAGCTGTTTGTGATTAACAATAATTGATGTACTAGATAATGTTTACCAACAATGATCTTTTTCCATATAATGTAGCAAAGGGCTAGACTACTCTGGGGAAGGTTATGGGATTGTTCTTCCTGATCTTTGCATCACCTATGATTGTCTTTACAATAAGTCACTAGAAGTGATGGGTGTGATTTGTTGTGTCTCGAGCCCAGTTTCTGTAAATCACTAAGGGTACGAATTAAGTTTTCAAAATCAACACCATAACTGCATATTTTTTTGGTCCTGGTCCCCTGACATGAGGGTATTTTCTCCCTTGTACACATAAGTCCACCCCCAGACTAGAGTAGAGGAACACCATCTACTAGATCTGCTGAGATGAGCACTCGCCCCTCTAAAGTTGAAACGTTCTTCCACAGCCCACATGTTCTTTCACATCACTAATAAGTGTAAAGACTGTTTCTCAAAGCCAGGATATTCTTTAACCCATTGGCCACGGGGGTAATTTCCCCGCTGTGCTGGGGGCTAGGGGGGCGTGCACAGCGCCCCGGTGCTCATGACGAGCTGAGCTCGTCACGGCCACACCCATTTCTGTAGAACGTTCAGCACAGCGGGGAAATTAGCCCCGTGTGCGAGCGTTCTGGCCGTTATGAGCACACGGCCCCCGTGGCTCATGACGAGCTGAGCTCGTCGTGAGAATTGGAGGGGTTAAGTAACTTTCCACTGTCCACAGCTCTGCTGTCAGGGCACCCCCTCTGCCCCAGAGAATGAATAGGACTGACTGAGCTCAAAACCTACAGTCCAAACTTCATGATCCTCAGTGAGAACATCCCACCCTCAGAAACCAGCCATCTCTTTCTCCTTTTGTGACATAACAGAACATTTCTTCGTCTCACATTTGCAATAACTTACCTACCTATTAAGCAATTTGAGAACTTGTAAGCCAGCCTGCATGAGAATGTTAATACATGTGTGTCAAGTACAGGTTTAATAACCGTATGCATGTTTAGCGGATCCCCGTTTTCAATTTTACTTTGTCACTAGATGACCTAAGCACTCCCAACCTTGTCATTAAATGTATTTGCTCTGTTGAGCAGTAATGCCTGAGGGAAGGGGTTACACAAAGTTATCCCACTCTATCTGAGCAGTAAGAAGAGCTGAGTCCCTATTCTACTGTCCATTGGCCAATTTCATCAGAAACCCTACAGGAGACCAAGGTGGACATGTCTCTGCTTGCAGTGGTTTTGGAGTCTGCATGGTTCCCTCCTCCATGAGGCCAACTTTGCGGCTCCCCCTCTGAAAGTGAATGGGCCCTTCCTTGCAGTCACACCTAGCATGGGGGATCTCAGTGAAACGCCATGCATTTAGCTGACAAGATTAGGCCAGAAGAAGTCCATCTCACTGCTGACAAACCTACCAGTGGTGTTTGGAGGTGGACTATTATTTGCCTGGTTATGGTCTCATCCAAACGGGGTCCTTTCACTGATGGCGGCTCCTGCTGTCAATGGGGTGGTGTCTCCCACCTGGGAATGGCCTTGCCGACTGCCACTCTTGAGGTATCAGGCCTTATCTAACAGGAGCCTTTAAATCCAAAACATCTCAAGCAATATTTTGTAGCGGTGGAGGCGAGGAACTACTCTTTATTTTTCTTCAATATTTTGGGCCCTCTCCAAAAGGCTGCCTTGAAACTTTAAGAACTGTTCTGTGGAGGACAAAAGTTGGGGGTAATGGGGAATTTAGCTTCTTTTTGTTTTCCTTCATTATTTTGGTTCTCCTCACACATCCCCTTTCAATCTTCCTTGATTAATTTCCAAGTTCTGTACGATTACATACATCAAAGCCCTTCAGTATTTCTTTTTCCTGTTTTTTCATATCAGATTCAATATATTTGTCCCTCTCAAACATTTAAGTATGAAAACTCGGATCCAGAGGTATCCCTAACCCTACATTATGACTCTCTCCTTTTATCTATACTTCGGTCTACTGCCGCTGGAGAATTTTTGCTGTTTTCTGAAGCAAGGGACTGAAGAACATAAGCCAAAGAGAACCTTTTTTCTAGCGCTTGCATGAGAAAGGATACTTTCTCAGTAACTCCTTTCTGGGGATCGCAAATGTTGAAGATAGAAGTACCCAGAAAATATGTCGGGTGCGTGGAGCTGTGGACTGTGGAAGCCTATACCTGACCCAAACAAGATTTGTTGTCAAGTTATAATTACGAAGACGACTGGCCATACATCCTTATTTCACAGAAAATGGAGATACAGTGGTACTAAATTGATTGGATCTCAGCACCGCTTTTGTTGCCATGGATCATATGGAATTGAGTCAATGACTGCTGGAGACAGATCTAGATGGAGTGGTCCTAAGAGGTTCTGGTGTGTCCCAGAGGAGAGTACTCAAATCCGGTCTGTAACTCAGTTTATATCTTCCAAATTTGTGGTTTGTTATCGGTTCCCTCCTACATCCTTCTATTTCCTCCATACCCTCAACTTCTATATCTGGGCAGTTTCCAAACTGATTAGATTGTTAGAATGCCAAGAATTTTCCACACCAATGATAGACATCTACACATCAGGTTGTATGCAAGCTTTGGCCTCTGCTCTAAAGATCAGAATTTGTTTGGCAAAGCTACAACCAAGGGGCACAACTGAGAGGAGTTGGCCTAATGGCTAGGGCGGCCGACCTCGAAAAGGGGAATCGGGTTTGAGTCTCGGCAATGACGTTGACCTTCCTCTGATTCTGGGCAAATCACTTAATCTCCCTGTGCTTAACAAAAATGAATGTGTCCTCATGTAATGCAACTGGTGCTCGTGTAAAGCGCTCTGATACCCGATACCTTCGGGTCAAGTTTGCTCAATATAAAACTCAGAAAAAAAAAAAAGTAAGACCGAACTCTTGCTCATGATTAGCAGCCTGGCAGCCAGAATTCTGCCATTTGACTTGCTGTAGGGGAGTACTTTCTTCTACAGCTCCATATGTTGGATCCGTGGGGATTTCTGGGCCAGACGTTGTCTCTGAGGAAGAATGAGAAGGTTGTGGCTACCAAATGTTTTCAGCTTCATCCTCTGCATTGAAAAGGTTTTCCTTTTTCGTCTAAAGATGATCATCCATCCCTTGTGGCTGCTTGCATTCATTCGAGGTTGGGCTATTGTAATACTTGCACATGAGGTTGCCTAAATACTTGCTGAAGGTTCTGCAACAGGTCCAAATTATGGCAGTCAGGACAGTTGAGGGTCTTCAGAAATGTGTCCACCTCTCGACTACACGCGTGGGCTGCTGTGCTTTGGAACAATGGGTTGATTTCAAAAGCCTCTCCTTGGCCCACAAAGTCTTCTATGGTCATGGCCACTGGAACTGGCTGACCTTTTGCGTCATACCCAGACACTCAGCCCACACCTTCAAACTATTGAACATATTGGAGGCAGCTTCTTTCATTGCCTGGTCTCAAAGTTCTGGAACAAATTGCTGACTCGAATGAGGCAAACCTGGAATCATTTGACATTTAAGAAAGCCTGAAAATTTATTTCTTTTGTCAATGTCAGTTGCAATTTTCCTTTTCGTGAATGTTATTTAATTACTTTGGCATGTCTGTATTTTCTTGTGAGAAGTTATCTTAGTTGAATCCTAGGTCTTTTTAATTGTCCCAGTACCAGGAAGCCTTCAGGGCCTTGATGTGCTCTACAAAGGTTGGGGAAGATACTGCAGGGTAGGTTAGGGTAGCAATAGAGGCACTGAGAGCAGGGAAGCAGGGTACACCAGACCTCTTCAGGAAGGGTTCAAATACAATACACAAGAAGTACTGTATTCCTGAACAGAGCCCTTCATGCCACTTGGGAACCATGCTCAGAAACATTGCAAGGATTTTCAGTGCTCAACAGAAAGTAGCATCTTGCCATTGGAATGCATCCCTTTTACCAAATTTAAGGGTCATTGTTGAGCCTGTTCTTTTAATGTAGTAAAACCTGGAAACATTACCTTGCCTATTAGAAGCATAACCCAAATCCACGCCAAAAGTATGCCAACCCCTGGATGGCGGGCCACCAGTACTTCTACCAGGGCCTGTGTGCTTGCTTCATAACTGACTGAGCTTATGCACAAGTGGAATCTCCTCTTTTGGCCACTGGTTTGCTTTTGTTCAAGTGAATGAATGCCCATGTGCAAGCTTTATAAGTGTTCAACATACAGTTGCCCTCCTGCTGTGCTTTATGTACCACTGCTCCAGCAGTTTTAACTCTGTGGCAGACCTTCTATATCACCTGAGGTCAAGCACAAAGTATCTTCTGCTCCTCTGTAGTGTCACCAAAGAATCCAGCACTACTGCCTCCTGTGCGCAGGAAATACTAGGCGCCAGCATGAGATGGAGTGACCAAACTGCAGAGACCGCCATGAATCAGTTGCATGATAGGCTTGAATGTCCATTGGTTTCAAAATAGCTGGACCTATGATTCCTCCACCTCTATTTTTCCAGCTGTGCCTGCTGGTCCACACTCCATCATCCTTTACTGTGGGTCCTTTGAACTGTGCTCCCCACTGGTGCATTTTCACTTCCATCTAATGTTAATGGCAATTCCCACTTCCTTCTCCATCTCTAGTTTGTGTTCCGAAAAGCCTCAGACTCTACATATAATGGTTTCCTGGGACGCGTATACTTCTTTTCCTCTGTTGTAGTCCTCCATTTTGACAGATTGTCCCCCTTGTAAGACTATATATGATGGTGTCTGGGACACGTTTACTTCTTTTTATCTATTGTAATCCACCACTTTTGACAGATTTTCCCATGTGCAAGAGTCTACAGATGATGGTGGATGGGACACGTTTACTTCTTTTTATCTGTTTTATTCCTCCACTTTGACAGATTGTTCCCCTCGTAAGACTATATATGATGGTGTCTGGGACACATTTATTTATTTTTCTCTGTTATGATCCTCCACCTTTGACAGATTGTCCCATGCGCAAGACTCTATCAATCAATCAATCAATCAATCATCGCATTTATATTGCGCACTACTCACCCAGAGGGTCTCAAGGTGCTGGGGGGTCTGCTTCTGCTCGAACAGCCAGGTCTTGAGTTGCTTCCTGAAGGCGAAGTGGTCCTGGGTCTGGCGGAGGTGGGTGGGGAGGGAGTTCCATGTCTTGGCGGCGAGGTAGGAGAAGGATCGCCCCCCTGTGGTGGCTCTTCGGATGCGGGGGACGGCGGCGAGGGCGTGGCTGGTCGATCGAAGCTGGCGTTTGGGAGCGTAGAAGTTGAGGCGGCTGTTGAGGTATCCTGGGCCTTGGTTGTGTAGGGCTTTGTGTGCGTGGGTGAGGAGACGGAAGGTGATTCTCTTGTTGACCGGGAGCCAGTGCAGGTCTCAAGTGTCCGGAGATGTGGCTGCGACGGGGGATGTCCAGGATGAGTCGTGCTGAGGCGTTCTGGATCCGCTGGAGTCTCTTCTGGAGTTTGGCGGTAGTTCCAGCGTAGAGGGAGTTGCCGTAGTCCAGACGGCTGGTGACGAGGGCCTGGGTGACCGTCTTCCTGGTCTCGGTGGGGATCCACCGGAAGATCTTGCGTAGCATGCGCAGGATGTTGAAGCACGACGAGGAGACAGCGTTGACTTGTCTGGTCATGGAGAGGGAGGAGTCCAGGATGAAGCCCAGGTTGCGTGCGTGGTCCGTTGGTTTGGGTGCGCTGCCTAGGGCGGGGGCCACCAGGAGTCGTCCCAAGTGGCGGGTGAGGATCCCAGGATGAGGACTTCCGTCTTGTCCGAGTTCAGTTTCAGGCGGCTGTTCTTCATCCATTCGGCTACCTCTTTCATCCCTTCATGAAGGCTGGCTCTGGCGGTGGCGGGGTCGTTGGTGAGGGAGAGGATCAGCTGGGTGTCGTCGGCGTAGGAGATGATGTTGAGGTTGTGCTGGCGTGCGATGTCTGCGAGGGGGCTCATGTAGACGTTGAAGAGGGTAGGACTGAGCGAGGAGGGTATACACCTGTTACAACGCAATTTTTACAACGCACTACCACTACAACGCAGGCATTACAACGCATACCATTACAACGCATTGCGCTGGGGGGCGCTCTAGGATAAGAGGTAAGTTTAATTTACTATCCAACACCTTCCCTAGGGTCCACGGGGACTGGAGTTAGAATAGTAAATTATACTTACCACTATCCAGCACCCCAAAGCGCTATGCGTTGTAACGGTATGCGTTGTAAATACCGCGTTGTAATGGTATGCGGAGTAAAAGTATGCGTTGTAACGTCATACATCCAGCGAGGAGCCTTGAGGAACGCCGCAGATGACTTCGGTGGCTTCAGATCTGAACGGAGGGAGGCGGACTCTCTGGGTTCTTCCGGCGAGGAACGAGATGATCCACTCCAGTGCCTTTTCTTGGACTCCGACGTTGCTGAGGCGTTGTACTAGGGTACGGTGGCAGACAGTGTCGAAGGCTGCGGAGAGGTCGAGGAGGATGAGGGCCGCTGTTTCTCCGTTGTCGAGCAGCGCTCGGATGTCATTGGTGGCTGCGATCAGGGCGGTCTCGGTGCTGTGGTTGGCCCGGAAGCCAGACTGCGAGGGGTCGAGGGATCCGTTCGTCTCGAAGAAGGCGGCCAGCTGCTTGTTGACGGTCTTCTCGATGACTTTTGCGGGAAACGGGAGCAGCGAGATGGGGCGGTAGTTCTTGAGGTCGGTGGGGGCGGCCGATGGCTTCTTGAGTAGGGCGCTGAGTTTGGCGTGCTTCCAGCTCTTCGGGAAGGTAGCGGTGTCGAAGGAGGTGTTGATGATGATCCGCAGGTGGGGTGCGATGACAGCGTCGGCCTTGTTGAAAACGTGGTGAGGGCAGGGATCGGTCGGAGATCCGGAGTGGATGGAGTTCATCGTGCGGACGGTGTCTTCGGTGCTGATCGGGGTCCAGGCGCGGAGGGTGATGGTGGGGGGTGGTGGTTCGGTCGTGGCGTTCGTCGGTTGAGTGCTGAAGCTGTTGTGTATGTCCGCGATCTTGTTGTGGAAGTAGGAGGGGAGGGAGTTGCAGAGGTCTTGCGAAGGGGTGATGTCGTTGTTTCCGGCGTTGGGGTTGGAGAGCTCTTTGACGATGTTGAAGAGTTCCTTGCTGTTGTGTGTGTTGTTGTCCAGTCGTTCCTTGAATGCAGTTTTCTTGGTGGACTCTACAGATGATCGTGGATGGTACACGTGTGCTTCTTTTCCTCTGTTGGAGTCCTCCACCTTTGACAGATTGTCCCATGCACAAGACTCTACAGATGATCGTGGATGGTACACGTGTACTTCTTTTCCTCTGTTGGAGTCCTCCACCTTTGACAGATTGTCCCATGCACAAGACTCTACAGATGATCATGGATGGTAAACGTGTACTTCTTTTCCTCTGTTGGAGTCTTCCACCTTTGACAGATTGTCCCATGCACAAGACTCTACAGATGATCGTGGATGGTACACGTGTACTTCTTTTCCTCTGTTGGAGTCCTCCACCTTTGACAGATTGTGCCACACGCAAGTCTCTACATCAGTGGTGGCAGGCACGGCATACAGGTAGCAGGGCGGGTATGGGGACGTAGGGGGACGGAGTTGGCATGGGGCGCAAAGTAAAAAAAAAAAAAACACTTACCTTGCTGCCTGGTTCCACTCTCTCTATTACTTTCTACTACGAGACACAGGGTGCATATCAAACGCTCACCTAGAAATGCTGGTTTTTGAGCTAAAAAGTGAGATCTTATTCGAAATTCCACAATTACTTTTGAAACCTGAAATCTTTATTCTGAGATTTCTGAATGATTTTTTTCAACACTTACATTTGATTTTATATTACTGCTTGCGGGAATATTCTGCGTATACATACATCTGTACAGTGAGGTTTTGTGAGTTGTATTGACCTGTGGCTTTGAGAAAAACACTTAGTGTGGTGTGAGCTGCAATGTGTTAGTATGTGATTACTGAGCCAGCAGTCTAGATCATGCCCCCCGCACCCCCCCCCCCCATCAACTTTATAGTAATTCAATTTCATTTCAGCTTCAAAGGGTGGTTTAATTTCTCCTCTCCTTTGAAAAACTCTAAGGCATGCTCATGAGTGGCACACGTGTTGCCTGTGGAATGCTTGTTTTCATATGTGCGAGTCAGGAAAATTCTGCAGGCTGGTTCAAAAAATGAAATCAGAATTAGGATTCCCAGTTTTATGGTATTTATTTTTTTGACATTTCCGTCTCTATTAAACCATATTTTTTTTTAGTAAACTTTATCTGTATTTATCCATAATTATTATGGGTTTTGTGAAAAAATAAATAAAGCTGAAACTGGTATATTTCAGCATTTATTTAACCAATAAATATTCAGTCTGCTTCAATGCCTGCCAGATTTCAGTGATATGAACACCCGCAGAAGATAAATCAATGCATTTATATGAAAATAGGCACATTTCAGTATCAGCCTTGTGCATTTCTACTGCTGTTTAAGCTTCTTTACTAAAATTCCTTATTTTTTTAACCCCCTTACCTATCAATCCACACAATTATTAGTCTGGTAGTCATGGAAAGTGTATTGAGAATCACTCAAAAAGCACCCAATTTCCGTTTTTATCCGCATTTAAAAATAAATACAGACAAGAAAATAAATGTTTTTCTGTCTGTATTTATCTGTAAAAATCAGTAAAAACGGAAAACAGGCAGCCTTAATCATAATCAATAGACAAGAGACTGTTCAAATCGATGTTAGCTTCAAGGATTGGTTCTGAAGTTCTGAGTAGGGGTGCTGAAACTTTGTTCTACTTTAACTAGGCTCTTCATCAGACCTTCCTTCCTATGTTCTCCCCTCTCCAGCCATCTTGCGGTTCTACTTTCCCAGACATCCTAACAAAGATGCCCAGACGCTGAACGAGCCAATGACATTTATCCCATTCATAATGCAGCCCTGTTATTGTTCCCATCACTAATATGTCGTGTTATGACAGCTTTCTTCCTGGTGGGGCCCACGCGCACTTCCTCATCTCTGATGGTAGTTCAATTGAGAGCAGCCCCAGAGTGAGTTAAAGAAGCATTGCTTTCTCTTTTAAGCTGCAAACTTTCTAAGCAGATTTTTGTTCCCCGCAGATCAACTGGTAACACTGCCACATGTGCAGAACTACTTGAAGTCCGTGCGCTACATCGAGGAGCTGCAGAAGTTTGTGGAAGATGACAATTACAAGTAAGTGGCTGTAACTCCTGTAACTCTCGCGTGATTTAATGCAGACCTGACCTGCGGGGCCCTCCAGCAGGAGCAATCTACCTCTGCCTGACACAGCGGCGCAGGCCTCTCTCCCACTCCCAACCACGGCTGATCGCTCAGCATGAATCACCGCGGCCTCGTGAATGAAAACACAGCTGTTTTCATTTCCTTCACATGCTCACATTTTCCATTTTTTCGAAACCAGACATCTTTCTCAAACGCTAAAGCAAATTCCAAATGAAAGCAGTATTGGTTTTTTTCCCTTTTTTCTTTTTTTGTTGATGATCTTGAAAGGCAAAAAATGTAATATGTCAAGAACATTAAACTAGAAATAGCAGTATTTTTCTTGTAAGACTCGACAGTGTGTTATACTACACACAAACCTGATGAGCAAAGCATTTGTACTTAATTACCTTTGAAAAAATTGCTTTATCAATTCACAAAAACTGCAAAACCTTAACTTTATTTCACATTAGTAGGACATTTCTTGGGAGAATTTGTAATGCATGTCTACAGCATCAATTTGCCATTAGTCATACTCCTGCAATGCTCTGTGCACAGCATAGCTATGTTTTATTTCGAAGAAACCGCATGTTTGGGCCAAAATTGTGTTTGTCATTTTGTACCCAGAGCTAAACATTTTGTCTTTTTAAATCCCATGTTACCTTCATCATGCTGGCATTTCATCCCAAAAAAACATGGGGCTGGCAGCCTAGCACTGTTTGTAAGAGATTCATTCAACCCCTCCACCCATCTGGGTTTTGTTTTTCTCAATGAATCCATCAAGTGTGATAGGTGTGCACTGACGTGGGTCCCGTGCTGGCGGTGTAATAGGACTCGAGCTGTACCTCACCGATGAGACACAACAAGGTGGATAGGTTGGGTCATAGGACTCGAGCTGTACCTCACCGATGAGGCCCAACAAGGACAATATTGGGCTAGGTCATATGACTCGAGCTGTACCTCACGGATGAGGCCCAACAAGGCTGATATCGGGCTGGGACCTAGGACTCGAGCTGTACCTCACTGATGAGGCCCAACAAGGACAATATCGGGCTAGGTCATACGACTCGAGCTGTACCTCACGGATGAGGCCCAACAAGGCTGATATCGGGCTGGGACCTAGGACTCGAGCTGTACCTCACTGATGAGGCCCAACGTGGCCGATATCAGGCTGGGTCATACGACTCGAGCTGTACCTCACCGATGAGGCCCAACAAGGACAATATTGGGCTAGGTCATATGACTCTAGCTGTACCTCACGGATGAGGCCCAACAAGGCTGATATCGGGCAGGGACCTAGGACTCGAGCTGTACCTCACTGATGAGGCCCAACGTGGCCGATATCAGGCTGGGTCATACGACTCGAGCTGTAACTCACTGATGAGGCACAACAAGGACAATATCGGGCTAGGTCATATGACTCGAGCTGTACCTCACCGATGAGACACAACAAGGTGGATAGGTTGGGTCATAGGACTCGAGCTGTACCTCACCGATGAGGCCCAACAAGGACAATATCGGGCTAGGTCATATGACTCGAACTGTACCTCACGGATGAGGCCCAACAAGGCTGATATCGGGCTGGGACCTAGGACTCGAGCTGTACCTCACTGATGAGGCCCAACGTGGCCGATATCAGGCTGGGTCATACGACTCGAGCTGTACCTCACCGATGAGGCCCAACAAGGACAATATCGGGCTAGGTCATATGACTCGAGCTGTACCTTACGGATGAGGCCCAACAAGGCTGATATCGGGCTGGGACCTAGGACTCAAGCTGTACCTCACTGATGAGGCCCAACGTGGCCGATATCAGGCTGGGTCATACGACTCGAGCTGTACCTCACGTATGAGGCCCAACAAGGCTGATATCGGGCTGAGACCTAGGACTCGAGCTGTACCTCACTGATGAGGCCCAACAAGGACAATATCAGGATAGGTCATATGACTCGAGCTGTACCTCACTGATGAGGCCCAACGTGGCCGATATCAGGCTGGGTCATACGACTCGAGCTGTACCTCACTGATGAGGCCCAACAAGGACAATATAGGGCTAGGTCATAGGACTCGAGCTGTACCTCACGTATGAGGCCCAACAAGGCTGATATCGGGCTGGGACCTAGGACTCGAGCTGTACCTCACTGATGAGGCCCAACAAGGACAATATCGGGCTAGGTCATATGACTCGAGCTGTACCTCATGGATGAGGCCCAACAAGGCTGATATCTGGCTAGGTCATAGTATTTGAGCTGTACCTCACCGATGAGGCTCAACATGGCCGATATCAGGCTGGGTCATAGGACTCGAGCTGTGCCTCACGGATGAGGCCCAATAAGGCTGATATCGGGCTAGGTCATAGAACTCGTGCTGCAGCTTGCAGACGAGTCCCAAGGAGACCAATACCAGACTGGGCCATAGGACTCAGGCTGTACCTCACTGATGAGGCCCAACAAGGCTGATATAGGGCTGAGGAAGCCCTATACTCAACTGGGTCATAGCACTTGCACTGAACCTCTCGCAAGAGCCGCAAGAAGGTCGATAGCAGACTGGGACAAAGTACTCGAACTGCACCTCGCGGGTAAGTCCCAAGAAAACCAATACCAGACTGTGCAATAGGACTTGATCTGCACCTCACAGATGAGCCCCAGGAAAACCAATACCAGGCTCGGCCAAAGGACTTGAGCTGCACCTCGCGAGTGAGTCCCAGGAAGGCCGATACTGGATTGGGCCAAAAGACTCGAGCTGCTCCTCGCAGATGAGTCCCAAGGAGAACGATACCGGCTGGGTCATAGGATTTGAGCTGCACCTTATTGATGAGTCTCAAGAAGGCCGATTCGGGGCAGAACCATAGACTTGAGCTTCACCTCACTGAGGAGCCCCTACACAGCCGATACCAGGCTGGGCCATAGGACTCAAGCTGTACCTTGCAGATGAGTCCCAAGGAAGACGATACCGGGCTGGGTCATAGGATTCGAGCTGCACCTCACGGGTGAGACCCAAGAAGACCAATACTTGGCTGGACCAAAGGACTCAAGCTGCACCTCGCGGGTGAGTCCCAGGAAAGCCGATACAGGGCTGGGCCAAAAGACTCGAGCTGCTCCTCACAGATGAGTCCCAAGGAGGATGATACCAGGCTGGGTCATACGATTCGAGCTGCACCTCACAGATGAGTCTCAAGAAGGTTGATACGGGCGGGCCATAGCACTCGAGCTGCACCTCACCAGATGAGGCCCAAGAAGGCCTATACCAGACTGGGACTGTGCAGTTTCCCACTCAAAAGCGAAGCAGCCTAGGAGGTTTGGACTGGACTGTTCTTATTGAAGCTGAAGTTGATTTGCAGATGGGTGGCTCCTGTCTGTAGTGGCACAGTGAACATATAAACAAAAATCTAAGATTAATTCAAGAATTCCACCCTTAACTTTTTTGTTTCTTTCTTTGAGACTCCATAAAATCCTTATCATGGACACTAAAATGAGGAGCCGGTTCTGCTCACTTTTGTCCAGTGCTAGAGTAGAACTGGTACACCCAGTCAAGATAAAGAGACAAGGAAAGATCTCTGGATTTGGTTTAATAGCTCTTCCCTGACCATGAGTCAATAGAAAGAGAGAGCAACTTATTTAACTGCCTGAAATTTGTGCTCACTGACGTATGCAAAAAAGCGATGGATGGAATGTTTAAATTAATCTCTGCCATTGGTAATTACTTGGACCATGTCGCAACCTATCATTGTTTTGCACACCAAGCCACCTTAGTTTTGACCATGCCATATGCACATCAGTTTTCACCCTTCTCCAACTGAGGTGACATGGTGGGCAAAATGATAGAGTAGGAAATGGCGTAGTAATTTCCAGTGGCTGAGATTAATTGAAGCAATCCATCCATTACTTTTTTGTGTACTTCTGTGTAACACCCTAAATGGGACGGGTATTCCCCCAAGTGGGTCATGTGTACACTGTGTCAAGTTGTACCTGACTGATGAGCCTTAATAAGGGTGAAACCAGTATTGGGATTCTTGTGTTCCAATTCAGGGAAGACCTGGCCTGGTTGTTCAGGCTGCACTGTTCCTATTGGAGCAGGGTCAAGACAAAATTTGCATATGGCTGGGTCCAAACTGAGGAGACATGGTAAGCAAAATAACGATGGATGGTTATGCGGCCTGAGTAATTACCGGTAGCTGCGATTAATTCAAGCATTCCATCCATCCTTTTATTGTGTACTTCGGTGAAACATCCAACATGAGGGGTATTCCCAGAAGTGGGCCACGTGTACACTGTGCCACTGAAGCAGTGGCATAACAATAACCGTGCAGCCCTGCAGTGCAGGGTGACCCTGAACTCTAGGGGTCACCCCTCTGGCACTGTGCATGGGTGGTGGGCCCCTGACCAGAGCGATCCTGACTGGGTTCAGAGCCCGAGGGCCTTCCTCCTTGTACTTTGCAGGGGTCCTCTGCAAGGTTCCTTACACCACTGCACTGAAGCCAAGCTGTACCCCACTGATGATCCTTAATAAGGGCGAAATCAGTCCTAGGTTGCTTGTGTTCCGGTTCAGGAAGACCAGGCCTTGGTCTAAACTGAGGTGGCACGGTGTGCAAAATAGTGACGGACTGGGATCCAGCCTGAGTAATTGCCAGTGGCTGAGTACTCTTTTGTGTACTTCAGTGTAATTTGTTGTGAGCACGTGTGTAAACAGTTCTAGACTGACAGACTCTTGTTTCTTTTGTGGTGGACCCAAATGCAGACAGTGTTTGCCTGAGAGGTCTGCCCTCCTTGACGGATGCAGATCATTTGCCTCTTAATTTGTCTTGTATCAATGGATCAATCCTGCATAGAAATAGTTGCCCTCTTTGGCTCTGCTAGTTCGGCGCCCCTGCCTGCTGCAGTATTGGGTGCACCCAGCTCCTTCCGCAGGTGCCACTGCAAAGACTCTTGGCTTTGCAATACTGCTCATATTATGCCATTGGTTTTGTATTAATGCTCATATTTCCTCTCATTTTGAGTACTTACTTTTAGCTTTGCTCCGAAGAATTGCCATTGATGTTCATGAAGGACAAACTACCTTGGTAGCATCAATGCGTTGTACAAGGAGGCTTTTCAGCATGTTTGCCACAAGAGGAGTATGGCCAAGAGCGAGCAGCCAGGGGGATGGATTGCACTTCCTCAGTTCTTTGATGGAGTAGGCTGTGGCATTGAAGACATCAACCAGGGGCGCTGGCTCTGACGTAGGAATGCTGAGAAGTGGGACGCAGCCCCATGGCGGGTGCCAGATGATGAGGAGTTGAAATGTAGGTCTGAAATCTCTCTCAGGTGTGTAGGATGGCAGCTGGTACAACTGTGTCTGTATCTTCTGACCAATGTGGCTCCTGATGAAGAGATTGCTGTCAATGATAGTTACTTGTCTTGTTGACTAGAGCCAGTCCTGGAATTGGGCTTGTTGTTTGCTTTTGCTGTTGGCTTCTGGCAATGAGCATGATTTCTATCTGGACAGCTTTGAGATTCATTCAGATAAGCTGTTGATTTCCATATTCAGGTAAGAGCAGCATCTGTTTTGAGTTGATGGATGCCATTAACTGGGGAAACTTTCAACCACTGCTGGGTGTCATCTGCATAGTGATTCACTTTGGCTGGATAGCATTCAAACGTCAAAACTGACTGCCATTGCCTGACTATAATAGGGTAAGGATTTTCACATGTTCACTCCCTGAGACCATGCTGCCTTGTGATGTCAAATAGGTTCTGAGTCAATCCCAGCAGCATCATTGTTTTTCTACCTCTTGGGATATTATCACTGTAATTCCATGGAGGTCCACCTCTTCAGGACTGCCACCATCAATCTTCACACCATGGAAGGCCTCAGGGTAACATACGTCACCATTCAGAGTTGCTCATTAATGTTCTTTGAGATATTGTAAGCACCTAATGGTTCTACATATTCTAAGATCTGGTGCATACTGAAGCATGTGGACCATGCTTTGAATTGCACTTAATACAATTTTCGATCTCATAATTATTGCTTGTTTTCCAACACTGCAAAATGTAGCAACATATTGACATATGTACCATCTTTGGGCTGCAGTCATCGAATACTTTTTCTGTCCTTATCACATAGATTGTGCATTCATTGCTCAAAAGTAAGCCTAGGCAAAAAAAAATCTGCCACGCTACGCGGATCTCCGCAAGTGGCGGAGTGTGTTAGATAAATGCTGTTTCCGATGATTCTAAGTGCCAGATGCTTGTCCGCACTGTGCAGTCATTGTGAACAGCACCATGAACAGCGCAAACTGCCGCTCGAGTAGATTTTTACTCAAGCAGCAGCTTTCTCAATGCAAACGGACAGTTTCCAACGCGAGCGGTCGCAAGCATACACTACCACTCGCAATGAGGAATCTGACCGCCTGCGTTGAGAAATCTCGCAGGTAGGTTGATTTTCCACGCTCGCGATCGCCAACTTGATGTTGAGGATTGCGAATGAGGAAAAATCTCACCAGGAGGTGGATTTTCCTCGCTCACCAATTTGACGTTGAAGGACGCGAGCGAGGAAAAAAATTCTGCTCGGATATGCGGAGCAGAATTTTTCGGAACTCCGCGTAACACGGAGTGCAGAAAACTCCTCAAACTCCGCGAGCGAAGCGGAGTTCATCGCCCAGATTTACTCAAAAGATGCTCTATGGTAAAGTTCTCTTTGAAGCTTAACATTTTATTCGTGTTTAAAGGTCTATCATCTTTGTATTGTAGATAATATTATTTAAGCAAACTTTGCAACCAGGAGTTTCGGGCAGCTGATTTATTCTAGTCCTTTTTAATTCTAAAGGCCCATGCTGCCTGGCTCCTCGCCAGACCAGGACACCGCCTAGAATTATCTGTGACCCTCAAACAGATCTCACATTCATTACATTACAGTACAAGAGGAATATAATTTCAAATCAAGATGTTCCTCTTATGTTTTAAGGCACACTAACAAGATTGGATGCACAGGACAGGAAACGGGAGGACACGTTTTGAAGAATTACTTAAATATGTAGCAGTTTTGATCCTGAGGAATCAATGGTTGTGCAATACTTTAATTATCCAATATGACTATTAGGACTGGAATTTACCAGCACTTCAGATTCTGTGTCTTTGTCCACTCAAATGCCCTTTCCAATGACCTGATTGCATGCCCCTCTCTGGACTCTGCTACAATGTCAATAACTTATATGTGAAATATCAGTACTTTTAGCACAGTTTCTTATGTATCTAAACATTTTCTATAGGAGATGTTTTGCATTTTAAAGGGTTGACGTCGCCTTTATCTGGGAGGGTTGGTGTTATTAAAAGTAGTCTTCTTTTGGAATCCTATATGTAATGAATCCTTTTATAAAAATGATGGTCTTGTGTATAGTTACACTCCGCTTTTAACATTGGTTTATTAAATGTATACAGAAGTTGGTATTAATTATGGACACAATATATTCCTCTGACGTTGTGTAGCTTTGAAATCATCATTGTAACTCAAACATATTCTAATATGTTTTTTGTTTTCCTATTAATATCAAACCACTGTCGTTTTAGATCACTATATACTGAGACTGGAATACAGGGGGCAAAGGTTATACTCATTACACTACTTTTAATTTGTACATAGTACTCATTGTTAACTAGTTATGTGCTTTCCTTTAAATATACGTGTTTATCAGCCCTTTAAACTTTTAATGTGCACTGGATATCTCAGTGAAAACATGCTGAAGCTATATTCTTTTTACATTTCCATTTTGTTTTTAACAACAAGAATGATCCTTGTAGAAGCAAGGGCTGTTTGGCTCGCCAACCAGAGCTGAATATATGAATGGGGCAATAAAGCTAGTAAGAGCCTTCGTGGATGTTTATCAGCTCGACTAGAAGAGGCTTAATAATTTTTATCCTATATAATGGATGGGGGGCTGAAGTGAGTGGTCACCTCAACATAGCACAGAAGTTTGCAAGCTATTACTCTGCTTATTCTCAAACTAACCAACCTGCGACAACTGAATTGGCAGATTTCATGAAAGTCCTCCTCACTAGTAAACCGCCAGCAGAGGAACAGGATCTGCTAGAGGGGAAGATTACTAAAGAGGAACTTGCCAAATACTGGAGTCAATTGCAATCCGGGAAATCTCCAGGTCGCAATCAGTTCCAAGAAGAAATCTTTAAGACCTCCATGTCAAGATCAGACCCACTTCTGGAGTTTTTTTTACCATAACTGGAGGGAGGGAGGGTGGGACGCTCCCGCCTGACATGCACATGCCAAAGTATTGAACCATCCCAACCTGGTCTTACCTCTGATCTCAGTTCTTCATAATGCCCCATCCCCCTCATTGATGTTGAGGTAAAGATTTGGGCAAAGCTTCTTCCCAACTGATTATTAATGGTGATTGATGGCCTGGATCTTATGGATAAATTGGATTTTTTGCCCAAACAGGCCACCAGACAAAATATAGGGTGCATATACAATGCACATGCCATAGTGGACAGACTGCTAGATTCACAGGCGATTTTGTTGGCCAACTCCTACAGAGCTTTTGACTCCATAGTTAAGGACTATTTGGTCGCCCTGTTGAGAGTTAATTTAAGTCCCCAGTTCATCAGCAATGTATGGCTGTTGTACACAGATCTGGTGGCCCTGGTCAGGAGAGGAAGAACTGTTGCTGACATTTTTCAGGTACTGCGAGGTGTCCAGCACAGTTGCCCGCGGTCAGCCTTACCTTTGACCAAATGGTTGAGGGTTGACACCCTAATAAAGGGATTTGATTGAGCTATGGGGGTGGGTTGAGGACAGAGTGGCATTGTCTGCTAGAGAAAAGCTTTGGGAAATCCTTAGGACTTAACATCACTACGGTCAAGTCGTTTGTGTTTCTGGTTGGGCATTCAAGGTAGGACATGGAATGGGCTGGGGATTTGCAGATGATTGAAGAGGGATCTAAATTCAATGAGACAGACAACGTCCAGAGAAAATTGGAAAGAAATATCCATCCACACATTGACAGACGGCTCAGAGACATCAGCTTCAGCCCAACACTTCCTCTGTCTTGTTTGGATGGTTTTATGATCTTTAAGATGGTGGGTTTGCCCCGTCTTTTGTGCCAATCGAAACTTCCCATCCATTATTCCCCCCACCTCTTTCACTGAAATTAATGTAATTCTGAGAGGTTTTCTGTGGAAGTATTGCTCACCTAGAATTGCTCTGTCAAAATGTGTGCCACATCCACCGACACTGCCTGTGGCATAGGCAAGTCACCCCTTTAGCAGGCCTTACAGCCCCAAAGGCAGGGTGCACCATACCATAGGTGAGGGCAAAGCTGCATGAGCAGGTTGTACGGCGGTACAACGCAGGCAATTACTTTGCATGCTTTTCACATGCATTTTTTAGCGAGCCTATTTTGACTGCAAATACGCATTTAAAATGCATGCCAATACCAATAATTGTTTTTAGATTTAAAAATAATGTATTTACCACGCACTTTTTAGTATGCGTGTTTTTCCGCGAATATGAATTTAAACCGCATGCCAATACCACACATTATTTTTAGATTTAAAAACAATGTATTTGTGGGGGAGACTCCCATGTCCCCCAGCTTACCTTAAATGTGTGGTATTGGCATGCATTGTAAATGCATATTCGCGGTAAAAAAACACATGCAAAAAAATGCTTGGTAAAGGCACAATGAGGTAAAAACCCAGCTGTGAAGGCTGTTTCTCCATGGGCAATATGCCCCTACAGTTCCATTCACAGATATTGTAAGTGCAGTGAAGCCATTTTGAGTACTTGGGCTGGGAGTTTGTCATCACAAACTCCAGAGTTCCATGGTGGCTCTACTAAAGTCTAGGAAGTTTGGTACAAAACTTCCCAGTTCAATAAACCCACAACGATGCCAGTGTTGGATTTAATAAAAAATGCACACAGAGGGCATCTTAGAGATGACCCCTGAAAAACGACATACTCTGGTGTGTTCCTGACCGGCTCCCAGCCATCTGCCATCACCAGACAGGTTTCCGGACCCCTCGGTAGGAAGCCCTCCGGTTTCTGGGTCTGGAAACAAAGCACACCCTGGGTAGGGGTTTCATTGCTCCTCCCCCAGGATGGGCAGGGTCCCCGATGATGGCGCTTCAAAGGCCTGCAGCCTTTATTAGCTATCCCCAGCCTTTTCCTGCTATCAGTAACTGGCTCCCCCCGATTCTGGCCCCAATTTTGAATGTGGGAACCAGTGGGAAAACCAAGCTAGGAAATGAGGTGTGCCTACCTGTGCCAACACCACCCCTCAGGTGGGGGAGGTGAAATGAAGCCCACATTTCAGTACCCGCCATCTTGTGGATGAGTGGACCCCTCCAATCAGGAAAAGGCTTATGCCCCCCTCCCACTGGAAGGTGGCATACTGAGGGGTGTAAACACCCCAGGGAAGGGACCCATTGGTCTCAACCAGCACACCCCTGTTACTCCCCTAAATTTACTATTTAGGAGCGCCCTTGAACCTTGCCTCTTTAGATTTGATGTGACAAAAAGAAGGACCGATTGGGGCACCACTCGGCATAGACTGGCACTAGTGAAGTTATATTTGCAGACGGATCAGGGGGGCCTGGCTGTGCTTGTTTTGAACACTATTACCTTGCCGCCCAGCAGCAATGGGTTGCCCGCTGGCTAGGGGACAGGGGTAAGAAGACATGGCCACACTACTGCCGCCACACTCGCTGGAGCAAATAAATAGACTCTTTCACCATGCCGCTACGGTCACATCGCCGACGCCGCTCATCATAGTAGTGGCATACACCTGTTATCGTAGGGCTCTATATCTCAGCAAAACTGTCTCTAATGCGTCTGCAATACCTCTAGAAGGATCTCCCAGCGGAGAAGGGATGCTCACAGCTCCTACACCTGCAGAACGGTGGGAGGCTGATATCCACACTCTCGGGGATTTATACCGGGATGGCGTGCTCTTACCATACGAGTCCCTGGTGGCAAAAGAGGGGCTCCCACTTGGGCGTTTTTCAGCACACCACTCCCTAATAGCGGAATTGACCCCCAAATGGGGGATATTACCATGGAGCCCAGCCAACACCTAACCATATGGAATCTACACGTTATGGCCAGAGGCAGCCACCCTGATCGCTGGTTTGCAGCGTCGTTGCGGACACACAAGGCCTTCAACCTAGACCCACTCCGCCGCAAATGGGAACTGGATCTGGGGCGAAAGCTGGCGATAATGAATGGGAAAGGAAACCAAAAATTCCTGTGCATATACCCAGAAACATGCGATTCCGGCAAATCCAGTTATTCATTGTCCATAGGGCATACCTTACACCCGAGCTGATTAACATGCACTTTCATCTCAATGATGCGATGTGCCCCAGGTGTAGTGAGCAGGGGGCAGGATTGCTACATATGTTATGGAGTTGCCCTAGGCTAGGTACATACTGGCGCACAATCAGCGGGCTGCTGCAGGGTTGCACAGGACGCACCATACCCTTTGAATGTCCCGAACACCTTGTAGCAGGGGGCCTCACTAAGGTCTACCAGAGTTAGGGGTTCGCCCTTCTCTGCACAAGTCCTCAGACCAATAGGATAGAAGTTGACACAGAAACTGGAATAGAAAATAAAGTATTTATTAACTTCATGAGGTGGAACTACATTCACACAACACCCTTCGGTAATGTATGAAGTAGCTCACTGAATGGAAGGAGCTTGGTCCTTTTATACCCACACAGGGGCTCAAAAGAAGGCGGTACAAGTACAAGAAGTTGGTTTTAGGCACATATAAGGTCATACAGAAAATGCACAGTCAACAAATGGGAGGAGCTAACAGTTGCTAATTCTGGTGAACACATCGTGACAGTTACAGACTACCAGCAGCTGCAAGCTCAACTGAGCATGTTCGAAGCAGAAGACGCTAAATATAACCTGTCTCTAGGCAGATTCCAAGAGCAGACAACAGCAAGGTAGGACAGAGCACATGGCACGCACGTGGTAGCACATGGCAAACAAGATGGCTGCCAGAAATACAAAATAGATTCCACAAAACAGAAAAGATAACCTCTAAATACAGGATGGCTCCTGCTAATGTTAACCCAATCGCTGCCAATTTACAATAACCTGTTGCACCACTTCAGGAGGGGCCCTATGGAAAAGGTGATGTCCTGGTTCCTAGATCTGGGACTAGTGGTTAAGAAACACCTCCTAACAAAGAGGTGGAAGATGCAGGACTCGCCACACACCGGGCGTGGAGCTATTCACTTCAGGCATGGGCTAAGGCAGAGGGAATTGCCATTCAAAGGAAGGAAACACTGGGGCTGAGAAAGGAACCTATAGCAGCTCACTGGGAGCAGGTACTTTGCGCACTTCAGCAGATGAAGAGGAAGGGACCAGGGAGTCACCCAGAGAGAACGGATAATGATCACACAGTGGAGACACGCCTTCCACCAATGCACCGACGTGATATTACAGTAAAGCTTTACCCTTGGTTGAATTCCTGTACACGTGTAGTCACCGCTAATGCCCAGTCACAATCACAAATTATATCAAGGACACCGGGGGTGGGATGTAGGGAGGGGGTGAGAGAGGTAAATGTATATATACCGATTTATGCTGCTGCTGTTATTGTTCCTTTGTTCTTACGTAGACCATCTGTTCAAATGCTTAAGGTGAATGTCCTGGACTGAACCTTACACACTGTCATGATGTTAATGCACTTCTACTGAACTGTAACTTTAATGTCTACAACACGACTTTCAGACCCAAGGTAGCCTCACTCCTCTGCGAATGCTCCTCTTAACAATTAAGGTACAATCAGTTTGCATGTGAATCCAATGTTGCTACGCATCCAGATGTTGACGATCAGCCTCGTGCATAACTGTACATTTACATATGAGTTGCCTGTCATGACTATGTGGAAACTAAAATCAATAAAAACAGATTTGAATAAAAAAAAAAAGAAGGACCGAATAACAATGTTGCAGAAGGGGAAGACAATGACAATTGCTTTGGCCCCAGCCCTACTGGCCTGTCTCCTGCTCTGAACCCCTGCAAGTTGAACCTGACATGTTCTACAGCTAGCAGCCTCCAGGAACCCCGGGGGCCTGTCCTGGCTTCTTAAAGAACTGTTATCTCCTGAGAACACCGGATTTGTCCAACAGCAACCCGAATCAGGACTGAGGGCATACGTGTGCGCCACACGGCACTTAGAAAATAATATTTTATGTATTTTCCTTAGAAATTGCAAATTACTATCAACTTGAAGTTGATGGTAATTTGCAATTCAAATTGTGAAAACGCAATTTGCGAGTGCATGATGCATCGCATTTAGGGAATTGCAAATTGCGATTTCCTGACTGCATTTGCAATTAAGGAAATCGCAAAAATTTAGATTTCCTTAATTGCGAATGCCTTTGGGCTTGATGCATTGGAAATAGCATTTTACCAGTCGCAAATGCTTGATGCATGTGCCCCAAAATGCCGTGCCAGGAAGAAGCTTGTACCTGAACTGAAGGGAGAGGCCCAGAGCCCTAATTAGTACAGAACACCTCTTAAATGGCGGCCGCACAGCCATGATCTGTGTCAGCAACATTTTCTCTGAAAATCTTTGGGCCAATAAAAATATATTTTCTGTATTGATAGCTGTATTAGCTGCAAAATGCAACATGTACTAATGGTTATGAAAACTCGTGTATTGCAGTGTGAGTCGCATGTATGGTAGAGCCATCTTAGAGACTAGCACACATGAAACTATTCTCTTCTGTATTTTAACCGAAAAATTAATAAATAGTGTACCGATTACTAAAGGGATGACACCATCCTCAGCTTAGATATGATCACATGTAAACTAGTGAAACGTTTCCGCACGCTGCTCATATTAGCGTTGCGAAGCCTTCGCCAGGGCAACATTGTGCTTTTTTCGCTTTGGCAAAATAGTCTTGTTTTTGGCCCTGGCCATCTTATTTTTGACATGATTGAAAGCAGATATTTTAGCCTTGAGATTGCAGGCAGAAATGAGTCACATTAAACTCAGATCTCCAATAGAATACCTTTCTGCATGAATAGAAATTAGAAATGTTCTATGTATCTGGGTGCCAGGATTCCATCACTGTATTGTAGCATTTATCCAAAATTGACATACTGCTCGCGAACGCCAACACCCTTCGCGTGCGGCATTCCTGACTGAAATGAGGCTGGTACCAGCCCAACATTTAATGGATTTAAAATCAACCACAGATTTATTTGAAACTCTTCTCCTCTTGTACTTATTGACCAAGCTTTCCTCCATACTTAGATTGTTATCCAAGATAATAATGGAACTACCATGGCCACCGGAGAGAAGTGTTTTCAATAATTGAAGCAATATGGCCGCCATGCACAGTTGTTTACTTTAGTATCTTGTTTTAGGCATTACAGAGGCAGGTGCCTTCTCAACCTTGAATAGTTTTTAGTGAAGAGATTATCTGCCTCTTTACCTAGTGGTTCCCAGCCTCTCCAAACCCAACTCTATACTAATTCACCATTGGAGGACAAGTAAATCTCGATATAGATGAGAGCAGTGTTACTGGAAGTAAGCAAGGTTAAAAAAAAGAAAGCTGGATGAAATCAAAAATTGGAGTCATTAAATGAGTCACCCCCTGAAATGTAGCATAATGAATGTCCTAAGCAATAAAGACCATAAGAAATATATTGGGCAAGAGTTGCCAATATTGCACTTCTTGTCTTAGTTGTATGACCAACACAACAACGAGGGGGCTTGGTCAGCTCGAAACATAGAACCAACAGGTACGTAATGAAGGCAACAAATCTAGCGATGGCAACAATAGCGGGGTGGGTGATGAATTCCGCTCCATTATGGAGTTTTGGCTACTCCGTATTAAGTATATAACGCGGATTTCCGGCCAAATTCTACCAAACACTGCATGGTGAAGTTTTTGCTCATAAGTGGGTTACCAACAGTAAGTTGATGAGCCCTAGCGCAATTTGGCGTCCCCTTACGCTATTTTTGGTTGCTAGGAGGGCACCCAGCGAGATTCCTCCAACGTGGGTGGTTGCGGGCAGTCGTGACCGTTTGTATTCAGAAAGCTGCCTCTTGAGTAGTGGTTGCAAAATCATCTCGAGAAGCCGCGCGCTCTGGTGCACCACATGGTGCCGTTTGTGCTGATTTTTCAGGGTGGAACGAGCTCCCAGCACTAAAAATCAGCAGGAGTAGCATGATGTCCCTAATTCCGCCAGTTCGCGAAACTCCAAGGAATCTCACAGAGGTTTCATGTAATTCTGTGAGTACCGCCCATCCATAAACAGTAGTTCAAAACAATCTCAGCATGGTGCAGTAAGGAATCAGCACGGTGGATAAAATTTGCACTGTAAGCTGTAGTGGGGGAAATAACAACAAATGTAGATGCCTCTCATTTTGAGACAGAATACGTACAGCTGTTAGTTTGTCTACAGATCAGGAGGAGGGGGAAAGGGATAGAAATGGCAATGGAAGGGGTTAATATATGTTACCTTTCTTTTGGTGTGCAGTGAAGAGGGTTTTTTTGTACTGGTAAATGCATGTTCGTTTATTTTTTATTGACGCCATTGTATATGGGTATTTGAGGTTCTAGCAAAAAGGAACACTTGTATTCAATAGCTAAACTAAGTCACATCCATGAATGTTATTTTCCTTAGATCTATATTGACCTTATCTTATCAAGGAGCTACCTGTACTTCAAGACTGAGGAACCAGCATTAATTTAATGTGCAACAGCTTGCACCAAATCCAAAAGCCAACTATATGACCAAAAAAAAAACCTGTAAAACGCCCTCATTAAGGCCATTTCGAGCGGTTTCCTATATTTTAACTAATTCTCTTTTAACTTATTAGCTATTCTCATATGAAATGTCATGAAATGCGTGTTTTTTCTTCCTTTTTTTTAATATGCAAAAATTCAATGTATGATATTATCTGTCTCTTTTATGGTTTTTCCATTGTGAATAAGCCGAATAAAGATCTTTATATATATATATATATATATATATATATATATGACCACTCTTGACCGCAAAGTGCTTTCTATGGTCACAGCTCTTTTATATGGCCATGGTTGATGATGGGTTTGGTTGTGTCAGCCAAGTGATGAGATAGGGACAGGGAGCCATGATGAGGAAAAGATAGAACCTATGTCCAATAGAGCAGTATTCATTGGAGCAGACAGACCACTGATCCTGACCGCCCATAACTCGCTGATTGGGCGAAAGACTTTATCATGGTGGTGGTTGTTATCAGGTGTGGCGGTCACATAAGAGTCTCGGGTTCATTTCAAGAGAGTATTTCAGGAGTCTGGGATGTCCCATGTCACAACCCCCATTATTGCATACCCGAATTCGAAGCCGGTAGGATCCCGCCACTAACTCTGATCTCCTAGAGATACTTGTTAGAGATCCCATGTAGGATATCAGGTAGGCAGAGCTGGATGGTGACATATGCAGCGAGGGTTTGTTGTTGCACTCTGTTATATTTTCTTTATAATGTATAATGATACTAATGAGGTCACATTAGGGTGCTGTTGGAAGTGGGCAGGACACAGTCAGCCATGGTTACAGTGTGAACAGTAATGCATTCCGATGTCCTTCTGACCCTCTGAGCTATAAGAGGAAGCTGTTCCTCGGTGGTGGACCCAGAAGGTGTGCTCGCTAGATGCAGTCAAGCAAAAGGAGATCATTTTCAATGGACAGGTTGGTGAATGATGCAAACAGGTCATGAATTGAGAATGTCGTCTGAGAAAATGCAGGATCAGTAGGATGAAAAGGGGCACAAACCTCATAAGGGAATCTAACCAACACTCTATTGTGGACCCGCAGCCACTGCTAGTGACTGAAGGCTGGGGTTTTATTGCCAGAGTTATTCATCTTCATTACAGTCCTGTTGCCATGAAACCCTGCTTCAAAAGGTTTGTACCTGCTTAGATATACATGACCCCCAAAAGTGTCTACACAGCCATACCCTCTGCAGGAAATACGACCACGGACAGGTACTTCATACTCTCACCTTTGGGCTAGACTCATCAGAATTTGGGAGATGGCGGGTACCTAAGGGAGCGAAATACCCTTTCAGGATCTCCCCAGATTTGCTGGGGGGGGAAAGATGTATCTGTGAGAAAAGTATCCTACAAAAATTGACAGTGAAACCATATACTAGGTTTATACTATACAGCTGGTTGACAAGTAATCACCTGAAGTTAAATGCTCTTAAAATTGAATTCTTATTGATCTCACCCCACAACCAATCTCCTGTCATGGAGCAATGGCTGAACCAGCTGACTTTTCTTTAACTGTAGACCGCACCTTGTGGACTCAGCATCTTCTCTGGGTATCATTCTGGACAAAAACCTGAACATCCAGAAGCACATCAGTTCCCTCACCAAAGGATCGAACTTCCAACCCAGGAAAATGAAACCCTTTCTTCCTGCTCATGACCTGAAGGTGGCAGTACAAGCATTTGTGATCTCAAAGCTGGAATATGGTAGAGCAACTCTTTGCAGCCTGCCTAGAGTAAGGACGGCTCCGCTTAGGGCTTCCCTCAATTCCACTGCGAGACTCATAACTGGTACAAAAAAATACCACCACATCTCTCCAGACTTGAGGGACCTGAATTGGCTTCCATATGAAGGTCAGATACAGTTATAAATTGCATGCATGGCTCACAAGGCCATCCCCTTCAAGACCCGCTGTACCGTGCTTGGAAACTATAGGTCTCCTGTGGTCCTAGAGCCTCCAGAAGTGCCAGCACCCTTTTGCTAAAACCACAAAAAATCAAGAAAAAAAGACCTACAACCAAACCTTCTCAGGGATGGCACAGAGGATCTGGAACTCCCTTTCACCCAAAGTCAGGGTGAACCCCTCCACTGTCTTCTTCAAAAAAGAAGTTAAAGTACTCCCGATAAAGACATTTCTTCGTTAGCATGGCTCCTTTATTTGTTTTTGGATCCATTTCCGCTGACTCTGGCCCAGCCACTTGGTTCACGAGTTTCCTGGACATTTCTAGATTTGGACCTTGTCGAGCTGACGATTCTGTTGTGTTTGTTTTTCCCTTAGGATAATGTTTGTCAATTAGACTCTGTTAGAACCTGGGGTAGCCTGGCCTAGGGCAAGACATACATTTCAGAGGCACAGTGTAAAGGTTGCAGACCACCCAACAGTAAAACCACGCAATAGCACACAAAAATAACGCTACACCAAAATGTGGAAAAATAAGCACTGCTTTATAAAAATAATATACTCTTTGTTTTGGCTCACAAGTATTCACAATTGGAATTTCCAACTTTGATCAGGAGAAGTTAATAACACTCTTCTAGCTGTGGAAGAATTACACTTCAAAACATTCAGTTTTCATCAGTTCAAAAATGCTTACTTTTGGGATTGTGAACTTATCTTAATAAGATTACTCTCAGCAGTACTACTTTGCATAAATTATCAAAACAACATTACATTTCATTACTTTACCCTGCCAATTTCACTGGCTATGACTTTACTACAGGGTTAAGAACTTTCCCTCCCTTATTTGCACCTTAATACACCAATTAAATGCACACCCAGAGTGGAATGCAGGAATTTCACAGGTTTACTGTTCTCAACAACATTTGCTATGAGTGTCTGAAGGGAGTTCCCCCGTTGGCAAGTACTGTCAGCGCTCTTCTGACAATAGTTTAGGTTCCCCTCTGATTTCTAGCTTAATAGCTACTTTTCTTAGACCTGTAAAAATGAGGTTAGGGTTATGAAACTATTTTCCCCCTCACCTACTATGACACAGCTCAGGACTAAAGACGACAGGATATCAGGGCACCTTGCTAGGCGCTAGGACTCGTGATTTTTAACACGACACCAAAGAGGGCTCAGCCCTTTCCTTCCTCACCCCCACTCTCCTTACTGTTTGGGTCTCCTGTCCTGCCTCAGTCCACAGGAGTAGGGGCTAACAGTCGGCTCCACCGTAGACAACACCGGCAGCAATAGCGGCCGCCTATCCCCGCCCAGCCAGCCTCTTGACCTTAGCGCTGGAGTGGGGAGGATCGATGACGGCGGCCCTTCGCTCTTCCTCTCGCCGTCTTAGGCTGTCACCGGACAAGCTGTCGTCGGTCCGGCTGTGGCCCAAGGTTCCCGCTTCTCGGGGAATGCGGGACGCTCCTTCGCCTCAGTCCTCACCAGAACCGGGTCCGCTGTGGTATCCGGAGACGCGTCGCTGCTTGGTAATCCCTCGCTTTTCCCAGACGCAGGCCTCTGCTGCGCAGATGCGGGGGAACCAGTGGCACGGCCGGCACCGCCTCCTTCAGCCGGGAAGTACACGCCTCTGCTCTTGCGCAGGGGAACAGCGTCTCGCAGCTGTCCTGCGTCTCACCTCCAATTCCGCCGCGAGGCTTGAACAGCTAGCAGCGCCACTCTCCCGCGGACTGCACTCCTCCACGCCCCCCTCGCGCCTTCCAGACAGAGACGCCTCGGCCTCACAAGATGCCAAAACACACCGGGCACTGCTCTTCCAATCCGGGTAGGCTAGAACTCAGCAGGAAGGCGGGGAACTAGTTATTAAACCTATGGGGGGTCTTGAAGGTGGATGTAGGACACGGCCCAAACCGGGAAGGTGTCCAAAGTTCCTGGTTGCTTGACTGACCCAGATCAATGTTAGCCCAATGAAAGGGTTCGGTCAGGAGCACAAGGGGGAACGTCTTCTGAAAGATGTTGTCAGTTCAATTAACCAACTACCCTCTTCTAGCGCGTCCTCCTCCTCACACTACAGCCTCTCTCCTCTCACACTATGGACTACACAAAATGGCTTCCTGACCCCTGCCCTTTTATAGACTACCCACTCAGAGTCCAGTAGGGTCCAGAAGGTTCTGGAAGGCCTAAGGTTATCCTATGGGGCAGTCTAGGATGTGGCAGTTGGAAACAGTTAGGGCCCTCCATTTTGTGGTCTACTGTATTTTCCTGACAGAACAGGCCTCTAGGCCTGAGGTGAAAAACCATGAGGGGAAAAAGAACACCTATCCCCATGGCCAACACCTATAAAAAGGTCAGTGGACAAAGATTATTAAGGGTATGAGGGGCAAAAAGGGGACAAAATAAATAATAAATAGGAGGGACTATGCCAAGAAGCCAGACAGGTCTAACAGACTTTGATTTTGTTGCCCTGCTGACTTTGTTTGTTTGCTTATAACCATTGTGATGCATAATCTGTAAAGCTCTATGATACCCTTGGTGGTCATGTTCACACTATATAAAACTTTCTAAATAAATAAATAAATATACTAGCTCGAACCTAACATATTGTCCCCAATATATCACAACAAAGTAAAGGGAATGTACTCCAAGATATGTGCACTCACATAAGCACCCACTGTCAAGGTGCAGTCCTACTAGACCCAAAATGTTCCACATAGAGAGCAGTTGGTGCACCAACACATTAATACATTATCAATTATACAGTCTGTATCCATGATTTGTTCTTCAAGTCGTCTTTTTATCGATCAGGAATATCAAGCAACATACAGGATAGACCAGCCAATGCGTTTCATCCAAAGAGATGGACTTCTTCGGGGCAGAAACTGTTTCGCTCAGAGTGATGAGCCAATATATCTGTGGTCGATCCACATGACTGGAAATCGGACAATTTAAAATAATTGTAAGCAACTATATTCACTTGGTATTCCTGATCAATAAAAAGACGACTTGAAGAACAAATTGTGGATACAGACTGTATAATTGATAATGTATTATCATGTTTGTGCCCCAACTGCCTTCTATGTGGTACTGTGAGAAAAGTATGTGCATTTGCACAAGAGGTTCTATTCCCCCTTTGTTTACAACTATTAGCCTGATTCCGATGCAGTTAAGAAGGCCTTCGAACAGCATTTACTCCGCCGACCCACTGAGAAAGGTTTCCGACCAACCGAGTACGATGCGAGTTAGGCATTAGGAATATCCCAATCCGAACCCGACATCATTTGGAATGACCGAGCCATACGGAGCAAAATCGTATGTCTCTACTGCTGCATTTCCGAACGAGCGAGTACGATGCTGGATTCGGACATCCTTTCCGAATAGTGCCATCCGACTCAAATCAGAAGTCGGAATCAGACTTTGGGTTCACATAGCAGGCTCCCCTGCCTCCAGAGCCTTCCCAATGGGGCCCATGGGCCCCCTTACCAGCCATGCACAGTGTGGGTGGCACCAGGGGGTGCTCGCCCCAGGGTGTCCGATTTTCCCCAGCCACCTCTTTCTTCAGTGGGAGCCCATGCATTCGGTCGGAACATGGGCTCCCATTGAAATCAATGGGAGTCCAACCAAATCGTATCTAGAAGCATCTGGTATCACCGTACTTGGTCAGTTGGACTCTCCGGATCCGAGTCGGTCGTGAATCATTCCCAAACCCATTCGGTCGGGAAGACTTCCAAACCGCATCAGAATCAGGCCCTAAATTGTGTGCATTCTCACTCAGGAAGAATAGGACCTTTCGTGTGTATTAATTACTATTCTTTTATATGTATTAGGATGATCATAATAATGCATGACTCAGCAGTTAGAAGTACTATAAGAAATTAAAAATGTGCACACCGAACATTGTTTTTTACTTATGCCTAATAGATTTAGCTAATCGCCCTACTGACTTTGTGGCATTATACTAGTATACTCCCTCGTTACCTTCCTCAAACCTGCTGCAGACTTGATGGTCTTCTGTATCTTTTTCCTTCAAGCTGCTCACCTTCCAGCATTCCTGCTCTCTCTCCCTTCTCACTAACTAAGGGACGCTGATGTAACCAAAATGCCACAGCATCTCTACCTCTCATTCAGAACTAGGGGTGGGCGGAACTCATGGAGTTTCCCTCCATTGAATTCCACTGAGTTACTAAAAACTCTGCAAGATTCCATAGAGTTCCGTGAGCGGTGGAATTGTGGTATGTCGCGCAGCGGATTTTTAGCTACCCCGGGAGCTTGGCCCATGCTGTAAAATCAGTGTGAATGGCACCACTTGGCGCGCCAGAGGCCGCTGCTTCTTCCTGCCTATCGAGTAGATTTTCTACTTGAGTGGAAGCTTTCCCAACTGAGTGGCAGCGTTTTCGAATGAGAGTGACAGCTTTCTCTGCGTGATCGGTAGCGATCTGCCGTGACTTCCCACATTCAGAAATCTCACTGGGACTCATCCTAGCCCACAATTTTCTCACTCTTTAACCTCTTCGACGCTCATGACGAGCTGAGCTCGTCATGAGCCACGGCGCTCCAGTGCTCATGACGAGCTCAGCTCGTCATGGCCCGTAGAACGCTCAGGTGCGGGGAGAATTCCCCCGCTGTGCTGAACGTTCCACGGAGCCAATGCACCTGTGACGAGCTGAGCTCGTCATGAGCACAGGAGCGCTGTAGCTCATTACGAGCTCAGCTCGTCCGGAGCATGGGGGCGCTGTGCGCGTCCCCCTGCCCCCCAGCACAGCGGGGAAATAACCCCCGCAGCGAAGGGGTTAACTTAACGTTGGCGAACCATGCATGAGTAAACACTCCGCCAGGTGGAGCGTGGAGTGGGAAACCCTGCAAACTCCGCCGACGGAGAAGAGTTTACCGACCCCTCCCCTCTATTCAGAACCCTGAGTTGGGCAGGTAGCAGTATTTAGCCAGACACAATGTTTCCATTCAAAGTATCTGAAGCATTAGTACAGGTTGCATTTGAATCCTGAATAGTCCAGAAACTAGAGACCTAATAGGGCTGCTTTTCACTGAAAGGTTTACCTTCTAGCTGCTATTAATAGTAAGCTGTGCAGAAGTGGAAAGTTCCCCTTGAAGCCCAGCACTGTGGAGGTCAAGGCATGTGGCACATACAAAGAAAAATGATTATTCTGCACTTTCTGCACAAGCAAAGCAAAGCATTGGGTTAAACAAACACACTCATTTTAAGGCCTACTGCAGACCCATGCTGAGCGAAAACACTCCTTCCTGTTGAGGCCGAGTGCTTATGTCCATTTATAACAACACCGGAGCACATATAGGAACTGCTCACATACATCACCGAGGCAGCAGTGTTTACCACGTGCTGCTGGCTGCTTATTGTATTTTGTAAAGGAGATGCTGTTGCCATAACTCAGACACACCGAAGTTACATTATATTAAGATGCTGGGTCTAGAAAGTTAGGGACTGGAAAGGCTGAAGTAGCTTCAAAGGAAAAATGAGGGGGAACATCCTTTTCAACGCAACTTTTACCACGCAGTGCCTTTACGACGCAACTATTACAACGCATGTCATTACAACGCATAGCGCTGAGGGGCGCTCTAGGATAGGGAATAGATTTAATTTACTATCTAACACCTTCCCTACTATCCACGCGGACTCGAGTTTGAATAGTAAATTAAACTATTCACTATCCAGCTCCCCTTAACGCTATGCGTTGTAACAGCATGCGTTGTACAAACTGCGATGTAAAGGCATGGGTGGTAAAAGCATGCGTTGTAATGTCATACATCCAAAAATGAGCTTGGATGCAACATAGACCTGGAGTCCAGACGACGGATCTTCTTCAGCCAAAATACTATGAGCCTTTATTTAGAGTTTTGTAGAAGGGACACTCAGTCATAAATCCTGTAACAAGAACTCCAAAGAAGGCCCTCATATTGTTTCCTATCAGAGCCTGGATACTGTACTGACTCTCAGAATCTGGCCCAAAGTTGTGATTCCAGAGAGGAGATTCTATCTGTGTAATGCCCGGCGAAATGTAAATTACACCGGCGTAATTCGCTAATTTTGGGAATTTCATGTAATGCTTGTTACGCAAAATTCTCGAGATTATGCAGTAACGCCACTTTCATAATTATTTGTCATTCGCTGTAAAACTTTGCCGCAAATGCGCTGTTGGCAGTCAAAATTTACAACGAACGCACAAGATCTGGAGCATGTGAACAGCTGTTTTTTTTGTGCAAAACGCATCCTCGTGCCTGAAACTGATGCAAGACTCTTTTTAGGCTAAGATATAAAGAATTTCACACACCCCTAATTATGTGCCTTGAAGCTGTATATATTGTAAAGGCATGTAGATGTGTATAATCAAAGTAAAGAGTAAAAGTAAATATGTATTATGCTATATATATACTTACTATCACGATATGATGACAATCGATATTGTAGATACAATATTTTGGTACGACAGCACTTAAAATGCAGTATTATGGAGAACACTGTCTTTGTATTAGTTGACGCTATGAGTTCAAAAGATATGAGTGATAACTTTACCATATCGGAGAGGAAGTGTTAATTAATTCCATGATTGCAGCACAGTTTTAAAGTGCACACTTAGATTTCACATATTGACATTTTAGGCACACTGAGATTGGGTGATTTGCCCAGAATCACACGATTTTTAATCAGCTGCCGAGACTGGATTAAAACCCAGATTCCCAGGATCTAAATCAACAGTTTAGCGCTAGACCGCTTCATATTATAACAACAAGTGCTTAAAGTTTTATTGGAATACATACACCAGTGATCATGTGTAGGAGAGAAGATAGCAACAATGAAGAATCGCAGGTGTACCTTATTCCTTATAATGTAGGATTCAAACATAACGTATACTCCTCGTCAATTCAAGTTGACCTTATCTTCCGCATGTCTTCCTTTCTGTGGACCCATTGAATATCTCCTCTCTTCCTTCTAGTATCCAGTGCTTACAAAGGATCTGCCCTGGCTAACCTCTTTCCATTACTTTACCCTGTTAGTAAATAATTCACTCACCTCTTTTGCCAGGTTGTTTCTCCTTAGTCCAGCCCCTGTTCCCCTATCTTAGGTTTATTAAAGGGTAACCCCTAGAGTGCAAATTCCTGTGACTTCTTGCCCGTCCTAGTTCCATGACCTGCTTCTCATCTTCTCTTGATTGGTCAGAAAACCTTTTTTCTGAGCTTTCGTGTAGCTTCACCTCCTCTCCTCCTCAGCGTGTTGTCTCACCAAACAATGAACATTTAACTAAGGGCTCAATTTTCCTGAGTCTTCTGAGCGACTGTACCCTCTTGGATTGCTCTCCGGAATCCATCTCTACAATACGTCATCCATCTATGCTCTCTTCTCCTAAAACTATCCAACAGCTACCCAAACCCCTTTCTGTGCCATGGATTTGCCAAGGTGAACCACCACTCTTGGCCATCTTGCAATTATCACTCTGCTTTGTTAGTGCAGAGAGGAGCCATGACAACCCTGGAACTCCAATATGGAGAAAAGCCAACGATGGCGCCCTCTGCAGGTTTACACTGGTCCTCTACACATGAAGGAGAATTGAATGTAAGAGTCTGGCAGAATGTAAGGAGAGGGCAAGACATGGAGAGGACACATGTGACAAATTTTAGCTACCAACTGCAGTGGCACAGAATGCTTCTGTTGCATGTCAGTGTGACTCAGTGACTGGTGTTTGCAAACATAAGGTGTTATATACTTATTATGATTCTCCAATGTATTCATCTTTGTTGCCATGGAGATACGCATTTCAAGCATTTGTTGTTTGTGGGTAGGTAGCTCAGCCATACTTCATGGCGGACCAGGAGAAATGGTTCCTCTATGGGGATAGTGAAGAAACCAATAAAATTCAATGTGAAGAATCACATTTGTGTCACATTTCTGCATGAAGTTGCACTTGGTGGAAATTTGACACTCAGAAATGTTATCTGTATTAGGATTACTGGTAGTCTTTGAATAGCATACATTTCCAGATGTAATGCTTTGTTTCTTAAAATTTGGAATCAAATGTTGACTTTTTCCCTTATCTTTGAACCTCAGGCTATTCGTAAGAAGGGTCGGCTCTTTTTCGAATTTGCCCACAACACTGTTAAATTCTATTTGTGGAAGACATTTGAAATTAAACTTTGATTACCATCCCCAAAAGAATTCCGCATGTTTGTGTTACTTGTCTCATCATCTTCTTTGCTCGTCAAAAGTTGACTAAAGTCCTACTAGTAAAGTAAGGGTTTGATTTAGAGTCATATTACCCATCCGACAAACTTTCAATCAGGCCCCAGTCTCAAACGTGCTGAAAATAACACAAAAATTTGATTTTCTTTGTTCTCTCTACAAATTCTTTGGGTTTGTATGTAAGCGGGCTGTCCTCTTCAGTGGCGGCTGGGGCAGATTGAGGTGGGGTAACTGAGGGGGTAAAGGAACAGAGCACCCAGGAAGCAGCCAAGCAAAGCAGCATTGTGATTGGTCTGAGCACCATTCTTCGTTGCTCATACGTGGACTGGGGTCCTGGGGTCCTGGGCATGTTCTCCACCCCAGCTGTAATGCAGCCTAGGTGGAAGAAATGCAAAGTGACCATGACTGTTTGGTCAGCTCTGGCCGGCCAGCCAAACATCCATGCACATGCAGGCAGCCTGCCGCACACGCAAAGCTGCAGCAACAAGGACAAAAAATCGAATGAAAATAATAATAATAATAATCTTTATTTAGATATAAAACATATCTTTAAAAGAATTTAGAAATTCACAACCTGACCAAGTATAAAGATAAAAACTTCTAAGAAATAACCGCACAATATAAATATAAAAACACAATCCATTGGCAATCTTTAAAAAAACAGGAATTTTTGTCTCATGGTGTACTTCAAAATCCCAAAAATTGAAACAGGGCACCAGCTTGCATTGAGTATCACTAGATTATGTCTAACATTACTGAAAATAATGCCAGTTGTTACTCATTTCGGTGTGAGAGAAACGAAAATTAGGCACTTTAGAATGGTCTCCTTAAATTAAAGATGTAATATGCTCGCTGAACAAATTTTGTAAATTTTATGTTTAGCACTATGTTTTCCGGGTTTAAGGCTGCCATGACGGCTTGCCTGCAGGTCCGAACCCCCAGCCTATTCCATTCTAATTTTAGTCCGGACCTGCGTTCTGTATTAAGGGCTGGACAGAGGCAACTTACATGCAACATGGTTTCCGCTGTTTTCCCACACCCTCTACAGGAGAGATCTTCCGATGTACGTCGCCATGATGGTAAGTCCTGCAAGAAACGCCAGTCACCCAGTCTGATGGCAATAAAGCCACGTTTCAAGTATAATGGGTATGTGCTGGCCAAATAACTGACTGGGGCTGGGTGTCTGTAGGAATTTATCATGGCCCAGGCGTGGCTACGTTTCAGAAAAAGTGCTTTATCAGTGAGACAAGAAGTCATTCTCACACATTTTTTATGGCTTTTTTAAAAGCTATCTGGCCAGGGTTTAGGGCCCACAGATCGCTTGCTGACATTTGCTTAATGGCGTCTGTAAAGAGTAGTCCGTACAAACCCCCCGGGTTAATCTGGCTGATTTCTTGCCAGACTAGGGATTCTAAAGTTCCTGGCTCAGCTTGTCTTAACTTGTGACACAGGTTAAGGTACGCCCCGGTGGCTGAGGCCTCGTAGTTTGTCAGCCCCATCTCCAACCTAATCTGTGCTGCGGAGGATGTCTTTGGCAGCCGAAGCACCCTTTTATAAATTTTAGTTGTCTGTTGGTTCAGGGTTGTGTTCATTTTACCACTGAAAATCTCAATCCCGTAGGATAAAGTGGGGCCAACTTTTGCTCTCATTACCTCCAAGAGAGGGGCTAAGGTTGGGCCGGAAAGATCTTTTACAAGTTTGCCTAGTGACACCATTAGGGTCACTGCTTTGGCTCCGATCTCTCTGCGCTGTTTTTTGTAGCCACATTTTGAGTCCAGGTGGACGCCTAGGTATTTATAGGTCTGGCCAATTTCTAAACTGACATTGTTGAATGACCAACCGCCCCCTGTGTATCATTTCTTACCAAATGTAACTAATTGCGTTTTCTTCAGGTTAACCTCGAGTTGGTTTTTGATCGTGTAATCAAACAATTTGTCGAGGAGTCTTTGTAACCCAACCCTGGTTAAACTGAAGAGAGCCAAGTCATCGGCATATAAAAGATTACTTAGAATCGTGCCACCCACCTTCGGAGAGTGACAATTAGTGTTGTCTAGGGCCACTGACAGGTCTGCTACAAATAGATTAAAAAGAAGGGGGGCCAGCACGCATCCCTGCTTCACTCCTTTGGTTGTCGTTATTTTACGTGAGAGATGTGTGCCGGTCCCCAACTTCACCCGCACCCACGTCCTAGTGTGGAGCTGAATTATTCCCTCTAGTAATTTCTCTGGAATCCCCCACATCTTTAGTTTGGCCCATAGGGCCTCCCTGGGGACTCTGTCGAATGCTGCTTTGAAGTCAACAAAGCAGCAATGAACTAATCTTGAGGTTACAACTGCCCTGTCGACTACAGTTGATATTGCTAGCAAATTGGTGCGGGTTCCTGAATTTGCCACAAACCCTGTCTGATTCATTGGCTATAGCTTATTGTCCTTTACCCATAACCTTAGGTCCTCTAGTAGAAGACCAGCATAGTGCTTTGCTTCTATGTCGAAGAGGGCAATGAGTCTATAATTGCTCGGATGTGCATGAGATCCGGATTTATAAATTGGGTGTATTATGGCTCCCCGCCATGACTCTGGTATTATGGCTGTTCTTAATGCGTAGTTGAAGAGATTGGCCAATGTTCCTGACCTGAGGGCGATATCTGAGTTAAACAAAGTCTGTGGCAGGCCATTTGGGCCTGGCGCCCCATCCGATCTTGCTTTTGACAATAATTTCGAGACCCTTTCCTGTTTTATACTCCACGTGGGTCCGTGGTCTTGGCTGGTCTCGGTTACGTTGGCATTTCCGGTGGGGTTTGGGTAATCAGGAGACTTAAAATGATTGAATAGGAAATTTGCCCAGTCTGATTCCGGGATATTAGCCGATCCCGTACACACTGTTCCTAAGCTGGTGTGGTTAATAAGCGCCCAGAATTTCCTTGAGTTTTTTTGCTTCCTTTCCCACACCAGTTTACTCCAGAATTGATTTTCATGTGCCCGTTTATCCTTTTTGATCGCTTGCTTGAGTGATTTTTGCGAGATTTGATAATTGGATATGCAATCACTATTTCCCGGAGATTTGGCCAGTACCCGCAGGGCCTTATTTCTTGCTTTCTTTAGTGACTTCGTCGTCTTAGATAGTGTGAATAGATGCGTCGAAGTGACCCTTTGGGCTTGATGCCTTACAGGAAACAAATGGATCAGGTGGGAGCATATCATGGACCATTGTTCTGTTGGACTGGCCTCTTGCTCCTGGCCCAGTCTTATTATATCCGAGCTTGCCCGAAGAATATTCGAGCTGATTTCTTCAGTCCACCTTAGGCGCTTTAAATTTTCTGTGTGGATTCCCCGAAATGTCGATGGTGCCATTTTATGATGCTTTGGGTTTATATTAAAAACTGTGACCTGGGGCCTATGGTCGCTTTCGGTTCTTGGGTGTATTTTGAAGTCGGTAATGCAGTTTAATAGGGGTGCGGTGCAGATCGTGTAATCCAGGTGCGATTGCTTTGAGCCATTTGTCCATGACCACTTTGGAGGAGTATCCCCGGCTGTTCTCCCATTTATGACAAGGTAACCTGCACTATAAAATTGTCTCACGCATACGTCACCTAGATTACTTTGAGTTTGTATTAACGGTTTGGTTTGCATTGTGGCCTCGGAGATTTGGATTAAAGGGGGGCCGTCGTTGTCTGCAGCATTCCCCTGAAATAGGTAGGTGTTAAAATCCCCAGTAACTATACAGTCTGAATTAGGTTGGTCCATGACTATATCATTCATAATCTCGGTTAGACGAGTCAGATGGTCCTTTTTAGTGCATGTACTGGGGTTGATATACACATTTAGAAGAAAGAGGGGACGATGTTTCCGCCAGGGTTAGATCTTAACCCCTAAGATCCAGTCTTCCTTAAATGGCCATCGTGTAATCCGGGCTTTTAAAGAGTTTGATACATACGTTGCCAGTCCGCCTTTCGAGTGACCAAAGCGACTGTCCCTGGTTGCTGGATTCCATGTCTCAGTGAACCCAAGCACTGGGCACCCCTGTAAAGCCCAGGTTTCCTGTAGTGCTATTATTGAGTGATTCCACAAGAAGGATTGTGTATCTGGGTCCCCAATTTTTTGATGTAGTCCACTTATATTCCAGGAGCATAATAAGGTAATTTGTTCCGATAATAAATTGGATGCTGCTCCTGACTGTGGTGGGTGTGCTGATATTTTTGTGCCGGTGGACATGATCTTGGGGTTAGATGGTCATTTGTGCCTTTTAGTTGATAAAATTGCTGGGAGCCAGTCCCACCTTTGACCAATGTCTTTAATGGCTACATCTCTAAATTGGATGTTGCAGTCTTCTTCTGGCCCTAAGGCGTTTTTTAGGATTGAGTAGGTTTTGTCTTGACCCTTCTGCCTTGTTATCCCGTTTTTTTGAGGTGGCGTTAGGTGGTTAAGGAGTGTAATTGGATAGCCTGTAGTGTAGTTCCTAGTTTCCCACTAGGCCCTGCGCATTGGAATAACATAAACAGTAGTATCGACGTGGAACTGCTTATATTCCAGGCCTCCACTGACTATGCTAAACTTAATTGGGTTGTGTTACCAACTAGCTCAGAGGTCACTGGAAACTTTCTTCTCTGCATAGGAAGTGATCAGCTTCCTTGGCACAGACAAGAAGGAATTCAGCTTTCCAACAACCGTGCAACATGACAACTTTGCTCCTCAGATCAAGAGTCGATCTCTAGGGTCGTGTGAAACAATAGACATAGATTTCACTCAGTCAGTCTAGTGCAGTTTACTTTCACAGTATGTAGAGAATAGAGAGACGGGCGTGTATCAATAAAGGTTAACATTTATTGAACAGTCTTTCTTCTCATACAAGAGAAATGTATTGCCACAATTGCAATAACTGTTATTATGAAAAGTACGTACAGTAAGATAAGAATAGCGAAATAGAACTGTAAAAGCATTGATATGGTTTCTTAGCCATACAATGGTTTAGAAGTAATAAAACATATATACAGTCATATATACATTAGGCTAACATACTCAGCTGGTGCTTCTAACTAAGCCTACCCCAGTGTGCCTGACCTAAGCCTAACACGTGAGAAGGGGAGTAAGTAAGTAGCTTAAGTTAAGTTGGTTTTGCCAAGGTTTGTTTCAAGAATTCTCGTCTAAGGGTTTAGTCAACACCATACCTCTGAATAGAATGATGGAGGATTGGTATCTCCTTCAGGGGTCTCTCTCGATATCCCAGTCACCTGCGAGGGTAAACTGGAAGCGCCGGGACTGGATTTCTCTGCACGAGAAAGGCAGCGGCTTCTCTCAGCGCGTCTGGAGGAAGGAGGGGTGACAGCGTCCGCGGGCAGCTGGGCTGGATGTCTTCGCAGAGGACGGCTGCACGGCTCCTCAAGCGTACTGCACCATAGTTCGCGCTGTAGCGGCGATAATGGTAATCAGTAGCTTCACCACCACAGGATAGCAGGCTGCAGCGACAGCAGTTAGCTTCGCTCTCACAGCTCACAGCTTCGTATTGCTTAAGGCAACGTTGGTAATATTTATACCTGACAGGTGCCGGGTTTGACGCAAGTTTGCTGGACATAAGACGTCAATTAAAGATGTCACTAGGAAGTGGCAGCTATCAGTTGCTCATTAGAGTTCCATTACTAATCAAAACATAGCAAGCGGGGATTTCCAGGTTTGCTAAGTTTTTATCTTGTTGAAGAACTCGGAGTGTTATCTAGGAATATCAGATAGTGACTGCTGCTCTGTCATTGCACTAATTGGTCGCAAAGGAAGTAGCAGAGAGTCATGCTGGAATGTGGCTCTGTGGCTCTGCTCGTGTGAGGCCAGAGATGACTTTACAGAAAATCGCACTTGAACGGTTATGCCAATATAGGGAATAACTGGATTTATAGCCGAATAGGGGCATAAGGTCACAGTATCGATCAGGAACCTAGATAAGCACATGACACCCACTCCACGAATTCATGTCCATCAAAATTACTAAAACTAAGCAATTTAGATGTATGTGTAACATTGTGTAACATAGCCCACCCCAAAAATACATAAATGCATTCGAAATAGGCGTACTTGTAATACATGGAATTTTGGTACTGTACGTTTTTTAAAGCATAGTAATCATTCAAAAGGTATTGCATATGAAGTCAATGAACGATTATGCAAAAGAATTACACATGAAGTATCTCTGACAGAAGAAATGCGAGATAAATCATCACATAAAAATGCATTGTAATAATATGTGTGCTAGAGGCTGGTGTTATGTTAGTATGTCTCTAGATGTGTTTAGAAATAGAAGTGTGAAGCTTCTGTTCTCTAAGAATAGTTTTTACGTTAAGCAAAGAATTGTTCGTGCCAAAAAGAGAGGGTCAATATTTTAAAAAAATTGTCCAATTCAAAGAAAAATCAGTTTACCAAAGCTCCTGGCAGTTTTATGTTGATCAAAACTGAAGGCCGAATTCAGAGTTCATGGGAACGCTGTGTGTCGGAAAGCTTCTCAAAAGTTATTGTTTCTCTGTGGGTGAGAACATCGTATCAGACAGGCTCGCAAAGAATTGGTCTACAAAATCAGGTGATAGTTCAACCAATTTAGATAGCGCTGAAACTTGGCAGGTGTGAGAATGATTGCTGTCATCGAATGCAGGATCAGCAATGCTCACAGAACGTTGTACCTGGATGATGTTGCTTTTGTCACTCGCTCCACTGTTACCACTTGGCTGTAGTACAGGAGTCTCCACGAATGCCGTCATCAGGATTGGTAGCCGCTGGGGACAACACAATGCGTGAGCCGTTATTGGACTTAGCAAAGTATCGACGTCCGTTGGTACTGCTGATGGAAGTGAAAGACAGATGTCCAACACGCATTCCTCGCCGCAAAGCATACACCGTAGCACAGGTAAAATGCAATTTTGCCATATCGGTCTGAATGAAAGGAACCAGGTCATGTTTAGATCTCTCAGCCTGGCCAATCCGAGGACGTTAGTTATCCTGTCACTGTAGCGCATTGCTAGGATTGTTTCTTCCATTCCCATGGGAGCTATGTCTGAGCCGAGGCTTGCCATAACGTAGCAGGAGGGTCAAAAATAGAATCCCTGCGATGAGTCCAAAAAATAGTGGGATACCACCAAAGATGGAGTGCACAAAATTAGGAAAGATTCCCAAAATTGCCTGGAAGGGTGTTAGCAGTCCCGTAAAGACTGTCTTAAATATGCCTGGGATGCTTGTAGCACTAGACATGTTAAGGAGTTGGTCGAGCATTTGTACGAAATGCACGGGGCAATTTGTTGATAAAAGGTCATGGACCTCAGTAGCCGTCCTTGCGACTAGAAGATCATACGTCTCTTTAGATGACGTTATAGGCACTGTTGTCTGTAAAAGCACAGATTTCATTTTGCTTAATGTATCAATTCGTATAGAATAGAGATTCAGACGAGGCCAGAGGGGAGTCACTGTGTCTGGAGGCCCGCTCGGGAACAATGCTTGCATACAACATTTGACCATGGACGTTACTTCTACTAGATAACTTAGTCCGGGCGCGAGGCCACAGCACCTGTGATCCGTTCTTAGAATGTAACTCCCGTTTGCGAGTTGCATAAAGAAGGGCTCTATCTGAGTTGCAGGTGTGACTAGCTGGTGGCATGAAAGGTTGTTTGAATTGCCATCACATGCTCCGTGTAAATTAATACCCTGACACAAAAGTATACCGCTTAGTGAGTGTTTACAGTTGTCACCACTAAGAAATACATTTTTGTCGCTGTCACTATAGCAAGAATGAGTGTATGGTAATTTCCATTCGGATTTTACATATCCCTTACCCAATTGTTCATACTGGCCAGCAGGTATGTATTCAAGGCACTTTTTAAAGCGGAAAGTTGTTATCGGAATTGTGATAATTCCGTGTATTATCCATTCAATGACAGGGCTCTCTGACATTGTCAATGGTAATCTCTCGAGTTTCTCGATGCTCAAGATTGTATAGTCTGCTCCTTTCTGTGCCAAACTGATCTGTTTACCAGTAAGGTTAAAAATGGAAAATAATGACGTTGTGTTTATCAGACGCCAAGGCACATAGCCTGAACGAAGATTTTGCAGCGTCCAGCCTAATTCTATAATAGAGCGTAATTGAGACTGGCCATGTTGTAACATTAGCAAATCCCTGTCTATCACATCAAAGGCAGAGGATACAATATTGTCCAAAGAATATATTCTTGAAGACAGAGTCATTAACCCATTGTCTACCACAGAAAGTGATTTTTCCAAATTAATACGATCAATTTCTCGTATCTTTTCAGCTGTTTCAATTTGCTTTACTTTCCAAGCCTCGTTGTAAGCAGCATAGATGCTGGTCGCTATGAAACGCTTTTGACGCTGTTTGCGTGGTCCAAGAATGAAATCGCGCAAATCAGCACCATCTTTTAACAAAGACAAGTGTTGCTTAATTTCAGCCAGTGTGGATGAAGTTAGCCATTCTAGGCAGAGTTTACCTACACTGTATGTGGTTATAATTCCTGGATGTTGTCTCTGGGAATATCTAGGGTCTAATCTGGTCATTTTTAAACCCTGTGTTTTGTTCAGGAATCTATCTTGACAGCTATTTGTGTCTGTAGGCCAGATTAACCACTTTTTCCAATCAGGATGTGTTCTGTTGAAATGTAAAATGTGTGACACGTCTAACTCATTATCTGCAGTTGTATTCTCAGCTATTGGCTTTGGTATAGACGGTGTTTTCATTTCTTTGTTCTTAGCTAGGCCAAGACAAGATGTTTGGTGTACAGTGTCATTTAAAAATAACATTTGTTCTGGTATCATGCAGGTTCTAAACAGTGCTTCTATGCCTTGCACCTGCCAATCTTTTGTACCCCAAATTGATTTCGTTTCAATATTATTTTTCCAATAATCAAAACCAAATGTCATCATTTTGTCATAAAATGCTTCTGAATATATCAATTTAGAATTTGTCAGCATTGTTTTCATTCCTGTTTTATCTAACAGTTTATAATAAAACGTTTCTGCATCACTGGTGTTAAACCCTGAAAAATATTTGAATTTCTCAAAAAATGCTTTAGAACTGCTTTTAGGTGGTGTAGAACAATGTTCCCATTGATTATACATAAAAACATTTCTAGGCTGTGCAGATTTATGCAAGTAATGATCCCCATAGTGGGTGTAACAGAATAACTGCTCATAACTAGATGAACCTTGTAAATAATCATGATCTGTGAATCTAGCTGACATTACTAAATCAGACATCATGTCATTAATACTGTTAAAGTCCCAATCATCAGAGAATGTACTAGGTGTAACAAAGTCACTTAAGGAAACCTTTAGTTGATGAGGATACTTCAGGATTTCGACCGGACCATAGATCTCATAGTCAGTTTTCTTCCATACTACCCCACCAGGTATTGGAATTGCTGTGACATTTACTGTTGACAGTTCTCTTTTCTTCACGTGGGATGATCTGTGTGGTTTCAGGACTAGGTTGATGTTCTGACTTGCTGTGTCCATTCAATTGTAATGAACTTTCCTAAAATTAAAACTAAAATTAGGCAGAGTAGGAGTATGAATACCCCTGAAATTATCCAATGCTCAATCAACGGTGAATCCAGATATAATTCTTTGATTTGTTGAAGGAGTCCTGTTGTATTTTCTTTGGAATACTTTTTTGTTTCTGGCATTACTTCGGGGTCGTTAAAATCTTCAGAGAAGTTGTCGAAGTTGATGAAATAACCAGAGGCAGTTCTGTCAATTGATGGGATTGTTCTTTCAATCTGTCTTTCGGTAGCACTTTCTGATGCCACATCATTGTAGACTGGTGCTGTTACTTGATGAACTGTTTCAATCTGTGTTTCAAGAGGCACGAGTTCCATGGCATTATTGCATAGTCCTTCATTGTGCACTGCAGGCTGATCGAATGTGATTAGTCTTTCAGTTTGAACCTCTTGAATTGTTGCAAGTTTGGGTATTCTGTTGTTTTTTGGGAGTCCACTGGGCCTACTGTTGATTATAGGCCACATGCTTGTGGTTTTACCAGGTCGATGGACACGACTCTGTTCTCCTTTTTACCAGCAAGGGGCGGTAGCACAACTGATCTTGTTCCGGTGACTGCTAAGACAGGTACTGCTTTTCTGTAAGAAGGCCCAAATTCCTTCTTAACCGCGATCTTTTCTCTGACTAGATCCCCAATCTTTGGAATCCAGACAGGCCTTGCTGGGGCTGTTGCGGGTGGTGCCTCGTCAGTGGTATTTGGCTGTTGCTTTAACTTTATGTTGCTTAATGATTTTCTTGTTTCATTCAGTTCCTGTAAAACAGCCAAACGGTCTTTTACTTCAAACTGCTTTGTTTCTTCTTGTACCACTGACATCTGACTATCGAGGTCCTGAACGTTCATTCTTATTCCGAACAATAGTTCGTATGGGCTGAAACCTTTTAGAGAATTTCTTGGCATGTTGTTAAGACTAGTCTGGACACTTATTAAATGTTTGACCCACCCAGCGCCTGAACCTAATACCTTCGCTGTTATAGATTGCTTTATGTCCCGGTTTTTTCTTTCTATCACACTTGTGTGACGGACAAGAATACCACAACCCAATTCCCATGCTGGCCATGGCCTCCTTATAGGCTCGAGAGCTGAAAGCAGGACCCTGGTCAGAATGGAACGTGGTAATTGCGTATGTGCCGATAAAGACTCGCAAATCTTTTATAACCGTTCTAGCGTCAGCCGAGCGCTGGAGGCCTCATTTTTTAAGTGTTTTTCGTCTTAAACGTTGTACACTGGGACGCGCTTCTCTTCTTTGATTGCGCAGATAGACCGCCTTATGCTGTCTAGTAGGGATCCTGAAACTACACTGGCCTGTTCATTACTGCGATCTCTGTTGCAGTCTTCACAATTTTGAGCAAAACATTGAATATCTATACTCATTCCTGGCCACCAGTACTCTGATTGCAATTCTTTCAGAGAGGCTTTGATTGTTTGGTGTTTCAGACCCAACCCCATGTGTGCTTCCAGTAGGAGGAAGCCCCTCCTGCTCCTGTTTGGAATTACTCTATCCCCCACTCCAGGGATTCGAGCAAAAGGAACGGAGTTTGCATCGATTATGTATGCATAATTGAGTGGATAGTTTACGGGTAGTGCTGCACAGTCGCCTTTTACGGTCGTTCTTACTGCCAGCATGGTTTCCCCGTCTATATACTTATCTGTACGCTTTTCTGTGGCTACGGAAGCCGGGTTAGTTGCTTCCGCTTTGGCTGTATTAGCCAATGAATTCCCTGCAACGTGAACGCCATCACGCTGAAGACTCTGTGCGTGAATCACGTGAGTCTTTTGTAGTTCTTTGTGTAAAAGAGCTACCTCGTTCCAGAGCTTTTTATGCTTTATTGTGGCACCTGTGTCATCTTTGTAGTCGTTTTCGATCCAACTCTGCAGTTTGTTGTTGTAAGAATTGACGCAAAAATGAGAATCGCACACTATAAGTGTGGGGAATTCGCGTTCTGCATTTTCTAGCGCCATCTTTAAAGACCTGATTTCAGTTCTTTGAACCGAACAGTACTTTACTGATTCAGTTTTTGTTACTTTCGGTCTGAATTTACCGCACAGCCAACGACCTTTAATAATCGCACATGCTGCATCGTAGGATTTTCTCTCTACGTTGAAATGCTGTACAAAGCTATCTGTATAGATTATACATGCGTATTGTGGGAGAGGCAGGATTTCGATTGGCAGAGGATATTCTTCTTCATATTCTAAATCATTCAGTTCTTCGTATTGCGGGGCGAAATAGTATTTCACGTCTTCCGCTCCTAGAGAATCTATGCACTGTATCCATTTTGGATCCAGTGACACTGTAGGCAGGTTTACTGAGCTGAATAGCGCCTCGAAGGCGGATTCCGCTGTAAGGATATTAATCCGTTTGCCGTGTGCTAGTTCTCGTTCATTTGCTAATGCGATTTGCACTGCGTTCACAGTTCTTTCTGTGCGACTGAATGTTTTTTCTGCTTGTGTGTACAAGTGAGATTTAATTGAAATTGGTACCTTTTCTCCCTCATTAGAGGTCAGGTACGTGAATCCGCATCTTCCTGGGATGACTCGGATTACAAGATCGATCGTGTTGTCACGTGTATCTAATTTTGTTTTTGCTAACATGTCTGTTTGCAGTGATCTCAAAATTTCTGTGTGTTTTTGAGTCCAATTGATTTGTTTTAAATCAGGTTTTATTAGTTCGTAGAGAGGTTTAACCCTCTCTGCGTAATTTAGGATGTAAGTTCTTCCGAAATTCAGAAAACCTAGTATTGATTGTAAATTCTTCAGCGTTTTTGGAGCTTGGAGTACAGCGCACTTCTCTAAGAAGTTGTCTGCTAGGCTTTTCCCTTCACTTGATAATTCGTACCCTAAAAACAGTACTGTCAGATGGGCAATTCGGGACTTTTTAAAGTTGAATTTGTAACCCTCTGCTGCGAACCCAAGTATAATGGTGTTCACTCTTTTCAAGTGAGTATCCAAGTCGTCGTCTGTGAGATAAATATCATCTACGTAAGATAATGCTTCATCATCATAGATTTGTAGTAACTCTGTTACCCTAGCTGAGAATAGTCCTGGGCTGTTCTTGAACCCCTGTGGGAGTCGACAGAATTTTTTCTGTGACCCAAATGCGGAGAAAGCGGTCAAGTATCTGCTTTCTGGTGCAATGTTTTGACAAAAGAAACCATTAGAAATGTCTAATGTCGTTTTGTATTTTTTCCTAACTATGTTATTCATTAGGGCTGCACTATGCGAGTTTTGAACTGCAAAAGTTTTGCAACATGTGTTAAGATGTCTGTAGTCCAAAACTAGACGATATGAATTGTCTGGCTTGGAGACAGGAAACAAAGGATTGTTCATTTGAGAGGTGCATGTTTCAATCACCCCCTGGTACTCAAGTTGATCTAAGATCTCCCTGACCTGTTTTTTAGCTTCTTGCTTTATGGGATACTGCCGTTGGGCAGTTGGTTCACTTTTTAGTTGGATTTTGTGAGGCGGAGAATCCTCATCCCATCCTACATGATTTTTATACAATGCAGGTGCCTGGGCTACAGCCCATTTCCTTGCATATGTGTATTTTTTGTGAATCGGAATGTGATTCGAGAAGGCAGGCATAATCACTTCTTCGCCACGAGGGCACTCCCTGACAAACTCCGGGGGCCAATCTTTTTCAGCTAACAGAATATCATAGCCTTTTGAGAGCTTATCCCAAAATAGACCCTTAATTTTCCTAGTCTTATCACCCTCTATACGCAATGTTATTTCGTATATTTTATGGGGCTCGCTAAGTCTGGCGTCGGCAGTTTCAACCTGAATGTATTCATTCGTGTCCACTGTCTCCAGATGACTCATCAAGATCTTGCGCGCTATACTGATTTCTGCTGCACTGTCCAACATTGTCAATGCCCACTCCCCGTTTTTCAACTGTGTCCTCAGTATTCTCGGCATGGTTGATTACTCTAATACTGGCTACCTTCTTTTTCTGAAATTGAGATTTCTTATTTTGAGCAGGTTCCTTGTCTTTGGACTTGGTGTGCTCTCCTGGGTCTGACCGTCCTCTTCTTTCCGAATTCTGTGGAAAAGATCGAGAGGGACGTGTATCAATACTTTGATATCTATCAGGTTTTTTTATATTATCCCTATTTCTAAGGTTATATCTTTTCTCAGAGGGCTCCCGTTGGGGAGACTGGCGTTCTCGAGTCGGAGTTCTCTCCCTCCGTCGAGGAGACCTTCCTCTGGACTGGAAAACTTTTTCCTTGGGAGTGGATTGTTTATTTCCATCCCAGCTCTTTTTAGGAGTGTTTAAATTATTTTTAATAAATAATTTTTCAGGATTTTCGAGCAGTTGGGGCTTAACTGGTTTCCCACCCAAGCTGTCTCTACCTAATTCTTCATAGCATTTTTCTATGATTTTTGCAAGCTCAACAGGATCTTTTATATCTGTTTCCCTCAACTTCTGGCGAATCGCCACAGATGCTGCTTCTCCCTTTATGTTGGCTAATAATATAGCCGTGACCTGCTTGAAATCTTTCAGTAATTTCATACCTAGATTTAAAGCGGGCTCTGGACCGAATTCATTTTGAATCTGTTTTAGCACTTCTGGTATTACCGCCATAGACGGAACACCGTGTGTTTTTGTGTAGATGGAAGCAAAGACTGTACCCCAAGTGTCGCAGTCCTCCACGTGTGGTGCGATTCCCATAGGAAGGCAGATGGTCAAGATTCTGTGTTTCTCAATAGGGGTAGTATCAGGAAATACTGCCTCTATTTGAGTGATTTTCTGGGCTAACCAGAAAGGAATTTGTTCCCGTTTTACGGGTGTTTTACCAAGACATGACTGTATGTTCTGTGGTGTAATTTTATTTGTGTTCCCCTGATGAGGGGTCAGCTGGTGTGAATTAACAGCTGGCTGGACTGTTGCAGTCCGTATTACATATTGGACTAATTGCCTATGTATTTTTATTAATGTGTTTAGCTGTGCTAACAGCTCTTCTCTAGACATTCTTGCAATGTCAGGATGTGGTGTGTAGCTGGCTAGAACCGGCCACGTGGCTCCTGGTCTACCTAGTGGACCGAGCCTGGTTATGTGATCATTGTGTTTTAGGGCGCCATTAAACCAGAGCAGGTGCTCTTGAAATTTAAGTGGAATTTCAACCTCCTCGAAAGGAGCGTACTCTTCCGGAGGTTCCTCTATTTTGTAATAGTGAAACTCTTGTGTTATAGCGTTTACCGCTGGAAAGTTTATCCATGAATAGAATACCTCTGTCTGCCGATACTCGTGAGCCTCTATCACGAAAATTACTGTACCACCTTGAGGTGGCAGTCCGTTTTCTATAAGTTTTAAAGTTATAGATCTTCTTAACTGGACCGGGATGATAATAGCACCCGGGTCTGTGTATTCGGGACCTTGCTGAGTCGCATCTACTGCGGCCCCAGTGGTGCCGTTGTTTTCTACTGACATTGTATAAATGCAGTTTTTGCAGAGTAGGTCTCCAAGGAGACAAAGATTAGATGCACAATATTTTGGAACACTGTATCCTTCAACGTTGAATAAACCAGAGCTTTACATAGGAATCTCTTCCTACTAAGGTCGGGCGGATTTTAACCTTTCACCCACTCCAGACGTCTATTGGAGTATTTACGGGAGAAAGGGGTGTGAAATATGCACGACTGAGTTACTCTACAAGTCTTACGTTAGTTTATCGCCTTACCAAACGTTGGGCGCCATGTAGTGTAGTTCCTAGTTTCCCACTAGGCCCTGCGCATTGGAATAACATAAACAGTAGTATCGACGTGGAACTGCTTATATTCCAGGCCTCCACTGACTATGCTAAACTTAATTGGGTTGTGTTACCAACTAGCTCAGAGGTCACTGGAAACTTTCTTCTCTGCATAGGAAGTGATCAGCTTCCTTGGCACAGACAAGAAGGGATTCAGCTTTCCAACAACCGTGCAACATGACAACTTTGCTCCTCAGATCAAGAGTCGATCTCTAGGGTCGTGTGAAACAATAGACATAGATTTCACTCAGTCAGTCTAGTGCAGTTTACTTTCACAGTATGTAGAGAATAGAGAGACGGGCGTGTATCAATAAAGGTTAACATTTATTGAACAGTCTTTCTTCTCATACAAGAGAAATGTATTGCCACAATTGCAATAACTGTTATTATGAAAAGTACGTACAGTAAGATAAGAATAGCGAAATAGAACTGTAAAAGCATTGATATGGTTTCTTAGCCATACAATGGTTTAGAAGTAATAAAACATATATACAGTCATATATACATTAGGCTAACATACTCAGCTGGTGCTTCTAACTAAGCCTACCCCAGTGTGCCTGACCTAAGCCTAACACGTGAGAAGGGGAGTAAGTAAGTAGCTTAAGTTAAGTTGGTTTTGCCAAGGTTTGTTTCAAGAATTCTCGTCTAAGGGTTTAGTCAACACCATACCTCTGAATAGAATGATGGAGGATTGGTATCTCCTTCAGGGGTCTCTCTCGATATCCCAGTCACCTGCGAGGGTAAACTGGAAGCGCCGGGACTGGATTTCTCTGCACGAGAAAGGCAGCGGCTTCTCTCAGCGCGTCTGGAGGAAGGAGGGGTGACAGCGTCCGCGGGCAGCTGGGCTGGATGTCTTCGCAGAGGACGGCTGCACGGCTCCTCAAGCGTACTGCACCATAGTTCGCGCTGTAGCGGCGATAATGGTAATCAGTAGCTTCACCACCACAGGATAGCAGGCTGCAGCGACAGCAGTTAGCTTCGCTCTCACAGCTCACAGCTTCGTATTGCTTAAGGCAACGTTGGTAATATTTATACCTGACAGGTGCCGGGTTTGACGCAAGTTTGCTGGACATAAGACGTCAATTAAAGATGTCACTAGGAAGTGGCAGCTATCAGTTGCTCATTAGAGTTCCATTACTAATCAAAACATAGCAAGCGGGGATTTCCAGGTTTGCTAAGTTTTTATCTTGTTGAAGAACTCGGAGTGTTATCTAGGAATATCAGATAGTGACTGCTGCTCTGTCATTGCACTAATTGGTCGCAAAGGAAGTAGCAGAGAGTCATGCTGGAATGTGGCTCTGTGGCTCTGCTCGTGTGAGGCCAGAGATGACTTTACAGAAAATCGCACTTGAACGGTTATGCCAATATAGGGAATAACTGGATTTATAGCCGAATAGGGGCATAAGGTCACAGTATCGATCAGGAACCTAGATAAGCACATGACAAGCCTGGCATAGAGTATGGGTAGACTCGAATACCCCATTCCCTTAGAATTGCTTTGTTGTTCAAAAACGTGGATGCCCACTTTGCCTCCTTGAATGTCACCAGAGTTACCTCCGATGGTTGTGTTCCCCTTGGTGGGAGGAACTCAATAGCCTCAATGTCATTAGATACTAAACCCGCCAGTCCAGGGATCCCCTCTGTCAGTTTGAGTATGTTTGCTCTGTTAAGGATATCGTGGCGGCCCTTTGATTTATATTCAGGGGCTAATATGATGTAAGAGTGCGATGTGACCTTGGCAGTCTGTTTGATGGTGGCATATTGTGTTTTTATTGAATGTCGATCCTTCATTATGCTTGTTCTCCTGGGCTGTTAAGTTAGTCCTGATCTTTGAGGTCGAGTGATGATTTATGAGATGGTCTTGTCTCTGGTTGTGGATCGTTTTGGTCAGGTTCTGACCCATCATTGAAACATCATCCTGCGCTGGGGGTGTAACGTGCCCTGTTTTTTGGGACACTTCAATTTCTTTGGGTCTTAATATCCCTTTTTTGACTTTTGTCGTGTCCTTATTTACTAAGGCCGAACCGGGCTCTTTTTTGGCTACTCGCATTGGAGAATCAATTATTTCCTGGGGGCTCCCCATTATGGATTGGTTATTAGTTACTGATAGGTCCTCTTTTGGCTTGGGCACAGCAGGGTTTCCTAGCAAGGGAGGTGCGTCTGTCGCACTCAGGGCCCGTTTACTTGATACCGTTGAAAAAAGCGGGTAGTATCCCAGGTTAGCAGCAGTTGTTAATGCCTTGGCCTTATTTCTTTGTTTGCGTTGACGTTTACGTTCTCTTTTGCTTAACTGGGGTCCAAACCCTGGCTGTTTGTCCTGGATGGTAAGAGCCAAACACTGGGGGCTGACCAGTAGGCCATTCGGAGAATTAATCGAACTGATGGTACCTCTATGTGGCGACCTCGTCTTTCCCTGCTCGGCTTCTACCTGGTCAGATTGTATGTGACCTGGATTTGGTTGGACCCTTGCCTGGTTTAAGCGGGAGTCTATGCCCTCAGTTGGCTTGGTGCCTTCTTTGGCGTCTGGCTGGAAAGTGGCATAATTCTGGATCCAATGTGGTGACTTTTGTGTTGAAACTCCTGGTGTGGTGCCTGGATTGCTGCCCCTCAGCATCCTTACCTCCTTTAGTACACTGGCCAGGAAGTCGGGGAGCGATGATAGAGAATCAATTATTGGGGAGCAGCAGTATACCGACTGAATTCGTTTTGTCGACGCTTGAGCACCTATAATTAGATTGTTCAGTTGGTCTAATTTATTATCTATCCCTGCCGTAAATACGGCTAGCATGTTTAGGAGATCAACCTGTACATCCAGTTTGTCCGAATGGTAGTGTAGGGCGTTGATTGTTTGTTGAAATGTCTGCAAAAGTTGGGGCCAAACGCTGGTGACTGTGTAAACGTCATGATTAGGGTTTGAGACGGTGGGAGAGTCGTTTGCGGGGTTTTGGGTATCTTTGAAAAAGTAGGACAGATCTGATAAAAGCTGGTAACTTGGGTCGGTTTTATTAGAAGTCTTTTGGGACGGAGGCATTGTTAATTCATATGGTACAAATGGTGCAAATGAATGCAGAACCGTGGGCGATGAACTTGGCTCCGTCGGTTGAGCAGTAGGTGTACTAATTGGGTGAAGGGTTTGAGCAGTACTATTATTCAATGCGGTGTTTTGGGCGTTTTGGGCGTGGATTTGGGCACAAATTAGCTTCCGATGTGGGTCCGGCCGGTCTTCTATTACAATGACAGGTTCTTCTTCTCCATTGGAGGTTGCCAAAGTGCATAGTTTCTGGGTTTTCGCTGTGGAATCAGTCAGCATTATCAGTGGGCTCTTTGATGTAGTTTGCGACAGAGAACCACCCTTGGTGACTGCCGCCAGAACAGCCGGTTCCTGGCCCAAAGCCTCACCCAAGGATGTGTCCTGTTGGCGATTGGCTTTACATGATTCTAGATTGGCACCACCCCGACTTCCAAGACTTCCAAGACTGGACAGTGGTTTGATTGAAGTGGCACCAAAGGTAAATACCTCCCTGGCTTGAGCTGACTTATTATTTTCGCCTTCCCAAGGCTGGGCGTTCGACTGTTGTTGGAGAGGGGAAGTTAATTTCCACTCCCAAGGCGGATTCCTGCTCCTGATTACCTCCTTGAGCTGATGCTGTTGAGAGATTTTGGGTGTGGTTAAAAAATAATTTGACAAATCCAATTGCTTTCCTTCATGTGATTTTAACTTAGTCTTGGTCTTGGTCGTGGCCTTTTGGAAGGAACTGTGGCACCCTTCAGGTGAGATTCCGTCCACTGGTAGGGTTTCACTGGCTGGAAGGGAAACCTTGGCCGATGTCGGTTGCCTGGTCCCCTTTCGTTTTGGGACCGATGCCGCCTTCCTTACTTTCCCCGACCTCATCTTTGTTATGACTTTTTATTGTGGCTTCTGCTCCTCACGGCGCGGTTTTAGGTAATCCTCGGCAATGTTCAATAGCCTCCAGCGCTGGGGGAGCGGTGATGGGGGTGGGTTAGATGCTTCAATGGGGTAGGTGAGTGAGGTGGGTGGGGTGGCTGGTGGGGTGGTTGGGAGACCGCAAAATGAGGGGAGGAGGAGTGGGCCAGGGGGGGGTGGCTGTTAGAGTGGCTCACCTCAGATCGCCTCAGGTCACCTCAGGTCCGGTCACCTCGGCAGCACACCAGCATACCAGCACACCAGGGTCACCGTGCACCGGGAGTGCAGTTCTCCCTCAGTGCCTCCCTGTGCTGCTCTGCACCTCCTCTGATGCTCCTCTGGCTCCTATGATTCCTTCTCCTGTGCTCCTGTACACCAGCTCCCCAGGCGCTTGTAGGCGCAAAGCCTGTGTTCCCCTCTGCAGTCAATCCATTTTCCGGCAGGGAAACGGCAGCGAAACACGAACGCCGGCGCCGGGATCGCAGCGGCCAGGGCGGGGGTAGGGGGCGGAGGCTACAGCCGGGTAGAGGCTTTCCTTGAGCACACACACACGGGCTTAGTTGCTTGCCGCCCAGTGCCCAGCGCCCAGTGCCGCCCAGTGCCACGGTGCTTGCTGCAGTCTTTTTTTTTTTTTGTTTTTCTTTGCCGATTTGCCGGTTTTGCCGGTTTGCTGTTTTCTTTGCCTGCTCTCTCGGTCCGCGGCTCGCAGCTCGGAGCGGCTCCTCCCCCAACTCCCTTCCTCGTTCGTCACGGAACACCTGACGCTCGGACTGCAAGAACCACACGTAGTTCTGTCTCCTCCGCTAAACTTAAAGTTATTATCATCTTATTTGTCCTTTATTTATACTGCTTAAAAGCAGTGGGGTGATGCACCTCCACCTTAACGGAGCAGCCGCCACTGGTTCTCTTCTCTCATCTGTGATCTTTCATGTGAAGCATACCATGGTCTTGTTATCTGGTCATTTCCGGCTTCCCCAAGTAATGGCTCCATATCCTCCCCCCTCCCCCCCCCCCCCACCCACCGGACACAGGGCACGTGAAACCACCCCCCTTGGATGCCTTCTGCCTGATATCAGGAGCATTGGGGCAGAGTGCACATAGCTGGCTGCAGCGTGGGCCCAGGCGCTGGTTCCAAGTGGCCCCCTGGGACTGCCTTCAATTAGCCACTTCCAGCTCGTCCTAATCTGCATGCTGTGTTTGATTCACGTGGCCTCTTGTTTCCATCCCTTCTATTTATACACAAGGAGTCAGGGAGCCTGGGATTTCCGGATATTGTGCGAGCTCACTATTAAAATATGTTTTGTCCTCTATGTAATGCTGTGCAGGTGTTCGACAACTGCAGTGCGATAATAGGTTCTTAGCATCCTTGAGCATAGACTCGGTGCCAGTTCTTGGTTGTTTACAGCATTTCTTCCCTATTTTCATAACTTCTCTGTTGTGAATTATGTACTATAGAAGGAGGGGTACCGGTTCTTATCCTCTTTATTAAGTGGAAAGGTTTTGTTGGTCTGTACAAGGTCAGACCTCCTTGTTCAGCTCTGGGCTTCTAGGTGCAACTGTAAAGGGTTCGACCACTCCTGGTTTGGATCCCATTCTAAACATGGCTGCAAAGCTCCTTGGCACGTGTGCAGCAGAGACTCTCACCCCCTTCCCACACTCCTGCACCTCCAATCCTATCTCCCTTAAGCCAGCAATACCATGCATTCATACTTGGCCTCGCGTGTCTGCTTGAAGCTGTCTTGGGAGAATGGTGGGGGTGTGGGGGTGGCAGGCCGGGTCTAGGATCACTAGTCTGTTTGCAACTCTTGTGATGGGACTCCTTACCTGGCCTTGGATCATTAGTCTACCTGGAGCTCTCATTAGGGGACTCCTTACCTAGTCATTGGTAATTAGAATCCCTGGAGCTCTCTTGCGAAGGTTTCTTACCTGGTCTTAGATCATTAGCCCACCTGCAACATTTTTGAGAGGGCTCCTTACCTGGTCTTAAATCATTAGCCTACCTGCAGCGTACCTGGTCTTTGATTGTTAACGTACCTGCAGCGTTCTTCAGGCGGTCCTTACCTGGTCTTTGATTGTTAACCTACCTGCAGCGTTCTTCAGGCGGTCCTTACCTGGTCTTTGATTGTTAACCTACCTGCAGCGTTCTTCAGGCGGTCCTTACCTGGTCTTTGATTGTTAACCTACCTGCAGCGTTCTTCAGGCGGTCCTTACCTGGTCTTTGATTGTTAACCTACCTGCAGCGTTCTTCAGGCGGTCCTTACCTGGTCTTTGATTGTTAACCTACCTGCAGCGTTCTTCAGGCGGTCCTTACCTGGTCTTTGATTGTTAACCTACCTGCAGCGTTCTTCAGGCGGTCCTTACCTGGTCTTTGATTGTTAACGTACCTGAGACAATCTTGAGGAGGTCCTTACCTGGTCTTAGATTGTTAACCTACCTGCAGTGTTCTTGAGGAGGTCCTTACCTGGTCTTTGATTGTTTACCTTCCTGTGGTGCTCTTGGAGGGCTCCTTACTTGGTGCATGGATGGCTGATTTACCTGCAGCTCTCCCAAGGACATCCTTACCCAGTCTTGGGTTCTGGGCCCGGGTTGTTCTAGGATTGCTCCAAACTAGCGGAGAGTGAATATGTAAGGGGCGTCCATTCCACCGTGTTATCCCCTCTGCTGCAAGTCTCCTAGTTGGGAATTCCCACTATTGAATTCTCAAAATTGAGTTCAGCCCCGGTGAATTTGCTGGACTGAATTCATCTCATACATTTGTTTGGGCCAGGTAAGAATTTCTATGGTGGGCAATTTGTCGCCTATGTTGGGATGCAGGCCACACTATCAGTTGTTTTGTCAGCATTCATCTCTGTCCTTCTTTAGTCTCCTTGTTCTGCACTCGAGTCTTGTTTTCTTCTAAGTTCTCAAAACTGAAATCCCTAGAAGAGAGCCCTTTTGAGCAGCGTGGTCGCTGAATCAACTTTAGGTTGAGGGGTTGCTGCATACGACTTGTCCTATTCCAGATTTGTAAAGTGCGATTTATTCCCCCTGAGGGAGTCCAGGCGCTGGGGGCCGTCGGGGAGATTAAGTGAGCTATTGCCCAGAGTCACAAGATGCTGAGCTGATCTGCCACCAGCGCCAGGAATCGTACAGTGAGGCCCATGTTGCAGAGTCAGCCGCTCTGGCCGATGTGCCACACCTATCCTAGCTCAGAGTATGAACCCTGTAGCACAAGAAAAGATAACGACATCAGGCAAATTAGAAAGAAAGGGCAGCAAGGAAGAATGAAAACGTTTACCGAAGAGTGACGTAAACACAAAGTGGTGTCTTCCCTTCATCCACCTCCATGGTGATGCCTTCTACCCTTTATCTGGCACAGACAGAGTCTGGCTGCGTTCCCACCCCCTACAGTCTCCCTCGCCCCCACTAGCCCATTGCTGCCCGAGCCTTGTCTCCAGCCTTTTCATGGTGAGTGTATAGTGCACTTAGCAATTTAAGTGATGAAGCACCGCCCACCACCCCCACTTCCGAGGGTCAGATTCCGGAAATGTTTGCGTGCTTCCACGTGGAGTGATGTGGTGAACTGCTGCACAATCCAAAGCGTCCACAAGAGATGGTGGAGCCAACTGCAACTTGCAGGGACAACTTAAGGAGTTTTGGGGCCCTGGGCCATACGTATTTTCGGGGCCCCTGTTCAGTACAGCTTTGCATTTATGATCCAGTTTCAGCTCTTTCTTGCCCTCTTTGGCCAGGTCACTGACACTGCACAGACACGCTGGTCCAAATTCTAAATGTGTTTACATCTAATATTCAGGGACAGTGACGTGTTTTGTATATTGTAACACAGCAGCAGCTCACTAATATTACTGCAAATTATCTCTGACACCCTCCCATTTCTCATATGTAAGATCCTGTTTTGATCTAAAAAAGCATTTTTTATGGATATTGCACGAAAAAAAACACAAAATGTCTGCAAAATGCGTGTAATTGACTCTCACACATCACCCACAATAAAAACAAATTAAAGGAAAACGCTATTTAACCTCATGCGTGCGTCATGAGGCACAGTTGTGCTGGGCTCATGATGAGCTGAGCTCGTCATAACGGCCGCGGCGCTCACACGCAGGGATAATTCCCCCGCTGTGCTGAGCGTTCTGAGGAAACGGGTGTGGTTGTGACAAGCTCAGCTCGTCATGAGCACAGCTCCACCATGCTGCGTGACGAGCTGAGCTCGTCACGAGCACCGGGGCGCTGTGCACGCCCTCCCTCCCCCAAGCACAGCGGGGGAATTACCCCCGCGGCGAAGGGGTTAAAGTAGTCTGTTTATGAATTATTCAAGCGCATCAGGTCAAGAATCTGCAGAACAGGACTGGATCTATCGGGGGCCCCTTAAAGGCTGGGCCAGAGCCCACTTTGCCCATGCCTTAAAACGTCTCTGGCAACTTGGCAAGATCACTGAAGTCTGTGAACAAGAAATGCGCTGCTCGTGAGAATGCGTCGATGAGGGTAGCACACACAACAAAGATGGCCACCCAGATGTGACTCTGGCGAGATTATTAGCTGGAATAAGTACACAAGACAAAATCATTGATCCAAGGAGTGAGGGGAACCAGTCTGCCATAGTCAGCTTGAAGTTAAACAAGCACTGGCAAAGCTGATAGAGCTGGATTTAATGTGCAAGTGCATGCAGCATTAGCACCTTACAAGAAGACACACAGGAGGGAACCAGCAGGAGTGGACAGGGAGGGCTTAGGTTGTAAAGCACAGGCTTAGGCAGTCCTATGCAAACATTTGAGCCTAGGTGGCATTTCCCCGGTGGGCTGGAGCCAATGGGGGCCGTTTTTGAAAGCCCAGTGCCTCTGCTGGTCCCTCTGTTAAATGCAGTTGGCACAGGAGGCTTGAAGCAAGAGAGAAAGAGAGGCAGAGGAAAGTAGAGAGAAAGCGATCAGAGAGGGTCAAAAGAAAGGAGAGAGCTGCATTTGGTTGCCCAATCAGTGCTTAATTAAGCCAGTGGTTTCTGGTGGTTGGCACCGGCACTTAACTATCAACACCGGCACTTATGACAGTCTGCCTCTTTGTGGAACTGTTTGTCTAATTTAGAGATGAGCACAACAATTGCTCTTTAGTCCTTCAATACACATTAAAAATTACTAATACCTGCAGTCCCAGCCATTCCTACAGCTTTGGGGGCCTGGAATTGTCAGAATTGTCACACTTGCAGGAGTGTGATGGCTAATAGTAGTGCTGGTACTGTCCATGGATGCATTGGCAGGGGCAATGGATGGTGCAAGGAACAGTGACCTCCTGACGAGGGCCCTTATGTTTTTTTTTACAAACTAAGCACTCTGCCCAGTCCAACCCTGGTGGCAGATACACTCAAACAGCCAATAGCATTAGGTGAGAGATAAAAACTCCACTAGGCTGAGCCAAAATGTGATTGACAAAGTGTCAAGCCAATGACTGACAGAGGCAGGCCCAAAGCCCACTGTTTGAATATTTGTAGGTCTGTGTGACTGCTGCCAAATGGAAGACTTAAAAAAGGCCCTTGGATATTAGAACAGTCTGAAGGGGGTGGCATACTTGATGTGGTCCTTCTCTTTGATGTTATCTCTACTGGCACGTAGTTTGCATCAGAAAGTCCAATACAGGGGAGGAAAACCCAAAATAACAATTGGTGTGCATAAACACACAATTACTGCATTATTAGGATGTTATTTTTGCCTCAGTGATGTCATTTTAGGTGCTCTGCAGAAACCCACATCTTTGTGAATTAGCATTAATCCCATTTTGATCTTGTCAATGATTTTAGCCTTTAAGCGACACACAACATCACACAAAAATGAGTACGAAGCTAATGGACAGGTGTCGGGGAGAGTTTGTTGGCTCCTGGTCTGATGCCGCAAGTGGCACAATCCCATGAGTGACCGAGGCTTTGGCGATCCGAGTAGCACAAACCCCACCCATATCAGTGTATCAGTGTACACTAGCAATAATGGGCATGAAGAACCGGTTTTTAGAACCCAGCGGCGCCAGGGATAACGCCCGATGTCTTCGGATTCCCCTGCCTCGGCAAACAGAGACACGGGACATTTCTTGATGACGTCAAAGACCAAGTTTATTGGCTGCAACCAGGAACAGAGATCTACGAAGCACAACACGGGTGGTTCGCTAGAGACTGCACAAATTCATGGAGCGGAGCATCGTCTTTTATGCTGAAAATCACATTCTTGGCTAGCAGCGATTACATACAAACTGACCAATGAAAAAGCGACATCTCAAACATATCGTATGACGACAATCCCACTTTCCGTTGTCCAGCCCCCAGAGATGACAAGGCAAAATCCAACATTCCTGTTCGAACGGGCTGGACAAACCCATCATAAAGACCTCAACCCAAATCAATAATTAAGCCATAAAGGAAGGAACAGAAACAGATGAGAAGCAAGATAGAAGGGTGGGTGCAGTGTACCATAAACTCAGCAATGTCCTGCTCTTTATCTGACCAGCTGCCTAACAAGGAACTGGCTCAGCGAGGTCAGCCTCGGGCAAGGGAGTCAGTTTGGCCAGGTCACACAGAAGTCAGCTAAGGTGTACGTGTCCCAAGGACTCGTTCGGCCATAGTCATCGGCATATGTGAGGGCAACCACACAAAATGGCTGCCGCACACAAAATGGATCCTGAGGGTTCAAACGAAATCCCTGAATACGTAGTGTTCTCATTGATCGATTATGACGAAAACACTTGTACACACCGCACTCGTCATTTGTGGTTCGCTGATACCAAAATTGTCTATATCCGACGACCTTTATTGAGCAGGTTCGGAATGACGGAATCACAGGACCGTAGTACCACAGTACCACAGGCATCCTCACCTTAGCGGAAGGATGGATAAACTTCAGGAAGTCCTGGTGCAGGGGATCAAACAAGATGGAGGGGCAAATAAGGCTCTTCTGCTGGCACGCCCCACAAATACTTACAATAATCTGAAACATAAACTCACTAATGTCATCACCTATTTACCAAAGGGTGTAGAGCCAGGGCTTAAGGAATTAAGGAAAAACCAGTTAGGCCAACAGGACAATGAGTAACTTGCCTGTGGCCAGTGGCGGCTGCTAGGGAATGGTGGTGGGGGGAGACAAGGTGGTTAGGAAAAAAGCAGCACCCAGGCTCCCAGACTACACTCGCAAATAACGGCGCTGCTATCTCCAACATGACAGCATCATCATGATTTGTCTAAGCGCTGTGGTTCGGCCCTCAGATGGGGACTGGGAGCCTGTGCATGTTCTCCACCCAGGCTGTGCAAAATGCCCGGTGGAGAAATTGCTAAGTGAGCATGACTGTTTAGCTGGCCGAAACGTCATGCATGCTTAAGTGCTCACCATTGCTTCTTCCGGCTACGATGACAGCCCAGCCCTGCTCCACCGCAGTACGGAAAAATAACATGATAATAACATAGTGTTTTTATCATTTTATTTTTCCCTTTTGCACTGCTCAAAGAGCAGTGGGGCAGCGCTCCTCCGCCTTAGCAGAGGAGCCGCCGCTGCCTGTTGCCATAGAAGCAAAGCGGCTGATTTAGAGTTTGACAGATGGATTACTCCGTCACAATGTGGCCGATGTTCTGCCCACCTTATTACAAGTGCATTCTTTCTATGGCACTTGTAATAAGGTAGAAGTGACAGATGTCACGTTGTGATGGAATATCCCGTCTGGAAAACTTTGAATCAGTACCAAATTTTGGCGATATGTGCACTTCAAGTAATGAGTACGATTTAGAATTGAAATGTGTATCTTGACTTACCTACAGCACTTTAACACTTTAAAGTCATTGCAAGTGCGTGTAATTAACACACATTCAAATACCTTTTGTAGACGATGTGGGGTCGAACTTTGAACAGAATTCCAACAATTTGCACCGTACAATATTAAATAACTATGAAGGGACGTAGTTTGGTCAGTAAGATTTGGGGGTGGGGTAAGTTTCAGATTTTCCAACAATCTCGCTGGCATATAATGTTAAAATACATCGTATGACAAGCAGGGAACATAAAAGGGGCCTAAAAGGCAGAGGAAGGGGAGAGGAATGCGGACTGGTAAGGGCACTAGGTAAGAGAAAACCCTATTTTGTAAAGTAACCAACATTTTTGAGGAATTTCAAAACGGAAGGAGAGAGTGTTTGTGCATTTCTGTTTGTATATATGTAAAAATTCCTGGTGAAATCCAACAGACACCTTACCATACCCGACTGAAAATACCTGTACCCAACCATTTATCAAATAATGCATGTATCATGGGGGTGTAACACCCCAAACCTCCCCCTTGCATGTATCATGGGGGTGTAACACCCCAACCCCCCCCCTTGCATGTATCATGGGGGTGTAACACCCCAACCTCCCCCCCAGAGCTACACCCCTGAGTCTATGAAAGTGTTTTCGAGTGCATTATCAACCATTGCATTGTTTTGCCCATATCCAGGAAGGGCCTGGAGGAAGTGTCCATGGGAAGAATAGGGCCAGGGGCAGTTTGTACTAAGTCCATAACAGGTGCTAAGTTTCAAAACTGGTGCAAAAAACATTTGGTCCGTTTCTACAGATACCATCTCACTCATAACGCGCCCAAAGTGCGCTCTTTAATCTGATCATCTCCAGCTTTTAAGTATTGTTTTTAAATATACACGTTTCAGCAGGGGCGTGGCTTCGGGTGGGTATTTGTGGATGTTACACTCAGCAGCAGTCTGTGCAGGTAGCACGGTGGGGCAGTTGGGCGGGGCGGGATAGAGGGGATGTCGACAGACGACGGAAGAGGGTTTATTTAACTTTCCCTATTCCATTGTCTGTCGACAACCCCCTACCCACCTCCCTCCCACCCTACCGCGCTTACCTGCGCAGACCGCCGCTGGTTACACCTCTTAAAAAATTTAATCTGTTGTAAATTATTGGGTACAAATGCGTTCAGTCCGGTATTGTGAGTTGTCTGTCGGATCTCACTTGTGATTTTGCTATGCCCACACTGACCAAAACACAGTCTCAGTTTTGAAGGCCCTAAAAAAATGTGTTACTCTGAAAAATATTGTGTTTTAAGTATTCTTAACAATCCCCACTCCTCTCTCTTTCCACTGCCCCAGAAGCCCCCCTCATGTCCTTCGTCTCATAATATGTGCACTAAAAGGCATGCCCCTGCCCACCAATCTTACTAACCAAGCTACACCTCTGCGTTTCAGACAAATACAGACCAGAAGGTTTCTGAAACTGCATTTATATGTTTCTGGCCCTGTGCCAGGCAACCAGAGTACTGTGTAGTGCTTAATTTGAGTTGGCAACAAGGGGTGGTGATGGACAGAGTTTCTGAATTAAGCAGAATACTCTCACCCAGTCAAGAGATCAGGGCTAGATCCAACACCGTTTTTTAGCTCACTGCACCATCCCAGCTCAGAACCTGGCTATATGCAAATTAGTCTGTTCCTGTCCCAGTGCATGATGGGAACAGGGCAAACCAAACTACCAAGCCAATTCTTACACTGGGAAGGAAACAAGCTTCCGGGGACCGGTTTCTGGCATTTCAGCCGTCGTCGGCCAGGCTTGCTTGAATCCTGATGGTGCAATGAGCAAGGGAGTCACATCTGAGTATACCCTTCCACGCTTAGGGTGGACAAAATATTTAACAACAAGGGGTGGTGATGGACAGAGTTTCTGAATTAAGCAGAATACTCTCACCCAGTCAAGGGATCAGGGCTAGATCCAACACCGTTTTTTAGCTCACTGCACCATCCCAGCTCAGAACCTGGCTATATGCAAATTAGTCTGTTCCTGTCCCAGTGCATGATGGGAACAGGGCAAACCAAACTACCAAGCCAATTCTTACACTGGGAAGGAAACAAGCTTCTGGGGACCGGTTTCTGGCATTTCAGCCGTCGTCGGCCCGGCTTGCTTGAATCCTAATGGTGCAATGAGCAAGGGACTCACATCTGAGTATACCCTTCCACGCTTAGGGTGGACAAAGATCAGGGCTTGATCTATCACCGTTTTTTAGCTCACTGCACCATCCCATGATCTTTGGACTGGGTAAGAGTGGTCTGCTTAATTCAGACACTCTGTTCATCACCACCCCCTTTTCTGAATCGTTTTTGGCCACTATAGGTGTGGCAGGGTATACTCAGACATGAGTCCCTTTCTCACTGCACCATCAGGATTCAAGCAAGCCGGGCCGAAGAAGGCTGAAATGCCAGAAACCGGTCCCCGGTAGCTTGTCTCCTTTCTGGTGAAGAATTGGCTTGGTAGTTTAGTCTGCCCTATTCCCATGATGCACTGGGCCAGGGACAGACTGATTTGCATATAGCCAGGTTCTGAGCTGGGATGGTGCAGTGAGATAAATAACGGTGATGGATCAAGCCCTGATCTTTGGACTGGGTAAGAGTGGTCTGCTTAATTCAGACACTCTGTTCATCACCACCCCCTTTTCTGAATCGTTTTTGGCCACTATAGGTGTGGCAGGGTATACTCAGACATGAGTCCCTTTCTCACTGCACCATCAGGATTCAAGCAAGCCGGGCCGAAGAAGGCTGAAATGCCAGAAACCGGTCCCCGGTAGCTTGTCTCCTTTCTGGTGAAGAATTGGCTTGGTAGTTTAGTCTGCCCTGTTCCCATGATGCACTGGGCCAGGGACAGACTGATTTGCATATAGCCAGGTTCTGAGCTGGGATGGTGCAGTGAGATAAATAACGGTGATGGATCAAGCCCTGATCTTTGGACTGGGTAAGAGTGGTCTGCTTAATTCAGACACTCTGTTCATCACCACCCCCTTTTCTGAATCGTTTTTGGCCACTATAGGTGTGGCAGGGTATACTCAGACATGAGTCCCTTTCTCACTGCACCATCAGGATTCAAGCAAGCCGGGCCGAAGAAGGCTGAAATGCCAGAAACCGGTCCCCGGTAGCTAGTCTCCTTTCTGGTGAAGAATTGGCTTGGTAGTTTAGTCTGCCCTGTTCCCATGATGCACTGGGCCAGGGACAGACTGATTTGCATATAGCCAGGTTCTGAGCTGGGATGGTGCAGTGAGATAAATAACGGTGATGGATCAAGCCCTGATCTTTGGACTGGGTAAGAGTGGTCTGCTTAATTCAGACACTCTGTTCATCACCACCCCCTTTTCTGAATAATAATTTGAGTTGGGGCTTTCTGGTGCTAAGCACCGGCACTTAATTGGTTTCCTGTGCTTGGTACCGGCACCTAATTATCAACACCATACATAGAACAGTCTACCACATGGTGGCACTGTTCATCTAATTTAGAGATGAGCAGGACAACGGTTGTTTAGGAATACAATAAACATTAAAATAGTGCTAATCCCTGCCTCCCCAGCCATTCCTTTAGCTTTGGGGACATGGAATAATCTGAACTGTCGCATTTACATGCAAGAGAGATTATATTCTTGTGCATAGAAGCCCATTTAAAAAGAACTTTGCCATAATTCTCTGTTCACAATTTAGGGTGGCAGCAGAGTAAAGGTGGCAGAGCAGCTCACATTTAGAACTCATAATCTGGAAGCCTTAGTAGAAACTCACCATTACTTTGAAGATTTTCAAATTCGCAATTCAAAATCAAGTGGTGAGTTATTGTGCGACTTTAAATGCTCTGCTTCACACGAAGCTGCAGCTGGTTTGTTCCTTAGCCCACGGGCTCCAGCCTATGGGAAACCCGTCAGCATCCTCAGGAGCCAGCCCAGTGGTGGTTTGATGTTATTTGTGTCTTCATCATGTCCCACCAGTTGTGTGGTCTTCCAATGTGGCCCTCATGCGACTTTGCATAAAGTCTGTGAAATAATTGAAACCCTTGCTGCTGTTTTCGGCTAGAAGGCTGACTGCAGCTGGGGACCATGTGGGGAACCAGAATTGTCAAAGCCAATAGATCGAAGCTCTAAAATGGAGATCTACTGGCTTCGCTAATTCTTTTTTGAATTCCCATGTGTGTGTATCGTCAAGATGCACATGAACGCAAGCATGCAAAAAGCAAGGTGGGAATTATTTTTCTAATAAAGAAAACCCATTCCATGATGGCCACCAGCATCACGTTGCACGCATGCACATGTCAGAGCGAGTACGTGCACAAGCATTGTAACGCCGCACAAGGGGAGAGAGTAAACAAACACATGCACTCAAATAGAGTGACATAGAAAAAGAAAAAAAACTGTTTGTTAACTTCTAGGAAGATCGCTAGGGGAAAGCTGCAATGTCAGCATTGGAAGAATACAAGCCAATGAACCAGAATACTAGGGTATGTGGATTCGTAGAGCGTGGCTAGTCTCCAGTGAGGGTATCCAGGCACTGAGTAGGCCAAGCTGAGGGGGGAGGGGGGAATCATACCTGTTTTGACTGGAACAGCCATGCCTTGAGGTTCCTTTGGAAGTTCATGAGGGAGGGGAGATACTAAGGTGTTGTGGGAGGTCGTTCCAGGTCTTGACTGCGATCGTATGAGTAGAAGCGTCCTCCACTTCTAGTTTCCTTGATGTGAAGGAGGTAAACTCTTGCCTGGGATGCAGATTGAAGGTGTCTGTTGGGTTGGTAAAAGTTGAGGCAGTGGTTGAGGTATGCTGGACCAGTGTTGTGGAGAGCTTTGTAGGCGTGAGTGAGTAGCTTGAACTTACATCTTTCCTGGACTGGGAGCCAGTGGAGATGGCTGAGGTGTGGAGAGATTTGGTTATTTTGTGAGATATTCTAGGTGGTTTGGTGTCGGTGTTCGACATGGGATGGGATTCCCATGTAGAGGGCATTTCCATAATCAAGTCTACTTGTGATTAGAGCCTGGGTGACCGTTCATCTGGTGTTAAAGTGGGATCCACTTCCAAAACGTGCGTGACATTCGCAGGATGTGGAAGCATGATCAGGAGACAGCGTTGACTTGCCTGCTCAGGGAGAGGTTGGTGTCCATGATGATGCTGAGGTTCTTGGTATGGTCCCCAGGGTTGGGTGGCCAAGTTTGGAGAGCTACCAAGAGGTGTCCCAGAGGGAGTGGTTGTTGCTGAAAATTAGAACTTCAGTTTTGTCTGTGTTGAGCTGGAGTCAGTTGTTTTTCATCCAAGCCGCGACATTGCTCATGCAGTTGCCAAAGTTTGCCTTGGCCATGCTGGTTAAGTATGTAAGGGAGTGGATGAGCTGTGTGTCAATGGTGTACAGTACACTGTTGATGCTGTGGGCTCTGATGATGTCAGCGAGGGGCATCGCATAGATGTTGAAAAGTGTTTGGGACGGGGGACGATCCTTGAGGGACTTTGCAGATGAGTTTTGTGAGTTCTGAGGTGTAGGGGGAGTTTGACTAGTTGTGTTCTATCAATGAGGAAGGAGGGTATCCACTTGAGCACTGGTCTGCAGATACCTAAGTGCTGAAGCTTTCTGATGAGTGAGTTATGGGAGACTGTATCGGAAGCGGCAGAGAGATTGAGGACAATTAATGTGAGTGGTTCTCCTCGGTCAAGGACGCTTCTAATGTCATTGGTGCCTACAATGAGGGATGTTTCTGTACTGTGGTTGGTGCAGAAGCCAGATTGACAGCTGTCTAGCAGTTGATGGTGGTCTAAGTGGTCTGCGATTTGGGTGTTGATGGCTTTCTCCATGTCTTTAGCTGGAAAAGGCTGGAGCAAGATGGATCTGTTGCTACTGAAGGTGTTGCGGTCCACTGTTGGTTTCTGTAAAAGGGTGTTCACTTCTGCATTTATCCAGCAAAACAGGAAGAGGGTGGTGGCTATGGAGGTGTTACTGATAATGGTGAATGCGGGTGAGATGATGGTTCTTCCAAGGTTGTATATGAAGTGGGGGCATGGGTCTGGTTGGCTCCTGAGTGGATGGTGCTTATCAGGACAGTGGTGTCTTCATTTGAGAGGGGCTTTGAGTTGCTTGGCTGTTGTTTGGTGATGAGGGAGATGTCCTGCTGGGAGTTCGTATAGGTATGCTCTGGGTCGAATGTGTTGTAGATCTTGGCAATCTTCTGTTCGAAGAAGTTTGAGAGGTCGTTGCTGAGTGCTTGGGATAGGATGAGGTAGTTGGCAGCTACAGGATTGGAGAACTCCTTGACGATGATGAAGAGTTCTTTTTCGTTGTTGGGGCTGGCTTTGCATCTGAGAGTTAGGTCCTTTTTCTTTGCATCTTGAAGTTGTTGGCAGAGGCTTCGGGCGGCTTTGAATGTGGATCTTGCTTTGGTGTTTTTGTCAAGTCTCCATTTACTCTCAGGTTGTTGGTAGTGGCGATTGGATCCCCTAGGCCGTTCATGTACCAGCTGAGTCGTTTGTTGTTTTTGGAGGTCTTGTTTCTGCTGGGAGCAGAACGGTTGACACAGCCAGTGAGACATTTTTTGAAGAGCTTGGTGTCGACATCGAAGTTCCCTGTGTTGTATGAAGGGCGTTCCTGTAGGTTCTTGGTCCAGTTTTCTTCAAATATTTTGCCCCAGTGTATTGCTGCTGTTTGTGTTTTTCTGGTGGGGTGGTTTGGTGGGCAGGTATCTTGAGATGTTTGATGTAGTGGTCGGACCACGTGAGCAGGTTTGTGTGGGTGGTGGTGATCCTGTTGTTGGAGGGGAAAATAGGGTCAATAGTGTGACCAGCTGTGTGGTTTGGACCTTCCACAGGTTAGGTAAGTCTGCGTTTGCTGAAGCTTTCCAGGAGGACAATGGAGTTTTGGTCAGTGGTGTCTTCTAGGTAGATATGTAGATATAGAGGTCCCTGAGGAGGATGTAGTTGGTTGATCTGATGGAGAGGGGAGCAATGATTTCTGCGATGTGGTTGCAGAATTCTGTTCAGGTGCTCGGAGGACTCTAGGCGAGGGTTCCCTTCAGGGTGGTGTTAAAGTCTGTTTCTATTTTGCAGTGGATGTGTTCAATTAGGTGGGTGACGGAGTCTGTGGGGGTGTTGCAGTCAATCATGTTTTTGTAGAAGCTCAGAAGTCCTGGTTTGTGGGTTCAGTCCTTGTGTATGATTTTGGAGGTGGTGGGTTGGCTGCGGTGATGTCCAGGATAGAGGTTGGGTTAAGCCATGTTTTGGTCAGGTAGAGAAGATCAGTGTGTTGCTGTTGAGAAGGTCCCAGATTTCGGTTGAGTTTTTCCTAAGGGATTAGATGTTGAGGAGCATGGCGTACAGTTTGTGTGAGGTTGTGGTGGTGGAGTGTATCGGTTGTTTGGAGGTAGTGGTGTGGGCATCTGAGGTGTTGGGGGGGAAATTGCAATGGGTGCAAGAGAAAGGTCCTACTGTGGTCTGGGGGATGCGCAGCAACAGGATGTTTGCTGGTGTGTGTTGTTGAGGTCGCGGAGCATGGCAGAGAAGTAGTGGCAGCGTTTGTTGGCTTTGAAGGTGGCTGTGGTTGTGGTGTTGCATAGGATGGTCATGGGGCCAGGGTTCCTGGTGCTGGGCGCGGTGCCGGTGGAGACGAGCCTGCCTTCGCTGTGTGGTCACACTGCAGCCTGCATTAAGTAGGTCCTGGGTGGGCAGGGCTTCTGTTGGTGGGAAGAATGGTGAGCGGGGAAACCCAGGCTGCGGCAGTGTCACTTGGTCAAAAGGCGGCAACTGGATCAGGCTAGAACAGGCAGGAACCGGAGGCCACAGGCAAGTGGCTGGCTTGGTGTGCAGGTACTTACTAGTGTGGTCGTGCTGCGGCCTGCATTAAGTAGGTCCGGGATTTGGTGGGGCTTCTGTTAGTGGAAAGAACAGCGAGTGGGAAAACCTGGGGAAAGGCAGTGTTACTTGGTTAAAAGGTGGCAACTGGATCAGGCTGGAACAAGCAGGAACTGGAGGCCACAGGCAAGTGGCAGTCTAAGTGCCCAGGTGCCTACCTATTAGACCGAAGTGCTCCAGGGTGGAACATACACATGGAAAGGTAGGTTTTAAGCTTTATAGCTGAATCCCACCTCAATAGCCAACAAACCCGCTGGTTGTAGGTTTACAAATGCAATAATTCCACCAGAGTGGTACACATTCCATAACAGCAGATTCATGTTTTAAGGGTAAGAATGTACTACTCTTGTTCTGTTATGTCATGTGTTTTTGTAAAGTGCACTATCACTGAGTAGTTGTGTGTGCCTACCCCTGCTTAGGGTAGGTTGGTTAATTGAAAAGCCAAGTCTTCAGCTTTTTGCAGATTCAGAGATGATATGAGGAAGCTTTGATGTGGAGCGGGAACGATGTAGAAGAGCACCCGTCCTCCTGCTGTGGATCTGATGTATGCGTGGGATGTGTGCGACTAGATACCAGTATAGAGGGAGTTTCCATAGTCAACTAGCTGGTGACTTAAGCGTGAGTGACTGTTTTTCTAGTGTTGCTTGGGAGCCATTTGAAGATCTTTCTCACCATCTTCAGGTATGCAGAGACAAGATTCTTGATAATGTGGGTCAGGCAAGGGAGCCTCTCAATAAATTCTGCAAAGCAGGAATGTAAATTTACCCTCTCAGATATTTTATGCTCTTCTAAATTTGCATTAGGTTTGCATACATTAACAAATGGGGCCACAGGTGTGGTAAAAACTGAGGGGCAGATTTACAATTACTGGTGCATCCCTGCAAATTAGCAGGGATGCGCCAGTAATTGTGCGCCGCAGCTCCGCCACCCATGATGCGCCGCATTTGCAATGAGGCACACCATGTGGCAAATATGGCACAGATGCGTCACGCATCTGTGCCGTAAAAGCGGCGCATTGCTGGAGTTGCATCGCAAGCACGACTCAGCTCCAGCAATGCTTTGGGGGGCCCTATATGGACAATGCTGCGTCAAGCCTTACCCCTGCTTCAAGCAGGCGAAGGGTTTTGACGCAGCATTGGCCTAAAAGTGACTAAGTGAAATCTTGTAGATTTCACTCAGCCACTTTTAGGAGGCGTTCCTGCGCAGGTATGCCCCCCCCCCCTGCTCCGGAACGCCTCCTTATGGCGCAGGGCTTTACAACGTGACGCATCTCCCAGATGCGTCACGTTGTTAATACCCCGCACCATGGTGCATCTTTTGCGCCGCCGCTGCGTCACAAAAGTGACGCAACGGCGGCGCAAAAGAGGCGCAAGGGGCTTGTAAATCTGCCCCTGAATATATAATCCAGGGTGGAGTAAGTAAGAATGAAGCAGTGTTTAATGGAGACAGTACTACGCAGCATATTGAAAAGTATCTTAGATCGCACATTTCCATGACAAATATTTACAGTTTTAGGCAAAGGGAGGTAAAGTGATTTGCCCAGAATCAAACAATTTGTGGTCAAGTGCAGAAGTGCAGATTGCATGTGAGCAACTAGAACAAACCTTCACCCTCCTCTCATTATTTTCACTTTTCGTCGTGCACTTCTTCAAATACTGCACTTCTCAATTTCAGAAAGAACAAGCAACAAGGAAGGGGACAGTTAAAAGCATAACACAAAAAAAATGAGTGGAAACCACCTCACATAGTTTAAAACACGAATAATAAAACAAACGCTAACTTAAGCCTGAAATCAACAAATGATATATATTTTTTATTCAATTTCGTGTATAGTTTACCTGGAGAAAATATCTTTCAGTGTTTGTTGCAGCTCGAAATATAAAAGATATTCCCTGTTAGGTTGCCATGGTAACAGGTGCTCCAGATTTCTCTCGCGCTTCCAGCGCTAGTTGTCGATAATAAGTTGCAGCATTATTAATGTGTTATACTTAATATTCATTATCAATGACTTATGTTGCTGTTAAGATACCCACTGAGACGGCTCGGAGCATTGAGACGGCCCTGGGGATGCCAGCGTCGAGCGTCATCTCGCTGAGCCATCCCGTAGGGGAACAGTACAGGAGCACGAAACCTTGATTAATGAAATCACTGCTCCAGAGCTGGAAGGTGCCCAGTCAGCAGAAGAGGCGCTCGTGTTGTCATGTTGTTGAGCTAGTGATAGCAGAACGTGTTAAACTGACAAGAGGAGAAAGATCAGGAATAGCAGAGGACGAGTCCCATATAACTTGCCAGCGTCCTCACTGGACAAGGAATATTGTGTACATGATTCAGAGCTGTCCTTTATGTAAAGAACAGCGGTGTGGAAGCAGCTGTAAGGAAGACTTGGTGAATTCTAGACTCTCTCTTACTCTACCCCTCCTTGCATCATCTGACACCTCTTTTACTATACCGATCCCCCAAAACAAACCTTTCTAAACTCTCCCCTCTGACTCTACCCCTCCACATCCCTTTTTACTCATCCCAAGCCTCCCACTACCGCTATGATGTCCCAAAAAAATAATTAAATCCTTCACTCTTCTATCCCTCCACTATCCTTTTCAATAAAAATAACAGGCTAAAATGTGCACTTCTCAAATGTCATATTTCACTATACTAATTCACAACGAATCCTTTATGGGTTTCGGAGTAGAGCGCTACTCAGCTTCAACACCCTATCAGGGGTAACAAGCGCTAATTAAATGCAAACTTCTTTTCCCTCTTCTATCCCGCCGCTATCCTTCTCACTCCAAACAACTGACTAATATCCAACACTCAAATTACTTTCATATTTCACTATACTAATTCAGCGCTAATCCTTTATGGGTTTCTGGTGTAGCCTGCTACGTGCCAAAAAAAAAAGTGCTTCAACACCCCATCAGGGGTAACAAGCCTTATATAAATACAAACCTTTTTTTCCCTCTTCTATTCTTCCGCTATCCTTCTGAATCCAAATAATTGACTAACCCATCCACCACTTAAATCACTTTCATATTTCACTATACAAATTCAACACTAATCCTTTATGGGTTCTGTAATAGCGTGTTACTCGCTGATAAAGCTCTTTCATGCCTCGTATGGGGTAGTAAGCGCTATACAAATGCAATTACAATACAATACAATACTGAAGCCATCCAGATTCAGAAAATGCTGCTGCTTGTAGCGTCTCCTGGTAGCATCCTTTAGCGGTCTCCTCCCTGAGGCCTTATGTCTCTCTCATCCTTAGATACAGGCCCGCAGCATATGTATATGTTTAATGGAGCATCGCGCTTAATAACGGCCCTGCATTCAAGATTGGCAATGGTGGTGCATTCTCTCCCAGACCTTTGTAGAAAAGGCTACATATTGCAAGGTTCATGCAAGATTTTAAAACACACAATTTTTGTTGGTACTTCTCAGGTTGAGCCTATCAGATGGTGCCCGCTGCCTAACAGACCTATTCTGAACGTACTGTAGTCTCGCAGTCCACAAGTAGCTTACCATTGGTTGGCTCTGTTGTCACTCTAATGCTCTTGCTTCTTATTCAATGACCTAAACAAAGCCACATTTGAAATAATTTAATAGAAGGAGAGGTTGAAGTCAGACGAGTTTTAGCTAACGCCACCTTTATTTTCAGGAAAGTGTAAAAGTCCAAATTATTGAGAGAGAACTGTTGGGATAAGGTAGAAAAAGGAAGTGGATCTCCATTGGAGTCATACAAATGATGCACTAAAGTTATCCCTTTGTTAGCCCAATACAATATCAACCCAGGGTCAATAATAATTTTAATACGAGGATTGTGCCACAGCGAGGACCATCTTGATTTATGAATAGGAATAGCAACTCGCCTATCAACTTGTTTAATTGCTGCAATGGTATCTAAGATGATAGAACGTGAGAAAGGGATAGAAAGAGTAGAAGTAGTTAGACAAGATAAGGGTAGTAAGGGAGAAGCAATACTCTGCTCAATGAAGAGCCAAGAAGGAGTATGATCAGGACGCGAAGAAAGCCAAAGCGCCCCCTGCGAGGCCAAAAAAGCAGTTTGATACTTTTCCCAATCAGGAAAGTTACAACCACCCAACTCGTAAGGTTTCTTCAAATATTTAGGTGCAATTCGAGCCCTCTTTTGATTCCAAAGAAACTTAGAAGTAAGGGAGTTTATCGCATGAAAAAAGGAAGAGGAAGGTTTCACAGGGATCATTGAAGAGACAAAATTAATAATAGGGGTAATCATCATTTTTATAGTTTGAAAACGGCCCCACCAAGAAATATATTTAGGAGACCAATTCTCAAAAAGCTGACGTACTTTAGTAATAGTCTGAGCCTCATTATACGCAACAGTATCATAAAGAGTACTGCAGAACCCGATACCCAAGTATTTAAGCTGTTTAGATTGCCATTTAAACCCTGCAGAGCCCATATGAGCCGGAAAGCAGTAAGCGTTTAAAGGAAACATTTCCGTTTTGTCCCTATTGAGGGTATACCCAGAAACGCCCGAAAAAAGAGAAATGGTATCCGAAATCGCGGGAATGGCCCGTTCAATATCTTCAGAAATAATAAGAACATCTTCTGCATATGCAGCAGTTTTAATACAATGGGAGCCAAAAGTAAAACCTTTGATGTCTGGATGGATGTCAATTAATCGAAGCAACGGATTAATAGAAAGTAAAAACAAAAGAGGGGACAAAGGTCAACTTTGCCTGGTACCTTGGCGAAGATTGAAAAAAGAGGAAGTGGAACCATTGAATATAATATTTGCTCTAGGCTGGGCATATAAGGACATAACCATATTAATAAACGAATCACCCAAGTTATGTGCAGAAAGAACCGCATGTAAAAAAGGCCAAGAGACCTTGTCAAAGGCCTTTTTGGCGTCTAAGGCCAATGCAGCAGCTGGAAGGGAAGCGCATTTGGCAGCACCCAAAACATGACAAAAGGTACGGATATTATCTCTCGCTAGTCGGCCCTTGACAAAACCAGTCTGAGAAGGGTGAACAAGCTTAGGAATAAGGGATTCTAAACGCTTAGCCAAAATTTTGGCAAAGATTTTTGCTTCCATATTAAGGAGAGAAATGGGACGAAAGTTTTTGGGGTCTGAATGATCCTTGCCCTCCTTAGGAATTACAACAATGGTGGCATCCGCAGCCGACCCCGAGACCGACCCTTGTTGGATGAAAGAGTCAAAGACTACTTTAAGACGAGGGACAACCACAGAAAGAAAGGTTTTATAAAACAGGATAGGAAAACCGTCTGGCCCTGGGGCTTTCCCGGGCCTAGTAGCTTTAATGGCAGAAATGATTTCTTCAGAGGTAATCTCACCACCTAACTTCAGGCTATCATCAGTGGAGATCGATTGAAGAGGAATCGTTTTGAGAAACTCCTGACATTGAACAAAATATGATTGATTAGTGGGAGTATATAGTTTACTGTAGAAGTCCCTAAAGACATTGAGAATTTCCTTGGTCTGAAATTTGGTATCACCAGAGCTGTCAGTAATTGAGGTGATTTGAATGGATTTGACATTAGATGCTTGATATTTCAACGTCGCCGCCAAAACTTTACCTGCACGGTTTTTCAACAATAAGCGCTTGGATTTCTGGGCCTGAACCCCAATGTGAGCCCGCTTCGTAACAATGGTGTTGTAGGAATATTTCAGATTCTTAATAGTTTGTAAATGGGTTCTATCTTTAGAACTTCGGAAGAGAATTTCCTGTTGTTTAATTTTGTCTGCTAAAGTTTTAAGCTCTTTTTTGGCAGCAGAATTCCTCCTAGCCATGCATTGAATAATGGAGCCCCGAAGAGAGCATTTAAACGCATCCCATAAAACTACGGGAGAACTAACCGACCCATCATTATCAGCAAAGAAGTTCTCAATTTCAGTCATTAATGCCAGAACTTGGGAATCATCATAAAGAATTTCTGTGTTTAATCTCCAAGAACCGGGACCTTTTTTCGTAACAAAAGAGGAAAGAGAGAAGGAAACAGCTGCATGATCACAAACAAGAATAGGATGAATGAGTGGGGAGGATGAAGCCTGAACAAGAGACGAATGAACTAAGAGGTAGTCAATACGAGAAAAGCTTGAGTGTGGAGAAGAAAAGAAAGAGAAATCACTACCAGATGGGTTATGAAGCCGCCCGAGATCTTGAAGCTGAAGAGTGGAGCGCATGTTTAACATTTGTTTATGCGCCCTAGAAGACCGAAACTGAAAGGCAGAATTTCTATCCAACAGAGGGTCCATAGGTAAATTAAAATCACCGCCAACAATTAAATTGCCCTGATGAGGATTATCTACCAACTTTTTCGTAATCGTACGCCAGACCACCGGGTCATCACAATTCGGAGCATAAATATTGAGAACATATATGTCATTAGCACCAATAGAAAATCTAGACAATATCCATCGACCCTCAGAGTCATGTCCAGCAGAGACCAACGATAATCCAGAAGTTTTGGAGATCAATGTAAGCACACCATTCTTTTTTACCAGAGGCATCAGAACACGCAACATCAAGCACCCATTCTTTCCTCAGGCACAAAGCCTGAGGAAAGAATGTAAGAAATTTTCGTTTCCTGTAAAAAACGAGATCAGAAGAAAGAGATTTACAATAATCTAAGATTTTTGATCTCTTTACCGGGTGATTTAATCCTTTAACATTCAGGGACACAACATTCAACTCAGGCATAAGTGTGCAACAACAAAAAATCCAAGAAAAATGGTTAATATAAGGAGAAGTAATATACCAAAACAAACAGGCAAAGACCACCTCTGAAAAAGGAAAAGGGAAGAGCCGCCCCAGAAGACCCAAAAGGAAGAAAAGAGAAGCAGAAAGGGGAAGAGAGAAAGAAAGAAAAAAGAACCCACCAGGGGAGGTCTAAAAGAGACCAAATTCATACCAGGGGGAACATGGGAAGGGAAGCAGAAGACCATCGAGAGAACTTGGACGTTAAAGTTTAGAAACCCTAAAAAATAAAATCTACAGTATAGAGAATAAGGCAAAAAGCGTACAATGGAGTAATTTGCTAATCAAAATAAAAGAACACCTTTGAAAAAGTAAGTATTTAAAAACAGCCTAAGAGCAATAAGAGGTATTTAAAATAGAAAAAACAGCAATTATTTCCAACCAATTGTGATAACATAGGTATATATTGCATAAAAATTGTATATCTATAGCACTATGGAGAGGAATACCTAAGTAAAGGTAAGCAAGATATCATTAACCACATATGTAAAAGGGAATTAAACCTAATAAACTCTTATAATTCATCAACCAGAGTAAAACTTGTAGAGAAATTAGGAGTACAAAAATAACAATAATGCACTATAGATATTGTATAACTGATGATAAGATCAGTAGAATATACAAGAAAAATGAAAAGCTACAGTAAGCACATAATGAGACTAATCAAACATAGAACGATTAATAGAATGCTACAATACAAAGACATAAAATGTCCAAAACGTAACAATGTGCAAGAAAAAAACAAAGTGTAATCACAGACCACCGATTGAAAGAAGGGAATGTCAGAGAAATAATGAGCGGAACCCACAAAACAAGGAACCAAATAGAAGCCTAGTGACAAAAACAAAGAACCGAAGAAGAAGACAAAGGAGATCTCAAAGAAACCACCTACATATTAAACATCACAAAGAACTATCAATGACAAGGAGCAATCCAAACAGTGACCAGAGTGCCAACACGAAGATAGATGAAAGACAAATTTAAATGAAAAAATAGAACATACCAACAATGGGAACGCAAAGATATGTAGAACAGAGAAACGCAAATGACAGCTAACAACACGGCCAATAAAAGAGAAGACGACAACACGTCCGAAACGGACGAACAGTTACAAAAATAACATGTGTCGAAGGACCATGACTCAAGGTATCAGGATTGACGACGTCAAAATATGAGAAGATACGATATCTGAAGAGATAAAATGAGCCAAACACAACATGTAACACTGAAACAGTGGAACATATCGGAAGAAAAGAGCTAATAGATTACATGAACAAGAAACACTCAGAATCAGGAACCAGAAGGGCCAGGAGCAAAAGAAGAATCCATCTGCGATTCAGACTGATTATCCCAAAAATTGGAAAGGTCAGAGGGTTCATCAAAAATTTTTGAGCGGCCTTTGAATGTAATTCGAAATTTGGAAGGTCCAGCAGAAGAGAAAGGGATGTTCATGTCTACAAGACGTTTCCGCAGGTTAAGAAAACCCTTTCGTCGAATCACAGTATCTCTGGCAAAATCTTGAGAAATAGAGATGCGATGGCCCTCCCAAGATACCGACTTGACCTTTCTCATATGAGCCAATATTTGTTCTGAATGCTGGTGACGTAGCGGTTTAAAAATTACCGCTCTTGGACTTGTCGCAGATTTAGACCTGAAGAAAGGAACACGATGAGCTCTCTCAATCTCAAAGTCTCTCGAAAATGAAATCTGTAAAGTAGCAGGAAGCCATTGTGAAATAAAGTCAACCATCGAGGGGGCTGACTTCTCCGCCTCCTCAGGGAGACCAAAAATTCGTAAAGTACTTCTTCTGTTACGATCTTCCTGCTCCGTGAGGTCTCTCCGTAGAGAAAGCATAGATCGTTCCATCTGTTGAAGAGACCGTGAATGTTGATGGGCAACATCCTCCACACCACTAATCCGAGATTCTGCAGCATTGACCCTAACAGACAGCGCCTTAAAGTCATTTCTGATCGCCGCCACTTCGACTTGTAAGAGATCAGTATTAGTTTTAGTAGATTGGGCGATATCATGAACTGCATTTAGACGCGAGAGAATGGTATCCAAAGTGGTAGTAGGGTCCTTTGAAGAAGACTCTGGAGTAGGAGATTGTTGTTTGAGCCGCTTGAGGGCACCTTTAGAATCCTTAGCAGGAGGACCCATGTTGTCCGCCATAGGAACAGCACACTTTGAAAGGACAAAAATGAACCCCTGACTAAGTATGTGGAGAAAATGATAGCAAAGCAGTTGTAAGAAAAATAGCAATCAAAAAATGATGAGACGTCAAGTTAGGAACCACTGGCCGTATTAGTAGAACCAGAATGGCCGTCAATAATATATGAGGAAAAACACAGACATGGAATAATCCTCAAAGAGTCATAGAGAAACAAGACTCCAGGTAGCCGACAACCTCGCAATCAGGTTGAACAGACCTCATGCCAAAGCAATCCCAAGGCAGAAGCAAAAGAGCAGAGGGAGACCACTGAGGCAATCCACTCGGACTCCCCATGCAAATAGAGTCATTAAAATGTCAGCATATGGGGAAAACGCTGTTAAAAATCCAGTCACTATAGAGGGGACTTGTAAATATGGTAAATGTCACCTCAAAAGCGTCAGCCGTTCATCTTCCATAAATGCGCCATAGTGTCTGGAAGAAAAACACGAGCAACGCCCCACAGGAAACAAAATGGCGTCCGCTCGTGAAATCCAGTGGGCAATACTTCAAATCACTGGAAAAAGACTTTCCTGCCGCCTTCAACGATGTCCGCCCATTCCACCACGTTCCGGGCACTTTCCGACTTAAAAATGCCGAGTTCGGAAGATAAATGTCGCTGAAAGGGACTCCAGAAACATCCCGACAGCCGCCGCCTCCCCGGAGCTCGAGCGCCGACCGCCATCACTTAGCGGTGCGCAAGCCACGCCCTGAAGTGCTTTTTAAAGAAAAAGAGCCCTTATCTGGGACCCCTTACTCCCACACCATTAACTGTAGGTTGTGCATGACCAATGTATGTCTGTAAAGAATTTCTTTTAAAAAGTACAAAAAAATAAGCATTTCAAAATACTAGAGGGAAAGCAAATGAATGTTCTATGGTATCTCAAAAGCTGTACATGGATCTTGTGTATCCTGAGAAAAGCTTTTCTGTGGGATGCTTGACTTAGTCATCTAAGAAAATAGTTGATTCTCAAGCCTCAGCCTGAAGTCTATTGTAACTTGGTTGGTAGTTTTTCTGTCTAAGACTTTCTCCTCTGTGTAATGAAAGGTAAGTTTGTTTATGATTGGTGCATCAGGATAGATTGCTTTGCTGTTAAATGCTGAACCTGGAATCTCTCTGTAATCTTAGAGCTAACTCCAGTACCACATGCCTGACCTTGTGAGTGCTCTGTAACATTTAAGAATAACTTTGCTGTTAGAAGGCTAAGATTGTGAGGCATGTAAGTGACACATTTATTTCTTAGATGAGCTGATCTTGAAGTAAACAGTAAGCACAAGGATAGCTCAGTTGTCATTGGCTGAATCTGTCAAATCTGTGTAACTTGAGGAATGCTTCTCTTCTCAGAGGCCAACCTCTAGATCTGTGTAAGCCAAGGGATAGCTTTGTTGCAGACACCTACCTCTAGAAGGCCTGTTTGTCCAAAGAGACAGCTTTGATATCCTATCCTGTGCATAAAATGAACCAAGGTTTGCCCTGTTGTTAGAAGCCAGACAGTGTGAGACCTGTGTGGACTTTTGCCATGAGAGTTGGCAGAACGAGATACCGACAGTCACTCTGTAGACTGCAATGCAGCGCCTGCGTGGGAATATGCGGTTTACGTATGTTTACTGCACTAGTAAATATAACCTCCCACGGCAGAATGCTTCAGCTAAGATGCTGCTCCTTCTGCAGCCCCAAAAAGTGATTTCTGCCGCCTATGCTGCACACACGAGCCTATATTTCAACGCCGTAAAGGTGTGGCGCGCTCTGTGTGTGGATGTGAAATGCGCAGTGGACACAAATGTGTTCCTGAAAGAGGTTAAAATGACCCCATATTTTGGTGAGTTTACTTTAATTAGCCAACTCCTACAGATGTTTCATATTAGAGTCTGTGCCTGAGGCACAATAAATACCTCCTTTTAGTTGGGTTTGTTTGTGTTGGGCATTGTCTTCCTTAGAATGGTTTACAGTTCCTGTTATGGTGTGCTGGCATTGACAGGGCTTCCAGCAGCCCTCCGAGTTGTTTTTGTATGTCTTAAGTAGGACACCAGTTCCTTAACTCCAAGACTTAAACATACAATTTGCCTGCCCCATCTACTTCAAGCTGAAGAGTGGCCTTCAAGCATTTGCAAACTTGCTGAGTATTCTTTATGGGTATTTGGGATGTTAAGACATTAGCATATATGGTTGTAGTCTTAGGGGTTATTAGTCTAGTACTAGGTGAGCGATCTGTAGTATTTTAGGGTATTTTGTATTTTTTCATAGGGGTAATTAGTTGAGTACTAGGTCAGCTCATGAAGTGTTTGATACAAGGTGATTGCTTCTGTGTGCCTGAGTGCTTAATTTGTGAAATAATAAGTGCCGGTGCCCAATGTTTTCTCAGAACCCCACAGCTGGCGCTGACGAATGTTGGGACTGCCAAACCCAATAGTGCGCAGTCGTGATTCCACCTCATGCCTCTTTAATCCACAACCACAACTTTCCTGACACTTTAGTTTACTCTTGCAAGTTCTTTTCCATCCCTTCTTTCTTTCTTCGACACAGTTTTGCATCTTTCTCCTCCACCTTCTTTCTCTCTTCTGTGTTGTTCTTTCTCTGCTCTGAGTCAAAGTCTAATGAGGAAAAATAAATGCAGGTCCCACAACTGAGTGTTAGTGCCCTCTCCTGCAACCACCAGTAGAAATTAAGAACTATCAGAGACCCATACAAAGGAAGCTGTAGTGAATGTGCATTACAGATTAACATCGAATGTCACAGGGAACGTCATTTGGGTCTGCCCCCAAAATGTGTGATGGTTAGTTACATTTTAGTATATGATAATCCTTCTGCCAAATTTCACCACTTTTACTATTGTAACATTGTATATGCTAATCACAGAACATATTATAATTAATGAATAAATATGCAACTCTCAAGGTTTCTCTGTTTTATTCTTATTACACGTCTTCCATACCCGTTAAGCTTCTCTGGTATTTCTGCCGCTGACCGCGCGACACGCAGGGGAGCACGGGCGGGACAGCGCCCTAGTCCCACACGGCGGGCGAGCAGAGCCCTTAGCGCGGCACACCTCCCTGAGCCGACCTCCTTACGCTAGCAGCCAATAGGGAGGGCTCACCTGGGTGATGGGGGCGTTCCTTATGGTATAAAGCGGCGCAGCAACTATGCTCGGCCTCTCTTTCCCGCCAGGATTCCCTTAGGCTCTGCGCTGATCCCACCCTGAACCCTGACCCAGCTGCAGAGCGGCGGGGTAAAAGTTGTGAATCTTTTAATGGTCATGTTTTATGTTGCAGGCTGAGTCACAGGGCGATCTGGAAGCAGATGGACAGTAGGGGTACCTCTGCGGCATAAGGATACAGTCTAGATACCTCTGCCTGGCACGGTAAGGGTGCCTGAGCCAAGAACCTGGAGCTGAAGGAGGTTCCAGGAAACAGCGTCGGCGCCCCGTTAGTCCTTCGGGCGGTCGGGGGGCCTGAACCGATTGGGGGTGTGCCTCATCGCTCCGCCCTGACAGGGGGGGCGGGAGTATAACTAAATGGTAATTTACTGCACCGTCAGAGCATCGTCTCGCCGTACAAGATGGCTCCTTAGGCATGCGGGTCAGCGAGGGGCTGCCGCATTGGATCGCCTGTAAGATGACCCACCTTAACAGCTACCTGTGTTGTACGAAATAAACCTGCAGCACTGCTTTCCCACAAATATGTTTCATGAGTTTCCTTGGTATGTAAGTGGATAATGTGCATTGCGGGGCGAGCGCTGGCGGTGTGGGCACTATGTTCTGTGTTTGCAAGCGCTTATATCTCATCTGCTAGTCCAATCTACATCATGTACGTAGTCATGCGTAAAGTTAGTATTCCATAATTGTATTGATCTGTGAGTAAATTAATATTTCTCTGTTGTTTTTTGCTTTTGGTCTTGCAGAGCTTGCATTGACCTATTTGGTTACAAATGCTTTGATTCCGTGATTGCGTAATTCATTCTGCTGTGCTATGAAGTAGCAGCCATCAAAGAGCGGAATAACAGATCTATAATAATAGGGGGCCCATCTTATGCAGCGCTACCCATAATACATTTGTTATCTGTAAGTAGTATAGACATAATAGTCAGACCCAGCCTTTTTGTTACATCTGTAGCACTGTGAACATAAAGGAAGGCCCACCTTCTGTAATGCAAAAGATAGCTTTAGTGTTTTGCTTCCAACACCACACATGTAATAGGAAAGGTCTCTTCAGTTATAAAGATACATTTTCTGGTATGCGTCGAACTATTCTTGGAAGGCGCGAGGTTACTGTTGTGAGTAGGAGCCGCGACTAGAAAGGTAAGATAAGTGGGAGGAGCCTCTGCACACTTCCCCTCTGTCACAGAGCCTGCCTATCTGTTGGCCTCTATTTTCTTCTTTCATTTTACTCCACTTTCAAACCTGTTTGGGGTTAATCGAAAAGTGGGCACCGACTCCAGACCATTTTCACATTTCATTCAAAACTGTAAGCCTCTCCAACTCTACTGCCGCGCGCATCTTTATGTGGAAACGCGCCACTGCTCCCCCCTCTCCCAGGTTACATGCTCTTCTTAATTTAACTGACCATAGTCTGGTTAATCGTCTCATAAATAAATCATAAAATACTGATATCCAGCTTATTCTACTCGTTTCTTTTTCTTTCAGCAATCCATTACAGTGCATGTATTTTCTAGTTCTCCCTTTCGTGTGCTGCTTCAACCCCGCACATACCTATCTCCTCTCCGCGGTGTGTTGCTCCCTATCCCTCACAGCTTGTCGGTGAATGCATAGCAGCAGGGATATCTTTTCTGGGTATGGCTGAAAAGCACACTTCCAGGGCTATTTTGTATTGTCGTCTACATTTTGCATTTTGCATGAAAGCAGAAGCTTTGCCCTACAAAGGCTTTTATGGAACAGGGTTAAAGGACATCTGATGCACTCACTCAGATGGTGTCTGAGGCAGAAGGGGTACTTCGCATGACACTTCCCCGGAGATTCCCAAATCTGCTATATTATGTATTAAAGTACATACAATCAGTTTTCCACAACCAAACTCTAAATCCCATTGATTAAGTGGAAGTTTAAAAGTAGAGGTGTGAAGTCACAGAGTCCACTGAGTCACAACTTTGTGATTTTTCTAAATATTTCAAGCTTGGTGAAATGCACCGTCGCTGAAGTTCTTTTAAAAGAAAAAGTGCCCTTATCTGGGAACCTTTCATCCCACACCTTAAACTGGTGAATGACCAATGTATGTCTGTAAAGAATTTCTTTAAAAAAGTACAAAAAAAATAAGCATTTGAAAATACTGGAGGGAAAGCAAATGAATTTTCAATGGTATCTCAAAAGCTGTACATTGATCGTGTGTATCCTGAGGAAAGCTTTTCTGTGGGATGCTCGACTTCGTCATCTATGAAAATATTTGATTCTCGAGACTCAGCCTGAAGTCTATTGTAACTTGGTTGGTACTTTTTCTGTCTACGACTTTCTCCTCTGTGTAATGAAAGGTACGTTTGTTTATGATTGGTGTATCAGGATAGATTGCTTTGCTGTCTAATGCCTGAACCTGGAATCTCTCTGTAATCTTAGAGCTAACTCCAGTACCACATGCCTGACCTTGTGAGTGCTCTGTAACATTTAAGAATAACTTTGCTGTTAGAAGGCTAAGACTGTGAGGCATGTGTTGCCCAAGTGACACATTTATTTCTTAGATGAGCTGATCTTGAAGTAAACAGTAAGCACAAGGATAGCTCGGTTGTCATTGGCTGAATCTGTCAAATCTGTGTAACTTGAGGAATGCTTCTCTTCTCAGAGGCCTCAACTTCTAGATCTGTGTAAGCCAAGGGATAGCTTTGTTGCAGACACCTACCTCTAGAAGGCCTGTTTGTCCAGAGAGACAGCTTTGATATCCTATCCTGTGCATGAAATGAACCAAGGTGTGCCCTGTTGTTAGAAGCCAGGCAGTGTGAGACCTGTGTGGACTTTTGCCACGAGAGTTGGCAGAACGAGATACCGACAGTCACTCTGTAGTTTGCAATGCAGCGCCTGTGTGGGAATATGTGGTTTACGTATGTTTACTGCACTAGTAAATATAACCTCACACTGCACAATGCTTCAGCTAAGATGCTGCTCCTTCTACAGCCCCAAAAAGCGATTTCTGCCGCCTATGCTGCACACACGAGCCTAGATTTCAAAGCCGTAAAGGTGTGGCGCGCTCTGTGTTGTGTGAAATGTGCAGTGGACACAAATGTGTTCCTGAAAGAGGTTAAAATGACCCCATATTTTGGTGAGTTTAGTTTAATTAGCCAACTCCTACAGATGTTTCATATTAGAGTCTGTGCCTGAGGCATAATAAATACCTCCTTTTAGTTGAGTCTGTTTTTGTTGGGCATTGTCTTCCTTAGAATGATTTACAGTTCCTGTTATGGTGTGCTGGCATTGACAGGTCTTCCAGCAGCCCTCCGAGTTGTTTTTGGATGTCTTAAGTAGGACACCAGTTCCTTAACTCCAAGACTTAAACATACAATTTGTCAGCCCCACCTACTTCAAGCTGAAGAGTGGCCTTCAAGCCCTTGCAAACTTGCTGAGTATTCTTTATGGGTATTTGGGATTTAAAGAAATTAGCATTTATGGTTGTTAGTTTTAGGGGTTATTAGTCTACTACTAGGTGAGCGATCTGTAGTATTTTAGGGAATTTTGTATTTCCTCTTAGGGGTTATTAGTTGACTACTAGGTCAGCTCATGAAGTGTTTGATTCAAGGTGATTGCTTCTGTGTGCCCGAGTGCTTAATTTGTGAAATAATAAGTGCCGGTGCCCAATGTTTTTCTCAGAACCCCACAGCTGGCGCTGACGAATGTTGGACTGCTAAACCCAATAGTGCGCAGTCGTGATTCCACCTCACGCCTCTTTAATCCACAACCACAAATTTCCTGACACTTTACTTTACTCTTGCAAGTTCTTTTCCATCCCTTCTTTCTTAGGCTTAGGGAGGCAGGGGTTACTGAGCCGGCCCTGAGTCTCCTCAACTCCTTTCTCCTTGATAGGGAACAGAGAGTGATGCTTGGAAACTACCTCTCCCCTGCCAAGTCATTGCAATGCGGGGTGCCACAGGGGTCGGCACTAAGTCCAACCCTGTTTAACATCTACGTGGCCCCCCTTGCTAGACTTGTAAGATCGCAGGGGATGGAGGTGGTATCTTACGCCGATGACACCCAGATCATGGTGTCACTGGCTCATTCCTCTGTCACGACATCCGCCTTCAGCTTCAGGTCATGCATGCAGCATGTGGCAGATTGGATGATTATCAACTCCCTGAAGCTGAACGGCGACAAGACAGAGGTCTTGGTCTTTGGGAAGGACCAAGATGTTTGGTCGAGTGAGTGGTGGCCTTCCTCTCTTGGCACCTGCCCCACCCCCTCCCAATCAGCCAAAAATCTCGGCATGGTCTTTGACACCTCACTCTCGATGTCTCTACAAGTGAATCGGACCGTGGCCACTTGCTGGGGTGTGATCAGGATACTCAATAGAATCCGTAGCTATCTCTCCCTTCAGGCGCGCAAACAGATTGCAGTCGCTCTTGTTGGCTCCAGGTTAGATTACTGCAATTCCTTATACATGGAGTCCAACAAGGGCCTTATACATCGACTGCAAATCGTGCAGAATGCTGCAGCGCGCTTTGTTTTGGCTCTTCCTAAGACACCATCTGCCACCACTGCGAGGAGAGATCTTCATTGGCTCCCTGTTCAGCACAGAATTTCTTTTAAAATTTTGTGTTTGACGTATAGAGAACTTGCAGATTGCTCAAAGGGTGCTATTAGCTCTTTACTCACCCGCTACTCTCCAACAAGATGTCCCCGATCTGCGGGATTATTCCAACTTGTTGTTCCGCGATTCAGGCTGACCAGATGGGGAGCCAGGGCTTTTTCCGTTGTTGCCCCTCAGCTCTGGAACGCTATTCCAATTGAGATTAAAACCCTACCCTCAATGGATTTGTTCAAAAAGGCCTTAAAAACGTGGTGCTTTTCCAGAACCTATTAATGATGGACTGCTATGCCATGGTTATGAGCTGGTATTTATGAAGTAGGCGCCTTGACGCCCATTGGGCTAAGTTCGCGCAGGACAAGACTCCTTTCATTTCATTTAATTTCATTTCTTTCTTCGACACAGTTTTTCCATCTTTCTCCTCCACCTTCTTTCCCTCTTCTGTGTTGTTCTTTCTCTGCTCTGAGTCAAAGTCTGATGAGGAAAAATAAATGCAGGTCCCACAAATGAGTGTTAGCGCCCTCTCTTGCAACCACCAGTAGAAATTAAGAACTGTCAGAGACCCTTACGAAGGAAGCTGTAGTGATTGTGCATCACAGATTAACATCGGGATGTCACCAGGGGACGTCATTTGGGTTTGCCCCCAAAATGTGTGATGTTTAGTTACATTTTAGTTTATGATAATCCTTCTGCCAAATTTCACCACTTTTACTATTGTAACATTGTATATGCTAATCACAGAACATATTATAATTAATGAATAAATATTCAACTCTCAAGGTTTCTCTGTTTTAGTCTTATTACAAATGTCTTCCGTACCCGTTAAGTTTCTCTTTGGTATTTCTGTTCTGTGTTTGCAAGCGCTGATGTCTCATCTGCTAGTCAATCTACATCATGTTCGTAGTCATACCTAAAGCTACTTTTCTGCAATTGTATTGTTCTGTGAGTAAATTAATTTTTCTCTGTTGTTTTTTGCTTTTGGTCTTGCAGAACTTGCATTGACCTATTGGGTTACAAATGCTTTGATTCCGTGATTGCGTAATTCATTATCTTGTGCAAGAAGTAGCAGCCATCAAAGAGTGGAATAACAGATTTTATATATATATATACATATATATATATATATATATATATATATATATATATATATTCCATACAATCCAAAATTAGACGCGCACTCAGAGGTAGAGTGATACAGTGTCGCTTTATTTGCTGTAACGCGTTTCGGAAGCCAAAACTCCCTTGCTGTGCGAGCAAGGGAGTTTTGGCTTCCGAAACGCGTTACAGCAAATAAAGCGACACTGTATCACTCTACCTCTGAGTGCGCGTCTAATTTTGGATTGTATGGAAAATAATTGGCTGGCGGGGCTCTGCCAGCCGTGAACGCGCCACCGGACTATGGGAGGTTTCACCGTGAAAGAGCCGTGAGAAGCAAACATATATATATATATATATATATATATATATATATATATATATATATATATATATATATATATATGCGCAAATGCAGCTCTCTCACTAAACCAGCGCAGCAGCCGCCACAGCAATGATAGGAAAGAAAGCCACGCCACTCCAACGTCCGTTATGGGCTAAAACGATTTATTGTGCGCTCAAGGCCACCAGATCTTACGCGTTTCGGGCGTCCGCCCTTGTTCACAGATCATCAGTCAGTAAGTTCACAATGGCTTAAGTACAAAAAGTTTTTCCCGGGCATTTTTTTCACAACCACGTGATAGAATGACATAAAAGACACACTACATAGCTTAGGCTAAGGCAGTCTTTCCTCTAAATCAGTGCCACGATAAATGAATACATAAATAGAATAACAGCATAAATGCGCTATTAAAATCACAATCAAAATACAATTCATTTTATGATTAAAAAAATAAATATTTGTAATCTATAAAAATATATATACATTTTTATAAAAAACATGTAAGTTGAGACACTGTGCAAACATCGCAATTTTTCGTGGTGCTGACAATTAATCACTGATAATTAAATGGCGTATTATATACAAAAAGAAAATAATGATGAATCATTAAAATCTGATGCCAATATGTTACACCAATGCAGTCTCAAATTAATCAGACAATAAGTCTGCCTGATATAATATCAGCATGAATGCTTGTTGTATTGATTGTGATTGATTATGTGTGCCATGGCCACCAGATTACATCGTAAAATACGAAGGAGTTAAATGACTGCCTATAATCACGCCCCATAAGTCTGTGTCCAAAATTGGAGGTGCTAAAAAGGTTTTGGGAATGTGTGTGCCCCCCAGAAAGAAGGGAATAAAATAAAGGGGAAAAATATTTTTTGTAGTGATAATTTTATTTGTTTTTTTCATTTTGTCTACTAAATGTCCATATGTGTATAGGAGTCAAAAACTCCTAATCACTATTCAACATGGAAGCCATGATGAAATTAAATTGATTCAGTGAATATAATACTGTACAGAAACTGAGAAGGAAGCAGGAAAATTAGGCACTGGCATACTAGCTGAAAGTCAATATATATTAACCAACAAAAGGACGTTACAGGAACACATGCAGGTCTTCCGTGGTATTAAGACCATTCGGAAAGCGGCTATCCAGTTCAAGAATGAACTGAGATTCCAATCTCCTGAGCATGAGATCCCTATCCCCCCCCTGATAGGTTTTGGTACGGAGGCTATGACAAAGTATGTCAAACAGTCAAGATTATTCTGGTGGATGGCTTTAAAATGGCGGGCCACAGGGTATGAGCTGTCGTTGTTCACGATTGCTCGAAGATGTTGAAGGATTCTGACATGCACCTGCTTACCTGTACTGCCTACATATCTGAGGCCACAGGTGCATGTCAGAACATATACTGCAAAATCTGTTTTGCAGTTGTGTTTCCCTTTGATTTCCACAGGGTCAGGTCTAAAGGGTGTAGAGTATTTGGTGGTGTTGATCCCAAATTTACATGCTCTACAACTAGAACAACGCGTGAAGCCAGGCCTGGCCATCCAGTTGTCTTGTTTAATTAACTCAGGAAAATCTCGACTCAGTTGGGTTCTCATGCTTGATCCTTTCCTATAGGTGATATTAGGTCTATCCGCTATTCTGGGGGCCAGTACCAAGTCAGTTTTTAAGGCTGGCCATCTCTGGTTAATGATAGACCTTATTTTGCGTTCCTGTCTATTGAAAGTCAGAATCAATCTGGGTGGACTATTGCTTGATTCTGTACTTGCTTCAGAACTAGATTCTGAGCTAGATAGAAGAGATTCCCTGGGTCTGCAGTTGGCTTTCGCAATGGATTGCTTAAGAACTGATTCTTTATATCCCCTTTCCCTGAATCTGTCAAGAGCTTCAGTAGCACAAAGTTGATAATCCTCATCACTACTACAGATTCGTTTAAGCCTTAGCAGTTCTCCAAAGGGGATGTTATCGATGACGTGGCGGGGGTGGGAGCTGCTGGCGTGGAGTATGCTGTTTCCAGCAGTGCTCTTGCGATGCAGTTTAGTACACAACTTAGAATTTCTCACAAAGACCTTAACATCAAGGAACTCCGCCTCTAATTCGTCAATGTGTGATGTGAAATGTAAATTCTCGTTGTTGTTGTTAATCGATTGTATGAAATTTTCTGCATCGATCCGATCCCCCCTCCAAATTATAAAAACATCATCGATAAAACGCAACCAATGCAATACATTGTTGGACATAATGTCACTAAAAGTGGGCTATATATATATATAGCCCATCTTTTGCAGCGCCAACCATAATACAGTTGTTATCTGTAAGTAGTATAGCCATAATAGTCAGACTACCGTCTGACTGCAAAGACAGCCTTTTTGTGAAGGCCCACCTTCTGTAATGCAAAAGATAATTTTAGTGTTTTGCTTCCAACACCACACATGTAATAGGAAAACCCTCTTCAGTTATAAAGATGCATTTTCTGGCATGTGTCGAACAATACTTTGATGGCGCTAGGTTACTGTTGTGAGTAGGAGCCGCCACTAGAAGGGGAAGATAAGTGGGCGGAGCCTCTGTAAGCCTTCCTATCTGTTGGCCACTATTTTCTTCTTTCATTTTGCTCCTCTTTCTAACCTGTTTGGGGTTAATCGAAAAATAGACACCAACTCCAGACCATTTTAACATTTCATTCCAAACTGTAAGCCTCTCCAACTCTACTGCCGCGCGCGCGCACCTTTACGTGGAAACGCGCCACTGACCCCCCCTTGTCCCAGTTTACATTCTCTTCTTAATTTAACTGACCATAGTCTGTTTAATCGTTTCATAAATGCACCATAAAATACTGATATCCAGCTTATTCTACTTCAGGCATGAATGAAACGCATGTGCAGCTAAATGAGTGCATGACCGAACCATTTCTCCCCCATCAACCCCCGCCTCCGTCATTCAAACAATAACACACCATTAATTTAATATTTGCATCATTACTCTAGCCTTTCTTGCAGAGGTGTGGTCTTAAAAGAGGTACCTGAATAGGTCATCATTACAAATAGAGGTATTTCACCCAAAGCAAAACTTTTCAGTAAAATACCGAAGCATGCAATGAGTCTCTGGGCCCAGAGTTATCAGGTCTAAAAACTCCAGATAGGATCCACGCCTCTCCCTCTAGATCACAGCTTTCCAAACTTTTCATGTTGGTGACACACTTTTTGGAGATGCATCATTTTGGGACACAGTAAGGCAGTGTGGCGAGCGAGCCCGTACCACCTAAGAGGGGGTTGGGAGAGATTTCACTCTCTGTCTCCCTCCCTCTCTCTGTCTCTCTCCCTTAATCTCCCTCTGTCTCCCTCTCTCTGTTTGTCTACCTCCCTCTGTCTCTCTCTGTCTGTCTCCCTCCCTCTGTCTGTCTGTCTCCAACCGTCTGTCTCCCTGTTTCCGTCCCTTTGTCTCCCTCGCTCTGTCTACCTCCCTCCCTCCCTCCCTCCCTTCCTGTCTCCCTCCCCCCCTATGTCTCCCTCTCCCTCTGTCTCCTTCTCCCTCTGTCTCCCTCTGTCTGTCTCCCTTTGTCTGTCTCCCTTTGTCTGTCTCCCTCTGTCAGTCTCCCTCTGTCGGTCTCCCTCTGTCTCCCTCTCCCTCTGTCTCCCTCTCTCTCTGTCTCCCTCTCTCTCTGTCCCACTGTCTGTCTCCTTCTCCTTCCCTCTGTCTCCCCCTGACTGTCTCCCTCTGCCTCTCTCTTCTCCCTCTCTCTCCCTCTATTACCCTGTCTCCCCCTCTATCTCTCCCTCGGTCTCCCTCTCTCACTCTCCCTCTGTTTCCCTCTCCCTCTCCGTCTCCCTCTCTGCCTCTCTGTCTGTCCCTGTCTCCCCCTCTGTCTCTGTCTGTCTGCCCCTGTCTGTCTCTGCCTCTATCTCTGTCTGTCTCTGTCTCCCTCCCACCCTCTGTCTCTCTCTGTCTCCCTCTCTCTGTCTCCCTCCATCTGTCTCCCTTGATTTGTCTCCCTCCATCTGTCTCCATCCCTCTGTCGCCCTCCTCCCTCCATCTGTCTCCCTCTGTCAGTCTCCCTCCCTCTGTCAGTCTCACTCCCTCTGTCTGTCTCTCTCTATCTCCCTCTGTCTCGGTCCCTCTGTCTCCGTCCCTGTCTCCGTCCCTCTGTCTTCCTCTCTCTCTGTCTCCCTCCCTCTCTCTGTCTGTCTCCCTCTATCTGTCTCCCTCTTCCTCCCTCTGTCTATCCCGGACTCCCTCCGACTGTCTCCATCTGTCTCCCTCTCTCTCGGTCTCCCACGCTTTCCCTCTCTCTCTGTCTTTCTCCCTCTATCTGTCTCCCACCGTCTGTCTGTCTCCCTCTCTGTCTCCGTCCCTCTGCATCCCTTTCTCCCTATCTCTGTCTCCCTCTCTCTCTGTCTTCCTCCCTCTATCGTCCTCTGTCTCCGTCCCTCTGCCTGTCACTCTCTGCCTGTCACCCTTTGTCTGTCACCCTCTGTCTGTCACCTCACCCCAGCTTCCCGGGCACACACACAGCTGCGCCGAGTACTTCTCAGGTCTTTAAAAGACTATTTACTTGTTAATGAGGCTTTGTTGTGAATCGCCTGGCCCCCATGGAGCAGAGTGTCTCAGAGTCCGCGCTGCTGCGGCGGACTTAGATACACTCTTTCAAACGAGACACTCTTTCAAACGAATGCCTCTTAATTAGCAGCAGTTATGTGCTAAATGCCCTTGATACTGGTGTCATCCTGCGACACACCCACCATTTGCAGGCGACACAGTACTGTGTCGGGACACACAGTTTGGAAAGCTCTGCTCTAGATGCAGGGGGGGGCAAGGGCTGCCAGCAGCAGTGTCCTTCCCCCGCCCGTCCCGAGCAGTCGTCCGTGGAGAACAGACGATGCTCCTGCTGGAGAGACACAAATGTACCCTGAAAACCCCATCATACCCCATCATAACCCAACCTTCCTACCCCCACACCACTCCTGCAGGTGCTTTCTAACAGCTCACAGTAGCCTGAAAATATCAGAATTTTTTTTTTCTGAATTATGGGTACACTCCCTGTAAAAGGGTCTGGTAACTCCGAGTCCAAACAGTTTTTTCACAGTTCATTAGAAAAAAGTTGTTATGGCTGTAATTTGATGAGAAGATACTGGCCCGTAACAGAGATTCCGGTTCCCTGATAACTCTCCTCCAAATTCAGCCAACTCATAATAAGGGCCTTAGTGTCTGAAATTGTATAACATAGCATAACATAACATGTGTATTTGTAAAGCGCACGCTCCCCCGGAGGTATCTTGGCGCTGAATAACAGATGTTTGTTGTTACCCAACTCAAAGGTACTCATTTTATCGACCTTAGATGGATGAAAGGCTGTGTGGGACCCACTGGGATTTGAACTTGTGACTATGAGGTCGAACACAGGCCCCTGCAGTGGAGGCATTAGTCCACTGAGCCAACAGACCCAGACTTATTGGAGTTCCCAAAGTACTTTTACTTAAGGGCCAACATTTCTTCCATATCATCTCTCAAGAAGGTTGATATCCAGCTTGTATTAAGATGCGGAGAGTGGGGGAGTAAACCTCTAGACAACTCTAGATTTAGTCATTGGAACAGCAATCTTTAGGTCGAAGCCTACCAGACAACGCAGCAGCCTGGTTTGCAAAGACTTCTTGGCGACATTTGGAATGCTTCCCTAGGAATACAATCCACTCATTGCTTACCATTTGCTTTATGTTTTGTACCTCACAGTTGCTTGCTTTCTATTTGCTGGCTTTATTTGTTTTACGCTGTCCAGTATGTTTTCGTCCCTCCCGTGCGGCATAGCATATTTACTGTATTCTTCCACAAGTGCTCACTTTCTGTAAATAGGCTGTTACATTTTGTTCTTATCTTGTCACATTTGCTCTGCATTCAAAGCAGAGGTCAAATGTCGAGCTCTGTCTTCAAAGAAAGCTTGGTGTTTACTTTTCTTTCTCTGACTTCAAAGTGAGAGCATTTAGGAAATCGTGCTGGGTACTGGGGTTGTGCTGGTGGAAAGCTGTACAATGTTTTCTAGCACACAACACAATTTAAATGTCTGTAAATGAACTGTGCAAATATTTCAGAACATATCAGAATTGGTAAAGTACCACTTAAGCTCATTTTGTCATTCTGAAGTGTCTTGGAAACAAATATTTGAATGTGATCCAAATAAATCAATGTGCTAGGTTATGCCATTTACACACTGTATAATTTGGGCGCTGTATAGTTTCATTGGTAAAACTGTATGCCTTTACGAATTTAAAGGTAATTTTAATTGAAAATGCGTTGTCTGTAATGGCAGTGTGCTACCACACCCTCTACTCTACAACACTCTTCTACCCCCTACTCTATGCTGCTCCACTTTATGCCACTTCACTCTAGGCAACTCTACTCCACTCCACGTCACTCCATCCTACGCCACTTCACTCTGCGACACTCCACGCCACTGCAGTCTATGACACTCCACTCTACGTCACTCTACTCTATAGCACTATATGCAACTCTATAACACTCCACTCTAAAACATTTTACTCCAGTCAAATCCACTCCATGCAACACCACTCTACTTTATGACACTTTACTCCACTCTTTGCTGTTAGTCCACTCTATAGCACTCCACTGTATGGCACCCCACTCTGACACTTTACTCCCCTCTATGACACTTAACTCCACTCTATGAAACTTTACTCCACTCTACGCTAGACCACTACACTCTATCATTCCACTCTACTCCACTCTACAACACACTATTCCACTCTGTGCCACTCTACTCTATGCCACTCTACTCTATGACTCTCCACTACATGACACTCCACTCTACAACACTCCACTCTACTCCACTCTATAACACTCCCCTCTACTTCACTCTATGCCCCTTGATTCTACCCCACTGTTCGTCACTCCACTCTTGACACTCTACTACGTTCCACTCTACTCTACTCTACACCACTCCACTCTACCACCCTCCACAACACTCTGACACTCCACTCTACGACGCTATACTCTACGGCACTACACTTTATATCACACCACTCAACACCACTCCACTCTGCAACACTCTACTCCACTCTAAGACATTTTACCCCACTCTGTGTCACTCCACTCTATGCCACTCTACTCCACTCTATCCACGATACTCTACAACATTCCATTCCATGACACTCCACTCTAAGACCCTTCCTTCTACTCCACTGTATGGCACTCCACTCTAAGCCACTCCACTCTCCAACACTGTAGTCCATTATACAACACCAAACTCCACTCTATGTCAGAACACTGACTTATGAAACCTTGGACCAGCCACACTCACTGTCTCAGTCCGGCGTAACTTTTTTTTTGTTGCTGTGGTTGTTTTTACTGTAGTGCTTTGTACCTCGTTTTTGATGTTTATTAGAATGGAAAATAACAGGTATTACAATTACACAATTCAGTGGTGCTCAGTTTATCAATCTTTAAAGACTGGCTAAGCTGTGCTGTTTTTGAACCTGGGTAACCCTGGGCGTAGTTCGCCTAGTAGTGCTTCTCGTAGCTACGTGAAGTGCACTTCGCACTACTCAAGCTACGCAAACTGCGTAGTGCGGTCTGGAAAATGCTGTTTACACTGATTGAATAGTTCCGGATGCTTGTCCGTACTGTGCAATCATTGCAAATCACATCTTGCACAGTGCAAGCGGTCGCCTTCTGCCGCTCGAGTAGATTTACACTCGAGAGGCAGCTTTCTCAATGCGGACTGGTAGTTTCTCATTGCGAGCGGTCGCGAGCATATGGGACCACTCGCAATGAGAAACCTGACCTCCCTGAGTTGAGAATCTCGCCGGGAGGTTTATTTTCAACGCTCGCGATCGGCAACTTGATGTTGCTGATCGCGAACGTGGAAAAAGTCTCCTTGGGATGTTATTTTGCTCGCTCGCGGTCACCAACTTGACGTTGGGGACCCCGAGCAAGGAAAAAATGCCCGCTACGCGTTTTTGCACTGTGCTATGTGCAATTCGTGTAGCACGTAGTTGCACAAACTATGCAAGCTCTGCGAGTGTAGCGTAGTACAACACCCAGAGTTAAACCTGGGACCTGCTAATGACCGCATTAAACACATTGAGTCATCCACCATTTCTCATCTCTTTGCTGCTAGGTCAGGAGTCCGAGTAAACATATCATTCAGAGTTTGAGCTGCTGTGGGTCAGCCAGGCAAGTGCGTTTGCAGCACATGTGCCTAGCCAATAAACCTGGGCGGAGTTTGTGGAGTTGCATTACGCGAAACTCCTCGAAGTGCAAAAAAAACCTCTGCCACACTACGCGGGGCTCCGCAAGCGGCTGAGTACAATAAAAAAATGCCATTTGCGTTGATTGCACAGTGCCAGATGCTTCTCTGCACTGTGCAATCACCGTGAAGGACACCATGCACAGCGCAAGAGGTCCCTGCTTTCCTTTTCTGCTGCTCGAGTAGATGTTTACCTGAGTGGCAGCTTTCTCAACGCGAACGGGCAGTTTCTCAACGTGAGCTTTCGCGCGCATACGCGACCACTTGCAATGTGAAACCTGTTCCCCACGTGTTGAGAAATCTCGCCGGGATGTTGATTTTCAATGCTCGCCAACTTGATGTTGATAATCGCGAACAAGGAAAAATCTCGCCAGGAGGGTGATTTTCCTCGCTCACGGTCGTCAACTTGACGTTGCCGAATGCGAGCGAGGAAAAAAACGTGAAGCGGAGTTTTTCGGAACTCCGTGAGCTCCGCATAACGCGGAGTGCGGAAAACTCCACAAGAGGGGGCGGAGTTCACCACTCAGAGTTACTAGCCACCCATTAACTATGTCATATGAGGCAGACCACATCTGTGGGGTGGTGAGCAAAGCCTCACTATGGGACTCCAGTCCTTATCAGTAAGCAATTTAGTTAACTTTGATAATACTGTATGTAAAAGTGTAAAAGTTGCATTAAACCCCCCTTAGTGCTTCATTGTCTGTTTTCTTTGATTGTGAGAGCTGTCAATAAAGTCACTCGGCTCCCCTCAGTCGATTCAAAATCAGTCTTACCTCTTCTTTTGTGAAATGCTCCAGTTTTTGTTTTTCAAAATCTGGTTACCTTAGTATCCTTGCCTGGGAAGGGAGGAAAGGGGGATCCTACTATCCAAGACCACATAGTACATGGAGCTTGAATGACCCACTCCCATACAGAATATTTCAAGCAAGGGCGGGTGGAGCTGGGTAGGGGGGGGATCTCTGATCACTTTACAAATGCTGAAATCCTGCACTACAGACACTGGATGCTGGAGACAAGTTCTGCCGCTCTGGCAAACAGACCCCGCTCAAGGCATGCAAGGAAAAAAAAAATATCCGCAGTTTTATTTATAATTTTCGACCTACTGTGCATGGCTAGACCATAGACTTGTCCTCGAGGAGAATGATATGGTCAGAGAGTACAAGCGGGGGCAATAAAGAGAAGATTGTTTTACTGGTGGGACGCCCTAATGGGGCAGCTGTTTGCACTCTATAAATGTATTCATTCATTCCGATGTTTTATTGAAATTCATTCAGAAAAGGGGGTGGTGATGAACAGAGTGTCTGAATTAAGCAGACCACTCTTACCCAGTCCAAAGATCAGGGCTTGATCCATCACCGTTTTTTTAGCTCACTGCACCATCCCAGCTCAGAACCTGGCTACATGCAAATTAGTCTGTCCCTGGCCCAGTGCATCATGGGAACAGGGCAGACCAGACTACCAAGCCAATTCTTCACTGGAAAGGAGACAAGCTTCCGGGGACCGGTTTCTGGAATTTCAGCCGTCGTCGGCCCGGCTTGCTTGAATCCTGATGGTGCAGTGAGCAAGGGACTCATGTCTGAGTATACCCTGCCACACCTATAGTGGCCAAAAACGATTCAGAAAAGGGGGTGGTGATGAACAGAGTGTCTGAATTAAGCAGACCACTCTTACCCAGTCCAAAGATCAGGGCTTGATCCATCACCGTTTTTTAGCTCACTGCACCATCCCAGCTCAGAACCTGGCTACATGCAAATTAGTCTGTCCCTGGCCCTGTGCATAATGGGAAAAGGGTAGACCAGACTACCAAGCCAATTCTTCACTGGAAAGGAGACAAGCTTCCGGGGACCGGTTTCTGGCATTTCAGCCGTCGTCGGCCCGGCTTGCTTGAATCCTGATGGTGCAGTGAGCAAGGGACTCATGTCTGAGTATACCCTGCCACACCTATAGTGGCCAAAAACGATTCAGAAAAGGGGGTGGTGATGAACAGAGTGTCTGAATTAAGCAGACCACTCTTACCCAGTCCAAAGATCAGGGCTTGATCCATCACCGTTTTTTAGCTCACTGCACCATCGCAGCTCAGAACCTGGCTACATGCAAATTAGTCTGTCCCTGGCCCAGTGCATCATGGGAACAGGGCAGACCAGACTACCAAGCCAATTCTTCACTGGAAAGGAGACAAGCTTCCGGGGACCGGTTTCTGGCATTTCAGCCGTCGTCGGCCCGGCTTGCTTGAATCCTGATGGTGCAGTGAGCAAGGGACTCATGTCTGAGTATACCCTGCCACACCTATAGGGCCAAAAACGATTCAGAAAAGGGGGTGGTGATGAACAGAGTGTCTGAATTAAGCAGACCATTTTTTTTAGCTCACTGAACCATCCCAGCTCAGAACCTGGCTACGTGCCATTTTCTGAATCATTTTGTCCACCATAAGCGTGGAAGGGTATACTCAGATGTGAGTCCCTTGCTCATTGCACCATCAGGATTTAAGCAAGCCGGGCCGACGATGGCTGAAATGCCAGAAACCGGTCCCCGGTAGCTTGTTTCCTTCCCAGTATAAGAATTGGCTAGGTAGTTCGGTTTGCTCTGTTCCCTTCATGCACTGGGACAGGAACAGACTAATTTGCATGTAGCCAGGTTCTGAGCTGGGATGGTGCAGTGAGCTAAAAAAACGGTGATGGATCAAGCCCTGATCTTTGGACTGGGTAAGAGTGGTCTGCTTAATTCAGACACTCTGTTCATCACCACCCCCTTTTCTGAATCATTTTGTCCACCATAAGCGTGGAAGGGTATACTCAGATGTGAGTCCCTTGCTCATTGCACCATCAGGATTCAAGCAAGCCGGGCCGACGACGGCTGAAATGCCAGAAACTGGTCCCCGGTAGCTTGTTTCCTTCCCAGTATAAGAATTGGCTTGGTAGTTTGGTTTGCCCTGTTCCCTTCATGCACTGGGACAGGAACAGACTAATTTGCATGTAGCCAGGTTCTGAGCTGGGATGGTGCAGTGAGCTACAAAACGGTGATGGATCAAGCCCTGATCTTTGGACTGGGTAAGAGTGGTCTGCTTAATTCAGACACTCTGTTCATCACCACCCCCTTTTCTGAATTATTGAAATTCATGGCAGACTTCTAGAGGCCAAGCACCCTCATCCTGTACCCATGCCTGAAGGGGCATACCTACGCAGGCTGAGATTAGGTACCGTTCACACCCTTTTGTAGGCAAAATTGGTTTTATCACTACTTTGACCTCGATGGCCTGCTTCCCCATCTGCAGCATCGGACTGACCCATAGGGTAATCAGGCAGTCCCCGATGGGCTGGTCTGACAGGTCAGCTGTTTTCTTGGCTAGCTTGTGGACCTGTTTTACGGTCTGCTGGGCCGATTTTTAGGTCGCAGCCTACCAGACAACACAGCTGTCTGGTTTGCTAAAAACAACTTGGGGACATTCAGAAAGCTTCCCTAGGAATGCAATGCACCCGTTGATTACCATTGACTTTGTGGTTTGTAACTCACACTTTCTGGCTTTCTATTTGCTGACTTTATTTGTTTTAGGCTATTCTGGTTCAGTTTGCCCCTCCCAAAGAGCAAATCCTTTACACACTACTTCTCCTTGAGTTCTTCCACAATTGCTCCTTTCTGTAAACAGGCCTGTAAATCTTGTTCTTATCTTGTCACATTTTCTGTGCATTCTGAGGTCTAATGTCAGGCTCTGTTTTTCGAGGGAGCTTGGTGTTTACTTTTCTTTCTCTGACTTCAAAGTAGAAGGATTTATGTGACTATCATGCACCACTCCACTTTACACGAGTCTGCATCACTGCACTCTACTCCACTCAGCACTGCTCTATGCCAATGTACTCTATGCCACTCTACTCTACTGCACTCTTAGCCACTGAACTCTACCCAACTCCAATATAGGCCACTCCACTCTACTCTGCACAACTCCACTCTATGCCACGCCAATCTACGCCATACTGCAACCCCGCATTCTATGCAAATAGACTGTATTCCAATGCACTCTACCCTGTACCACTTAACTCTACACCCCTATACTCTATGGTAATCCAATGTACGTCACTATATTCTGTGCCACTGCACTCTCTTTCACTTTACATAATGCCATTACTCTCTATGCTACTGCTCTTTACCCTGCACCACTCCATTCTACTCTGAAACAATCTATGCCACAGCACTCTACGCCACTCTACTCTACTCTGTGCCACTCCACTCTGCCACTGCTCTCTACAGCACTCTACTCCATGCCACTGCACTCTACTCTGCGCCACTTTACTCTGTGCCACTTCTCTCTATACCACTGTACGCCATTGCACTCTATGCCACTCTACACCACTGCACTCTACGCCACCTTAATCTGCATCACTTCACTGCAGTATGCAGCACTTCACTCTACGCTAGTACACTCTGCAACACTGTGTGCCAATGCTCTCTATGCTTCTCTACGCCACTCTACTCTGCATTACTGCACTCCACTGCAATGTAGTCTACATCACTGTCCTCTATGCCACTCTACTCTTTACCACTCAACTTTGCACCACTGCACTCTACTACGCACTACTCTAATATACACCACTCTATTCTACAACGCTGCATTGTACGCTGCTGAATTCTGTGCCGCTGCACTCTACGCTACTATACTCTGTCTGCAAACCTCTACACCAATGCACTCTACACCAGTTCACTCTATGCCACTGCATGCCACTCTATGCCACTGCACTTTACTCTCCACTACTGCACTCTACACCACTCTACTCAACCCTCTACTGTATGACAGTGCACTCAAACAATGAACTCTACGTTACTGTACACCACTGCACTTTATAACTCTTTACTCTGCTCTACTGCATTCTATGCCAATGCAGTATACATCATTGCACTCTATGCCTCAATTCTGCATCACTCAACTCTACACCACTGCACTCTGCAGCACTCCACTTTATACCACTGAACTCTACGGCACTTTACTCTGCACCTCTCTATTCCACTGCACTCTTTTCTACTCTACTTTAATCTGCACCACTGCACTCTACGCCACTGTACGCTATGCCACTTTACTCTGCGCCACTTTACTCTGCACCAATGTGCTCTATGACACTGCAATCTGCTATGCAACACTCCAATCTACACCACTGCATTCTGCGACGTTGCATTGTACGCATTGGATTCTTTGCCGGTGCACTCTACAACACTGAACTCTAAAACATGAAGCACTGCAAACTATACGCTAATGCACTAGTCTACTTTACTCTACGCCACTTCACTGTACGCCTCTCTATGCGACTTCACTCTATACCACTCCAATATACAATACTCTGTGCGACTCCACTCTATGACACACTACGCCAATGTTCGCCATCCCATTCTACGACACTCCACACCACTCTCTTCTATGCCACTAACTTTTACCCATGTTGAACAGCAGCCATGCTGGTATACAACATGGCAAAAACACTTTGGGAAAGCCAATAGCTCTTGCATAGGCGAGACCTATTGGCTTAGCCAATGCTTGTTACTGTTAATTTCCCTGATATTAAAACACACAATGCCTGCAGCAAGTTCAAATCCATGCAATCTACCTTACTTTAAGAGACTTATAAGCCATGTCTTTACAGGTTCAAACTGCCTCAATTTCCAAACATGGGTACTTTTTTTGCTAATTAATTCACTAATGGGGCCACTTTTATTTTGGGGCCTAGGCCTACTTTCAGTCCCAGTCCGACCATGCCCATGTGTGTTTACTTCCTTCACACTCAGTGTCACTGACTTTACACAAGAAACACAGCAGAATAACCCCCTCTTTTGTGCTGCTGTTCCAGTGCTTTTCACACTTACTAAAATATGTTCTCTCACACTGCTTGTAAGACAACAATACACTAAGCTGCAATTTCCTTCAAATATTTAATTCAACAGAATGCGGAGAGCCCGGCCTGTGCATGTATTTTGCTGCACTGTATTGTGTGTATAACATTTTCCAACCACAAGCAACACAGGCTGCAGGACCCACGAGAAGCGGAAGGGCTGTGTGACGTATTAAGCACTGCTCACATTCCCTTCAGTTTGCATCATTAAGTCAGAGGAATCGCGTCATGCACACTCACCTTTAAAAGGTCTGCGATTTAGTGATTGAATTTCATTCACATTTTATTTGCAAATACCCATCAGGGCGATTCTGTCGTTGCTGGAACAGTAAGTGCCCAGATAGAACATGAAAGCTGATCAGTGGCAGAAAGTGTGCCTTACAGATGCCTCTGCCATAACATCACCCCAAGCCAGAGGCTTCCCCTTGTGTTTCTGACGACCTGAGACCTGTGCAACCAGAAAGATTCATTATTGCAAAGACAACGCGCCGTGCAGAAGGGAGCAAGCTTTTATATTAATGACTCCAAAGACAATGTGCAGTCTAGAAGTGAACACGATTTTATAATAATAACTCCAAAGACAATGTGCAATCTAGAAAAGGAACACACTTTTATGTTAATGATTCTAATGTCACGGCGCAGTCTGGAAGTGAAGACGCCTTTATTTAGCTGCTATCAGCATCTCACTTTTCCTGATGGTGAACTGCAAGAACAAATGCAACTTCTAGGCACAAAGGAAAGCCCAGAGGAATAGCGCTTATATTCACACTTCTGTCTGGGCGCTGCCCAGACAGAGTGTGGCTGCCGCTGGATTTGTGTGTGTTTGTGCACGTGTGTGCGTGAGGTTTGAGTGGAGGCTGGACGCCTACGCGGGGGCACTCCTGGCATCTGGTGGGTCACTAACATATTGGTCCTCTCACGAAGCATAACGCTGCCAACTCTTGGCATCAGGGTGGCTCTGGTACACGTTGGCTATGCCAGGCATATTGCAGGCCTCTCTGGCACTGAGGTGGCTAAATTTGACTCAGTCCAAGAGACGTGGTAAGAATCACTGGCATAATTGTGGCCAGAGCTGCTACCATGCTGATCCCAAATCTAACAATGCTGTACAAAGAGCAGGCAGAACCATTTGGATATTCAATAAACATGGTATGATTTTCCCCCATTAATTTGTACGCCTGACTAACACACGGATGATCAAAGCAGAGGTGCTGTGGTAAGAGTGGACAAGTGCATATTGTGCATGAATATGGAGAGTGTTGGGAGGAAGCCTGCAGGATAGACAGACAGTGAGGGGAAATATTTGTATTGGAAATGAAGTGTTCACTTGCACTAAAACTCTGAGTGAGAGCAGGCACACTCAGGGTTCGGAAACCAGGCCTCTGTCTCCTGTTGTATTACATTCAGGGCTCCCTGTTTTCCGTTTCTACTGATTTTTACAGATAAACACAGCCAGAAAACATTTTTTTTCCTTTCTCTATTTTTAAAAGCGGAAAAATACAGATAATGTGCCTTCTTTTGAGTGATTTACCATGCTGAGATTAATGACTTTCAGGCCAATACCTATACATGATATTTGCACGGGGAGCTACAAAGCTTAATGAGAGGTGCTTAAATTACTGCATATTTCAACATGTATATGTCCTCTTTTAGTAGTTTTTAGTGTGGGTTTAATATTTTATTATTTTTGGCTGTGTAAGCTAAAACCTGGCAGGCATCTAAGTATGAGTGCACGTTCCCCTGTTAAATAAATGCAGAAATATACGAGTTGTCACCTCGTGTTCACAAAACACAAAATAAATATGGAAAATACCAATAAGATGTTCAAAAAAGAAAATTTGGATAAATACAGACAGAAATTTTCAAAAAATAAATACCATAAAACCGGGAGCCCTAATTAAATTCCAAGTCTCTGACTGCACAGCCTGACATGCTCAGTTTACACTCACATAGGTCAGGAACATTTGGGGTCAGGAAAAGACTCCTAAATCACCACCTTCATTAGTTTCAATGATCCCAGCCTTGCTTCTCAAGTGTTATGTGAATTGGAGAGACACTGGGGAGAAGGCACGCGAGGGGCTGTATTTTAGCTCAAATGGTTTCGAGGTGACATTATTTAACCTGGTGAACCGCCCCCTAGAGTATCCTGTCTCAAGAACAGTCACGCTTGTCTCCTTATCTTCCCAGTCCTTGCTGAGATGAGCTGCTATTTGAAGTTTGAGCAGAAGAATGCAGAATAAGGGAAACTGTGAGCTGATTAACTCAATTTTAATGGGTCGTTGGAATCACATCTGCTTTAGGCAGAATCCTGAATTCAGATAAGACAGAACAATGTTTTTCTAATGAGGCTTCTTTTGAAACCTGCCACTGTCAGAGTATTCTAGTTACTAAGACACAGGGTGACCGGATTTTGAGAACCAAAAACCGGGACACGCCAGAAAAAAAGTAGGACTAAAGCCCTCAGTCTTACTTCTATATCGTGCCTGTCCCGGTTTTTGCGTAGTCTCGTAAATGGGCCCCTCTGTGTATGTGTATGTGTGTGTGTGTGTATATATATGTACAACATGCCGCAACTGAAACCACATGTCCCAGAATTCCACCTGGGCTCAACTGAGCCGCTCATTGGATGTTGAACATTTAAATGGATGGGCATGTGATGGCCATGCCTCTGATGAAGTGCGGAAGCACAGAAACGCGTCAGGCGTTAAGAACTCAGCAGACAGGAAGACTCTAATGCCGCTGCTACTTGCGGTATGCTGCCTCTGCTTTCACCCGTTACCAGTGGGAGTTGGTGTGCGTTTTCAAGTTTGGTCAAACTCGGAGCGTGCATATATTGCGGTAGTCCAGCCGCAGAAAATGCACCACCCCGCTAAAGTGGGGGCCATGGGACTCCAGATGTAACAGAGCCTCATATGGGAACTTCCACAAGGGATTGTGAGCAGTACAACATGCCGCAATTGAAACCACATGTCCCAGAATTCCACCTGGGCTCAACTGAGCCGCTCATTGGATGTTGAACATTTAAATGGATGGGTATGTGATGACAACGCCTCTGATGAAGTGCGGAAGCACAGAAACGCGTCAGGCGTTAAGAACTCAGCAGACAGGAAGACTCTAATGCCGCTGCTACTTGTGGTAGGCTACCTCTGCTTTCACCCGTTACCAGTGGGAGTTGGTGTGCGTTTTCAAGTTTGGTCAAACTCGGATATATTATCACCAAACCAAACTTCCCATCAAAATAAGGCGCTGACTCCGTGAATCATAATCCAAATGATATTTAATGGCTCATTTGCTGCTTAGACGCGTTTCGGCGGCTTGCTCCCGCCTTGTTCACTACATCTGCATGAACATTCTGTTAAACTATTTATACATATATGTTACATGGTCACATAGGCATTCATGTGTTACACAAGTTTCAATTGGCTGAGGGTTGCTATGGTTACGGGTACATGACCCTCATGTATGGACATAGAAGAGTTCATGACTTGCACATTAATTCATCATGGCAGTCTCTTACACTTTTTTCTGAAACTTAGTAGAGCACATAGGAAACGCAGTTTATATAAACGTCTCTAATATACTTAATGTTTGTAAAATTCACACCCGTATATTTTTTGTAAAGAGAACACTCTAAATTAACTTAAAAACGTGCACCAACACTATTTACAAGTTTTTAATTTCCATGCGTGTTGTTCTGCCAATGGCCTGCTCCATTGCGCCTGAAATCGTTGTGGCTGATATTAACATTGTGGTCCCAAACCCGGCCAAGTGGCTGTTGGATTATGGCGCGTGCGACGGAAGGTTGGTCGCATTCGGAGTTGAACACTCCTGGGTGTAAGCCCATTTGCAAAATACACTGAATGGTGTATTCAGTTGTTTCTACTACGATATGAGCACCAAATTACATTATTACATATTAAAACTATGTTATCAACTGTTTGCGGCATATACAATTGGACTGACAATGTTGCTAATAGTCATCCTTCGTACACTGTTGCTAATAGTCATCTTTCGTACACTGTTACTTATTTAATACTAACATGAATTTGCGCATGCGTAAATATATCACGAGCTGTACTTCTGCCATAGTGCCAAACTTTTCTTAAACTCTCAGCATTAGAACATTGCACAATGGACACACATCGTCTCCAAGTGGAGTAGGTGGCAAGGAACTTGTAAAGTGTACCTTGGGAAGTGATTGGTGAAAACTAGTGAATCTAAGTGAAGTGAGGTGGTGAATTAAGGGAATGTGATCGTGTTGTTCTAATGGGCTAGTGATTTAAAAACAGTTAGTAGTAGTTGAACTGCAGATGTTAAGAATGGGTATTTCAGGAAAGAAAACAGTACAGACTGGTTACAGATGTACGTTCAGGGCTTCATCCGTGTTCAAACCGAACAGGATTTTAGAGTTCAGAAGGATTATGTATCTGGACTCTAGGCGACGTATATATATATATATAGATATAGATATAGATATTATCACAACAATTCAGCTTATTTCCAAACGCCGAAAAAAGACAGCACTCTGGTCATCCGTTTTGATACGTGATTTATTGGCAGACCCCCTGCCCCCTCCAACAGACGCGTTTCGCCTCACGGCTTCGTCAGTGTCGGTAAGATACACTGACGAAGGCCAAGTGCCGAAACGCGTCTGTGGCTAGCTTGTAGTTGAATAAACTACTTCGTGATTGAAGGTATCCCCCGAGTGCTGTCATTTCTTTCCTGGGATTTACATGGTTGTGACGAGCGCAATATATAAATATATATATAGATAGTGTGTGTGGATGATGAGATAGAGCGCCCGGAGGCATTTTAAATTGCTTTTAACTTTGTCTTGACTTTAAAAATGTAATTTGCACAGAACCCAGTGCACTTTGAAAATCGGCGTTTTTTGCACAATTCATACAGTGTCCTGAGGCGGAAGCCGGGACCTGTACTTTAATACTGTTAGTTTATTTCAAAAAACGATATTAGGGCTCTAAAAGCATTTAGCATTTTATCACTCACCCGATTGTAGCCGAGTAAGGGCTGCTCGGGGCCGCCATTTTGGGTGAGGAGAAGGTTGGAAGGCTAGCATCCTAGCGCTAAGCCCCTCCCACCCTCCCGCCCTCGGTAGGATAAAAACAATTGAGATACCATTCCCCACTGATTGATAGTGTGTGTGGATGATGAGATAGAGCGCCCGGAGGCATTTTAAATTGCTTTTAACTTTGTCTTGACTTTAAAAATGTAATTTGCACAGAACCCAGTGCACTTTGAAAATCGGCGTTTTTTGCACAATTCATACAGTGTCCTGAGGCGGAAGCCGGGACCTGTACTTTAATACTGTTAGTTTATTTCAAAAAACGATATTAGGGCTCTAAAAGCATTTAGCATTTTATCACTCACCCGATTGTAGCCGAGTAAGGGCTGCTCGGGGCCGCCATTTTGGGTGAGGAGAAGGTTGGAAGGCTAGCATCCTAGCGCTAAGCCCCTCCCACCCTCCCGCCCTCGGTAGGATAAAATGGCACCCTTATGCAGGCGGCGCAGCGGACGGGCGCAGCGGGGGCGCCGGCGGGGCGCCGAAGGCAAGCCCGTCTGCGCCCGTTCGCGACAGTCAGAGACCAGGGGCCAAACCATCTAACCAATCACTCTCAGGAGATATTAGACGCATCACCTCGTACTCCGGTAGCGAGCTCAGGAGTCTTAACTGCCTAGGGGTAAGGAAGATTACAAACTGTGCGCAAATGGGACCACTTGACACTATGGGCCCTTTCTGCTGTCGGAATTGCAGATGGGGATGTGATATAGGGACAGAAAATAGTCGGATAGATACCCCAAACCAGGCCCTTAAATGCATTTACCTCAATGCAAGATCCCTACCTAAACACGCGATGGAGCTATGGGATATATTGACCAACGAAAAACCTGATTTGGTTTTTATAACTGAGACCTGGCTTGATACCCACAGTACTCCAGATATAGCGACAGCCCTTCCAGCGGAATACAAAATACTTACTTTGAACAGAACGAGGAAAAGAGGCGGAGAGGTAGCTTTGCTATTTAGGGATTCCCTCACCTGCAGACAAGAAGTGATCACTCAGGCCAACAGCCATGAAGCTATGGCGTTTTCTGTGTCCATAAGCACCATTATTTTATTTGGTGGAGTAATAATTTATAATCCCCCTGCCAGCACATTAGACTTCTGTTCCCAACTCTTTACCCAAATTTTACCGGTCTGTCTTAGAAACAAAAACATCTTGCTGATAGGGGATTTTAATGTACATTTTGATAGCAGCAACAACGCTTTAACCAAACAGCTTGTAGAAGACATGGAAATTCTACAGCTTACACAGAGAATTAATCAGCCAACACATAGGGCAGGACATATTTTGGACCTCCTGTTCTCAAACATAAAAACCATTGACATTGATGAGATTAAACCTATGATATGGACTGACCATTCTTTGATCGTGTTTACTATCAATGTGCCTACCAAACACTCCAAATCTTTGGTCTCAGTAGCAGCTCCCACTAGGAGCTGGAAAAAATTCTCGGTAGAAAAATTCCAGCAATATTTTACTTATGAATTCGCAGGGAAAACTGACATCAATGATGAAACAGAACAGCTCCAGAATAATATCAAGAGCGCATTGGAATACTGTTCAGTCCCACATTCTAAACACAAACGCAGAGGCATAGTCTCAGAGAAATGGTATGGACCCGAACTAAAATCTCTAAAAAGGAAATGTACATCCTGTGAACATAAATGGAGACTGACCAAAACTCAAGAAACGAGAGCCATATACAAAAAAGAACTTGCGCTTTATAATAAAGCTATCAGGAAAGCAAAGAAAGAATACTTCTCACGGAGGATAACAGAAAGTAAAAATTCATCAAAAGAACTATTTAAAATAGTCAAGGAGCTAAGTAGCCCTACCAGTCTTTCACTGGATCTTACGCCCTCACAAGAGGGCTGTAATAAAATTAACGAATACTTCTGTGAAAAAATAGATACGATCTATACCTCCTTTTCCAACACCGATTTGAAACAATCACAAACCCTTGTACCACCCCTGGCTCAGGCCAGCTGTCCTACTTTTGGCCCATTCACAGAGGAGGAGGTGGCCAATGCTACGTTAGAAGTAAAATCAGGTTCGCCATTGGATCCATGCCCACACCATATTTTCTCACAACTAACACCAATAATTTGCCCGGCTGTAACTAACGTTTTTAATTCCTCAATAAATTCTGCTGAATTCCCGAAGACCTGGAAAAGTGCCATAGTCACTCCCTTATTAAAAAAAGCAGGGTCCGATATTAATAACCCAGCAAACTACAGGCCCATTTCTCAACTGCCATATCTATCCAAAGTGATGGAGAAATTGGTCAACAGGCAGTTGTCCAATTTCTTAGAAACCAACGATTTGTTGGATATCTCCCAAACAGGGTTTCGGGCAAACAGTACCGAGACAACACTCCTAGCAGTGATGGACAACATAAGAACCAAGGTTGATCAGGGAAAAACAGTCGCCCTGATTTTATTGGACCTCTCGGCGGCATTTGATACCGTTCCACACCATCGACTCCTTGAAATCCTTGCTGCCAAGGGTATCCGGGAAAATGCACTAGGGTGGCTGCAGTCTTTTCTGCAAAACAGAACACAGTCAGTACGGATGGGTGATTTTGTTTCCCCCCCCCCCCGGAACATCAAATATGGGGTCACACAGGGGGCCTCATTGAGTCCAACCCTATTTAATGTCTTCGTCTCCTCACTGGCAGAGATAGGGAGAAAGTGGGGTGTCGAGATCTGTTCCTATGCAGATGACACCCAGCTGATGATTACACTGGATGAAGAAGATGACCCTAAGGACAGGTTATTGAACTGTTTAACGGAACTAGCCAACTGGATGCACAGCCACTGCCTTAAGCTAAATGCAGATAAATCCGAAGTACTGCTGTTTGGTAGACATACACAGCTATGGGACAACAGCTGGTGGCCCACAACCTTGGGCACCGCTCCCAGTCCAGCAACAACGGCCAAGAATTTAGGTGTGACTCTGGATAATACTTTGAGCATGAAAGCCCACGTATCATCTATTTGTGGTAAAGGCTTTGCTATACTTAAGATGCTCAGGCGAGTCTTCCCATGGATCCCTATTGAGTGTAGGAAAATACTGGTCCAATCCTTGTTAATGAGCAGACTGGATTATGGGAACTCTCTGTTCGTGGGAATGGCTGACTACCTCTTCTCAAAATTACAAATTGTACAGAACGCTGCAGCAAAGGCGATCTGTAATAAAAAAAAGTATGATCCAGCTAAAAGTTGCCTGCGTGAGCTTCATTGGCTACCAATGAGGCAGAGAGCCACGTTTAAGCTGATGTGCATAACGCACAGAGCTTTGCACAAAACGGGCCCTCACATCCTAAAAAACAAAATCAGATTTTACGTTCCCTCCAGGAATCTGAGATCCCGTACGGCAGCCAGAGCAAGAAATACTCGTGCGAAAACAGCCAGGATGGGTGGACGGGCGTTTTCCCACCTGGCGGCAAATAGCTGGAATGAACTGCCTATGGAACTTAGATTAATTGACTGCCATTTGTCCTTTAGAAGGCAATTAAAAACATTCCTTTTCCCCAAATCTGATTAAACTACAATGATGACCCTGTTAATTGCCACTACCCACTTCTGTCATAACAGCGCCGTGATATCCTATTTAGGATGATTGTTTGCGCTCTATAAGTACTATTGACATTGACATTGACATTGACATAGATATATATAGATATAGATATAGATATATACAGGCATTCATTTACAAGTTTACAAGCCTACATTTACTTAACATTATCTATTGCAGGACCTCTGTCTACCCTGTGCCCCTTGCACTTTTCCGCACCCTGTCTCCCCTCTGGTGGGCAATTGCAATTACCTGACCTTTGTCCCAAAAACTGGGACATTTATAAAAAAATTAAGAAATGTGTCGAGACACCAGGACAGTCCACCGAAAACCTCGACTGTCCAGGGAAAACTGGGCAGCCTGGTCTCCCTACTAAGACACGATGCTGCATACCTGTACAGTATGACGAAGAATGGCAGATGCACAGAGCAGGGTCCCTTCTGCGGTGGAGCCGGACTCACCGGAACTGTGTAAGGTCAGTCTCAAACAGTGATGCGTCTACAGAAGCCACATCAGGCCCTGCTGGCTACACTAAGCGTCTGGAGCACTGAGGCTGACCGTAGGAGGCCAGGGCGGCTGTTTCTGACCTGAGGATGCATTGGTGCTGATGGGGGCAGGACAGGGCAGAGCTGGGAACCCAAAGAAGCCCTGGCAAATGTTGTCAGACCAGCCCCCATGAGCAAGCACAGCGAGCGAGCCTGACCACCGCAAGGGAGCTTTGGGTGCTTCTCCCTCGAGAAAATACTGGCAAAATGGTGCATTCTGGAACACATTTTTCAATATATATTTAATTGTATATGTTTTTAAAGCATAGGAAATGATGACAATACAGTGCACCAGGATACGGCAATCTTTATTAGTCTCTTCAATGATTCCCTCACCCTCCAACAGTGCCTCTCGTCTGTCCATAGCACCCCTGTCACATGTATTTCAAATGTTTTATAGCACCTCTCATACCAGTGTAGGGTGTGTGGACACATTTTGGGCTACAACAATTGCACAAAAACACACACCCGGCACAGCAGCCTCTCACATTCTGCTCGTTCCTGTTGTTCCTGTGTATGCGTACTATATTTTTGCAACAAACGTCACATAATTACACTACCTTGAAAGCATAAGTTCGGTAATTTATCATACCAAGAGTATCATTAGATTATGTATTATTATGCTGGCATTACCCTGGTGGTGATGATGGCTCCGTCTAAAGTTTCTTTTTTTACATTAGAAACCATTCTTTTTCTAAGGCAGCGGGACAGATGAATGCCTTCAGAAGCACAAGGAAGCTTAGAACAGGGCAGAAGGAGATGGTTTTTCATGGTCTAATTTTTTCATGAGTTAGAAAAAAGATGGTAGATTTTCAGGACATTTCTGATTGAACCCATATGTGGCTGGACACCCTCATTTATCAGATGCAGTCATCTGGCAGGACAATCTCTAGGTGTGGGCCACATACTGTGAACACTTTGCCAGCATTTATTTGCCAAGAGCCTTTGCCAGAGGATAAAAAGGAGCTGTCAGAGTGGTCAGGCTGCCGAAGACCAGAACCTGTAAGATCCTTCTGGGAAACTTCTCAACACTGACCCAACTCCTGAAAACCATCTGGGCCCTTTTACTCATGAGGAGAGGAAGACTGTGCCAGCATTTGTCAAAAAGTCTCACTCAAAGAGCAAACAAATAGCTCTAAGAAGCCCCTAGTTGTTGCCTCAAGGCATTGTTCTTTAAACATACAGGCAACATCTAGTTGCCGCTAACCACTCTGGTATTATGAATGGTACTGGCTGTGACTTTGTCATTTCACAGCATTGTCCAAAGACGTTAAGGGGCGTATCCAGTGTTTTAAATGGAAATATACCAGTGCAGGTATTTACTCTTTAAAGAATCAGTTTGCTCCTGTGAAGTGCTGGTACGCTCCCAGTAAATATACTGAAGCAGTGCTGAGAGGTGCGGTACTCTCCCATTAAATGTCTACAGCTGTGCTGAGAAGTGCTGGTACTCTCCGATTAAATTTACTGCAGCTGTGCTGAGAAGTGCAGCTACTCTCCCATTAAATATTGCAGTAGTGCTGAGATGAGCAGGTAATCTCCCTTTAAATGTACTGCAGCAGTGCTGAAAAGTGTCTGTACTCTCCCATTGCAAGTACTGCAGCAGTGCTGAAAAGTGCCAGGTACTCTACTATTAAATGTATTGCAGTTGTGCTGAGACGTGACAATACTCTCCGATTAAATGTGCAGCAACAGGGCTGAGAAGTGCAGGTTCTCTACTGTTAAATGTATTGCAGCTGTGCTAAGACGTGCTAGTACTCTCCGATTAAATGTATTGCAGCTGTGCAGAGAGGTACAGGTCTATCCCATTAAATGTACTGCAGACGTGCAGGTTCTCTCCCATTAAATGTACTGCAGCCGTGTGGAGAAGTGCAGGTTCTCTCCCATTAACCCCTTAAGCGCTGCCGTCGGCCAACGGCCGACGGCAACGCTACCTCCCCAGTGCTGCGAACGACCGTTGGCCGACGGGCCTGCGCTCGTTATTCGAACGTTCAGCACTGGGTGCTGAACGTTCGACGCAGCTAAGGTGTTAAATGTACTGCAATTGTGTTGAGGGATGCAGATACTCTCCCATTAAATGTACTGCCGCTGTGCTGAGAAGTGCCGGTACTCTCCGATTAAATGTACTGCAGCTGTGCTGAGAAGTGCTGGTACTCTCCAAATAAATGTACTGCAGCTGTGCTGAGAAGTGCTGGTACTCTCCGAATAAATGTACTGCAGCTGTGCTGAGAAGTGCTGGTACTCTCCGATTAAATGTACTGCAGCTGTGCTGAGAAGTGCAGGTACTCTCCCATTAAATGTACAGCAACTGTGTTGAGGGGTGCAGATACTCTCCCATTAAATGTACTGCAGCTGTGCTGAGAAGTGCCGGTACTCTCCGATTAAATGTACTGCAGCTGTGCTGAGAAGTGCTGGTACTCTCTGAATAAATGTACTGCAGCTGTGCTGAGAAGTGCTGGTACTCTCCGATTAAATGTACTGCAGCTGTGCTGAGAAATTCAGGTTCTCTCCGATTAAATGTACTGCAGCTGTGCTGAGAAGTGCTGGTACTCTCCGATTAAATGTACTGCAGCTGTGCTGAGAAATTCAGGTTCTCTCCGATTAAATGTACTGCAGCTGTGCTGAGAAGTGCCGGTACTCTCTGATTAAATGTACTGCAGCTGTGCTGAGAAGTGCCGGTACTCTCTGATTAAATGTACTGCAGCTGTGCTGAGAAGTGCCGGTACTCTCTGATTAAATGTACTGCAGCAGTGCTCAGAAGAGCAGGTACTCTACTGTTAAATGTACTGTAGCAGTGCAGGAACTCTAGTACCAGACAGTACCTGCCATTTAAAGCACTGGGGGAAGAGAAAAAAACCTAATGAATGTTTACCCAGTCTGTCACTAACAGTCATCAACTATCAGCGTTCTAGAACATTCCTTTGATTTGAGACACGTCATGACTACAATCACTGCATGGCTCTTTTAAGAAAGCCTCAGCTTCTGATGGGGAGTCTGTCCAGCTCACCTCGAGACAGTGCGACATCGTAGGATGCCCTGATCTGCAGCGACAGCGAAGACTATAGAGACCTCAAAGAACAGATCTGCTGCCTGTGACCACTCTTAGACTGCTGCCTGTGACACTCTTAGACTGCTGCCTGTGACACTCTTAGACTGCTGCCTGGACACTCTTAGACTGCTGCCTGGACACTCTTAGACTGCTGCCTGGACACTCTTAGACTGCTGCCTGGACACTCTTAGACTGCTGCCTGTGACACTCTTAGACTGCTGCCTGTGAACTCCTAGACTGCTGCCTGGACACTCCCAGAGACTGCTGCAACACTCTGCGACTGCTGCCTGTGTCACTCTTCAAGTGTGAATGTAACACTCTTAGACTGCTGCCTGTGACACTCTTAGAGTGTTCCTATGACACTCTCAGAGTGTGCCTACGACACTCTTAGACTGCTGCCTGTGACACTCTTAGACTGCTGACTGGACACTCCCAGAGAGTGCTGCAACACTCTGCGACTGCTGCCTGCAACACTCTTAGATAGTTGCCTGCGACACTCTTAAAGTGTTCCTGCTACACTTTTAGACTGTTGCCTATAACACTCTTAGAGTGTGTCTGCGACCCTCCCGAGCTGTGGACTGTGGAACGCCCTTAGATCCTGCTTACCTGAGTAACACTACCGAGCATTCTAAGACCCTTAGAGTGCCAAGCGTGACCCTCCTGAGCCGTGTCAAGCTGTAATGTCAAAAGGGATAGGGAGCTCGCACAGCAAATATAGTCCAAGTTGAAGGATTGTAATGGGTTGAGGTGTGCTACTCGAGGAAAAGGGGAGCTATTTCCGTGTCAAGCTGTGCCATGCTCACAGCATAACCCATAGCTGTGTAGCCTGTTCCCACCTGAGTGCAAAGAAGCAGCATTATGGGCAATAGGTGGAAACCACTGCACGTATCTGAAAGCTGCCCTCCACCCCCCACCGAGGGCATTGGTACATTCCTACAGTGTCCGGCAGAGGGCATTGGTACATTCCAAGAGTGTCCAACAGAGGGCATTGGTACATTCCTTCAGTGTCCAACAGAGGGCATTGGTACATTCCTACAGTGTCCGGCAGAGGGCATTGGTACATTCCAAGAGTGTCCAACAGAGGGCATTGGTACATTCCTTCAGTGTCCAACAGAGGGCATTGGTACATTCCTCAGTGTCCGACAGAGGGCATTGGTACATTCCAAGAGTGTCCAACAGAGGGCATTGGTACATTCCTTCAGTGTCCAACAGAGGGCATTGGTACATAATTACGGTGTCCAACAGAGGGCATTGGTACATTCCAAGAGTGTCCAACAGAGGGCAATGGTATATTCCTTCAGTGTCCGACAGAGGGCGTTGGTACATTCCTTCAGTGTCCGACAGAGGGCGTTGGTACATTCCAAGAGTGTCCAACAGAGGGCATTGGTACATTAATTCAGCATCCTACAGAGGGCATTGGTACATTCCTTCAGTTTACAGCAGAGGTCAGTGGTACAGTCATTCAGTTTCCAACAGACTGCATTAGCACAGTCCTTCAATGTCCAACAGAGGACATTATTCATTCAGTGTCCCACAGACAGCATTGGTACATTCATTCAGTTTTCAACCGAAGGGCAATGGTACACAAAACGTGACTCTGCACTTATAAATGGATTTACTGACATTCTAAACTATACCATGTAATGATCTATGTGGCGTAATTTAATCTTGAGACAATTGTGAGTGTTGGCCCCCCTGCAAAAGTTTTCTGAATAGTCACACGCGCTGGTTTGTGGTTATTCTCCTGCATTTCGGGCAGTTTCCCAGCCTTTACGCACTCCTAAAGAATTTCTGTCAAGGGTGGGATTAAATATGTATTCCGTGTGGGAAAGTGAGGGGTGTACCCCCAAAGCTGGTAGGTGGAAGTGATGACGGGTTTCTTAAATGTGAATAATGTTTTTCCCCCATGGAAAAAAAGAAAACTTAGAAAGAGTCAATGCTTTTTTGTGATACATTTCCGCTGGTGTAATTTTGCACATACGTGCATGTACATACAGTGGCGGCTGGTGACATTTGAAAGTGGTGGGGCGTAAATACTGCACTGTGGCGAGCGAGTGCAGCAAGCAAGGCCGAACCACCTATGGGGGGTTCGGGGGTTCTCCCACGAGAACATTTTGAAAAAAGGGTGGGCAAATGGTGTATTCTCAAGCACATTTGAGAAAGAGGTGGCTTGGCGAATACATCTCTGGGAGTAGCCAGACAAGTCTCTTTGCACAGATACATCTCTCTCCCTGCATTCACATAGGCACAGTCACCCTGCACTCATAGACCCATTACTCACCCTTCCCTGACACATTACTAAGCCAGCAATCACCCATCCACATCACTCACTCTGGGCTCACACAGGTACACTGCTCACCCTGCACTCACACAGACATCACTCACCCTGGATTCACACAGGCACACTGCTCACCCTGCACTCACACAGACATCACTCACCTTGCACTCACACAGGCACACTGCTCACCCTGCACTCACACAGACATCACTCACCCTGCACTCACAAAGACATCACTCACCCTGGACTCACACAGGCATCACTCACCCTGGACTCACACAGGCATCACTCACCCTGGACTCACACAGGCACACTGCTCACCCTGCACTCACACAGACATCACTCACCCTGCACTCACACAGGCATCACTCACCCTGGACTCACACAGGCACACTGCTCACCCAGCACTCACACACACATCACTCACCCTGCACTCACACAGACATCACTCACCCTTCACTGCACTGCACTCAATAGGTTTCCTTTATTACAGCCTGTCTAGGCCTGGCATTGCCTGGTGACAGACTACAGTAGATAATACCACGTCTGCTGGGGCCTCTGAGCAGGTGGGGGTGCTTAGCACAGACCCGAGAATGCAAGCAACCTCCCCACAGACACTGGCGTTATTGTAGTTGTAGGCTGTTAGTCACTGCATGCGAAGACGTTCAGCAATTGCCCCCAGCCGTGTTTGCGCCCCGAAGACTGACATCATTCAACCACGATCTGTTAGAGCCAGGTAAACCAAAACAAACATCGACAAATAAGTTTCCTGGCTCCCCATGAACTTGTCTCCAAAAGGTAGTAATGGGCTAAAATCTAAATGCGCTTTATTTTCATCTGGTATTCCATCAAAGAAGAACCTGTTCCCCTGACTCGCCCTCTCCCCCCTCCAACTTTCTCTCTCCTCTCTGGGTGTGCTGTGTTACTAGAAGCCCTTTGCAGATGTGTAGAAAGAGGTTAATACGTGTGTATCAAGGCAGATGTAATACTTTCAATGGGAGAGTACAGGCAATCCCCAGAGACACGTAATGCTTTTAATTGAAGAGTGCTGGCACTATTCAAAAACTAGCAGGTACTCTGGTACAGAGTACCTGCACTTCTATTTTTCCATTTCAAGCACAGGATGTATGTGTTACTCGGACCTGTAGCTTAATACAAATAACGTGCCGATTGCAGCTATAAACGTTTAACTAACCTCAGACGATGACAATCCGAGTGAACCTCTTTCCTACTAGTGATTTTTAGTAACACGCAGATCTCTCTGCAGCGGGTGTGTTATCCCGCTGAACTACCAACACCTGCAGTCCTTTATGTTCATGTCCCAGCATGGCACGTCGCTCCGTCACCCTGGCAACATTCTGTTTTATGAAGAATTTCTCTAGCTGGAAAGGAAGCTGGCTTGACCTCATGCTTGGGCCTGTCATAAAATCTTTTACCATCTGCAACTCTGCAGACGATGCTTCCACTTGGCTGCTCCAACCTGCCGGCCACACTACAGAGCCCGAGGCACCAGGGCCTCGGATATTGCCATCAGATGAGGGAGAAAAGCGGTTCCGTGCCAGAAATCTATCTATAAATATACTGCTGCGAGCATGCAGGATTGAAAAGAAAATGCGGCCGATTCCCGAATCACTCAAAACTCCGTTTCTAGTCTTAACCTGGGTGAACAGCCTTTAATGGCGGGCTCTAATTCGCCGGCATTACGGGGTGGGGGTTGGGGGGATTGGAAATGAGGGACAACCAATATATTTTAAATAAAATCGTATAATAAACTTACCAGAGACTCCGTCCCGATTCCCGCCGTCCTCGTTTTGAAGTCCTGTCCTGCTGCAGCACGTCATCAGGAAGGCGGCGCGACAGGCAGCCTCCCTCTCCACTGCCGCAGATTGATTGGTGCGGCCGGCTGCCCCAGGTGACGTAGTTTTCTGTCGTATGCTGCTGCTGCAGCATACAGAGAACAGGGAGAGTTGAGGCCAGGGGGGGGTGGCTTGGGGGAGTGGCTTTCCCACTGTAGTTAATACTGTCTGTTTGGGCACCGGCCTCAGGCTGTCCAAACAGTCAGTATTAACAATAGTGGGCAAGCCACTCCCCCAAGCCACTCCCCCTGCCCTCGAGTAACACTCCCACTGTAAACACGGAAACTGTTCTGCTTTCTCGCCGTGCGAGAAGGCACAAACAAATGCTAGTTATCATATTATATAACTTATATAATATGATAACTAGCATTTGTTCTGCCTTCTCGCACGGCGAGAAAGCAGGGGGGGGCGGCGCCCAAACGCCCCCATGTAAGAACCGCCACTGTGTACATATATCTAAATGAAAGCATAAGTGGCTACCAGGGAATTCAGAAAGGCAGCCCATTTCCGAGGGATTCGGCAGTTGCCTCACTTTCCCTTTAAGTGTACTGGGATTATTTCTTATTAAGTAGCCCCATAAAATATGCCCCAGACCTGCCATTGTAGCCTGTGAGCAGTTTTAAAGTGCCAATTTGACCTGTCAAAATAGACCTTTTGCCCAGCCTAAAAATCCCTTTTTAGTACATAAAAGCCCATTGGACAGGGTGCATTTATTCAAAAAGTTAGTCATGTACTATTAAGTTTTACAGGTCCTGGTAGTGAACAACTCACAAAGTTGTTGTGAGGCGTACCTCTCCCATAGGAGAACTCTGGGTTTTCTCATTACTTTTAATAAGTGATACTGAGTAAAGTCAGATTTTAAGTCACAGTTCTGAAAATTTCACTTTGAGAAAGCTGGACGTTTCTTGTCCTAACCATGTTGTGCCTCCAGCCTGCTTCCTGGGTCACATGACTAGGTGTAGTTGGCAGTTGGCCTTTGTGTATTACTCCTAGACAGCCACACATAGAGAGCCTGGGTGATGGTAGGATGGCCATTCAAGGCAGGGTGGGGGTGGAGCCGTGCACATTTCCTTTGCACTTCAAATACACTGCTTCAGCACACACACAAATAACTTCACACTAGCTTATTATGCCTGCGGACAGACTAGGACTATGAATGAATGAAAATAAATTTATAACGTGCAACTTAGCCCAAGGGCATCAAGGCGCCAGACAAAGTCAAATTTAACATCGCAGGTCTGGAAGTAGCCGGGTCCATGGCTTAGGAATAAACACCTCGGAAAAGCCAAGTTTTTAGATCCCTGCGGAAATGTACCAAAGGGGGTTGTGCAGCCAGATCGGGCGGAAGGGAGTTCCAGAGCTTGGGAGCCAGAGTGGAGAAGGCCCCCCCCCCCATCTGGCTTTGGTGAAACTGGGCACTCAAAGTAGATTTTTCGTGGAGGACCAAAGGGCTCTACTGGGGAGGTAGGGAACAAGAAGGGACCTAATTCCCTCTGACCCAGAGCCATGAATGGCGCCATGGGCCAGACAGAGCAGCTTAAACGAAATCCTAGCCTGAATGGGCAGCCAGTGAAGATCTTTCCTGGCTAGGGAAGCTGATGAGAGCCTGGGAAGATTAAGCACCAGTCTGGCTGCAGCATTCTGGACCATCTGTAGACGATGTACAGAGCTCTTGTTCATGCCCACGTACAGCGCGTTACAGTAGTCCAGTCTCGATAAAACTAATGCAACCGTCGCCTGCTTCCTTGCCTCGAAAGAAAGATAAGAACCTATCTTTCTGAGGATCCTAATGATCCCACAACATGAGGACACAGTCCTGCTGACCTAAAGATCGAATGAAAGGGAGGTGTCAATCAGGACCCTCAGGTTTCTGGCCGAGTCAGAAGGAAGCGGACAATCCCCAAGGAAGTCCGGCCACCAATCTTTGGAACAAATATCCTGGCCACCTCCAAAGATCAAAACTTCGGTCTTTTCCCCATTAAGTTTTAAGAAGTTTTTCACCATCCAGCGGGATACTGCCTCCATACAGATCTTAAAGTTGAGGGATGAATCATTCACTGACTGGGTAAGGGAGACCATGATTTGGGTGTCATCGGCGTAGGACAACACCTCGAAACCATAGGATCTCACCACCCTGGCAAGTGGGGCCACATAGATATTAAAAAGGGTGGGACTTAGAGAAGACCCTTGAGGGACCCCACACTGCACAGGAGTGGAAGGCGACAGGAAATCACCCAGTTTGACTCTCTGCTCCCTTTGGTGGAGAAAGGAGGCTAAGAGTCTGAGGGCAAGGCCCCCAACACCCAACTCCCTGAGCCTGGAAACCAGGATAGAGGGAGATAGGGTGTCGAAGGCCGCCGTCAGATCGAGTAACACCAACCGGGTAATCCGGCCTTCGCACGGATGTAGTTAACTACCACAGTCAAGGCCGATTCTGTACTGTGGGCTCTTCGAAAACCATGCTGTGAGATATCCAAAAGATTCGAGTCATCCAGAAAGGTGGTGAGATGTTGATTAAGATGGATTTCCAGTATTTTAGCAGGGGCAGGAAGCAAGGAAATGGGTCGGAAATTTTTCAAAACCCCAGTGTTGCGTGTTTATCTAGGTTCCTGATCGATACTGTGACCTTATGCCCCTATTCGGCTATAAATCCATTTATTCCCTATATTGGCATAACCGTTCAAGTGCGATTTTCTGAAAAGTCATCTCTGGCCTCACACGAACAGAGCCACATTCCAGCATAGTTCCCTCTGCCACTTCCTTTGCGACCAATTAGTGCAATGACAGAGCAGTAGTCACTATCTGATATTCCTAGATAACACTCCGAGTTCTTCAACAAGATAAAAACTCAGCAAACCTGGAAATCCCCGCTTGCTATGTTTTGATTAGTAATAGAACTCTAATGAGCAACTGATAACTATCACTTCCTAGTGACATCTTTAATTGACGTCTTATGTCCAGCAAACTTGCGTCAAACCCGGCACCTGTGAGGTATAAATATTACCAACGTTGCCTTAAGCAATGCCTGTTGTCTGAGCTACTGAAGCCAGCTGCCTGCACGACCCCGTGTTGGTAAATCTAGCACTCTGTCGCTGCAGCCTGCTATCCTGTGGTGGTGAAGCTGCTGATACCATTATCGCCGATAAAGCGCGAACTATGGTGCAGTACGCTTAAGGAGCTGAACAGCCGTCCCTCTGCGAAGACATCCAGCAGATTCCAGCTGCCCGCGGACGCTGTCCCCCCTCCTTCCTCGACGCGCTGAAGAGCAGCCGCTGCCTTTCTCGTGCAGAGAAATCCAGCCACGGCGTTTCCGGTTTACCCTCGCAGGTGACTGGGATATCGAGAGAGACCCCTGAAGGAGATACCAATCCTCCATCATTCTATTCAGAGGTATGGTGTTGACTAAACCCTTAGACGAGAATTCTTGAAACAAACCTTGGCAAAACCAACTTAACTTAAAGCTACTTACTTACTCCCCTTTCACGTGTTAGGCTTAGGTCAGGCACACTGGGGTAGGCTTAGTTAGAAGCACCAGTTGAGTATGTTAGCCTAATGTATATATGACTGTATATATGTTTTATTACTTTTAAACCATTGTATGGCTAAGAAACCATATCAATGCTTTTACAGTTCTATTTTGCAATCCTTATCTTACTGTACGTACTTTTTATAATAACAATTATGGCAATTGTGGCAATACATTTCTCTTGTACGAGAAGAAAGACTGTTCAATAAATGTTAACCCTTTATTGACAAACGCCCGTCTCTCTATTCTCTACATCTCGTGAAAGTAAACTGCACTAGACTGACTGAGTGAAATACATGTCTATTGTTTCACACGACCCTAGAGATTGACTCTTGATCTGAGGAGCAAAGTTGTCATGTTGCACGGTTGTTGGAAAACTGAATCCCTTCTTGTCTGTGCCAAGGAAGCTGATCACTTCCTATGCAGAGAAGAAAGTTTCCAGTGACCTCTGAGCTAGTTGGTAACACAACCCAATTAAGTTTAGCATAGTCAGTGGAGGCCTGGAATATCCGCAGTTCCACGTCGATACTACTGTTTATGTTATTCCAATGCGCAGGGCCTAGTGGGAAACTAGGAACTACACTACACCAGGATCCAGTGAGGCTTTCTTCAGGAGAGGCTTAACCACTGCCAACTTCCAAGGATGGGGAAAAACCCCTTCCGTAATGGCAAGGTTAAGCACCTCTAGAAGCAGGGCAGCAGGAAATTCCAGACACGTCTATAGGGATAAAACCACAGATGATTCTTCCACTTTAAATGGGGCACCAGGCATTAAAATAGGGCCCTCAATCCCACTCGTGAGTTCACTGTTGGAACTGCGGAAAGATACTCAGAGGACTGCCCTGCTGCCTTTGGCCTGCTGGGTACTTCAGAGGACTGCGCTGCTGTGAAAACAGGTCTTTCCTGCTGCCCGAAGCTTGCCCTGCGCCCTCATTGGACTGCTCTGCTGCTTGAGACCTGCTTTTCTGCTTGAACTCAGGACTTCCGGAGTACCTCCAAGGGCTAATTGGTTGGTCTCCTGTTCGGGGCCTCAGGGATAGAAAAGGCTCCAACTATCGTGACCCACACCTGAACCCACGAGTACCGCCGCCCCCCCCCCACCCCCCGCCCCCCCCCCCTCACACTGAACCTTTCTTTCTCAGATATATTTCTTGACAAATTGACAAGTCTGAAGGTAAGCTGAACCACGCTCCATCGCAATCGGCTATAATTTCGACTTTGCCCCAGCCTTGCTCAACTAGCTGTCTATGGTTCTCGCTCTGATCTTTTAGGTGCTATTTTTCCTTTAAACTTTACAAATTCATAAATCTGGTTCTAATGATTGGATTTGGTTTTTTTCATGTCTTTTACCTTATTTAAATGCACTCTAGTTTTCAAAATTGGTGTGGGATTTTCATGTGTTCCATTTTCACTTCATTGCATACATACTTTCAACGTTACCCCTAAGTTAAGCCTGTCCGTTTTTGTGCCCAGCTACCTGAGGGTTAAGAACAGGTTAATTTAGTAACTTTTAGTGGTTTACCCTAACAAGAATTGTAGCTGTTGCTTGAGTAGGGTTTCCCCATCAACCAACAACTCAATTTCTCACAATGGTTACTTATTTTTTCACCCAGCTGGCTCCTGTTCTCACCCATGCCCTTGGATTTTACTTTCTTTAATTCTTAATTGTGTGTGTATTGTTTCCTGTCCTGCCCTGAACTTGCTACAAGGACAAGCCTTAAGCCCAGCAATGCTACCAGAAGGGGGAGCCAAAAAACTCCCAAGATGGCCGCCGGGTAGGAGCTCCCGGTGGGAGCTCCAAGTGCTGGGGATCCCAATTTTGGTTTTATCCCCGTTAGCACCCGGCTCGCGTTTTGTGCTAAGCAACACAAGAGTAACTAGAACAAGTAATTGGATTTGAAGTAACAGTAACGTCCTTACCTGCCTGGCGTTGGACGAAAGCTGCTGAGGATCCCCGACCTGCCTGGAAGCTGAGCCTCGCAGGAGAAGACGAGCCACCCACACCTTCCTCTTCGGTCCCTGGGCTCCCCCTGGCCAGTTTGCAGAGCACGACACAGATGTCTATTGTCTGGAGCCCGCCGCGCTCGACTGGTGCACATTGTGGCTGCTTGTGAGCCAGTGGCTGCCTGCGTGACGAGCTGTGGCTGTGCACCAGAGGTATCCGACCCGCCGGCAATCACCACCGCTAGCGCCGGTCATCGGGGAAGTGGTGTCGGACCCGCCTGCAATCACCACCGCTGGCGCCGGTCATCGTGGAATTGGAGCCTGACCGGGATCAATGCTGGCGCCGGATGGATGACGGGAACCCCGCTGCGGAGTGTTCCTGCTTGCCTACAATCACCACCGAGACCCCCGGTCCCCCGTTGGGAGCTGTGCTGTCCTGCTCGCTAAGCTGCCATCTTGTCCTGCTCGCTAAGCTCCTGCCTGAGTGCTGCTCCGGGGCCCCAGGGCTCCGGGTCGGACTCTGCACAACGCGGCGACACCAGTGGAAGCAAGCGCCCTGTTGCCAAGGTGAGCTGCAATCACCGCTGAGACCCCCGGTGCCCCACGGGCTGTCCTGCTCGCTGAGCTCCTGCCTGACTGCTGCACCGGGGCTCCAGGGCTCCGGCTCGGAATCTACACAACTCGGCGACTCCAGTGAATGCAAGCGCACTGTGGCCAAGGTGAGCTCTGTGTCCCCCCCCACTCTACAGGCTGGGTTCTGCCCCCCCCCCCCACTCCACTCCCTGGGATGTTTTGGAGCCGCGATCGGGGATGTAACTTTGCAGATGGGGGGGAGAGAGGTCTGAACGAGTGCAGGTGAGAGAGGGCAACCCTACCTCCGTGAGACTCTCGATGAGATTGTGGATCATTGCTCACACCGTGTCTCTCAGTCGGATGCCCTGCCGCCACCCTCCCCCCTCCCCCCAATAATGGACGTACAAGTATAAGTTCCCAAATGCTGCGTCTGCACAGGCGAGTTGGTGAATCGCCTGTCCTGATTAACACTGTTGCAGCATGGCGAGCACGATGTTCATGAGGCTCCTGAAGTTTTATGCACGCAAATAACTTCTGTGAATGCTCTGAATGTACTACCACATTGGTACGGGCATCCAGAATTGTTTCTGTGGACAAAGCGATCCCTGCACTCTCCACTAACTAAAATGGCGGGGGCCACAAAGAAGAGCCATAAACCGCCTCCACTGCCCACCGGATGACCATGAGGCTACATACCAATGAGCTCAGGGGTCACCAAAATAGAGATAAGAGGCGCTCCTCTCCTCCTTGCAACACTGGAGCTGTACCTTCTCCTCCCCACCAACTAACACAGATGATGGACTAACCCGACCTGCCCTAGAGTAGAAAGGGAAACCTAACGTAGAAAGGGAAACTTAATTCTCTAAAAGTCTTCAACAACAGACAAAGGACTACTACAAAGGATGCTTGTTTCTGCATGTGCTACTCGGGCGGCCATCTGAACATAACCTAAGAACTGGCCTTTTTATACCAATCCCACCCACCACAGACTGTACATAGCTCTGTATCTAAATCTTCATGTGATTAAGTGTCTGCCTTTTATTGCAGTATAATATTTCTCATGGTATTTTATACATTTTGTGTAACCTGGACCCATTTTCACTTTTTCCCCACCGGTAGTGCACAGATCGCGACCTCATATTTTACCGGTTGCTCACTAGAGTCATATGTGTCTACTGTAGCCTTATGTTTGCACCTATATTGGTTCCGGTATATCTTTAGTATTTTATTCCAGTATATCTATAGTAGTACATTCCTATTTGCATATTGTATAATTTGTAAGCTGCACCCATCTCACTTTTATCCCTATTATGCACTGTCTGCTACCTCATATACTTTGTTCATTTGTAAGCTGCAAACGCTCTTTCTCAGTAATGGCACCCAGGATCTGGAACTCACTCCCTCCCGAAACCAGGCTCATCTCCTCCATCACACTTTTTAAGAAAGAAGTAAAAGCTATTCTCATGGCCAAATACACTTGACCTATTAACGTTATCCGTAAAGACTCTGCACCAATCTGTATTATTCTGCATGATCCCTACGACTATGTGTTTTACCTGTATTATGGACTTACCTGACTATCTATGCACACATCTATCTGTAATATTTGCATTATTGATGTACCTGTTTTACTTTACTCCCTAATGACCTAAGTTTCATTCCCTGCTTTGTAAAGCGCTCTGATATCTGCAAAGATCTTGTTCGCGCTATATAAAACTTTCAAAATAAAATAAATAAATAAAATACCCCAGGGATCCCGTGGCTCGCCTCCATCTGTCGAATGAGTCCATCCTTTAACTTCTCTTCCAGTCCGACCCTTCAACAAGTTCCACTTTCCGTCCAATACAGATTCCTCTGGCAGCGCTAATCCTAAATAGTTTATACATTTGTTCTATCAGTCAATGCTTCTAGAGTGTGTGCATGAGGGTATCCAATGTAACAGATTTTCAAAATCCAATTATTAGGCATTTATTTAGCTTATTTAATATTGCACACATCCCACTTCCATGCGGGTTACATGTCCTTCTTGACTACTGTTAAGTCCATCAATACAAAGGGACCCATACAAAGACTCTTGCGGTCCAGACAGTAATGAAACTGTTACGTCATAGTACCCAACCAGGTAAAAATAACATCACAGGAAGTCACTAAAGATGGAAAAAGGAGTCTTTCTTTATTTATTTCCAACTATGAATTTTTAGTCAGTAGTGATCGATGGGCAAAATGGTATCCTGTTTAACTCAATTTATCACTCAAGTAGAAAAGCATATTAGTGATTCAACCTTTGTCTCAAACAGCTTCACAATTTAAAGTTCTTCCTAAACTTTTTTGAACTTTTGGTCCAATACCTACAAACTCACTCTGTAAGCTTTGTACTTTAGCCTGGTAACTCTTGGGGGAACGGAGGTGCCCAGCATTTTTGGTGGGACCCTGATGGTTGATTTCGAAATTAGGATTTACTGTGAGAATTGAGAACATAACACTTGGTTAGCCTGGTTATCCCATATCGCTTCCCAGTATTTCACCCTGAGATTTTGGCTGCTTTCCACAGCTGAAATTCCTGCATAAAATGCAGTTGATCCGCAGATGGTGCCATAGACCTCATAATTCCAATGGATTAATAATTCCCTTTGGTGGCCCCATTGGCATTGAAAAGCCTTTCTTAATGAGAGCCTGGGAGTTTGGAGATCATGGGGTATTCCCAGAGCATGACGGTCAATGAGCCTTCATGAAGTTTGATGAGACAAGCTTCATCCATAATACTGGCATGTTAAGCATGCATGTGATTGCAAACTTGATGCCAAAGAAAAACACCCTCATTGGAAAAGTAATTTGCAGAACTTTGTTGTGCAAAGGACATGATTTATGAGTGTAAACTAAAGTTTGGAATTCTCAAAATTCTAATTTATATTAGTAAATGTGTTTACTGATGTGAAATTATGTCACTGTGGTGTTTTTTAAGAGGAAATACATCTGGTGCGGTACAATACACAGAGACAAATGTAGTGAGATAGCACATTATTTTTTTTTTAACTCCAAGGATATCTTTTTATTAGGATGTGGAACCCTCAGCCACCAGTGGTGCCCTGCTCCATCATTGGCTCCACTCCTCATGCAGGACAAGCGGATAGTCCGCCCGGCCGGACTCGGGTGGTGTAGAGCTGTTGAAGAGCCTAAGAGTAGGTTAGAGGGAATTAGAGCAACTCTCACATTAGTAATTCAGGATCCAAACAGAAGGGTTAAAATTTCCTTTAGAATCCACAAATAGTATCTTATTCTGTGTTTCGTGGGCAAGATTAAAAGCAATAGGCGGATGGAACTTGGAGTTACTAATTAACTCGAGCTGTCATTCAATTGTTGGTCAACAGTTTTCAGTCACTACAACAGCCCTCAAAAGGTCTGTGACTTTCTTCAGGGCCAGAAATTAGGATCCGTAATTGCTTAAACATTTTGAAAAATTTGACAATTATACAATATTATCAAAACAAGGAGCTGAAAATGATTGAATAAAATAAATTGTAGGTGTAAGAAAGGCAGTAAACATGTATGAATGATAATATAATCACAAAACATGGGGATTGAGGCATTTGAAGGGGAGTCATGAGGAGGAAAGTGAATTGAAGAAGAGCTGTGGGGTCTAAATTACCCCATCTGGCGCGGCCCAAGGCATGAACATTGCAGTGTAAAACATTAAGAGGTTCACCAGCGTGAGTAGCAGATTACTTCTTGGTGACCTTGGAGTATTTATTTTGAATGAGTAACTTCCCAAGTGTTGTTTTTTCTCACAACAACAAGGAATTTGGGGATTTGTGGGTTCAACACTCTGTTGACCACCAATTTCTCAGCTTGAAAACCCATGTGCTCAACCTTGTTCTCTTCCAGGACTTTCCATAGAAGATTTATTTTCCTACAGAGTTGTAAGTTCATATCTGGTATCTATTCCACTTTTAAATGCCTCTGTCTGCCCATAATGAGCCTAGATACGAAAAGATGGGGCTGAATTGGATACAGGATAATCATATCTTTGGTAATCAGGTTGCCTGCTTTCTCTGAAAACAAAGATTTTGAGAAACCGAGAGCCCTTTCTCAGGCTCTGTGCTTTTAAAACTACGAGTGGTTTATGCTTTTAACAGACTCCCCAGACAGCAGTAACTGAATGGTACAAAGTGCTGGTGATTTACGGGAAATACTATTTATTTTCTGCTTTCAATTAAAGTGTTCTATGGCAACACTTAGAAAGGTCAGAATGCATATAAAACTGCACACATCAGTCATTTGTGAAAAATACAGGAGGGGAGGGGTTTATTTAATCGTACTGTGGTGTTGCTGTGGAACTAAAACATTTTAACAAAAGGTCGCTGGAAGGGAAGGGACCGAGGATGATGGTATTTTGCCTTTTTCAAAAGAGATTCCTGCTGACCAGAGAGGAGAGCACTTTTTGTCCAGGAAGGCAGTTTCTTTGCAGCTAGAAGCAATGTCAATCTAAGGCCACTGCAGACCAGACGACTGCCTTATTGTGTCACAGGAAATGGCCACAGGGGGGAGCTAAGTTGTACCAGATGGCCTCAAAAAAGGAAGTGTCCAAGTTGCTCAATTTTGCTTTGCCCTGGATTCCAGAATCCTTGCGTTGGAGATGCCTGGACCTAACATGGAAGGTGACCCGCCTTGGACCCCCGGTCCATAGCGATGACAATTGGGGAAGTATTATTTAGATGATCGCCTTCCATTGCGTAGGCCTTGGTTGAAATCCAAGATAAGGGGCTTGACCAAAATGTGGGTGATTCTGAGCAAATCGTTCTCTCTCCCGTGGCCCTACATCAAGTGTAATTCACGAACCTTTTGCTGTGAGTCTTACTCCTAACCGAGGTGTGACATACTACTGAAATTCTATGGAACTTTTGTGCATAAGTCTCAAATATTCAGAGGCCAAAGCTAGGTGAAACTCCCGTGATGCAACATTTCAAATGCCTGGATGGGCGTGATACTGAAAGAGGGGATAATCAGTTGGTGAAGTTTTGAAACAATCACTGCAGAGCATGCGGCCTCTGAGGAAAGAGTATATCTTTGAAACGCGTCAGGCGAGGCATGCGAGGAGATTGAATTTGTCTTTCATTTAAAGGTGTCCCTGCGCTTTGAAAACCAGGGCCGGACTGACCCTAGCGGGCACCGGGCGTTTCCCCGGTGGGCCGCTAGGGTGGGGGCCGATTTTGGGCCTTGGGGGCCGTTTTTGTTACAGGGCCGTTTTTGCAGCAAAGCTGCAAAAGCGTCCCTGTAACAAAAACGGGCGAAACTGGCCCTGGCAAACAGCTCGGCTGCTCCCAGGGGGGTCGGCCGAGCTCTTTGCCAGGGCCAATTTTGGTTCCCAGTCCGGCCCTGTTGAAAACTCTTGCTGTGAGTGCTTTCCAAAGAAAGGCAACTTGTGGAACTTAATATCTCTCTATATATACATATATATATATATATATATGGATCGAATTCTGTTTCCAGGTTGAACCCACAGAAAATACGGACCACCACACGGTTTGCAGAGTGTCACAGCAGGCGTTTATTTAACCATTTTGCAGTTCAGGTTTTGGCATGACGCGTTTCAGGCAGGATCTGCCCTTGATCACATGACGGACATGCAGTATTCTTCATTTAAATAGAGCACACACTCATTTTTTTCTTTCACAATGACACCACGTGATCTAGTGATAGACATAAAAAGTAGACTTCCAATGTGAGGTGTTTTACATGTGCACACAATTGGTCGCTATGTATGGGTAGCTTTTAACTTTTAGCAGCATATTTATACAAGGCACATAAAAAGAGATTTAAAATTACATTCAAGTAACAATGAACATTTATAACCGCCTAAATGTGTGTAAAAATTGTGCAAAAGTGAGCTAGCAGCATATTCTTATGTAAACAGTACATTTTGAAAAGTATTATTGCACACGTTTATACAGCGATGCACTTCCTGACGCCAATGCATCAAATATATAACATATAAATATGTTAAAATTCTAAAAAAGACAATATAAAAAAGTCAATATTAATAATTTATACTGCATAAATAAATAAATATTATGCTAAAAAATGATTGTGCAAAATGGCAATGTGTTTCACTATATATATATGTGTGTGTGTGTGTGTGTTGTCTTGCTCTGTGCGTTGTCTTGCTCTGTGCGTTGTCTTGCTCTGTGCGTTGTCTTGCTCTGTGCGTTGTCTTGCTCGGTGTGTTGTCTTGCTCTGTGTGTTGTCTTGCTCTGTGCGTTGTCTTGCTCGGTGTGTTGTCTTGCTCTGTGTGTTGTCTTGCTCTGTGCGTTGTCTTGCTCTGTGTGTTGTCTTGCTCTGTGCGTTGTCTTGCTCTGTGTGTTGTCTTGCTCGGTGTGTTGTCTTGCTCTGTGTGTTGTCTTGCTCTGTGCTAATGACAGGCCCTCCAGGGCTTCCTTGCTGTAATCTGTTTTCAACTGGAGCCCTCAGACAACAAAACTCTGTTCTTTGTGCAGCGTGTTCGAGCTGGTCCTGCTGTGACAAAGGTTTTCTCTGTATTGTGCTCTGCTGCTGCTTAGTGCGACATTTGTGCAATGTCAAATGGGAGGCTCAGTGTTAAAAAATCAAACTTTAAAAAGTGTGCACTGATAGCGCTCCCTAAAAGCAAAGGAGCTTTCATCCATCCACTAATTTTCTTATTTCAGCTACTTTAGCAAGTCCTAAGCATATGGACTCTTAGATGGGGACCATTTTCTTGGCTTGCATTGTGGCCCATGACACATTCGCTACTAGAGGAAGACATTGGGATGGTCCACATAATTACACAGAGCACACGTATGCGCTCTAACATTGTGCCAAAGAGACATATTTTATGTGGGACCAGTTTTATGGGGACATTTCAACACAAATACTGGCGTCACTTGAGAAATAACGAAGTCATCAAAAAATTATATTGTGTGAGATGATTTAGATGGGGAAATTGCAAAACAAATACTGGCTTCGGTTTCGGAATGACGTAGTCACCGAAAAGTGTGTCTACATATTTGCCAGACATAAACACTCAGAAGTAGAGCAAACAGCACATCGAACAGGGCCCAGGAATTGTGAAATGCAGGGCAAGCTGGACCAACATTGAAATTGCAAACAGTTGAAACAAATTGCACACACCTGCTTCTTGCAAATCCAATCTGATTTTGTCAACACTAGGAGGGCGGTTCACAAAATGTGAACTAGCGGGGGGAGGGGGGGGGGGGTTTATGCAGATCGACCTCCCTAATTCATATTTAGCTTGTCCGGAATTCGGTTAAAACCGAATGTAATTGAGATTACCCTACCGACTTCAAATGAGCTGACCCGGTTTAAACCGAGTATCGCTGATTTTTTCAACTGTGATTCACCACTTGGACCTTTTGGCCACTTGAGGGAGCCATAGCATGACAAATCTGCATCCGACCTAGGCATCAGTAATTTCAATTAAACATTTCACCCTCCTTCCGCTGTTCATGGTGGTGTTCGCTCCCTTTCTCCTTCATCCTGCAATCCGTGGCTTTGCGTGCTCGTCCTGCTCTCTTTTCAACGTGATTGATGACATTAGGAAAACTAAACTCTATTATTTCACCTAAAGCAAATCGGACCTGCCAGCTGCACAAAGATCACTGCAGTAGGCTCCGTGATCCCAATTCATCTCTGCTATCTGGCAGGTTAGAGTGTTTCCAGCTGTGCAGTTGACTCTCCACCTCCCATGCGCCCGGTTTCTTTCATGAGAGGCTCCCTTGGCCCACAGGGGGGTCCATTCTCTGCTGGGAGCACAGTCCTCAAATTTAACAATAGAGATGAATGGTTCAGTTAATCACTCGGGCTCCGTCTATTTACAGAAATCAGGATTCATGTTACACCAACAACAGAGCGAAATTAGAGGAACGCAACATTATGTGCAAGTTAAGGGGCAATCAGGCCTCCTTTGGTCTGAATATCCTGACTGGCGGCGGCTAGGAACCACACACTTAACAAGCTTTTGCAATGCATTAAGCCTCGCATTTATGCGAGTTTAAGCTATTGGCATTGTAAAGACAATGCCTTTTATTTATGTTTTAATAACAAAAACAAAAATAAAACTCATTGTTAATTGCAATGTCAATAGCTCAAACTCGCATAAATGCGAGAACTATTGCATTGCAAATGCTTGTTTTCACACTATCAAAAAAGTGGTGCTACGTCTCTTACATCATCATTACGGTTGCCCCTGTTCACAGGATAGCGTGATTGTTTTTAGCCTGGGGCCAGCGTGCACGAGCACGACACAGCCTCCCCCTTTTATCAAGCAGTCCTAGTTAAAAACTGCTTTGCACATTCTAGTTCCATGAATTTGAACCACGTCTAGGAAAAATAGCGATCCAAGTGGGATTTATTTTTTATTTTTCTGTATTTCTTTTCTTACACCATGCATACATTGACGCATAACCGACCTCATTGTTAAAATGGGTAGTGTATTATGAAATCCCATTGCCGAGTCAATTCGTTCTTCCCTCTGGACTGAAAATTACCTGCAAGGCTTCAGAGCCAAGATCTCTTGCCATTCGCCTCTCTTTGCACTCGAAAGTAATAGGTTTTGACAGATTCTTAAACTAGATGATTGAGGGAAAAATGTGGAGAGATTCATCAATGATCGACAATAATTTAAAGATCTGCAGGAAGTAATTTTCTGAGAGAGAGAGCTCTTTAAATTTAGAAGCAAACAGTAATCTGTGTGCTGCAGCGAGAATGATTGCACTCCTGAGGCGAGTGTACTGTTTATAGGTGGCAGAGAGTGAAAGTGCAAATGTAGGAGGTGTTCGTCGTGTGCTCTGGTGACAGAGAGCAGTGTTGCACACCTTGGGACTGAGTGTGCTGTTTACCGGAGGTATCAGAGCGCTTTACATGAGCGCCAGAGTGCAGGGGGGGGAAGACAGACAAGAGAATGGGGTGCCGAGGTGTGAAAGGCCAAAGGGCCAGAGCAACACCAGGCCCCCTGCCTGGCTCACGAAGGGAGGGAGAGAAGCTATTGTGTTCTGGCGCATCTAAGTACTTCACAGGTCTGTATACGACCATTTCACTTAACGAGGCTATCTTGTTTTTAAGCCCTTCTTAGAGTGGGGAGCTTAGTGCCACCGGACAGAGTCAGGTTTGCACAGTTAAAACTTGCCATGATGTAAATTACAGCGCCACTGCAGGCTCACCTCTTCGTTTTTAAAATGTTTTATTTTATGAGTTCAGCAGAGCCCTGCCGCCCCCGCGAGTCCCCACTGCCAGCTCACCTTCCACAAGAGTTGGTGAGCAGGACCCCCCCCATACCGCATGCCGCCTTAGACCCAGTAGTGTAGATCAGTGTCATGTGAAGTCCGTTGTGCCAGCCCGGAATCTCTTCGCTGCCCAGCACACCTGCCCAAGTCAGGACGAGCAGTCCGCCAGCACCCAGTAGGTGAAAAATGCAGCATTTCTGACAGCGAGTGCTACGCTTGGGTAGTTCGAAGTATCCCCAAACACAACTACACAGGCCTCAGATTACCATTCTGGGGTGCATTTATGGCGATTCTGTGATTGCCTGCATGTGGAGACTGGTGTGCATTTATTAACGGGACGGTATGATTGGTAGCTGTGGGCATGCTCTAAAGAGGTTTGATTTACTGCTGAACGCTTTCTGTGTCTAACAAATCAGTGACAGATTATTATGCATTTTTAGGGGGAGGGTTTTATATAGCGCACACAAAACCCGGAGGTATCAGAGCGCTTTACATGAGCGCCAAAGTGCAGGGGGAGAAGACAGACAAGAGAATGGGGTGCCGAGGTGTGAAAGGCCAAAGGGCCAGAGCAACACCAGGCCCCCTGCCTGGCTCACGTGGGGGTGTTCTGGCGTCAGAGATTTCCAACCAGAGATACAACTCACAAGTGCTTCCTCTGTCTGAAGCTGCCCTACAGTGGAATGTCGTTTCTGAAGCCTCTCTTAGACCTGTTTCTTCCTGATATCGTTATTGTATTATTCTGTCTGTGAATGGTCTTTGCTGTAGGAAGAGAAGGTCTGTGTGGAATCTAAAACGTACATCAGTTTCTGTCTTGCTTTTTAATATTCCTGAGGCAGTGTGTGGTCGTCTTCTTGTTGAGTTCTCACTACATGGCAAGGTGTTGCCCTTCTGTCTGTCCACACGTATTACAGAGATGGATAGAACAACAGACAGAGGGAGAGCGAGGGAAGGAAAGGGAGGCAGACAGAGGGAGGGAGGGATAGGGAGGGAGAGCGAGGGAGGGAGGGAAAGGGAGGCAGACAGAGGGAGGAGGGAGGGAGGAGGGTGACAGACAGAGGGAGGGAGGAGGGGGAGGGAGGAGGGTGACAGACAGAGGGAGGGAGGAGGGTGACAGACAGAGGGAGGGAGAAGGGTGGCAGAGGGAGAAGGGTGACAGAGTGAGGAGGGAGACAGAGTGAGGAGGGAGACAGAGGGAGAGGGAAGGAAAGAGAGGGAAATGGAGAGAGAGGGAGACAGAGAGGGAGTGAGACAGTCAGAGTGAGTGAGACAGAGGGAGTCAGGGAGAGAGGGAGATAGAGGGAGAGAGAGGGAGTGAGACAGAGGGAGAAATAGCTGGTGGTTGCCAGTGGGGACACTTACTCTTGGGGAGCCCACACTTATTTTTCCACATCATTTATGTACCTATTACACATAGCAGAAAGACGGTGGAAGACGGTAAAACCGTCACAAAATGAAAGGTCAGGAACCTCAAGGAGTGAGATAAAGGGGAAGGGATTGTCTAGTAGTGGATTACAGAGGTATGAGGTGGCACAAATGAAGCACTGGTCTACACACTTATATATTGCTTGCTCTTATGCTTCTTAGAAGGTGCTACTAACTCACAGGTGTTTTGTTTGCAACTGCATGCCTTGCGTAGCGTTTTATCATGAGTACTGTGAAACTGTTGCACCAGTATTACTTGTGAGTAGGTTGAACTTTTACAGTACCATCCTTAGATTTTTCTAAGGAGTACTCTAACAGCGCCAGCAATATGCCTGTATTTCATACTCTTGTGTACATCCCTTGCTTAGCTTTTCCTCATGGGTGGCTCATGGCCGCTTACACTACCATACAATATGCTGAAGAAAAATTGAAAGAACAAACATAAAAGCAAAGAGTTCCATAAACACCGGCAAAACACCGTTTCAGTTGTTTTTTATGACGTGAAAATGAGTAAACACTGAAAAGCACTGTTTTTTTGAGGTATGGAAATCACTGGAAAGTACTGAAAAAACACCACCAGAATTTACTAAAAATAGAAACTGAAAACAGGAAAGCCTATTCATATTCATTAGGCAGTTCACAATCTTTGACCCATTGCAATTGGCTACAATCACAGCCTGCATAATGGACCTCCCTCTGATTGGATTACAAAATTAAAATGTTTTAAGTGACCTGATTGCCTTAAAAGAAACTGGACTGCTTTTAAAATAAAAAAAAATTAAAAAGCCAGCTTTCTATTTTGAAAAACATCAGTAAAATGTGCTAGGGGTCCTCGGGGCCACTGCCTGCTAACCCCAAATTTACCATCTTGATTTCAAAAGGGCAGGGCTTTGCAGAGGATATTTCCTCTTTGCAAATCTGCAACCACCCAACCTTGGAGTAGGTAACTGATCAATCACGTGCGCCAGGATCCATTAATACGTACCTTGATGATTCCGTTTTTGGAAGGCACGCCCCTTCCAAGTTACGATTCGGTAGGGATCAGAAATCCCAATTTTGTGATTTGGAGAAACTTTTACAAATTGCAAAATGGGGTTGATACGTTGGAACCATTGAGTTTGCATTTGCAAAGCCTGTGACTAGTGAATCGCAGGGTTTGTGGCCACAAAATTCCTCAGTACGTTTGGCCCACAGTCTTCACTGACTCAGACAAGAGATAAAGGGGTCATTTAGCGGTCAATTGGTGGATGCAAGGCATTGCCACGAAACAGCCGGTTCAGACCCTTGACTTGGCGGTCCATCCACCATCCATAGGATCATCGCTCGTTTTCTCTACTGGGGACCAGGGTGGTCCCTGGTAGGGAAGTAGCACAACATCCCCCACACGATGGGAAGAAAGTTACTGGCTTATCCAGCTGGGTCTGGTGGCTCAGTGGACTAATGCATCCACTGCAGGGGCCGGTGTTCAACCTCATGGTCACAGGTTCAAATCCCAGCAGGTCCACTCAGCCTTTCATCCATCTGAGGTCGATAAAATGAGTACCATTGAGTTGGGTAACAATGAACATCTGTTATTCAGCGCCAAGATGCCTCCGGGTGAACGTGCGCTTTACAAATACACGTTATGTTATGTTATCCAGCCTTTGTTATAACTTATTTTCTTCTGGACGAAGAAACTCCTACTGTGAGAGTTTGTTCTTCCACCAATACTTTGCTCAGCAAGCACCTCAAGCATAGCTCCCTCCAGCAAAACCTCAGTCTCTTCACTGGAGCCGCTGAAGCGGTGGCGTCACTGAGGGCAGAGAGTTCCCCGGCCAGGAAGGCATCAGATGAGCCCCCAAGACTACAATATGAAAACGCTTTCTTGACCACGTCCATCCAGAAAAGTGAAGACTGCTTTGAACAATGAAAGGAGAGATTTAACACAATATCGGCTCCTTTCTTGAGGGCAGTTATGCAATGAATAGCCCTGTTAACTTCAGGTTCATGAGTGGCTATGACTCCTTTCTGCCTTGTGGTTTGATGCCAATTTGTAAGAATTTGTAAGGTGTCAATCAATTTTTATCCTAATTGTTCAGTGATTCTGTTCTATGCACATTTAAGCTAAGTGATATACCTGTCAAAACAATAAGAAATATATTTTTCTAATTTGCTTTACATAACCACATGTTGCGCCTCACATATGGAACATTTATCACTTTGCAACCTGGTAGTAGCTCTTGCCTCTAGGCTTCTTAGTTCAGAAGGATGATATGGTCAACCCTCCTCAGACACCAGCTTGTTTTACCTTTAAAAACAGAAAGGCACAAAGATAGTAATGATTAGGTCCACAGAAGGCCTCCTGGAGAAAAGGGCGGGAAGACACCTAGAGAGGAAAAAATACAAAGTAAAAAAAAACTCTCATCAAACATGCACAAAAAGTACGTCTAGAAGCTTTAAAAGTCAAGGAAGGGCATACAAAGCAAGAAAATGCCGCTCCCCAAAGGACACAAGGGAATGCAGTGCAAAGGTGTAATGGAATGAACAATGCAGAGACACAACTTCTGAAGTGATTGGCACCCTCTCCATTCCATAACTATTCATCCTGTTATAGAGGATCCATGAAGGCACTTCTCCCTTGACCCAGAAGGGCAAGCCGCCATCTTTAAAAGGGTCTGTATGGTATGGCTCCTCTGGTAGTTTGGAGCATGAGCTATTATAAATTGCGTGCAAAAAAAGCGCTGCTGTCCCGAAAGTTAAGAGTCGCTGAGTTGAGTCAATGACCTTTTTCTAACACAATGCCTGACCTTGTGTCACTTGTTGAACCTCCTGTCCCACCCTGCCTCCCAGATGACGGTATGTTTTGCTACTTCTGTGGCCTTGGCTGGGGAAAGTGAACAATGGAATCAACAAATTATCTAGCACCACAAGAAGGCCCCCCAGAAAAGACGGCTCATGCAAATGGGAGCGCTGTGTGATGTCCCTTCCGTATCCCAGAAGGACATCCATTTTGGATGTTGAGGATAAAGGCGCGTAGCATCGCCTATAGACCTGTCGGACATGTTTAACGCTCTTGGTAACAAATACACTTCAAACAGCCATGGTTCAGCGCGTCAAATCCCACAATTTTTTGGAATAGTAAGGATCTTGTGCAACTACTTCATAGCTTGCCGCAGTTCAGCTCTACTGGAAACCAGATACAGAACTTTGTAAGGTTGGGAAGGTGAACCAAGGAAAAGTCAATTTTCTCCAAATGTATACAGAAAATTTCTTTATTGTCATCTGTAGTAAAAAATGGACATCAGCCTCGGCCAACGCGTTTCGTTCCACAGACGGATCTTTATCAGGGTCAAACCCTCATTGAGCCTCTTACCCTTCCTCTCACTTTCCTACACTCATTCTCTACTCTCTCAACCACATATACTTCGCTGTTTCTCTTATTACATCTCTCGCTTGCTCTCTACCATTCTTCCACCGCAATGCTTTCACTCCCTTTGAGTCACTAGCTCACTCAGTCTCACTCACACTTCCTCGCTCCCTCATTAACTCTCATAGGAATAAGCAGGCACACACGGCAACTCCTATCGACGCCAAAAGGACACATCGAGAAATGACATGACAGCAGTGGATGGTTGAACCTGTCCCAGGCGAGACAGCACAGACAAGTGAAAAGTGGTGATAGGTGGTAGAGGTGTGTGCCCACCGAATGCGCTGGCGCTCGTTGTTGGGAGTACAGGTGGATGGAGAGAGGTGCCACAGAGAGGGGAAGAGCCCACGGGCGCAGTGCCCAGTAAACAGATTGGTAGCACTTTTGCGGGTCAGAAGAAATCACCTTGTTCATGAAGGGAGTTGGGTTCTGTAGACTAGGCAGGGGTCCTGCAGCATAGGGAGGGGTCCTGCAGACTATGGAGGGGATCCTGCAGACTAGGGTGGGGTCCTGCATATTAGGGAGGGGTCCTGTAGATTAGGGAGACTAGGGAAGGGTCATAGAGAGGGTCCTGCAGACTAGGGAAGGATCCTAAAGAATAGGGAGGGGTCCTGCAGACTAGGGAAGGGTCCTAGGGAGGGGTCCTAGGGAGGGGTCCTAGGGAAGGGTCCTGGAGACTAGGGAAGGGTCATAGAGAGGGGTCCTGCAGACTAGGGAAGGATCCTGGAGAATAGGGAGGGGTCCTGCAGACTAGGGAAGGGTCCTAGGGAGGGTTCCTAGGGAGGGGTCCTAGGGAGGGGTCCTAGGGAGGGGTCCTAGGGAAGGGTCCTGGAGACTAGGGAAGGGTCATAGAGAGGGGTACTGCAGACTAGGGAAGAGTCCTAGGGAGGGGTCCTGGAGACTAGGGAGGGGTCCTGCAGACTAGGGAGGGGTCCTGAAGGCTAGGGGGTCCTGGATACTAGGGAGGGGTCCCAGAGACTAGGGAGGGGTCATAGGAAGTCCTGCAGACTAGGCAGGGGTCTTAGGGAGGTGTCCTAGGGAGGGGTTCTGGAGACTATGGAGGGGTCCGGAGACTAGGGAAGGGTCCTAGGGAGGGGTCCTGGAGACTAGGGAGGGGTCCTAGGGAGGGGTCGTAGGGAAGGGTCCTGGAGACTAGGGAAGGGTCATAGAGAGGGGTACTGCAGACTAGGGAAGAGTCCTAGGGAGGGGTCCTGCAGACTAGGGAGGGGTCCGGAAGGCTAGGGAGTCCTGGAAACTAGGGAGGGGTCCCAGAGACTAGGGAGGGGTCATAGGAAGTCCTGCAGACTAGGCAGGGGTCTTAGGGAGGTGTCCTAGGGAGGGGTCCTGGAGACTATGGAGGGGTCCGGAGACTAGGGAAGGGTCCTAGGGAGGGGTCCTGGAGACTAGGGAGGGGTCATAGAGAGGGGTCCTGGGGAATAGTGAAGGTTCATAGAGAGGGGTCCTGCAGACTAGGGAAGGGTCATAGAGAGGGGTCCTGGAGACTATGGAGGGGTCATAGAGAGGGGACCTGGAGACTATGGAGGGGTCATAGAGAGGGGTCCTGGAGACTAGGGAGGGGTCCTGGAGACTAGGGAGGGGTCATAGAGAGGGGTCCTGGGGAATAGTGAAGGTTCATAGAGAGGGGTCCTGCAGACTAGGGAAGGGTCATAGAGAGGGGTCCTGGAGACTATGGAGGGGTCATAGAGAGGGGACCTGGAGACTATGGAGGGGTCATAGAGAGGGGTCCTGCAGACTAGGGAAGGTCCTAGGGAGGGGTCCTGGAGACTAGGGAAGGGTCATAGAGAGGGGTCCTGCAGACTAGGGAAGGATCCTGGAGAATAGGGAGGGGCCCTGCAGACTAGGGAAGGGTCCTAGGGAGGGGTCCTAGGGAGGGGTCCTAGGGAAGGGTCCTGGAGACTAGGGAAGGGTCATAGAGAGGGGTACTGCAGACTAGGGAAGAGTCCTAGGGAGGGGTCCTGGAGACTAGGGAGAGGTCCTGCAGACTAGGGAGGGGTCCTGAAGGCTAGGGGGTCCTGGAGACTAGGGAGGGGTCCTGGATACTAGGGAGGGGTCCCAGAGACTAGGGAGGGGTCATAGGAAGTCCTGCAGACTAGGCAGGGGTCTTAGGGAGGTGTCCTAGGGAGGGGTCCTGGAGACTATGGAGGGGTCCGGAGACTAGGGAAGGGTCCTAGGGAGGGGTCCTGGAGACTAGGGAGGGGTCATAGAGAGGGGTCCTGGGGAATAGTGAAGGTTCATAGAGAGGGGTCCTGCAGACTAGGGAAGGTCCTAGGGAAGGGTCCTGGAGACTAGGGAAGGGTCATAGAGAGGGGTCCTGCAGCCTAGGGAAGGGTGCTAGGGAGGGGTCCTGGAGACTAGGGAGGGGTCCTAGGGAGGGGTCTAGGGAGGGGACCTGGAGACTAGGGAGGGGTCCCGGTGCTGCACGTGCTGGCAGCAGTTCAATGTTAAACAGGTGAGTCTTACCAGACTTCCTTAAACAGTAACAAGCACAGGCAGCGTCCAGGCTCTGGCTGCACCTTTGTATAGATGTGGAGGTGGCCCTTGGTCCAGACCTTTCCCCGGTGGGCTTGAGCCACTGGAGGCCGGTGGTAAATGCCGGGGCCTTTCCAGGAGCCTCTTCACTTTCCTCGACTCCACAAGGATCATTCCAGTAGGCACAGAGGCGGCTTCAAGGGTGAGAGGGAGGGATTAGTGGACAAAGCAATTTGATAGGGCGAAGAGAACATGGATGCAAACAGAGAGACTGCGCGAGGAGACGAAGGGAGCAGGGCTGGTATGAGCATTTTTGCCAGAGGAATGAGCCACGTCGTCTGTCTTGTTTTCCTCTGTCAGTTTCCTTCTGACAGTGGTGAGTGTTTGGATACCGAGGCAGTAGCCTCATTACTCCACATTCATTTTGAATTTTTTAGTCGCTGTTTAGGTTGCCTTATTGATGTGTGACACTCTGTCACAGTTAAGATTGTATCACAAGGTCAGCTCAGTGATGGGCCGCGGGTAGCGGTCAATTGAGTTTGCAGAATTGTCAGCATGTTTCCTCAAAGAGTTTCGTCTTTGTCTGTCTGGTACCTTCTGATAGTGTTGAGTTTTGGGTGCTTGCCGAGGCGATTGTGCCGTCAGACAGTGAAAGGGTTTTGGTTGCCTGCCGAGGCGATTGTGCCGTCGGGCAGTGATGAGTTTTGCGTGCCTGCCGGGCATTTGCCTTCAGGCAGTGATGCGTTTTTGGATGCTGCGTTGCTGTTTCAGTTTCACAAGGTTAGTGCTTCGATGGGCCGCGGGTAGCAGTCAAATGGGTTTGTAGAGATGTCTGCGAGTTTCTTGATTAGTGGGTTTTCTTTTTGATCCAATCCTTTGTAGAATGTCCTGTTGAGTTTGAGGAGATGGTCATCCAACATCTCGATGCCTAGGTCTCTGTGGAGGTCTGCTGTTCGTGTGAACATAGGAGCACCTGCTTGTGAACATAGGAGCACCTGTTGATTGGGCCACGTCTGTCTGGCTTCTTCTTTTAAAGATGGTATTGGAGGGAAACCAGTGATGCCACTTCCGGTAGAGTTGGACGCTGGGAAACGTACTGATCTCACTTCGTGCAGAGAGGGATGCTGGGTACTGCAGTTTAAGAAAAGATGATACAGAACAAGATCCACAACTCAGGCTAACATTTTTTCTGAACTTGATTCTGAAACTTAAATCACAAAACAGTCATTTGGAAGAATATATTCCGCATCCTGAATTGAAGAAATTTGAATACATGGATTGTTTTGTACTTTTATGGATTGCAATATATCCGAAATAAAGTCAATTTGATTTGATTTACATGGATTCGCCCCCTCATAAATGAATTTAAGAACATGATAACATCTGCATGTAGGGTTACTTGGCCACATCCATAAACGTAGAGGTAAGGGATGGAATATATATGTATTCATTAGAAAAAGCGCCCAGAATAGTAAATGAACATCTGAAAACATACACATACATCTTGCAGATTGTTTCTAACCTTAGAAACTCAAGGAGACAGGCCTTTGTCAAAGGCAATTCGTTTTCCCGAGTGGAAATGGGCAGGAAATGAACTTGCGTATAGTAGGCTTGTAGGGAAAGGGGTTTTATCACAGGAATAACTATTTCTATTGTCCTGTAGAGAAATAAATTGCAAATCTCTTTTCCACTTATTTTTCTCATGCTGAAATTTGCTCTAGGTGGAAATTACAAATTCATAAATTATGAACATGTGAGTAATCCTTGGACATCTATGAAGCGTACAGATTGTCAACAGGACTTCTGGGATAGTTTGTGAGTATCATAAAAGTGGACCAATTCCCCCAGAAGTGTAAATAACCTCATGGGAAGAAATGTCAAATTTTCCTTTCAAGCCCTTTGTCAATCAGACTGCAGCAAGCCAGTCGGATTGGCTGATAAATCCTGTTGAAGAGTCAGTGTGGCTAGGGTGCACACAATATGACTAGGCCCTTTAGGAACCTAACTCTGCTATAGATGTACTATCCCATTGATGAAATCACCAATGCACCTAAAGTCTGATGGATAATTTCTATGAATAATATGGAGTTTTTATTTTTTTTCCTATTGGTTGTTATGCATGCTATGTTGCAATACCGTGAATTTCTACAAATGATAGAAATAATAAAATTTAAGTGACATATGTGCCCATAGAAAATAGAAAACATTAGGTATTATTTACTGGTGTCTAGCAGAAGTACACTTGTTATCTCTCATTGCATCCCAACATGTTAAAAGTATTCACTTTTACTCTTTGATGAAGAAGAACATGAATAATTAATGTAAACATTAAGGAGTGAATTCACAAAACGTTTTTTGTACCTAAGTTTCCGTTAGTTTCACAAACGTTTTCATCTGGGGTGGATGGAGGATTCTCCTCAACCCTAGCCTAATCCTCCTCTCCACCACCATACCATTCTTCTACCACCGTCAAAAATTATTTTACCACCACCAAACCATTTTACTACCACCGCCAAACCATTCTTTTACCACCACCAAACCATTCTTCTACCACCGCCAAACAATTCTTCAACCACCGCCAAACCATTCTTCTACCACCACCAAACCATTCTTCAACCACCGCCAAACCATTCTTCTACCACCACCAAACCATTCTTCAACCACCGCCAAACCATTCTTCTACCACCACCAAACCATTCTTCTACCACCACCAAACCATTCTTTTACCACCACCAAACCATTCTTCTACCACCGCCAAACAATTCTTCAACCACCGCCAAACCATTCTTCTACCACCACCAAACCATTCTTCAACCACCGCCAAACCATTCTTCTACCACCACCAAACCATTCTTCTACCACCACCAAACCATTCTTCAACCACCGCCAAACCATTCTTCTACCACCACCAAACCATTCTTCTACCACCACCAAACCATTCTTCTACCACCACCAAACCATTCTTGTACCACCACCAAACCTCTCTTCGACCACTGCCAAACCATTCTTCTACCACCACCAAACCATTCTTCTACCACGACCAAATCATTCTGCTACCACCACCAAATCATTCTGCTACCACCACCAAACCATTCTTCTACCACTACCAAACCATTCTTGTACCACCACCAAACCATTCTTCTACCACCGCCAAACCATTCTTCGACCATCACCAAACCATTCTTCTACCACCACCAAACCATTCTTCAACCACCGCCAAACCATTCTTCTACCACCACCAAACCATTCTTCAACCACCGCCAAACCATTCTTCTACCACCACCAAACCATTCTTCTACCACCACCAAACCATTCTTTTACCACCACCAAACCATTCTTCTACCACCGCCAAACAATTCTTCAACCACCGCCAAACCATTCTTCTACCACCACCAAACCATTCTTCAACCACCGCCAAACCATTCTTCTACCACCACCAAACCATTCTTCTACCACCACCAAACCATTCTTGTACCACCACCAAACCTCTCTTCGACCACTGCCAAACCATTCTTCTACCACCACCAAACCATTCTTCTACCACGACCAAATCATTCTGCTACCACCACCAAATCATTCTGCTACCACCACCAAACCATTCTTCTACCACTACCAAACCATTCTTGTACCACCACCAAACCATTCTTCTACCTCCGCCAAACCATTCTTCGACCATCACCAAACCATTCTTCCACCACCACCAAACCATTCTTCCACCACCACCAAACCATTCTTCTACCACCACCAAACCATTCTTCTACCACCACCAAACCATTCTTCTACCACCGCCAAACCATTCTTCGACCATCACCAAACCATTCTTCCACCACCACCAAACCATTCTTCCACCACCACCAAACCATTCTTCTACCACCACCAAACCATTCTTCTACCACCACCAAACCATTCTTCTACCACCACCAAACCATTCTTCGACCACCGCCAAACCATTCTTCTACCACCACCAAACCATTCTTCGACCACCACCAAACCATTCTTCGACCACCGCCAAACCATTCTTCTACCACCACCAAACCATTCTTCTACCACCACCAAACCATTCTTCTACCACCACCAAACCATTCTTCGACCACCGCCAAACCATTCTTCTACCACCACCAAACCATTCTTCGACCACTGCCAAACCATTCTTCTACCACCGCCAAACCATTCTTCCACCACCACCAAACCATTCATGTACCACCACCAAACCATTCTTCCACCACCACCAAACCATTCATGTACCACCACCAAACCATTCTTCTACCACCCCCAAACCATTCTTTGACTATCACCAAACCATTCTTCCACCACCACCAAACCATTCTTCTACCATCACAAAACCATTCTGCTTCCACCACCAAGCCATTCTTCTACCATTAGCAAATCTTTCTTCTACCACAGCTGCCACCCGTAATTCTCCTCATTTGCAGGATTGGCCGCACCATATGTGTCAAGAATGCCGGCTGGGGTGCTGGCAGATAGTATCACGCCAATGCAGGAAGCACCATGTAGATATCCCTGTCCCACCTGGAGGACCCTCATGTCACCAGGTGGAGCCCATTCCTGGCTCAGACCCCGGGGCTCTACAGAACCTTCAAGGTTCACGCCAGACTTCGGTGCGCACAGATGAAACTGGCAAAGGAGTGCCAGAGATTCCCTTATGGTTGGGATCTGTTTGTGCAAACTCAGAGATGGCAGTCCTAAGGAGTCCTAGCGTGCCTTCAAGTGAAGGCAGCCTTCACCATCGCACACACTTCCAAGAATCCCCACGGTTGCTTCGCTGCCCTGCAATACCTGCAGGTTAGGGTGGAGGTAACCTCTGGCAATTCCTGAGCCCCAGGGAAGAGTGAACTGAGGCTACCACTAGCTCAGAGGGGGCACGCTCCACCTCTACCGCTCAGCTTGGCCATGTCAACATATCCCAATTTATACTGCCTTCTGCTTCCCATATGGGAGCGGTTCGGAAGTCACTAGGTGCAGAGATGGAAATACCGCCAGGTGATAGGCACTATACCCTACTCTGCCCTCGCCATGTAGCAAGTGCCTAGGAGGCACCTGAAGGTAGGCTGCCTCCGCCAAGGACTACAAAAGGGCGAGGTTGCCAAAAAGTCTGTATTAAGAGCACTTTGGGGTCGAAAGACTTTCAGACACGCCCCTGGTCTGGAGTGTATGCACAGGGGTTTCTGAGACAGGATACATTTTTCCAGGATCAAGAAAGAATGAAGATAATGAGTTGAGAGGCTTTTATCCCTCACTCCGCAGCATTTCTGCTGTCAAACGCATGCTGCTTTCTAATCATCTTAAAGAGTCAGATACCGAATATTTGGAATTTTTTGAATCCTAGGAAAAGAATAACTTGATAAAAATAGACGTTTAAAGCAGGCAACTTTTAAACTTCGTGTTCAGGTTTGATGTGCATGGCGCCTGGGCCATTACTGTCAAAATATTGTACTTTATCGTTCCTTTAGGGGTCTTTGGCATCCTGTCAGAAGGGGGGCACATAAGTAATTATTCCCTAGCGCACTGAGCTCGTGCCACGACATTCATTTACAGGTCTTATATTATAGCAAAGATGTCCTATTAATTAATAACGAGGCCGCTAGCATGGGCAATGCCACTAGATGGCGCCAATACAGAATCAGCTGTTATTTCTCTTTCTCTGCAAGACGCTTTTGAAACAGGTCCTCATCCTGTGAAGGACCCCACTTCAGTTTGTTGTTGGGGCCCAGCAAAACATCCGACTTGCCTCCTTAAGCAGGCAGTTTCCTTTGCTTTGCCACCTTCAGCCACTGGCTTGAGGCATTGTCAATCACTTCCTCGATCAGCACACAGACAGGGCCATTTCCATCTCAGTCTTATTTTGTTTTCTATTTGATTTTTTGTCGTTGTTTTAGGCCGTCCATTTAGCCTTTGTCCGTCCAGGGGAACATAGCACCATTACCATCTCTCTGATTGGCTCCTTTACCCTTCTAGAACTATCTGTTTTTCTGGAACTTTTTTTTTCTTTTTCTAGAAGCACTCCGTGAAAGTTTTTCCTGGTGTCTGTTGTTTCCCACTTCTCCCAGCAAATTTCTTTTCATAACATTTAAAAAATTTAGGGGCATATTATCAAGCCCGCGATAAATGCGTTAGCGACTTTTTAAAGTCGCGAACGCATTTTTTTTATTGCACTATTCTCAATTTGTCTGTAACCAGAGTTAGAGACGTATTCTTGACTTCATCTATTGCCCTCGCGCTGGGGGCGCGATAGATAACGCTAATGGGATGCATGGTGGGCGTTCCCACGTCCAACCACATGTAGAATGTGGTTGAAGGTGGTAACGCCCTATTATCAAGGCAGGCGTTGGGAGAAGGATACCTGCGATAAACTCGTTTATCGCAGGTCTCCCAACGCCTGCTTTGATCAGGTGTGAGGCATTGATAGCGTGGGGGTGTGGATCATAAAGCTGAATCCACCCCCCATATTATCAAGGCACACATTAGCGTGTGACAACAATGCTTGTTTTCACACGCTAATGTTCCCTATTGCAGACTATCGCCGGATTTAATATCACGGCGATAGGGAAATGTGTGATGTGCGTTTTTTAACGCACATCTTGATAATATGCCCCTTAATTTCGCACAAGTTTGTCCGTCAAGGTTGTCTTACATGCACTTTCACTTTTAGACAGCTTCCTCCTTCGAGCATCCCTGATCCGCACCACCATGTTGCTGCCCGCGCTCACCCGTGTTGCTTCTGGCCATCCTCCTGTTGGTCCCCTGCCCTCTGCGATTCCTCCCTCGTTGTTGCTCCCCCACCAGCGTTCTTCCCCATACATATTCTTTCCCCTCACCTTCTCGCGTTACCTTTTGTGTTTTTTTAACCGATCCAACTATGATCGATAAACAAAAGGAAAAGAAACATAGGCAGGGGCATGCATGGAGTGTGTGCCTAAAAAATGATGCAGCCCCGTAAAAATAGTCTGTTAGCTGTGCTGCGCAGCATCAGGGGGGCTGTGCAGCATGGCTAAAACCATTGGCAAAATCAATAGATCCCAAATACGAGACATTTTGGCTTTGCCAATGCGTGTTACTATTTAATGGTTTGGATGTGTCCATCCAGTTTCTATAGAGTGCATGAAGGATAACTCTGCAGTCAGCTGTGGTCCCATAGCACTGTGGCGTGAGAAATGACAGAAGCACAAATGGAAACAAGCATTGGCAAAGCCAATAGGTCTTGCCTATGCAAAAGATATTGGGTTTGCCAATTTTACCAATGTTGAACACCAGTGAGGCTGATGTTCAGCATAGCTAAAAGTTGTTAGCGTAAAGGAGAGTGGTGTGCAGTGTCGTAAAACTGAGTACAGTGGATAGTCATTGAGTGGTGTATGGTGTGGTACATTAGGGTTGAGCCGAAAGGAGAGAAGGGAGAAGCATACAGTGTTGTGGAGTGTCACGGAGGGAGTAGAGTTTCATTCAGTGGAGTGGCATAGAGTGTCATGGAGTAGTGTAGAGCAGAGTGGAGTGGCGTAGAGGGTGTTGTAAAGACATTTTTAGAGTAGAGGGGTCTACAGCGGAGTCGATTGTCATAGAGTGGAGTGGCATAGAGTGGAGTGGCATAGAGTGGACTGGAGTAGTGTGTCACCGAATAGATTAGGGAAAAGTGGCATGGAGTGGCACTGTCAGAGTTGATTGGCGTAGAGTGCAGTGGCTTAGAGTATATTGGTTTTGGGGAAAGTGGTGTAGATTGCAGTGGCATAGAGTGCAATGGCACCGAGTGGCACAGAGTAGAGTAGAGTAGCATAGAGTGAAGAGGCATAAATTGGAGTTGTGTAGGGTAAAGGGCTAAGGTGTAGACTAGAGTGGCGTAGAGTGCAGTTGCATAGAAGGTAGTGGTGAACAATGCAGCCGTAGAGAATGCAGTAGAGTGGCGTGGAGTTGAGTGGTGCAGAGTAGAGTGCAGTGGCATAGAGTGCAGCCATGCATACTAGAGTGTAAGATTGCAGGGCCGTAGAGTGTTGGAGAGTAGAGTGGTGCAGAGCAGAGTGGTGCAGACAGCAATGATGTAGAGAACAGTGGAGCATAGTAGAATGGTGTCGTAGAGTGCAGTGACATAGAGTGCAGTGGTGTAGAGTGACGTAGCATGCAGTGGCATAGAGTAGAATGTTCTAGAGTATAGTGGTGTAATGTTCCGTGGCGGAAAGTAGTTGGTGTAGGAGAAGTGGCAGAGGATGCATTGGTTTTGAGTAAAGTGGTGTACAGTGCATTGGTGAAGAGTGCAGTGGTTTAGCGTACAACGGTTTAGCATATACTGCAGTGGCGTAGAATGGCTTAGAGTGCAGTGGTATAGAGTACATTGTTTCAGAGTAGAGTGGAGAGGTGCAGAATCTCGTTCCTTGCCGGAAGAAACCAGAGAGTCCGCCTCCCCCCGTTCCGATCCGCGGCCACCAAAGTCATCTGCGGCGTTCCGCAAGGATCCTCGCTCAGCCCCACCCTCTTCAACGTCTACATGAGCCCCCTCACGGCCATCGCACGCCAACACAACCTAAACATCATCTCCTACGCCGACGACATCCAGCTGATCCTCTCCCTCACCAACGACCCGCCAGAGCCAGCCTCCAGGAAGGAATGAAAGACGTCGCGGAATGGATGAAGCTCAGCCGTCTGAAACTGAACTAAGACAAGACGGAAGTCCTCATCCTGGGACCATCCCCCTCTGCCTGGGATGACTCCTGGTGGCCCCCTGCCCTGGGCACCGCCCCCAAGCCAACGGACCATGCACGCAACCTGGGCTTCATCCTGGACTCCTCCCTCACGATGACCAAGCAAGTCAACGCCGTCTCGTCATCCTGTTTCAACACCCTGCGCATGCTCCGAAAGATCTTCCGGTGGATCCCCACCGAAACCTGGAAGACGGTCACCCAGGTCCTCGTCACCAGCCGACTGGACTACGGTAACACTCTCTACGCTGGAACCACAGCCAAACTCCAGAAAAGACTCCAGTGCATACAGAACGCTTCTGCACGACTCATCCTGGACATCCCCCGTCACAGCCACATGTCCGCCCATCTGAAAGACCTGCACTGGCTCCCCGTCAGCAAGAGGATCACGTTCAGACTCCTCAACCACGCACACAAAGCTCTCCACGACATGGGCCCCAAATACCTCAACAGCCGCCTCACACTCTACACACCCACCCGCCAGCTCTGATCCGCCAGCCTCGCCCTCGCCACCATTCCACGAATTCGCAAAGCCACCGCCGGAGGAAGATCCTTCTCCTACCTGGCGGCCAAGACATGGAACTCCCTCCCCACCCACCTACGGCTGACCCAGGACCATCTCTCCTTCAGGAAACAACTCAAGACCTGGCTTTTCGAGCAGTAGCGACTCCGCCCCTCCTCCCAGCGCCTTGTGACCCTAGCGGGTGAGTAGTGTGCTATACAAATCTGTTTGATTGATTGATTGATTGAATAGAGTGTAGTGGTGCAGGGTAGAGCACAGTGGCATGGAGTTGAATGGTGTAGAGTAGAGTGGTACAGCATTGATTGCAGTGACGTAGAGTGGGATGGCGCAGAGTGGAGTAGAGTGGCATAGAGTGCAGTGGCATATAGTTGATTGTTTCAGAGTAGAGTGAAGTGGTGTAGAGTGGAGTGGAACAGGGTAGAGAGTGGTATAGAGTAGTGGCTTAAAGTGCAGTGTTGCCAATTGGAGTGGTGTGGTGTGAAGTGGAGCAGAATGGAGGGGACTAGACTAGAGTGGTGTAGAGGGCAGTGTCATAGAGTACAGTGGTGCACAGTAGATTGGAGTGCATTGGTGTAGAGTGCAGTAGAGAAGCATAGAGTGGTGCAGAGTCAAGTGCAGTGGTATAGAGTAAAGTGGCACGGGATAGAGTGACATAGAGTTCAGTGGCAGAGAGTGCAGTGCTCAAGAGTAGAGAATTGTAAATTGCAGTAGTGTAGAGTGACGTATAGTGCATTGTTGTAAAGTGTCACTTTACTCTGCACCACTCTATGCCACTGCACTCTACACCACTTTACTAAATAAATAATATACTCTACACCACTGCAAACTATACCAATCTACTCTGTAAGCGTAGATTGCAGTGGCATAGAGTGCAGTGGCAGAGACCAGATTGTTTCAGAGTAGAGTGAAGTGAAGAAAGAACAATATATGAGTTAATCAATGAGGATGAAATATTTGGTGGACCATAAAAAGCCTATGATTAATGTTTGAATTTGTTTACATTTGCTGATCTGAACCTCATGGATTAACTTTCTCTGTTTTTGCATTTGCTCGATTTATTATATTATTTATGTTTATAATGCTCCGTGTGTTCTAAAATATTATCATCAGTCTCAACACTGGATGGCATTGTTGGTTCACCTGTTATTGTGCTGATTCTGGTGTTTTGTGTATGGATGGATTCCTGATTCTCAGGACTCATGGGTATGTGTGGCTATGAGTTCTGTTGCTTGAATGGCCGAGTGAGTGTGGGGTGGATGTGATTTATCATTTTTAGGTCTCATTTAAAAATGAAATAATGTGTATTAAATATTAATACATTTTGATATGTTTTGATACTCCTGTGTGGTATGCTTTCGTCAGTAGGCCAGACTCACAGGTGTTTTTAAATCTGTGACTTTTTAGCGCACATGGATTCGTACAGGTAGAGACTCTTTTGCTTGAGTTGTTAGCTTTCTGTATATTCCAAGGTGGCCATTGTGCGAGGGGCTCCATGACGGTCTGCATAGTTTGGATCTATATTGCTTGTGTGGGAGGTCTTTGGGGCTGTTGCTGTTTGAAGAGATTCTGTGGTTCTGGGGGAGATTAAGTTGTCTTTGTTGTGCTGTTTGCATGAGACGATGGAGTCCCTGCATTTGATGTGGTATTGTGCAGCTTGCTTTGGATGCAGAGTTATGGTATGTGAGTGGAGCATTTCATGGTGTGTGGTTTAAACATCCTAGTTATGTTTGTGGCTGCTGGAGAGGAGCAGGTTGCAGTCTGCAAAGCATTTGGTTGGTCGTGTGATGGAAATCTGTTGATGCTTCACCATTCTGCTGGTGTTGAGGCACAGAGTTGTTGCTCTTCTGCCTGCTCCTGTGGGCAGCCTTGGGTTTAACCCGTCAGGCACTACGGTGCTCGTGTGCTGATGACGGTTGGGGGCCGTCATAAGCCCGCCCACTTGCTATTTTGCTGCACAGGCGCAGAATCGCGGCTGCATGGAAGGGGTTAATGGCATTGAAGATCAGCATTTGCCGTTTGGAAGGCCATCGGTACCACAATGGCAGAATGAATGCCTGGGACCGATGCCTCCAGAGGAGTTTGATTGTCAAACGCTGATGCCCAAACTTTGGCACAGTAGAGCACCAAAGATACTGCAGCTGGGTGCACCACGTAGTGTCCCAGTGAGCATGACATGACATCTGCACGTCATAATGCCTGTGTTCAGTGGGGGTCATGGAACATTCAAGCAGTGAGTGAAGCAGATTGACTGCTCCTGTGAAAGCATCCCCCCCCCTGAAGAATTAGGACACTGATGCAGTGACAGTGAGGACCCTCAAAGCGACGGGTTCCGGACATTAAATGTAAAATGTTGTATACTTGTAAATGTTGTATACTTGTAAAGCGCACAGCTGCCCGCACCGTGGGCGTCCCGGCGCTGTATACCGCTGGGGAACCCGTCCTGGCTTTCCCTGTGAGATGGTCCCTTCTGGGCACCCCCTGCGTTGAAGGGGCCGTTGTGAAGGTTAAGCAAGCTATTGCCCAGAGTTGCAGAGTGGAACCCAAGGTTAGAGTAGACGCCGAGGCGAGAATTTTCAGGCCCGCGGACATTTTGACCCAAGACCCTGCCGCGTTGGGAATCGAACCCTGGTCTCGGGCCGATCTCAGCTTCCGGGTCTGCCGCCTCTAACCATTGAGCCACACTTCTCCACATTGAGATGTGAGGGTGTTGCAGCGGTGGAATAACACGCTTGACTGTGAGCCACGCAAGGCCCGTGGGTAGACTGCGATGGCGCTTCCATGATACAAGAGTGATTGGTAGGGTCAGTGTGGAGCAGGGCTGAAGTCTGGGGGAGAAGGTTGAACATGGACATATGTTGGCCCACCCCCAGCAAGAGCATCACTGGGCTGACCCTGTCCCTGGATCTCGGAGGCAGGCAAATGGAAGCAGAAGGGAGCTGCCTACCCTCTCTGGTAGACCCAAGACAAGTATTAACAAGGTTACTGCTGGCATAGAGCACACGGATCATTCATTCATTCATACCAATAATTACACCTGGCTACAGAGAGCTTCAGCTGTCGGTCAGATAAGCATTTTGTTATTAATCAAAAATCTGCATACAGTGGGCTTCAGAGGAGGATAACTTTATCACCACAAAATATTGGCGTTTGGTACATCATTCTGCTTCTTATACAGGGCTTCCTTTGCAAAGCATAAGTGACTCCTTTACATTTCAAAAGTGCAATGAATCATCACATTTACTGAACCATTCGATCCCTTGGTCACCAATGGATTCTAATCTTAATTTACATCTTTTTTCCAATGCAGCAAATGAAACAAAGGCATTCTGATGCTCATTTTTGCCAGGAACAAATACAAGACTAGGCTGAAGCTGACAGCCTAATTGCTTTTCTGTGTTTACACATTGAATGTGACCATCCCAACACTTGCGAGGTCTAGGCCCCCTCTCTCTCCTCCTCCTAGTTCCCTTGGGTCTTTGCAGTACATGTTTCTGCTCTGCCCCGCCCTCCTTGTCACTGCAGATTAACAACCCTGGCCCCTCCTCTGTCCTTCAGACTGTGCCTCATGGTGACCCTGGCTTCTACCTTGCCCTCCTTGTCACTGCTTCACTGCAGCTTAACATGATTAATTACCAAAAGTACCATTACTATCACCATTCACATCATCCTCATTACGACTACCACCATTATCACCAAAGCCGTTACTGCCACCGATATTACCAGCTCCACTTTTACCACCAGCATTGGAATTACCACCTGTACTACCACCACCATCGTTAACACTCAGGGAGCTTTTGGGCATTTATATTAAAATGTACACCAATATCAGTTGCTATGCACTTAGAGTCACACATACGGATATATAGCTAACTAGCAGCCCGTCCTTACGTTGTCCGGGTATGAATTGCTGCCGGCCAGTAGTATATTGTTTTGTAGGATTTCGTTTTGATAGCATTTCTTATCTGTGACAGGCCTGTGAAATGCTCCGATTCACAGTGCACTGCTGATGCACTTAAGAGTGCGCGTTCAGTAGTGTGTGAACTCGAGTTTCCCTACTTTATTTTTCCTTGCAATATTATATAGCGCGAACTCGACAACATGGCATGAGCACAATTTACATTACAGAAGAACACATTCATTTGTGGTATGCACGGGGAGACAAAGCGATTTGCCTGGAATCACAGGATGTTGAGCTGATGCCGAGATTCGAACGTAGCTCCCCAGCTCTAAAGTTCGCAATTCTAGAACTTGTGGCGGGAGGTGTGTCTTAAAGTGTATGTCGGTGCTGGCCATCAATGAGAGAGACCTGTGCATTTTTCCAAATGGGTGGTGAAAAAATATGAGTATGTTGCTGGAGATGTGGGCCGTCGTGCCACCAAAGTACTTACCAGGGGAGGGTAAACACCCATTATTACTCAACTTTCTTTCCGCATACCATCACTCCGCATACTTTCATAACGAAAGAACCCTGACTCCGCAATGCCATTATAACGCATGGCATTACATTTTATATGCTTTTACCACGCATACATTTACAACGAAATTCGTTGTAAATGCATGAATGGTAAAAGCATGTTTTTTTTAATGTTTGGATAAGGTAAGTATGGGTATAGGGGTATATGTTTTGGGGTACTGAGGTATATGTTTTGGGGTGTTTGGGTATTTTAAGGGTTCAGATATAGCTTTGGGTTTTGGGGTACAGGGGATTTTTTAGGGTTCAGGGCTAGGTTTGGGTTTTGGGGTATAGGGGTATTTTTAGGGTTCAGGAGCAGGTTTGGGTTTTGTGGTACAGGGGTATTTTAAGGGTTCAGGGCTAGGTTTGGGTTTTGGGATACAGGGGTATTTTAGGGTTCAGGGGTAGGTTTGTGTTTAGGGGTACTGGGTTATTTTTAGGGTTCAGGGCTAGGTTTGGGTTTTGAGGTACAGGGGTATTTATAGGGTTTAGGGCTAGGTTTGGGTTTTGGGGTTCAGGGGTATTTTTAGGGTTCAGGAGCAGGTTTGGGTTTTGTGGTACAGGGGTATTTTAAGGGTTCAGGGCTAGGTTTGGGTTTTGGGATACAGGGGTATTTTAGGGTTCAGGGGTAGGTTTGTGTTTAGGGGTACTGGGTTATTTTTAGAGTTCAGGGGTAGGTTTGGGTTTTGAGGTACAGGGGTATTTATAGGGTTCAGGGCTAGGTTTGGGTTTTGGGGTTCAGGGGTATTTTTAGGGTTTAGGGATAGGTTTGAGTTTTGGGGTACAGGGTATATTTATAGGGTTAAGATGGGTTAGTGTTTAAGGGTGTTGGGGTATTTTAAGGAGTAGGGGTGGGTTATGATTATGGTGTGCAGCGGTATGTAAAGGGAGCAGGGTGGAATTCGTTTTTAGGGTGTAAAGGGGAGCGCGGGGCAAGCACACCCGAAGCTGGAATGTACAGAACCTGGGAAGAAAAAACAATAAAATATTGGGCACACGCACACGATATGAGACATGACATGAAGGGCGGAATGTACCACACGCCCCCAGCGTTTGTCACGCCCCCAGCACACGCCCACAGCACAACGCAGACACGCCCACAAGGGACTACTTTGCCGGCACATTTCTTTTACCTTTTAAATGTATATGGTGGGCGTCTGCATGGCCTATATCCTTCTGCTGCAACTGCCCTTTCCAACGCTGTATTGGGTGTTGTGATTGGTGCTGTGGTTCCTGAGATTACCCGCCTCAAAGGTTTGGGCTCTCTCTTTATTATATTAGTACTAGCAGCCCGCCTAGACGTTGTCCGGGGGCAATCAGGCTTGCTGGTATTCCACCCGCCGACATGTAATTGCACTGGTCCCGTACTTTTAAGCAGAGTTTTGGGCGCTGATACTTATTCTTAACTCTGCTTAACCCCAGGCGCACTTCCATTCCCACGTTGTCCGGGGGCAATCAGGCTTGCTCCCAGTCGCCGAAACCCAGGCCCCCAACCACCTCCTCAGCCCAAGCTCACCACCACCTTCAGTGCCCCCAATCATCCGCACACGCCCTGCTCCCTAACACTGTGGCCACGCATCCGACGCTGCAAACAAACAAAGCCAGTATACACGCCCCGCTGCAGCGCTAAACTTTATCTATCATCCCGCTCCAGTCCGCCTTACTTCACGGCTCCTCCCCACAGTTCACGTACCTCAGGCCGCTCCAGTGTGGCTAAGTTCTCCGCTCCTCCCCGCGCTGTTGTCCGCCGCCGCTGCAGTCCAGTCCTCCTTACTTCACTGCTCCTCCCCGCGGTTCACATAGCTCAGGCCGCTCCAGTGTGGCTAAGTTCTCCGCTCCTCCCCGCGCTGTTGTCCGCCGCTCCTCCTCGCGCTCCCATCCTCCGATGATGATGTCAGCACGTACGTGGTTAGCGCACACTATTTTTTTATTGTACATTTTTTAAATAACGTATATATATTTTTTTATATAGCCTATGTCCATCTACTGGACCTCCCCTTTCCAACGCTGTTTTGGGTGTTGCGATTGGTGGTGTACTTTTCGAGTTTACTTGGCTCAAAGGACACAGTTCTCTCTTTATAATAGTAGTATAGATAGATACATAATAATAATACCAATAATAATGTATACGGATATAGAACTAGTCAATTGAAACAAAATCATTCCAATATGTTAAAGTGTATTTTTTGGCACAAGCTAGTTAGGCTTCGAAGTCATCTTGTTCCTTTATAGATGCTGCATCATGACGTTCATTATGTCTTTATATTCCTCGCATGGCACTACTTGCAGCAAGATGTAGATTGTTTATTTCTGATTGACACTGCTCTCGAAGAGACCGCCAGAGGAAGCCCTTTTGCTACAATATCCCAGGTCCTTCCTGACTGTACACTGTGCTGCATTCATTCACAGCGGTTCTCTGTTGTTTACATAACTTGTTTTTTCTAACACTTTCCCACAATATGAGGTAAGAAGGGGAGAACCAATATTCATGTAGTGTGTTAGTGGAAAGGTAATGGGGGGTATGTGACCTTTTAACATGTTACAATATGATTTGTTGGAGCAATGATCCTGCTATGGTGACTTTGCAGTTCCTGTCATTTCTATGCAAGTAAACTTCATTTAATCCCTTGAATTCGGGGGAGAGCAAGATTATTGTTGCCTCTACTAGGAACTCTGTCCCATTTCATGTTGATTTGGGTGCACACCTGAAACTTAGCATGTCTCTGATTTTTGACGTGCATTTGAAAGCCTTCATGACAAATGAATCCTCTGTAATTTAATTGTATAAGTTTGCTGCTGTGTCTGCATTTCACTATTTTCTGAATTGCACCTTTTTAAAAAAAAATTCAATAGCCTTTTACTGTCTGAATTGTATCTTTTACATTTTGTAATAAACGTTCTTGGTTTTCTAATTTTCAATCTCAAACTCTCTTTCTGAGCCAGTCCTTTCCTATTTACTGAATTGTGAAATACTTTTTGGAATCTTTTCTCCAGGGACACTACCTCATAGATTGTGAGGTTAACACCGTCCCCGATATTCACAATCGTTGGGTGCACCGCCGTAATGCGGATTTCTTACGGCCCTGCACGTTACCACCACTTCCACAATCACACGATTTTGTGTGTATCAGCGATGTGTGTTTGACAGTGTTGTGTATGTGTGCAAGAGAAATAATGCTGCAGGCATGTATCTGAGAGACAATATGTGTGTTCTATCAGTAATAAAACAAATATTGGCAAAGCCAGTAGGTTTGACTTTACTGCTGTGGAAACAGAATTTTCGCTAGACTTTAATTGCATATGTTACCGCTCTACAACCTGACCTGTTTGGTTTTGCCAATGCTCGTTTCCCTTGAATTAAATTGGATCAGATGTCTCACAGACGCTTCCTCCGATATGATTTCCTTGTCCCATGACTGAGAGAGCAATATCTGGCCAAAGTTCCTGTTAGCTCATCTATAGGAGTGACGTCAACATTCAAAATAGTGGCTTAGAAATTTAAAAAAAAACCCTGACCTCTTTCGCTTACAAGGTGTTGGCAGACAGGCATTGAGTTCTACCAGGCTGGCAAGCTCGTACCAGTGGGGTTGACAATGCCAGTGCAAGGCTTGCAGCAATGAGCAGCCAGGGTGGCGGTAGTGTGGTGATGTTTGGGGGTGCCACATTCACCTAGAACACAGATGAAAGAGATCAAGACGTTCCTGCTTGCTGACCCCCCCATTACTGGGCATCCAGGGGGGTGGGGGTCTGGCGTCAGTGTCATGCCATCAGCTTGCCCAAGTTATGTAAGTGATTGAAAAGTAAACCATAGAGCCATGGGTCTATCTCCATTTGTGAATGGACGGTTCTCTAATGCCCCAGCCTCTGTTCCACTCACATTCAGCCGGACACGTACCTGTGATCCCCAGTGCAGCTCGGAACATGATTCCTCGATATTCAGTCAAAGTATTAGCTCAGTCGAATAATTGCAAGATAGGAGACTGGGGTTTACCTGATTTAATATGTACATCCTTTTAAATTGCAAGCCCTATAGGCAGTGCTTAATTTGTAAAAGAATACGTGCTGGGTCCCTCATCAGGAGGTCACCGCAGCTTGCACCATCCATTGCCCTCTCAGCGCAGCCATCACAGTACCAACACAACTAGTAACCATCACACTGCTACAAGTGTGACAAAATAGAATGTTTGAGGCCCCAAAAGCTATAAAAATGGCTCGGGCAGCGGTATCAGTTTAAAAATATATATATATTGAATTAATAAAACAACTGTTATTCTGCTTATGTCAAAATCACCCAAACAGCGCCACCATGTGGCAGCTGTTATAAATGGCAGTGCTGACAATTAAGTGCAGGTGCAGAGCACAGTAAACCACCGGCTCAAATTAAGCACTGCTAGCTGGACTGGAAACGATTGTGTGTGTGTGTGGGGGGGGGGGGGGGGGGGGAGGTGTATACATGTATGCATATATGTGGTATTTGTATAGCACTTACCTAGCCATAAGGGAAGTGGAGCTCTGGGCCACTATCAATGTATCAATTTACTAGGATGAGGTCAGTCCATTTTAAGGAAAACTTAATGTACATATTTCATTCATTTGAAAGGATGCTTCCCAAATTGTGGGTCGTGCTCCACTGATGGGTTGAAAGCTGACTTTTTGTGGGGCACGAAAGTCCAAACAAAAAATAAAGATGCCTTTAAATTCTGTATTCGTTGTCACATTTGTTGAGCTTGAAAAGACAGATGTCAAATGTCAGACTGTCTTCTATAGTTTATGATTTTTAACATGGGACTTGTGCTTGAAACTCCAGTCCGCAGTCACAGAAAGAAAAGTTAAGTCAATTATGTGACAATCCTGCTGGGGGTACATGAAGCATGAAAGGAACGGCTGTTGAATGTCATTTTTTTCACAGCACAACACAATTTAACTACCTGTAAATGAACTGTACACATTCATCGGTTAGAAAAGAAAACATTAAGCACTTTTTGTGTAATTCGGAAGTTTGATGGAAACAAAGATTTTAATAGGGTCAGAGCTAATCAAGACACTTTACTTGGTGAAGCACAATTAATAAATATTAATTGAAACCCAATTTCCACACATCATGATTTGTGTGCAATATAGTTTAATCAGTAAAACTGTGCACCCGTGCAAATGTAGTGACCCTTTCAATTAAAAATGTGCTGTCTGTAAATGACAGCGCACTGCCACTATGCTTTAGCTACATTAAAAATCACCCACCTCATGTCTGTTAAAGGTAGGTGGGTCCCAAAGGTTTGTCTTTCTAAAAAGTGGGTCGCGGTGCTAAAAAGGTTTGGGAAGCACCGCATTATAGGCTGGTCCACTCCCCTGGCGCCGAGCCCAAGTGCTGTGACCTGCAGTGGGTTGGCCTTTTAGTAGACCCTTGTTCCATAAATGTGAAAGTTCGCCCGGGGGCGGCCTCCCCCTGCCTCCCCACAGCCCTCTTTGTGCCGCTGCGCCCGTCTTCGCTCGATTCTTCAGCGCTTGCATTCTGAGTGGATCCTTTGAATGAAGGCCTTCAGTGTGCTCCGGTTTTGCTTTTTAATGCGGTTTGACATTAGCTGTTCACATTAGTTATGCGTGAGAGGAGATGTGAGCACCACGCTGGGGAGATCAAAGGCTGCCTGCTGTGCAGCTGCTTTCCCAAAACAAGAAGCCCTGCTCCCGGAGACTGCGCGGGGGAGGGGCCTGGTGCGCACCAAGGCCGCGCGTCACCAGGCCAACCATCACCGTGAACCGCTTGATGAATGCAGCGTCGACGGGTGCACCTTCCCTGAGTGCCTCAGATTAGAGGCTACCCCCGCAGTGGTCCATGCAGGTAACCACGGTGGGGCCATGTAAGGGTGGATTTCGAGGGATGGTGCCAAGGGAAATTGAATTATTTATTTAATTTTTCCTCTGCATCGTGCCTGGAAATCCCCCCTTACACTACCACACCGCGGTTAGCTGCTTGGATGGAAACAACCTTTACAATGCAGTCATTACATCGCAACATCCTTTACAATACATGTCACTACAACGCAGGCATTGCAACGCATACCATTACAACGCATACCATTACATCGCATGTCACTACAACGCAGGCATTACAACGCATACCAGTAAAACGCATACCATTACATCGCATGTCACTACAACGCAGGCACTACAACGCATACCATTAAAAAGCATACCATTACATCGCATGTCACTACAACGCAGGCATTACAACGCATACCATTACAACGCATACCATTATCCAACACTTACCCTACTGTTTAACCCCCTGGAGATAGAATGGTAATTTTTAACCCCTACACTATCCAACACTTACCCTACTGTTGCGCCCCCTGGAGCTAGAATAGTAATTTTTACCCCTACACTATCCAACACTTACCTTAAATGCAATGTAATGGTATGCGTTGTAATAGTATGCGTTGTAAAGGTAGTATGCGATGTAATGGAATGCGTTGTAAAGGATGTTGCGATGTAAAAACTGCGTTGTAAAGGCATGCATTGTAAAAGTATGCGTTGTAACGTCATACAACCACACGGACCGCGGCTGGCTGGGACCCGCTGTTGTGGAGTTGTGAGGCTTCTTCCATGCCAATTTTACAACTGACTGCATTAGCCACAAGCTTTGGTAAAGCCAATTGGGCTGTTTTGTTATCAGTGGAAGTGCTGCTGATAAATAGTAACTGATGGAGACCTATATGTTAGGGTGCCCAGATTTTAAAAAGTAAAAACTGGGACAAGTCAGACATAGAAGAAGGACTAAAGGCTGACAATGACCAAGGTATATATCTGGCCTGTCCCCCAGCCTTATAAATATATACATTGCATGATAATATCACCCTGCAAAGCAGAATTGTCTGAAATTACTACTTCTTTCAAACAGCAGTGGGGGGTGAGATGTAAATGCAGTCATTTAAATGCAAACAAGGCTATGTTCACGTAGTATTAGCTATGGCAGGACCTCCACCCTGTGCCCCTCCCACTCCCACTCTGCCTCCCCTCTGCTGGGAGCAGGCAGCTGGCCTCCTTCTGTGCTGTCAGCAACAAAAAGATGTCATATGACGCCCTTCAAGTATAAGTTGACATTAGTTCCAAACACCGGGACAAGTATTTCATATTAGAAAAAGTGTTGGTAGGCTGGGACAGTCCTCTGAAAACCGAGACAGGCCGGGGAAATCCGGGGCGTCCGGTCACCCTAGTTTATGTGCGAGTTTGTGCAGGGTAATACTGTGAGAATGTCACTGAATGGAGGGATTACATGAGTGACTGGATATAGGTGTTTGTGAGGCCATTGGAATTATAGCATTCTGCAGACGCAACTTTACACGCATTAAGGCCACAGTTTCCGTATAATCCATCGTCTGTTGCAAAATCTTAAGATTAAAAAAAAAGGTTTACAGTTCAAAAAGTGGCAAAAAAGTGCCACTGTGTTCCTGCGCAGTGGAGAACACCACACAATAGTGAGTAGCCATCTTTCCTTTGCTTATTGTTGTTAAACTACTACTAATGCATGCTTGGAAGGGTGAATGGGTGAGAAACTGGGTGCAAGGATGGATGGGTGCAGCAACAGCAGGAGGGGGAGGGAACCTTCAGCTACCAATAAGACTGTAGCACCCTTAAGTGTCCTGACCTCAGTAATCCATGCGCTCATTCGTCATGAAATTCCCTCTCACATTAATTACACGAGTTGTGTAACTTTGTCCCTGATCACAGGCGCACTTCCAACTGGCAAAGGAAGCTGATCATAAGCGGGCTGGTTATATTCAGCAATGGTCTCCTTTGTGTCTTGCAAATATAAAAAAAAAAACCTGTTGGGGCTCAGGGTGCCACACAGTGGTCACAAATATATATATTTTGTCATAAATTTGCAATTATGACTCAGTACAGTGACTAATCTCCCTGCTACCATTTCCAGCCAAGGTCCTAGAGAAAATCATCAGCAGATGTCACACCGAAAAGCTCAACGTCCACCAATTCCACATTAGCACTCAAGCCTAACCACAGCATGGACACTGCCCTCATCGTCGCCATGAATGACATCTGCACGACTCTGGACAGAGGGGACATAGCAGCCCTTATCCTGCTGGACCTCTCCATAGTGTTTGACACAGTCACCCGCACGTCCTTATCCAACGTCTACACGAATCCAAGAACATGCACTCCCGTGGATCTGCTCCTTCCTGACCAGAAGGACTCAGTCAATCTACCTGCCATCGTACAACTCGGATGTTCGCAACCTCATCTACCGAGCTCCGAAATGATACTCCCTGAGCAGTGCTTAATGTGTACAAGAATAACTTCCAGGGATCTCTTCCGGAGGCCACTTCAGCTTGCAGAACACATTGCCCCAGCCATGCTGCCAATGATGGTAACAGTGCAACTACTAACCATGACACTCCTACAATTGTGGCAAATCCGAACCACTTCAACCCCCCAAAGCTATGAGCGTGGCTTGGGCAGCAGACAATAGTCATTGTTACGGTATATTGTATAAATATTTAACCGTTGTGGAGCCAAACAGCCCCACCTTGTGTCAGGCTGTCCCAAGCGCTGGTGTTGACAATTCAGTGCCGGTGCTGAGCTCTGGAAAACACCGGCACAAATCAAGCGCTGTCCCTGTGCCTAACCCTTTTCAACACAGACGTTAACCGTAAGCGGCATCTTCTACTCGCACAACATCAAAGTCCTCTCATACACTAACGACACTCAACTCATTCTCTCCCTCACAGACAAGATGCCCAGACTTGTATCAGGTTCAATGCCTGCATGACTGAAATCACCCACTAGGTGAAGATCAACTGTCTGAAGCTGAACACTAACAAGACCACAATTCTGATCTGTGGGAAGAGCCTTTCACAATAGGACTCCATCTGGCAGTCAACAGAGCTAGGAGCGACACCCACCCACCCCCACCACCCACGCAAAGAACCTCTGGATCATCTTCAATAGTAAACTCCACATGACTGCCGCAGACAGAGCCATCATCGTCTCTTGCTTCCACACCCTGAAAATGCTGAGGAAGATTTTCAAATGGTTGCCAAACAGCACCCGGAAAACTGTCATGCAAGCCCTAGTCACAAGCAAGCTGGACTACGGGAACACCCTCAATACCGGGAACAACAAAAAACTCACCAGAAGGCTACAGACCATTCAGAATCCTGCAGCCAGTATCACTCCCAGGCTCCAATACCACACTCACATCACACAACATCTGGAAGACCTCCACTGGCTCCCCATGCACAATGAGCATAATTCAAACTCCTCGACTACACTTTCAAGGCACTATATAACACTGGTCCAGTGCAACACAAACAATTGCATCTGTTTTCACAAACCTTCCAGATACCTTCACTCGTCCAGATTCCTAATTGCACACATCCCATGCATACAAAACAATCTGCATCTGGCTGCCGAGGCTACTCCTACATCGCTCCTACAGTGTGGAACGACCTGCCCCTACACATAAGAGTCTTCTCTTCACTTCTTGAATTCTGTAAGAACCTGAAGACTTGAGTTTTTGACTAGTCCCACTAAGCCCTGGGTGTGGCTCGACTCAAACCTGCTCAGTGGCCTATACCTTCCCTGGTGGAGGGCGCTGTAGACTAAGGAATAGTGTAAATTACTGTTTCCAACACCTTCCTTGCTGTATGTAGACTGGAGTTGGAATAGTAATTCACACTATTCCTAAATCCAGCGCCCCTCCAGCGCAAGTTGATGAAATGACTTGCATTGTGAAAACCGCGATCTAAACAGACCGTGTTGAAATGGCCCTCGTTGTATCGTCATACATACGTTTGTGAACACCCACCAACATGTACATTTGTCGGAATTTATAAACTTCTATCTGACCTGTTCCAATTTTTAAAATGGATAGGAAGAAGATTGAATCTCCCTCAGATCTGATTAGGGGGGCAAGAGCATAGGGGAGATAGGAGCCAGAGAGTTGACATCACTTACCTAGTACTACAGCTCTTGAACAGCTTACCAGGTTTGCTTCTGAGAATGTTTGAAAATTGTAAAAAACATAAAATTACATTCAAGGAAAAGTGTAAATCTCTGCCAGCACTTTTTTTGTGTGAATTGGGGCCAGGTTTGTGCCGCACACATGGATGCTTAGCGCTTATACCCTCTGGATGACTAGAAGCCACAAGTCTTTCAGACACTACTCTCGCGTGCCCAGCAAGGTACATGTGGTCTGTGGGTTCACACTACTGAAGTTGGGAAGGAGGGACACGGAATAAGCATCTCAGGCGGAGTTGTGAAGGGAAAGGGGAGGAGCTACTGGGAAGGAATTAAAGGGAGGACTAATGGGCAGTGGAGCAGTAGAAAGTGAAGAAGGACTACTCAGGGCATACCGTGTATTTATAACATTCCGTCTCCTCACCCACGCACACAAAGCCCTCTACGACCTAGGACCCGAAGGCCTCAACACGCGCCTTTCCTTTTACACCCCCACCCGACAACTACGATCGTCCAATCAAGCCCTCGCCGATGTTCCATGCATCCATAAATCCACCATGGGGGGAAGATCCTTCTTCTACTTAGCGGCCAAAACCTGGAATTCCCTCCCCACCCACCTCCGCCTTACACAGAGCCACCTATCCTTCAGAAAACAACTAAAAACTTGGATATTCGAGAAGTAAAGTTCCCCCCTCCCTCAAGCGCCTTGAGACCCTCTGGGTGAGTAGTGCGCTATACAAATGCTAAACTTGAACTTGAACTATTTGTAGGTTGGAAGACCCTTCAGAATCACACACACAAATCTTGATTGTATGTTTCCTCCATTAACCTGTGCATGCAATTCTTTGTTTATTTTGTGGTGTGTAACGTCCACAATCCTTTGCCTTCTAGGTTGTCCTTGCGGATCGAGCCTGGAAACAGTTCTCCTCGGCTGGTGTCATCGAAGGAGGACCTGGCGGGTAAGTAGAGCTCGAACCTTCATGGTACCCCGGGTAGTGTCGACAGGCCCGTTTACAGAACCTGCTAGTTTATAGCCACAATATTACTGTACATTTGCCACATTGAATTTATTTAAAGTAATAAATTATTAATGTGTTTGAAATGTGGTGACGCTGTAACCACTGCATAGGGAAAATCCATTTATTTTCAGGCGATGACTGCTGCACATGAGGTGGTTATTCTCTCCTGGAGAAACCTGTGGAAGAAATAATTTCACAAGTTATTCCTCATTTCTTTGCACCAAAAGCCTCTCTTCAATTGTGTAATACTGAGCATTCTGCAAGTGTTAATATAGTCATGGCATCCATGCTATTACCACTGTTCCGCTGCTACCTATACACGCGGACCAGGGCGCGGCATCAGTTGAGACTGGCAGGGTTTGTATCTGGTGAGCGGTGCAGCGTGTCCACATTGCATCATCTTCCAGGGTTTGTATCTGGTGAGCGGTGCAGCGTGTCCACATTGCATCATCTTCCAGGGTTTGTATCTGGTGAGCGGTGCAGCGTGTCCACATTGCATCATCTTCAAGGGTTTGTATCTGGTGAGCGGTGCAGCGTGTCCACATTGCATCATCTTCAAGGGTTTGTATCTGGTGAGCGGTGCAGCGTGTCCACATTGCATCATCTTCCAGAGTTTGTATATGGTGAGCAGTGCGACAAGTATCTTCCAGTGAGCCCAGAGATGGACGTCCAGTCAATGTGTTGGTGAGGACTGATCGTGTCACTGACCTACCATCTCAGCGGTCAAAAGGTTAAAGCGTGCCATGTTCTTTCGCATGATGGTTCGCTGTGAGCCAACGCTGAACACCAAACGTTCCACTCTCAAAGGCTTTGTCCTCATATTTGAGACATGGCGGTACCTGAAAAAAATCGAAATGTTCTGGGTGTCTCATTATGTACCGGGATGCTGACTTTGTTTTGGTTGGTAACGTTGTAAAAATTGCCACAAACATATCTACTTGGTATGATAATTTCACTTCATGGAGTGAAAGTTCCTGGAAGGAACCTTTCAGTTTGCAGGACACGTGCGCCCATATCTCACCTGGTTCATTATGCATGCGTGGCCATAGAGTTCTGTTGTAATCCATGCGCAGTCATGTCAACTGGTGCTGATGCTTTACAATCTTTCCTTGTTAACCTACACAGAATGTGTGAGTCCGCTCATCAAGTACCATTATATTACACATTGAAATTAGGGGTGGGCGGAATTTGCGTAATCTCGTTACACAAATCTCCAAGAGACGGTAAAAAATCTCTGCGAACACGCGGAATTGCTTGTTCGCGATGCTTTTTTACTGTTCGCAATCGCTGTTTGCGTGCTCGAGGGAAATATCTCCTGAACACTCATTTGAGAACGCGAACAAGCAAAAATTTCGCTATGTCCCGTATCGCAGAATTTTGGGTCATTTTGCGTTCTCCGCAGAAAGCAAAATTACCCAAATTCCGCAAACGGAACGGAATTTACCACCCAGGCCTAATTGACACTAGTCTGTGGTAGGCGGAACCGACTCAAACCCTGCGGTGGGTGGAACCAATCCACACCCTGCGTCAGGTGGGACCGATCCACGCCCTACCGCGGGTGGAACCGACCCACGCCCTGCGGTGGGTGGGACCAATCCACACCTTATGGCGGGTGGGACCAATCCACACCCTGCGTCAGGTGGGACCGATTCACGCCCTGCCGCGGGTGGAACAGAGCCACGCCCTGCGGTGGTTGGGACCAATCCACACCCTATGGCGGGTGGGACAAATCCACACCCTGTGTGATTACCCACGCCCTGTGGTGGGTGGAACTGACCCACGCCCTGTGGTGGGTGGAACTGACCCACACCCTGTGTTGGGTGGGTCCGATCCACGCCCTGCAGTGGGTGGGACCAATCCACGCCTTGTGGTGGGTGGGACCGATCCACGGCCTGCAGCGGGTGGAACTCCCCTGTGCCCTGTGGTGGGTGGAACCAACCCACGCCCTGTGGTGGGTGTATGGGACCAATCCATGTCTGTGCATCAGATTTCCTTTATATCTCCTGGTTCTCGTGATATCTCCATTTGTGTTTCTAGACAGTTTTGCCGCTCTTTCTGCCTAGGAGACATTCAAGAGGGGGTTATTGGGGGGCAGAAGAGGGGGGGCTGTAGCTGTGTGATACATGAAGTAAAACTAAGATTCTGGACACGTCCTTAAAGAGAAGTCTGAGATTGACATCAGGAAATACCTCCCACCCCTGGTGATGGATGGAAGGAATTTCTGGCCCTGTCACCACAAGGTCAAAGTTTAAGAATCCATGATTACCTGATGACAAACACTTGACCCCTGGGTACCACTTAGTAACCGTGGCCAGGCTGAGAGGATGCCGAAGCCCTTCTGCTGAAGGACGTCTTAAGCACAGGCATGTGTTTACCAGCCCTCAGTCCGCGCGCTCCGTGGTGCCATGGCCCTCTCGCCCCTCCGTAGACGCCAGCAGAGAGCGCGTGCATGCATTGGGCTGTGTGGGGCACACACTGCCTGCCTGCCACGCCTGCAGGTAAAGTGCCGTGCATAAATCGAATAATGATTCGTATCTAAAGTATCAGAAGCACTTTATCAACTCGGCCAAGCGCTCACTGACTCAACTGAACCCAAAGGTTGGGTCTGTCTCATAAACCCAGGGGGGTTTCGCTGCGCTCGCATAGTTTTGGGTGTTGTTATAGCACAGCCTTGCTATTTAGTAAAACATATTTGGGACTCATTTCTAGTGCAGCGCTGTTAGTGTGTAAAGCCAGGTGTAAACATACTTAAGTAGTAAATCTTTCTTTCCAGGTATGCAGTGACAGCCCAGAGCCAAACACTGGACAGGGTGGACGTGTGCAAACGCTGCTTTGCACCTCCCTTCACGCACGTTCGTGTCATTTGTATGCTGTGTCGTAGGTGTGGGCGGGGGTTGTGTGGTCGGCAGAGATGCACACATTACCCTTTTGGACAATGCTCAATTATTACCTCGTGGTTATATTCTCAGTGCCAAGGGCCGAAATAAAATTAGCGCTAACTGATGACACGTGTGATATGCGCATCTTGCGTCAATCATAAACACAGCGCGTGCGCATACTCAAAACTAGGCGCGTGCATGACAGGAGCAGGGAGGCGCGCGTGCAAACGGAGGGCGCACACCCGCTGGTGCAAAGGTGCCCTTTCTTCATGATACCACCTCTCCTCCTTTGGCACAGGTCTTCCTCCGGTGGTGAAGCCGAGCACAAAATGAGCTCGTTTCTGCCGCAATCTGGCAGCGCTGCCCAGCAGGAACACCCTTCCAGGCGCTGCTGCTTTACTTGCCCCATAGCCTCAGTGGGCCATTTGTAAATTGTTTCAGTGCCTCGGAGCTAGCATATGATGCACTGGTTTTAATACACGTAAGACAAAACTTGCCTTATAAATAAAATAATTCAGAAACGGGCATATAGACCTGTCACTGTTTAACGATGTTTAACAGGCTCATAAAGCACTTTATTTACTGGTATATTTACTAGTTGCCACCCACCTTTTTAGGTCTCGCCTGTCGATGCGCATGCGCATCGAGCAAGCGAGACTATGGGGGCTTATCCACTCTTTATCCACTGCAAGGAATCGTGGCGATTCCTTGCAGTGCCCGTGACTTTTAAGCTCAATGCGCATGCGCATTGAGCTTAAAAGCGCGTGCACGTCCGTCTTGTTTTACCCGCTCCGCCCCCTCCCCTTCCCGCCGTGTCGCATTTCTCCTCCCCCCTCCCCTCTATTCCCTCCCCCCTCCCCTCTCTTCCCTCCCCTCTCTTCCATCCAGTATCCTCACACCGCCTACTGCAGCTCCCAAACAACATCCAGCACCACCCGCTCCGCCCCCTCCCCTTCCCGCCGTGTCGCATTTCTTCTCCCCCCTCCCCTCTCTTCCCTCCCCCCTCCCCTCTCTTCCCTCCCCTCTCTTCCATCCAGTATCCTCACACCGCCTACTGCAGCTCCAAAACAACATCCAGTACCACCCGATAAGACGGCTGGCCCCATAATACCAGCATTCAGCTTGTTTTGGGACCCGGGAGATCGTCCCGCGCTAACCCCAGGAAAGCTGATACACGGCATTGATTGTTGTGAATTATAAATAATTATGAGAATGTTTTACACAAATGTAACCGGCACATGAAATTGTATGTAGGGGCATGATACTGCCATAACTGCACATTTAAGGACTGTTTTCTAACAGAAGGATTATGTTATTTAAAGAGTAAGCATTGTGATGCAATGAAAAGTACCATGCTAAGATGGCCGCCATTATCGATGCATTGTGAGAGTGTTCCCTACCGTCATCGAGTTTGTTACTCGGGTGACGTCAATTAGTTTAAATAGCTTCCTCGCAGTGATCATAGTTGACACTGACGAAGGATTTTCCGAAACGCGTCTGTTTGGTGGAGTTGTTTGCTAAATAAAGATCCACTACGCTACCCCCTTGGAGTGCTTGACTCTTTTGCAAAAAACGAAGGAAGTCGTGGCAGTATATATATATATTTTACACACATCTAATTGGCACATGTACTCCTAATAGTCACATTTTCGCTTCCATCTCCAAAACAGCTGAAAAAGAATTAAGCGCATCAAAAAGAGGCATTGGATGACGAAAAGACTGCTGTGCCATTAGAATTTGGCGTATTTCTGTTCAATGGTTTCAGGGATGAGTGCAGAGAATGTTTCCTTTGGGAAAACCAATGTCAGTTACAAATTTCACCCTCACTCACCCTCACTCACCCTCACTCACCCTCAACCCCTCACCCTCACTCACCCTCAACCCATCACCCTCACTCACCCTCACCCTCACTCACCCTCAACCCCTCACCCTCACTCACACTCACTCACACTCACTCACCCTCACCCTCACTCACCCTCACCCACCCTCAACACCTCATCCTCACTCACCCTCACTCACCCTCACTCACCCTCAACCCCTCACCCTCACCCTCACTCACCCTCACTCACCCTCACCCTCACTCACCCTCAACCCCTCACCCTCACTCACCCTCAACCGCTCACCCACCCTCACCCACCCTCACCCTCAACCCCTCACCCTCACTCACCCTCACTCACCCTCACTCACCCTCACTCACCCTCACCCTCACTCACCCTCAACACCTCACTCACCCTCACTCACCCTCAACACCTCACTCACCCTCACTCACCCTCAACACTTCACTCACCCTCACCCTCACTCACCCTCAACACCTCACTCACCCTCACCCTCACTCACCCTCAACACCTCACCCTCAACCTCAACCCCTCACCCTCACTCACCCTCACCCTCACTCACCCTCACTCTCACTCACCCTCAACCCCTCACCCTCACTCACCCTCACTCACCATCAACCCCTCACCCTCACCCACCCTCACCCTCACTCACCCTCAACCCCTCACCCTCACACAGTGCAATAGGTCTCAGACCAGTTCAGTTAGAGCTTTAAGAAATGTTTATGGCTTTTTTTATTTGTAATTCTTTAGCATTGGCTACAGGAAACAAAAATGCTAAACATTTACAAAAAAAACCCATAAACAATTCTAAAAGCACTAACTCTAATGGTGCGAGACCTATTGCATTTCCAATGCTTGTTTATACATTTAAATAGTCCCCCTTTCTGTGTAGCACCGTGCCTCTAAGGAACTCTCCGTTTTGACGCAGAGCCATACTTTAAACCTTGGTTCCTGAAATATTTTCTTGGAAGTTTAAAGATAACTCACGTCCTGGTCCCTTGAGAGAGGAAGGGTGTTTTTTTTTGTTGTTGATGATTTTTACACATGTAGCTCCCCGCACTGCGAATGTCCAGCCGTAGGCAGTTTAATGTTGTTTTTTCGCTAGTGGTTTTTAGATCATGACATCTAGAACTACTCCAAGATGCTATAGGAGGAGTTGTAGTTTATAGTAGAAAGTTCTTCCTCTGATCTTTGAAAAAAGTCCTTTACACCGGCATAATCTTGCATAGGTTCCAGGATTCGCATTGTGATTATTACGCATAGTGTCCAAGATTACGCCATGTTGTGTAAACACGCTTTAATTTCGCTAAACATGCAATGACAGGAGCACGGTTACAAAGCGAACGCAGGCGCCTGTTTGCGTGACTCGCGATTTGCGATATTGCTTTTTCCGCAATATGCCGAACACTTGATCACGGATCAGCATGTTTGCGTACTTACGGGTAATTTTTTCAATTTTGTGCCATTCAGTGATCTGTTTTTACAAACCTTTACATGATGAAAGGCTGAGTCCATTAAAGGCGTAGTGCAGTAGGTGGGCGATGTTTTGCACGCTTGTGGAATGCTTGTAAGTTCACCATGTACCCAGCACGAGCTCAGACGCAGGTCTGCGTTATGTCAGAGGTGCAGTATTTACTGCTTTACATAGGTTCAGAACATTTGCTTACAACCAGTGCGCATCGGTGCATTTTATGCACGAGACCCTACGCCATACCCTAAGTTAATCTCTTTTACATTTGAGCCCTGAGCTGTGTCTCTTTCCGCTAGGAACCCCCTGTATCACCACATCTGAAAGGCAGCCTTTCTTGGAAAAAGCTGACGAGTCCTGAGTCCTTGTAGGTGGTGTGAAGGCTCTTTTTAAACATGTGGGGCCCCTGCTTGCTTAGGGTCCCTGGTGGCTTTAACAGAGCTGCGGCTCCGCCTTACTTTTCTTACCCGAACTAGCAGGAATATTTAAAATAAATATTGGAAAATAGAAGGAGAGACGGAGTTGACCACATTTTAAGTCACGGGTACCCTGCTGAAAAATATGTTGCAATATAAACAAGTTTATATTATTGCAGTGACATTTTAAGGTGTGGCTAGTTGCCCAGGGCCCCGCCTTCCAAGCTGCCTTGTGGTAAAGAGAGTGGGGCAGTCAGGAGTCCTGCTTTAACGACATTGCTCATAAAAACAGCTTCTTTTCAACTTTGACACCCCAGCATGCTCAACAGAGGCCTGGGACCAGAGTTACCAAGACTTAGTGCCAGGGCAAAGTCGCACAAAGCGCTGATGAACAATGCAAACTCTTGCAAGCGGATGTCATATTTTGCACTACAAAGGTTCAATTTTCTCACTGCAAATGGCATTTTGTGCCACTTTGCACCACTTTACATCAAGTGGGAGTTACTTGGGTGTAATTTGGGTAGATTAGCGCAGCCCACATAGTTTTTCACACCCAAAGTCTGCTCAAGTAAAATAACAGACCAGGGCCTAGATGTATCATGGTTCCTATTTGCGATTTGTTAATAGCGATTTTTAGCGAATCGCAAAATGGGATGTATGTTTAAAATCGCATTTTTTTGCGATTTCTTAATATTCTTTATTTGCGAATTCGCAAGTTGCGAATTCGCAAATAAGGAATAATTTCCCATTCATTCCTATGGGCCAGGAGGCCCATAGGAATTATTGTAAAATACATCTCATTTAGCGATTCGCAATTTGCTAATCGCAAAATGAGAATGATTTCAAGGGTGCAGGGGTGTCTCAAGGACACCCTGCTGTACCCCTGAAATCAGCATTTGTGTGCATATGGCGCACATACATGCCCTATGGGCATGTATGTGCGTCATATGCCACCTTTAAAAATGCAACATTTGGGATTATTTTAAGATTTCGCAAATTACCACGAACTTCAAGTTGGTGGTAATTTGCGATTTCTTAACCCAAAATCGCAAGATGTAAAAGTTTCATACATAGCATTTAAGGAATCGCAAAATTGCGATTCCTTAAATGCTATAGCAAAATAAGGAATCGCACATTTTTGCGGTTCTTTATTTTGCGATTCTTTAATGCATCTCAAAACATGCAAAAAGACCGTTTACAATTCGCAAAGGCCGAAATTCGGCGAATTTCGGCCTTTGCGAATCGCAAAAGGCTTGATACATCTAGGCCCAGGTGTTGGGTCAAAAAATAAACCCTCCTCGATGCAGGCACTAACGAGGTAAAATGCTTTCATTTCTCCAAACATTCCACTCAATGAAGGTGTGCTGCAGTGTGCATCACACACACAGTGGGTGGAATGTTCAAGAATGTGTCTAGGCATAGGATTCTGTATTGGAAGGGTTTGCTTCCGGTGTAGATTCTGTGCTAGTCAGTGCATGCACATCTTGGCATCAGGGTACAAAAATTGCATAGAGAAAACTGTTTGAGAAAGAAAACCTATTAAAAGTGATTTAGAAACACCTATGAAAACCTATTCAATCTACAGTAAAAACACTGATGCAAACTTTTGTAATCTGGTTCACAAAACCCTATGCAAAGCTATGGTAATCTAGTGCACAAACTCCAAGCAAAACTATTGTAATCTGGTGCACAAACAACAATGCGAGCTTTTGTAAACTAGAGCACAAAATTAATAATTTTCCTCCAAAATAAGCTTTTATATGCAGATGACTTTTCTTTATTGGCTTTAACTCTCATTGCCTTACAAAGAAACCTAAATGTTTTACATAACTATACTGTGAAAACCTTTCTTAAAAATTGTGTGCAAAAAGAGAGCAGGACGTGCTGGAAACTGGGGGAGAATACTATAAATTGTGAGAAAATGTATTCATCTTTAGGTGGGATCTTCTCCCAAATCCTAGATTAAAAATTCCATATTGAGCATATTGTATTGTATTGTATTGTAATTTCATTTATATAGCGCTTACTACCCCTGACGAGGCTTCAAAGCGCTTTTTCGGCGAGTAGCACGCTACTCCGGGACCTATAGAGGATTAGTGTTGAATTAGTATAGTGAAACATGCAAGTAGATTTTAAATGGTGGATAGGTTAGTCAGTTATTTGGATTTGGAATGATAACAGAAGGATAGTTCACGCCTGAACTGGCCGATACTGTGTATAAATAACAGCCAATATGCAGATTCCTTATAATGGAGGGAATATACCAAAGATACAAGTAGGACCCCAATGAAAGGGCGCACATATGAGCATGGATCTTGCAAGCCTAATTGTTATCACCATGTTGAATTACATACAGCACCGTATCATTAGCCCCAACAAAATGAGAAGCAGACCCAATCTGTGTCACTTGAAATATATTCTATGTGCCCAAAGTCCAACGGCCGACATCTCACGGCAAAAAGGACGTCCTTTTTGAAGTGAGATGTCGGCCGTTGGAGATATGATGACAGCCGAATACCGGTAGCCAGTATTGACTTTGAGCACATAGAATCGCAAGATCCATGCACATACATGTACCATTTTCTTGGGGTCCTACTTGTATCTTTGGTATATTCTGTCCATTATAAGGAATCTGCTTATTGGCTGATATTTAAACGCAGTATCGACCAGTTCAGGTGTGATCCTTTTTACGTACTATTTCGAGTAGTCATCCGTGCTCCATCATCGGACCTACCGGGCATCCTTGATTCTTATATCTTCTTGTTTTTCATGACTATGGGGAACTTTGTCTAAACACTTGATATCGAATAACCGTGTTTTAGATGAGGAACGACATATAGGCTGCTGATCCGGCTATTTACTGACATTCTTTTTGCTGAGACTGACCTATGCAAATTATCAGTGCCCTGAAGAAGTCCTTTATAAGGACGAAACGCGTTGGCTGTATCGTTCTGAAAATTGAGGGTTATGACCTGGTTTTAAAAGCAATAGAAATTGGAATAAAAGAAAAACGTTGAAGAATATTTGTGTTGTATACAGATTACATAATAGTTTTTTCAGTTTTTGAAATTGACATGTGGTGCACCTGTGCTTATGTTTTAAAATGTTATTATACCATGGGGACTTGCACTGTGATGGTGGGTGCATTTCAATGTGCACACAGACCCCAATAAGTACAGAGGAGTTAGAATACTAGAGGGATAGCATTTCAGGTGCTGTGGATTAGAGGGTTCCACCGTCAGGCTGGTTTGTTTACATAAAAAAATGTATATAGACCCGAAAGACAGAAACAACTTTACACTAGAGAGAGGCGAACTCAGCCCCACAACAAAGTGCTGAATTCCAAGCGCTCTCCAACTGGTGTTTTTCTGGATTCAGCTGCAGAAAGAGGAAAAACAAACATTTGCAATGCAATAGGACTCGCATTTGCGAGAGTTTAAGCTATTGGCATTGAAAATGACAAAGCCTTTTATTTTATCTGTTTTAAAAACAACATATAAATAAAAGGCATTGTCATTCACAATGCCAATAGCTCAAACTCTCAAAAATGCGAGACCTATTGCATTGCAAATGCTTGTTAAACATGAATTTAGAGCGGTTTCTGCCCCTGCCTCACCATGGCAATAGGGCTCTTACCGAACTAAGAGGCAATATAGATGTCATGTGAACTCCATATGTGGCCCAGATTATTACAGACAGAGCAACTCTATAGTCTAGTAAATCAAACACAAAAGGAAAGTTGCTTTCAAAAAGGAGGATCCATGAAATAAGATTTTTGCCTAAGATCACACAGTTTGATTAAGCAGGAAAGCATCAATCAATCCAGGTTTTCTGGGTTCACTTTGTACAGGTCAGCCACTAAATGGGCATCTATGGTTCTCTTCTTTTCACCTCAAATGTTAATGCTTTGTTTTTACCTCTTCTGCACGGGGTAGAGCGAGGATAGAAGGCAGAAGCCTCAAGAAAGCTCGGCTCGTTAATGGCTTGAGAGTCCAACAGGACCTCGATCTGTGCCAGAGCCGGCTTCAGGCTTGAGCCTGGCTCGAGCTTTCAGTGGCTCGCCCACCCCAACATAGAAACATAAATATGACAACAATGCCACCCACCTTATCCCATGGGTTAGAATATATTCCCCCTATATTCTGGTTTTTAGCTCAAAAACTAGAAGGGACACTTTTATGTTCATCTTTTTTAGGGTAGCCCCCCGCAGCCTGGTTCATGCTCTTCTGGTTTTATTAGGATTCTGAGAGCTTCTGTTGTGTTCTGTGTCGCTCTGGGGGTATAACTTTACTGCGCTCCAGAGAAGGAACGCTAACATTGCAAGAATTGCTTTCAGATTTAAGAGAATTGATTGTTTTAAACAAACTCTTAACTGTCCTATAACCTCCCTGGTAATCCGTCCTTATTAGACTGGAAATGCAGGCATCTCAGACTAGTTTACAAAAAGTGTTAAATGTTTTACTAGTTTTTAAACTAGGATGTATATTTGTAAAGCGCGTATTGCTGCCCGGAGGCGTCCAAGCGCTGAGAATCCCGTAAACCCGAACTGTGGCCCCGAGGGAGCAGAAGGAATTAATTAGATTGGGTGAAATAAGAATGATTTCAGCTGTTTTCAGAAGGCTAGGAGGTTTGATACATTGTACTGCAATTCAAGAAAAAGTTATAATGTATTTGCGAATTTGCGATCATGAGTGAGATGAAAACATCCCCATTAATGGAAACTGAACGTAACATTAAAATAACTTTATTTATGGTGATAGTTGATAGATTGCCTGTTGCAGAAGCCTTGGGGGTTTGGAGAGGCATTTCTACTGAAGAGCAGACTTGCCCTTCAAGGAACAAGTGTACATAACTTGGGCCATATAAGCAATACTTCGGCTTTATTTCTATCACATGTTATTGTATTTAAAGACATTTATAATATTTAAAAAAAGATTATTATTGTGATATTAAAACATTGCACTTTAATAAGTATTGCACTTGTAAAAGGGTTAGAGGGTTCCCTTTTTCAAGTGGAAGCGGTTAGTGAGATTATATTGTTTTCCCTTACAGGGGACTAGATCAATAAAGATTCATTGTCTTTTTAAAAGTTTATCGTAATCTGGAGCTACAACACAGATGCAAACCTCTTGTAATCTGGCGCACTCTGATGTGACCTATTGTAATCAGATGCACAAACTCCGATGAACACTCGTTGTAATCTGATACACAATCTCATACCTGTGTAATCTGACACACAATCTCAGATGCACCCCTCTTGTAATCTAATGCACAAGCACTGATGCAAATCTATTGTAATCTGGTGCACCGACTCTGATGTGAACCTATATTGATCAGACCTATTGTAATCTACTGCACAAATACTAATGCACACCTAGTTGTAATCTGGTGCACAGAATCAATCGTGAATTTATTGCACTCAAATACACAAAATCTAGTGCAAACCTATTCCAATCTAATGCACAGACAGGTTTACAAACCTATTCAAATCTGTTACACATTCACTGATGCACAGCGGTTGTAATCGGGTTCACAGACTCTGATGGGAACCCATTGTAATCAGACATATTTTATTCTGCTGCACAAACACGGATGCACACGTACTGTAATCTGGTGCACAAACTCTGATATAAAACATTTGTAATCTGGTGCACAAACTATGATGCACACCCACTGTGACGAAGTGCACACACTCTGATGCACGCCTATTGTACTCTTGAGCACAAACACTGATGCACACCTATTGTAATCTGGTGCACAAACTCTGATGCACACCCACTGTGACCTAGTGCACACACTCTGATGCACGCCTATTGTACTCTTGAGCACAAACACTGATGCACACCTATTGTAATCTGGTGCACAAACTCTGATGCACACCCACTGTGACCTAGTGCACACACTCTGATGCACGCCTATTGTACTCTTGAGCACAAACACTGATGCACACTTATTGTAATCTGGTGCACACACTCTAATGCACAGCCACTGTGACCTAGTGCACACACTCTGATGCATGCCTATTGTACTCTTGAGCACAAACACTGAGGCACACCTATTGTAATCTGGTGCACAAACTCTGATGCACACCCACTGTGACCTAGTGCACACACTCTGATGCACGCCTATTGTACTCTTGAGCACAAACACTGATGCACACCTATTGTAATCTGGTGTACAAACTCTGATGCACACCCACTGTGACCTAGTGCACACACTCCGATGCACGCCTATTGTACTCTTGAGCACAAACACTGATGCACACCTATTGTAATATGGTGCACACCTATTGTAATCTGGTGCACAAACTCTGATGCACACCCACTGTGACCTAGTGCACACAGTCTGATGCACACCTATTGTATTCTCGAGCACAAACACTGATTCACACCTATTTTAATCTGGTGCACACCTATTGTAATCTGGTGCACAAACTCTGATGCACACCCACTGTGACCTAGTGCACACACTTTGATGCACGCCTATTGTACTCTGGAGCACAAACTCTGATGCACACCTGTTGTCATCTGCTGCACTAACACTGATGCACACCTGTTGTAATCTGTTGAACAAACTCCGATGCACGCCTGCTGTAATCTGGTGCACAAACTCTGAGGTAAACCTATTGTAATCTGGTGCAAAAACACCGATGCACACCCATTTTGACATAGTGCACACACTGTGATGCACACCTATTGTAATCTGTTGCACAAACACTGATGTCCGCCTGTTGTAATCTGGTGCACAAACTTCTATGCACACCTGTTGTCATTTGCTGCGCAAACACTGATGCACAACTGTTGTAATCTGGTGCGCAAACTCAAAAGTAAACCTATTGTAATCTGTTGCACAGACTCTGTACTACTTTTAATCCCCTTACCAAGGTGGAAAACTTCGAATGAATACCTTACTTCATCCTTGATAAAAAGGACTGTTCAGTGTCACTGTTTGGCCCGGTCAAAACTACCGGCTGTTACATTTGGCAAACTCAGACATATGACAAATGATCTTTTACAGAAGAGTGTGAAACGGTAAATGCAAAAACATATTTAAAAAAAAAATTGGATTTACAATTAGATAACATCTGTTTTCCCTGAGGTGAAGTTCTTACCACAAAGCTTTTCTTCTTTCTTTCCCAGTATTTGCTTCTCTCTTAGCACTGGGGGTTTATTTCTTTCTGTCCTGACCTTTCTGTTCCCACTCCTGTAGGTCCCACCTGGACAATCACTTTACCTCCTAGTGCACGCTCTACCCGCTTCTTTCCTTCCCCCCATTCCCGTTTCCCCCCCTCCTCCTCCCCCCCCCCCCCCCGGTTTTATGAGTTTATTAGGCGGCTACCGCGTGCTTCCGGGTGTCCTGTTAAAGAAGTAGGATTTACTTAAAATTAACAACGTGTTTTCGTGTATTTCGAGAAGAAGGTTTCTTTTTTACGTCACTCGCAGATAATGTTTCCTCCAAACTCCGGAGACTTTCCAGTGCACGCGTCTCCTGGAAGTGACGTCTCCTGCAGCAGCTGTACCTGTGGCCCTGGGGGCGCCAGACTGGACTCTTTCAAGATGCGCCGAGTTATGTCTTCTTGCAGGGTGATGTCACCAGTTTAACTTGAACTAAAACAGACCGCTTCGGCCAGGATGGATTCCACAGACTGGCTGTCCCCGACTGATCACGTGTAGCCTCAGTGGCGGCTGGCATCTACGGGGAGGGCGAGGGGGAGGGGCGCGGGGGGTGGGGGGTGGGGGCGGGGGATAGGGGGGTCGGGCAGGCGCGAGTATGTTAAATAATTAAAATTAAAGTTACTGAACTTGGCGTTGTCCTCGCTCCGGACCTCATCTTTCCCCGACACAGGAACTGGATGCTGGAACTCTCTTGGCCAACCCTGGTGCTGCTCTCACCAGCCTGAGAGAAGGGCTAGGATTTGTGTGAGCGCCTCGATCAGTGCTCCACAGCGCGCTGGAGGCTTTGGCTTACTTAAGACAGCTGGTTAGAGATGTTTAAAGTGCGCATGTGTGGCCGGCCGCTGCAAGGCAGCTGGCCAAAAAGACATGAGCACTTTAAACAATGCAATACTAGCTGTCACTTAGCAGCAGCCCGCCCCCTTCCTGGAGCTAGGCTCAGGACGAGGAATGAAAAATGAAAATGGTAATTAATTGCCTTTTTATTTTTCATCTCTGGGGCTTTGGGGGGATTTTTAAGTGGGGTGATGCTACTCCGCTCAAACAGAGGAGCCACACCTGAGTAGCCTTGTATCACATGTAGCAGTTGCACTGACAGAGCTAGGGGGGCTGGACCTGGAAAGTCACAGCGAGAGGGTTCTCTCTTTCCTTTAGTCACACATCAGGGGAAATCCACCCTGTGAGCATCATCCTTCATTGTTCGCCGACTGAAAAACAGATACTTGTCTAAGATCACACAGCGTCAGGAGATAAAGCTGGCTTATTAGGTCTCGACATGCTGTATTCAGGATAAATCTCTACCTACTTCCCGCCCATCTTTTTAATTGCTCCCACGCTCCCTGGCTCCTGACGGTATCGTTACCCTCTCCTCAAACCTCTGTGTACCTGTGCATTTACTTTCGTGATTTGCTTTCTGCATTAGCACTCGTGATTTGTAATTGGCGATTTGTTAACCTGCATTAGCGCTTGTAACTGTGAATCTGTCTCAGCGCTAGTGATTTACTGCTCAGTCCGCTCTGTGTATGGCACGTTTCAGGCATTCTGCAGCGCAACATAATTCAGGCCATTTAATTAGCGCGACGGAAACGGAGGTGCGCTCTACCTGGTTACTTCAATCTTTATCAGCATATTTAAAGCGCCTGTGACCTTTTCCTGTGCCCCAGCCTCACTCGACTTGTCTCTACCTCCATTTTGTTTGTTGTTGTTGGTCAGAGCCCTTCCTCCTCGCAACGCTCCCGCCTCCCTGCTGCCCCTCCCACCCACTGACCCTTACTGTAGACCCCGTAGGATTTCCAGCTGTGACCGCCCTGACTTCGTCAGATACGGTCGCTCCCACGCTCCCTGGCTCCTGACGGTATCGTTACCCTCTCCTCAAACCTCTGTGTACCTGTGCATTTACTTTCGTGATTTGCTTTCTGCATTAGCACTCGTGATTTGTAATTGGCGATTTGTTAACCTGCATTAGCGCTTGTAACTGTGAATCTGTCTCAGCGCTAGTGATTTACTGCTCAGTCCGCTCTGTGTGTGGCACGTTTCAGGCATTCTGCAGCGCAACATAATTCAGGCCATTTAATTAGCGCGACAGGAACGGAGCTGCGCTCTACCTGGTTACTTCAATCTTTATCAGCATATTTAAAGCGCCTGTGACCTTTTCCTGTGCCCCAGCCTCACTCGACTTGTCTCTACCTCCATTTTGTTTGTTGTTGTTGGTCAGAGCCCTTCCTCCTCGCAACGCTCCCGCCTCCCTGCTGCCCCTCCCACGCCCCTCCCCCCCTCAAAGTGTATGAATGTCAGATGGTTCCACGCGCAGCGTCCACGCGCTACGGACACGCCGAAGGTGCGCCAAAGGTAAGCCCGTCTACGCCCGTCCGCGCCTGGACCGCGCCCAGCGCCAGTCCCCCTGCCCCTCGCGCAGCCCAGCCCCCCCGCATTACCTACGATGCCGCCGCCCTCCTAGCCCTTAACCCCAGTCGCGCCCCCAACTGCGTCCAAGCCGCTCCTGGACGCACCCATGGACCGTTCTCCTGCCTCTCCTGCAAATTCAGCGGCACCAACAACGTCTCCGCTCCGACCACACCACAGATTCCCGACCCCAACCACCTAGAATGCATCCTTCTCAACACCCGCTCGGTCCACAGGCACGCCATTGACCTTTGGAACCTACTAGACACCATCTCTCCAGACGTCGCATTCCTAACGGAAACATGGATGAACGCCTCCTCCGCCCCTGACATCGCCATCGCTATCCCTGATGACTATAAGATTACACGCAAAGACCGCACCGACCATTCAGGAGGAGGAATCGCTATCGTCCACAAGAAATCAATCCGCATCTCAACCAGCTCTGACGCCAACCTCGCCAACTCCGAACACCTTCACTTCCAGATCCACATCGACCCCAAGACCACACTCAGAGGCACCCTCCTCTACAGACCACCAGGACCCCGCGCAAAATTCAGTGAAGACATCACGGACTTCATCACCCCACACGCGCTCCTCTCCAAAGACTACATCCTTCTGGGAGACCTCAACTTCCACCTTGAGAAAATCAACGACCGCAACACCGCCACCCTCTTGGACAACCTCGCCAACCTCGGACTTAAACAACTGGTCACTTCCCCCACCCACATCGCAGGTCACACACTCGACCCCATCTTCACCTCCAGCAACCATGTCTCTTTCAACCACACTACGGATCTCCTCTGGACTGACCACAGCTGCGTCCACTTCTCCTACAACAAGCCGAAACCCATCATCCACCTCCAACCAACTCTACAAAGAAACTGGAACAAAATCACCACGGAGCAGATCTCCACTTCGCTCCTTCAAACCTCCCCAGCCCTCTCTTCTAACGCCAACGAAGCCGCCTCCAACCTCACCCTTTGGTTATCCAACACCGCCGACACCTTAGCACCACTGAAAAAACGCCACCACAAACTTGGCATCAAGAAGGCCTCATGGTTCAACGAAGACCTCAAGAAATCCAAGAAACTATGCCGCTCCCTTGAAAAGGCCTGGAAAAAAGACCCATCCACCAGCAACAAGGACGCCTACAAAAGCGCCATCCGTACTCACCACCAACTGATCCGAAAAGCCAAGAAAACAGCATTTAAGGATCGACTCGACAACAACGCCCACAACAGCAAGGAACTTTTCAACATCGTCAAGGAATTTTCCAACCCCTCGGCCAACTCCAACGACATCACCCCCTCTCAAACCCTCTGCGACTCCCTAGCCTCTTTCTTCCACAACAAAATTGCTGACATCCACAACAGCTTTGACAACCAACCCGGAAGCCAACCCACCCTACCATCAGCTGACTATCTTCCCCCCGTTAACACCCTTAACGCCTGGAACCCAATCTCCACTGAGGACACCATCCGCCTGATGAATTCCATGCACTCTGGATCCCCCACAGACCCATGCCCTCACCACATCTTCAACAAAGCAGACTCCGTCATAGCTCCGCACCTCCGAGACGTCATCAACTGCTCCTTCACCTCCGCTACCTTCCCAGAAGACTGGAAACACGCTGAACTCACCGCCCTTCTGAAAAAACCAACAGCAGACCCCACCGAACTCAAAAACTACCGCCCCATCTCGCTTCTTCCATTCCCGGCCAAAGTCATCGAGAAAGCTGTCAACAACCAGCTCGCCGCCTTCCTCGAAGCCAACAAATCCCTCGACTCCTCACAGTCCGGCTTCCGAGCAAAACACAGCACTGAGACCGCCCTCATCGCAGCAACAGACGACATTCGAACTCTACTGGACAATGGAGACACAGTCGCCCTCATCCTCCTCGACCTCTCTGCAGCCTTCGACACAGTCTGCCACAGCACCCTTTTACAACGCCTCAGAAACATCGGTATCCAAGGAAAGGCACTGGAATGGATCACCTCGTTCCTCTCCGGAAGAACCCAGAGAGTCCGCCTCCCACCATTCAAGTCCGAAGCCTCTGAAATCATCTGCGGCGTACCACAAGGATCCTCACTCAGCCCCACCCTCTTCAACGTATACATGAGCCCCCTCGCGGCCATCGCCCGCCAACACAACCTCAACATCATCTCTTACGCGGATGACACTCAACTGATCCTATCTCTCACCAAGGACCCCAGCACCGCCAAAACTAACCTACACGAAGGAATGAAAGAAGTCGCCGAATGGATGAAACAAAGCCGTCTGAAACTGAACTCAGACAAAACAGAAGTCCTCATCTTAGGTAAATCCCCCTCTGCATGGGACAACTCCTGGTGGCCGGAAGCCCTCGGAAATGCACCCATCCCGACAGACCACGCACGGAACCTTGGCGTCATCCTGGATTCTTCACTCTCAATGAACAGACAAGACAGCGCCGTATCCTCTTCCTGCTTTAACATCCTTCGCATGCTCAGAAAAACATTTCGCTGGATCCCCTCCGAAACAAGGAAAACAGTCACCCACGCTCTAGTCACGAGCCGACTGGACTACGGAAACACCCTCTACGCAGGTACCACCGCTAAACTCCAGAAGAAACTACAACGAATCCAAAACGCCTCAGCCAGGCTCATATTAGACATCCCACGCAACGAACACATCTCTGGTCACCTTAAAGACCTCCACTGGCTACCCGTCAATAAGAGGATTACTTTCCGACTGCTTACCCACGCACACAAATCACTCTACGACATCGGACCAGATTGCCTCAACTCTCGACTGTCCTTCTACACCCCCTCCCGCCAACTTCGCTCTTCCAGCCAAGCATTCGCCACTGTCCCTCGCATCAACAAAACCACCATGGGAGGCAGATCCTTCTCATACCTGGCTGCCAAAACATGGAACTCACTCCCCGCTTACCTTCGCCTCACCCAGAATCACCTAGCGTTCAGCAAGCAACTTAAAACGTGGATATTTGACAAATAATCCTCCTCCCCTCCCTAAGCGCCTTGAAACCCTCTGGGTATGTAGTGCGCTATATAAATTTTATGACTTGACTTGACTTGACTTGTCCTTTGTAAATGGTGGCTTTTCATTGGTCATTAGGCTTTGTACTCCCTCCTTAGTACCGCCCTGTCTCTTTTTGTAACCTCACATGAGAACATTCCCTATTACATGTGTTGTTACACCCTAGGTTTTAATTACAGCCTCAAGGCCCTATTTTCTTGAAGGCCTACAGACAGGACACTCATTTGGTCCTAAACAAGGTTGGCAGTAAATGCATGTTGTAATTTCTAAGGGAAATAGGTTTCCATACAAAAGTTTCTAAAAGATAGTCTTTTACTTTCAAAGGAACCCGTCTGGCTTTCAGATACGAGTCCATAAAGGTGGCTGTTGGCCACGCGATTAAGGAAGAGCCCCAAAAATGAATATCTTACTTTTCAGATAGCTTATTTTCCTGGTCCAGAGTTGGAAAGCCTATTGTGTTGCCTTATGCTAAATGTCGACAAGTTTCGACCATAGCTTAGTTGAGGGTCTGCCCAGGATTTAGGGCTGGAGACTGGATACCTTTACTTTGGTAAATGGAAATCACAGGCTGTAAAAATGAATTCAAGTGCAACTTTGGGCTTTACTGTTATGGTTGAAGGGGCAAAGGAAAATCTATCATTATGTTTTTTTACCCATTCGACCGTGCTTTAAACACAAGGTGACTGTCTCCTTATAACGAAGCCATACCTTTTTCGGCCCTATTTTTAGTTTTTGTGCCCTCCTACAATGGTCACTTTTCAGGGCAGGGTGGTCTTTCCATCAAAAATGTACAGACTCCATTCTTTGCCTATTTTTAGAATTATGCACCAGGCGTGTATTTCTTGGAAGTGTAGCTCGTTTTATGCCTTATTTTTTTTGTTGCTTTTGTGATCTTCACATGAACAGTTAATCAGTGTCTTGCTAGAAATCTTCTCTAACTGTGTGTCTCTTTCAAGGCAACTAAGTGAGAGAAGTCATTCATTCCAGCTCACCCAGCTTTACCCAAACTTCCTCAAGATTCATATTTATTCTGACCGCTTCCCTAAACCAATCAAAGAAGCCCTAGGTCCAGCCACGCCACTCAGAGTTAAGATGTGATTAATTACATCTTCTGTCACCTGCAGATCACATGTTTAAATCCCAGCAAAGCCAAGTCACCCATTCATCCTTCTGAGATTATCAGATTAAGTATAATTAAACTTGCAATAATAGTATGTTATTTACAGCATTTATAAACAACATCATACTTGAGGCTTTAACCCCTTTGGTGCTTGAGACGGCCCCGGCCGTCATATGTCACGGCGGATGTGTGCGGAGGATGGCCGGGGGCCATCTGAACCCCGCCCGCTCATTAATTCTCCCGCACTTGTGTGCGGGAGAATTATCGCATAGCGCAAGGGGTTACGTGCTATAAAAAGAAGTTCTTATTTACATAAATTATAACATAACCTGGGGATGCTTCAGGAAACAAAAGCCCTCCTTGTGCAATTCATCCACCAGTATAATGTGCCCCAGCCCTTCCGGTGAGACCTGTTCAGATAATAAACCAGTACAATGTGCCCTGCCCTTCCGGTGAGACCTTTGCAGATAATAAACCAGTGCAAGGAGCCCAGCCCTTCCGGTGAGACCTGTGCAGATAATAAACCAGTACAATGTGTCCTGCCCTTCCGGTGAGACCTGTTCCGATAATAAACCAGTACAATGTGTCCTGCCCTTCCAGTGAGACCTGTTCAGATAATAAACCAGTACAATGCGCCCAGCCCTTCCAGTGAGACCTGTGCAGATAATAAGCCAGTACAGTGCGCCCAGCCTCTCCGGTGAGACCTGTTCAGATAATAAACCAGTGCAATGTGTCCTGCCCTTCCAGTGAGACCTGTTCCGATAATAAACCAGTGCAATGTGCCCAGCCCTTCCAGTGAGACCTATGCAGATAATAAACCAGTGCAAGGAGCCCAGCCCTTCCGGTGAGACCTGTGCAGATAATAAACCAGTGCAATGTGCCCAGCCCTTCCGGTTAGACCTGTTCAGATAATAAAACAGTAAAATGCGCCCTGACTTCCGGTCAGACCTATTCAGGTAAGAAACCAGTACAATACCCCCAGCCTTTCCGGTAAGACCTGTTCAGATAATAAACCAGAACAAGGCAGCCAGTGCCTCCGGTGAGACCTGTGAAAATAATAAACTAGTACAATGCATCCAGCCCTCCCAGTGACACATGTTCGGATAATAAAACAGCACAATGTACCCTGCCCTTCCGGTGAGACCTGTTCAGATAATAAACCAGTGCAATGTACCCTGCCCTCCCGGTAAAACATGTTCATAATAAACCAGCACAATGAGCCCTGCCCTTCCAGTGAGACCTGTTCAGTTAATAAACCAGTACAGGGTGCCCAGCTCTTCCAGTGAGACCTGTTCCGATAATAAACCAGTGCAATGTGTCCTGCCCTTCCGGTGAGACCTGTTCAGATAATAAACCAGTGCAATGTGTCCTGCCCTTCCAGTGAGACCTGTTCCGATAATCAACCAGTGCAATGTGTCCTGCCCTTCCGGTGAGACCTGTTCCGATAATCAACCAGTGCAATGTGCCCTGCCCTTCCGGTGAGACCTGTTCAGATAATAAACCAGTACAATGCGCCCAGCCCTTCCAGTGAGACCTGTGCAGATAATAAGCCAGTACAGTGCGCCTGTTGGGTGCTATTTATGTAATGTTATGCGAGCTGTCACGAGCGTGCTTGTTGTTTCATAGCTCGTGACCAGCTCGTGTCTAATGGTAATGTTGGGGACCTTGTTGTGATTCAAATAGATGGAATGATGGGGAGTAATGTTGTTAAGGGGGCAAGTGGCATTATCTTACTGGACTTCGTGATGAGTGGATGTTAAATAAACCTCATCTCATTCTTACACGCTTTCTTCGTGTTTTCCTTCAATTGAGACTTCCAACAGCGCCCACCCCTTCCAGTGAGAACTGTGCAGATAATAAACCAGTGCAATGCGCTCTGCCACTCCAGTGAAACCTGTGCAGTTAATAAACCAGTACAGTGCGCCCTGCCCTTCTGGTGTGACCTCTTCAGATAGTAAACGAGTACCGTGAGCCCTGCCTGTTCAGTGAGACCTGTTCAGATAATAAACCAGTACAATGCGCCCTGCGCTTCCAGTGAGACCTGTCCAGATAATAAACCAGTACAATGCGCCCACCCCTTCCAGTGAGACCTGTGCAGATAATAAACCAGTACAATGCGCCCTGCGCTTCCAGTGAGACCTGTTCAGATAATAAACCAGTACAGGGCGCCCAGCCTCTCCGGTGAGACCTGTTCAGATAATAAACCAGTACAATGCGCCCTGCGCTTCCAGTGAGACCTGTCCAGATAATAAACCAGTACAATGCGCCCACCCCTTCCAGTGAGACCTGTGCAGATAATAAACCAGTACAATGCGCCCTGCGCTTCCAGTGAGACCTGTCCAGATAATAAACCAGTACAATGCGCCCACCCCTTCCAGTGAGACCTGTGCAGATAATAAACCAGTACAATGCGCCCTGCGCTTCCAGTGAGACCTGTTCAGATAATAAACCAGTACAATGGGCCCAGCCCTTCCGGTGAGACCTGTTCGGATAATAAACCAGTACAGGGCGCCCAGCCTCTCCGGTGAGACCTGTGCAGATAATAAACCAGTACAATGCGCCCTGCGCTTCCAGTGAGACCTGTTCAGATAATAAACCAGTACAATGGGCCCAGCCCTTCCGGTGAGACCTGTTCGGATAATAAACCAGTACAGGGCGCCCAGCCTCTCCGGTGAGACCTGTTCAGATAATAAACCAGTACAATGCGTCCTGCCCTTCCAGTGAGACCTGTCCAGATAATAAACCAGTGCAATGCACCCACCCCTTCCAGTGAGACCTGTGCAGATAATAAACCAGTGCAATGCGCTCTGCCCTTCTGGTTTGACCTCTTCAGATAGTAAACGAGTACCGTGAGCCCTGCCTGTTCAGTGTGACCTGTTCAGATAATAAACCAGTACAATGCGCCCTGCCCTTCCAGTGAGACCTGTCCAGATAATAAACCAGTGCAATGCACCCACCCCTTCCAGTGAGACCTGTGCAGATAATAAACCAGTGCAATGCGCTCTGCCCTTCTGGTTTGACCTCTTCAGATAGTAAACGAGTACCGTGAGCCCTGCCTGTTCAGTGTGACCTGTTCAGATAATAAACCAGTACAATGCGTCCTGCCCTTCCAGTGAGACCTGTCCAGATAATAAACCAGTACAATGCGTCCTGCCCTTCCAGTGAGACCTGTTCAGATAATAAACCAGTGCAATGCGTCCTGCCCTTCCAGTGAGACCTGTCCAGATAATAAACCAGTGCAATGCGTCCAGCCCTTCCTGTGAGACCTGTCCAGATAATAAACCAGTACAATGCACCCTGCCCTTCCAGTGAGACCTGTCCAGATAATAAACCAGTGCAATGCGTCCAGCCCTTCCTGTGAGACCTGTCCAGATAATAAACCAGTACAGGGTGCCCTGCCCTTCTGGTGTGACCTCTTCAGATAGTAAACGAGTACCGTGAGCCCTACCTGTTCAGTGAGACCTGTTCAGATAATAAACCAGTACAAGGCACCCAGTGCTTCCGGTGAGACCTGTTCAGATAATAAACCAGTACAATGCGCCCTGCCCTTCCGGTGAGACCTGTTCAGATAATACACCAGTACAGTGTGCCCTGCCCTTCCGGTGAGACCTGTGCAGATAATACACCAGTACAGTGTGCCCTGCCCTTCCGGTGAGACCTGTTCAGATAATAAACCAGTACAATGCGCCCTGCCCTTCCAGTGAGACCTGTTCAGATAATACACCAGTACAGTGTGCCCTGCCCTTCCGGTGAGACCTGTGCAGATAATACACCAGTACAGTGTGCCCTGCCCTTCCGGTGAGACCTGTTCAGATAATAAACCAGTACAATGCGCCCTGCCCTTTCAGTGAGACCTGTTCAGATAATACACCAGTACAGTGTGCCCTGCCCTTCCGGTGAGACCTGTGCAGATAATAAACCAGTACAGGGCGCCCAGCCTCTCCGGTGAGACCTGTTCAGATAATACACCAGTACAGTGTGCCCTGCCCTTCCGGTGAGACCTGTGCAGATAATAAACCAGTACAGGGCGCCCAGCCTCTCCGGTGAGACCTGTTCAGATAATACACCAGTACAGTGTGCCCTGCCCTTCCGGTGAGACCTGTGCAGATAATACACCAGTACAGTGTGCCCTGCCCTTCCGGTGAGACCTGTTCAGATAATAAACCAGTACAGGGCGCCCAGCCCTCCCAGTGAGACCTGTCCAGATAATAAACCAGTGCAATGCGTCCAGCCCTTCCTGTGAGACCTGTCCAGATAATAAACCAGTACAGTGCGCCCTGCGCTTCTGGTGTGACCTCTTCAGATAGTAAACGAGTACCGTGAGCCCTACCTGTTCAGTGAGACCTGTTCAGATAATAAACCAGTACAGTGTGCCCTGCCCTTCCGGTGAGACCTGTTCAGATAATAAACCAGTACAGTACCACCAGCCTTTCTGTTGAAACCTGTGCAAAAAAATAAACTAGTACAATGCATGGAACCCTTCTGGTGAGAGCTGTTCAGATAATAAACCAGTACAGGGCGCCCAGCCCTCCCAGTGAGACCTGTGCAGATAATAAACCAGTACAGGGCGCCCAGCCCTCCCAGTGAGACCTGTTCAGATAATAAACCAGTACAGGGCGCCCAGCCCTCCCAGTGAGACCTGTTCAGATAATAAACCAGTACAGGGCGCCCAGCCCTTCCTGTGAGACCTGTTCAGATAATAAACCAGTACAGGGCGCCCAGCCCTCCCAGTGAGACCTGTGCAGATAATAAACCAGTACAGGGCGCCCAGCCCTCCCAGTGAGACCTGTTCAGATAATAAACCAGTACAGGGCGCCCAGCCCTCCCAGTGAGACCTGTTCAGATAATAAACCAGTACAGGGCGCCCAGCCCTCCCAGTGAGACCTGTTCAGATAATAAACCAGTACAGGGCGCCCTGCCCTCCCAGTGAGACCTGTTCAGATAATAAACCAGTACAATGCGCCCTGCCCTCCCAGTGAGACCTGTTCAGATAACAAAGCAATACTGTGCTTGAAATAGAAAAATAGAAGTGCGGGTACTCTGTAGCAGAATACCTGCTTGTTTCTGAGAAGTGCCAGTACTCCCCGAATAATACGTAGCATTTCTCTTGAGAAGTGCTGGTACACTCCCTCTCAAAATAAAAAAAAGCATTGGCATAGCTAATAGGTCTCGCTTTTGGGACCTTATAAGTATTTAGTTATGCAGCACAATATCCTTAGTGCAACAACATCAACTGTCGTATGGCTAGCCTTTGGGACTTATAAAGTACCAAAGGCTAGACCTATTGGCTTTGCCAATGCTTATTTACTTTTGGCTAGCTGTTGTTCCAGTGGGTAGCCGGCGTGTCGTGGATCTAGTGCAAGCAAGGAAATTGGTTCTTGGTTGCTGTTTGAATTAGCAAATGCAGCAATAATCAGGCTCAGTGGGCCTCCTCAGGCCTCTGTGTCCTGATGCCACTGCACCTGTTGCACCAATTGCTACCACCCTTTACTTCTGATCATGCACATGTTGGTGAAGTGTGACGCCCAGCCTGTCCCTCTGGAGCTCAGAGGATTCACGCCTCATATAAAAGCAGGGAGTGCCTCACATACATTTGGGGATTCACGCCTCATATAAAAGCAGGGAGTGGCTCACATACATGTGGCCCGCACCACAGGCCTCTCAATGCAAACAGCAGTGTAACTCTGATTGGAGCCCCTGTAGAGGAGCAAAGGGGGCTGCTGCAAGCCCTGACTGACAGACACTCTAAGGGTGAGCGAAGAGGCCTCCTTGGATAGAGTCTGTGAATACTGGGGGGCGGCCCAGGATTGGAGGGCTCCTGCAGGCATGTGTGTTAGTCCTCGGGAGCACGTCTGCAGAATTTGTCCCTGTGTCTGGGACAGGGGTGACCAGACATCCCAAGTTAGCTCGGACAGCATATATCTGAAGCCCTGAGGCCACATAGCTCCTAATGCGACATTTAGTCCCATTTCTCTGTCTATGGCCGCCCGCTTTATCGTACTGAATACATTTGATCCCCCTAGTCCGGGATGCTAATGGTGGGCGCCTGCAGGGGGGTAGAGGTTCACCGCCCCCTCGCCCATCTCGACCCTCTGCCTCACGCTCACTCGCAGTCCCTCCAGGGGTATTTATTTATTTATTTGTTAAGTTTGTAAGGCGCTCAGCTACCCAAAAAGGGTTTCCCGGCATTCACTTGTGACTCTATCGGATCAATGACCCTTCAGCTGCTGGAGCCAGCAGAGAGGGGCTCTGACGTCAGAGACCAGCAATTAACCCTGAGTCGTAAACCAGCACAGGAGGAGCAGCTGCATCATGTTAACTCATTCACTGCCAGGCTTGTGGGGGGGGAGCTTGTACACGGCTGCCTCGACGCACGGGCCACACAGAGGCTTTGTGGTGGCGCCCCCATGCTGGTGGTCACCAGTGTGGGTCCCATCAGTGTCCTGGCGGCAGAAACACAGAGCAGGAAGATTCAGGAGAGAACAGAGACCAGTGAGGGGGTAGGAGCAATTCCACTAAAGATCATGTGATCAGATAAGAGGTCATGATTGGGGCAGGTCATTGGAGCCTTTGTGGGCACACAGGCGAGAGTGCCCCATAGATCTGCGCCAAGGACCCTGGGAACAGCAAGGAAGGAAGGAGCCGCAGACTGTAGTGTCCTTTGTTTTTTTGCACTTTTATATAGCACAGCACAACTTCGGTCTGAGGGCTTCGGAGCGCTTCATATGAGCACCAGGGGTTAAAGGTGATTAAATTGCATATCAAATTAGAACTTTGCCCATAAATGTCTTTGTGTCTTTAGGAAGGCTTCCATTAGATAGACTTACTGTCAGGGACCACTGATGCTGCTTAGGATGATGTGAGATAGGCCTTTCCACCATGTGGCCGCAGAGTGTGTTAGTAAACTGTAGTTCCCTAAGGCCCTGCACCATGTGCAGCCAGCTCCATCCTGTGCAGCCAATCGGTGCTGCCTTCAGCCAGGCTCTGTGCCCAAACCTTGCTCCCACTGTGCACGGCCTATGACTAAGTGCACCCAACCGTCACTGTCTTCTTCTTAAAAACAAGTGAGCAGCAGCAGGGTAGGGGCCTGTGCGATTCCCTTGTTGGAGCATGTGACCATATGGCAGCACCATATGGCGCTGCGCGCTCCCGCAAGCAAATCGCCGGACGTGCACGCATTGTCATTGCAAGCAAACTGGCTCCCTTTTGAAGCCAGAATCCAATTAAAAATAGCATGTATCACTCATAAAGCGATCCATTACAACACACCAAGATACCTGGCCAGAAAAATTGAACTGTCAGGAGGAAACAGACCAGCCAGGAGTGCCAAGGAACTGGTGTTGCGGCCAGCCTTCTTCCGAAAGAAAAAAACCTATGACCGAGCGTTCTCAGGAACAGCCCCCAGAATATGAAACTCACTCCCTCCAAACATCAGAAAGATTAAAAATTCAGTAACATTTAAGAGAGAAGTGAAGAGCCTCATGATGAGTAAATACTTTGCATAGTGCAGTTACCTGAGCACAGATCTGACCGAAGTGCTGCCCGGATGTAGAGCAACAAGATCATTATAAGGAAAAACAGCCGACATGAACAAAGATATAGGATGAACTATGATATGGGACAAACGTGACTACCGAGTCCACTGTATCCTTACTGCTACCTCTTAGTAACGGGAATTTTTATATATATTTACGCAATTATGTAATGCCATAGAATTATCTACCTCACGTGTGTTATCGCTTATTAAGGAGAATTTTTATATATATTTACGCAACTTTGCAATGCCATAGAATTTATCTACTTCATGTGTGTTACCTTTAAATTATATAATATATACATTAATCCTTGACCTACCTCATATAGCGCCCATGTTAAGATATATAGATATAGTGATGTCACCTCCTTATAGCCGTTTAGAACCTACCTCATATCGCCTCATTTTCAAACTGCGTACTAGTGGTGTCAATTGTGTACCTGGTTATCTACGTTAATTGTTTACCTACCTCGGAATGTAAAGCGCTCTGATACCTACGGGTCATGTTCGCGCTATACAAAACATTAAATAAATAAATAAATAAAAATGCGTGCACGTTTTTGCCCCCAAAGCTGTGCCGATGGCATTAGGTCTCTTTCCCATGCAGCGCAAGCGCGCTGCGTAGGCAAGATCAAAAAAAGTGTTGGTACTCCGTACCGGACAGTACGAGCCCATTCAAAGCACTGAGTACGCCCTTCCCTTCTGGTGAGGACTTTTCAGATATTATTATTTCTTCTGAGAGTTTTGATTTAAAGTCGTACACACTAGAAGGCCTCGTCTCACTGTGACAGGGTTGCCGTCACTCCTCCAAATAGTAATAGTAAATCCCACTGGCTTTTCAGGATATCCCCAATAAAAGCAAATGAGCAAATGTACATATCCACCCTTGCACGAAGATTATTTTCACATTTAAAGAACCCCTGCTGTTTCTTCCTTTACCGGGCGGTAACCCCAGCCCTAGTCCCAAGTGTACAATGTTCCCAATATAGTATGTGACCCATGAACGCAGGGCGTCTGCAAACTATGGCCCAGTCACACAGTGCATGGCAATGCCATCATTGTAAGTTCATTACTAGTCCCGCGGTAAACCGATACGAAAATCTACAGCCACGATTAGCGACGCGTCGGTAATTACCGGGCATGGTGCTGCTGCATTAATAGTTTTGACCGTCAGCAAGATGAATGACAGCTCAGTTCGGTGTCTGGGCACCAGTTTCCATAAGTTTTCCCCAATTTCTCAGCACTTTTCCCGATTATATTCCACCGCTTTTGACTGGTATTTGTATCCAGCTGTACACCCTTCTCCCAGCTGCGCTGTTTTCAGTAGAGCTTTGCAGAGGTTGACTAAACACGTTTACACAGCGTTACTCCTAAATCACAGTTACTTATGGTGAAACAGGAACTAGATAAGTATTGGGCGAGGATCACATGGCGTGCCACGGAGATAGCCACGATTTGCCCTCTCAACTGCAGACGTCACCTCACTGTCTAGACGAGCAGAGCCCGGCTCCTCCCTCGTGGCATCTTCTATGGTCGGGGTCCGCGCGTGGTTTTGGGGAGACGGAGCAGCGCTTCTTTTGCACGTCTAATCTTCCCTCCTTAAGCCCACCCCCCAGGTCTCTTTTCAAGAGTTTCTCATGACGGAGCTGTCATTGTGTGTTTAATCTCTCGATTCCCAGCGTTTAACCCTTTCCGGTTCCTTCCCTCCTCATTGCTTCCACATGTCTTGCACTGAGCGCCTTGTCGCGTCTTCCCACCCTCTTTCCGAGGGATTGTCTCGTGTCTGGGCCAGGGACTCATTCTTTAACGTGTCAGTCATTAAGCCTGCTTGAACCTTTCTTTGTCAGTTGCAGACGAGCCAGAGGTGTGCAGAGGGGGAGAGAGCCCCCTCTGCACACCTGTGGCTCGTCTGCAACTGACAAAGAAAGGTTCTAGCAGGCCTGATGACTGGCACGTTAAAGAGTCAGCCTTGAGTCTTAAATGTGCAGTTTATAGGAGCGCACGAACATCTCACTTCTTATCTGAAGAACCCGGTGGATGAATATATTGTAAAATTGTGTAATTGCACAAAATGTGCGGTCACGGTGCAGTGCTCGAGTGCAGGAGCCGGAAGAGACTGCGTGATAGGATGCACCCCAGTGCTTTATTTGTAAAAGAATAACCGCAGGTGTAGGGTGACCTGAATTTTAAAGCCAAAAACCGGGACATTTCTCAAAATTAGAAGGACTACTATTTTGCTTTAACCGATCGCACACCGTGACCAAGCTAATCACCATAGAATGACAGAAAAGGCAGTAAGAGCATTCCTTAAATGCAATTTTTAAAGCCAGTATCATGCCTGTTAATTAATTTGATTTATACAGTGGTCGAAGTGGGGAAAAAAAGTAGGGGAACTGTGGGTGGAGAATCGGTGGTGGGAATAACCGAAGATTGGATTAGTGGGCGGAGTCAGGGGCGTGGCTAGAAATAGCAAAACATACACATTTTTTGTACGTTTAGCATTTCACTGACCAGTTACAGCTTATAACGTTATTTAATTCAAACAATGGATAAACCTGTTTATTTGATGTTTAATTCAGAAAAAAGCAAACACTCATAGGGAATACAGGTTTATGTAAAGAGTGCAAAATATAAGCAGGAACAACATGTTACCTTAATACTTTTACTCTCATTGTTCAGAAATCCATGAGTATTTTTTGTCTCAAACATTGAGGACATGAATACAGGGCTCCTCCTGTACACATGTGTTAAGCAGGGCTCAGAAGAGAAAGGGACTCTTCAGGAGAATCTAGACGCACGGAAACCCACAAAGGCTCCTTCATATTCATGTCAGCCAGCCAGCTGCTCAATCATAATATAGGAAAAAGAACAACTGGTGGACAGAATGCAGAATAATGTCATACATGCACCCCAGTACAGAGATCTGGCCCTAAATCAATCGTTTTTTTCTCACCAGGTCATTCCAGTTTGTACCCAGCCATATGCAAATCAGTCTTGATCCCGCGCCCAATGGAAACATTCCAGCCCGAAATGCCTAGCCAGGTCCTGGTCTGGAAACAAGCATCCTAGGACCAATAATGGGGTTTCACCCTTCATCAGCCAGGATAGCTTGATTTCAGTGGCATGGAGAGCACGGGACCCACGTCTGGGCATACCCGTCCCACTCGGGGTGACAAAAGCAAAAAGAAAAACTGATGGACAGAATGCAAAACAATGTCATACATTCACCCCAGTACAGAGATCTGGCCCTAAATCCATCGTTTTTTTGTTCACCGCTCCTGCCCGTTCAACGCTCCTGCCCGTTCCTGTCCGTTCACCGCTCCTGTCCGTTCACCTCTCCTGTCTGTTCACCGCTCCTGTCCGTTCACTGCTCCTGTCCCGTTCACTGCTCCTGCCCCGTTTACTGCTCCTGCCCCGTTCACTGCTCCTGCCCCGTTCACTGCTCCTGCCTTGTTCACCGCTCCTGTCCATTCACCGCTCCTGTCCGTTCACCGCTCCTGTCCGTTCACCGCTCCTGTCTGTTCACTGCTCCTGTCTTTCCACCGATCCTGCCCGGTCACTACTCCTGCCTAATCACTGCTTCTGCCTCGTCACCTCTCCTGCCCTGTCACTTCTCCTGCCCAGTCACTTCTCCTGCCCCGTCACTTCTCCTGCCCGTCACTTCTCCTGCCCCGTCACTTCTCCTGCCCCGTCATTTCTCCTGCCCCGTCACTTCTCCTGCCCCGTCACTTCTCCTGCCCCGTCACTTCTCCTGCCCCGTCATTTCTCCTGCCCTGTCACTTCTCCTGCCCTGTCACTTCTCCTGCCCGGTCACCACTCCTGCCCGGTCACCACTCCTGCCCAGTCACCTCTCCTGCCCAGTCACCTCTCCTTTCCTTTTGCCTCTCCTGCCCCGTCACTACTCCTGCCCCTGCCCCATCACTGTTCCTGCCCCGTCACTTCTCCTGCCCCGTCACTTCTGCCCCGTCACTTCTCCTGCCCCGTCACCACTCCTGCCCCGTCACCACTCCTGCCCGGTCACCACTACTGCCCAGTCACTTCTCCTGCCCAGTCACCTCTCCTTTCCTTTTGCCTCTCCTGCCCGTCACTGCTCCTGCTCCTGCCCCTGCCCCTGCCCCTGCCCCATCACGTTTCCTGCCCATTCACAGCTCCTGCCCGTTCACTGATCCTGTCTGGTCAGCACTCCTGCACGATCACCCCTCCTGTCCCATCACTTCTCCTGTCCCATCAGTTCTCCTGCCCCATTCACTGCTCCTATCCGTTCACTGCCCCTATCCGTTCACTGCACCTGCCCGGTTACCGCTCCTGCTTATGCCTAATCACTGCTTCTGCCCCATCACCGCTCTTGCCCCATCACTTCGCCTGCACTGTCACCTCAACTTTCCTGTCGCCTCTCCTGTTCCGTCACTTCTCCTGCCCGTTACTTCCTGTTACTTCTCCTGCCTCGTCACCTCTCCTGCCCCATCACCACTCCTTTCCTGTCACCTCTCCTGTCCCGTCATTGCTCCTGCCCTGTCACCTCTCTTGCCCCGTCATCTCTCCGACCCTCTCACTTTTCCTGCCCCATCACATCTCCTGCCTGTTACTTCTCTTGCCCGGTCACCTCTCCAGCCCCATCACCTCTCCTTTCCTTTCGACTCTTCTGCCCCATCACTGCTCCTGTCCTGTCACTGCTCCTGCCTGTCACTTCTCCTGCCCCATCACTTCTCCTTTCCTGTCGCCTCTCCTGTCCCGTCACTGCTCCTGACCATCACCTCTCCTGCCCTATCACTTCTCCTCCCCCGTCACTTCTCCTGCCTGTTACTTCTCCTTCCCGGTCACCTTTCCTTCCCCATCACCTCTCTTTTCCTGTCGCCTCTTTTGTCCCGTCACTGCTCCTGCCCTGTTCACTCTGTGTACAACATTGACAAATTACACAAGGGGGCAAGGTCCCCACAGTACTCTGGTTAGGGCATGGGTACTCACAAACTTTCTCTGGGGGCCAAATTTACAGTGTGGTTTGTGTCCGAGGGCCGCACTGTTGGGGGCGGGGCTAGAGCAACAAAAAAAACTGTGACCATGAGGTTGATCACAGGTCTCTGCAGCGGCCACCTTCGTCCACTGAGCCACCAGACACACATCTCTCTCTCTCTTTCTCTATCTTTATCTCTCTCTCGGTCTCCCTTCCTCTCTCTAGTTCTCTCTCTCTCCCTCCCTCCCTCCCTGTCTCACTGACTGACTCTGACTTTCTCACTCCCTCTCACTCCCTCTCTCTCCCTCTCTGTATCCCTTTGTCTCACTAACACTGACTGTCTCACTCCCTCTCCGTCTCCCTCTCTCTGTCTCCCTCTCTCCCTCCCTCTGTCTCCCTTCCTCTGTCTCCCGCTTTCTGTCTCCCTCGCTCTGTTCCCCCTCCCTTCCTCTGTCTCCCCTTCCCTTCCTCTCTCTCCCCCTCCCTTCCTCTGTCTCCCTCTCTCCCTCTCTTAGTCTCCCTCCTCCCTCTGTCTGTCTCCCTCCTCCCTCTCTCTTTCCCCCTCCCTCCGTCTTCCTCTCCCTCCCTCCCCCATCTGTCTGTCTCCCTCCCTCTGTCACCCTCTGTCTGTCACCCTCTGTCTGTCACCCTCTGTCTCCCTCTGTCTGTCACCCTCTGCCCACTCGTCTAACATTACGTGTTTTTATTATTTATACTTTTCCATTCGAGAAATGTGAGGGCCACGAGAGGGACCATACCTGTCAACTCACCCGCTTTTTAATTATGTTCATCCACTTGGCAAGCAAAGGGGCCTCTGTAAACATTAATGCAGTCCCCAACTTTTCACACCCATATCACCCTCCAAAAAAGTGTTGAATTCCCCGTTAAACTTAATCGGATCACCTCTTAAACCTCATTTTGAGGCAAGCGGCTGGCAGGTACAGAGATATTTTTTAAGTAATATTGTGAACAAGAGTTGTTAGTGCTGTGTAAAGTAGTATTGTTAATGCAGGAAGAAGCAGCAATTCAACTTGTTGAAAAGGCTTATAAAGTTGTTCATCTGCCCACGCAGACGGTCGAGCCAGGAGACTTGGACTCGAAGCCCTTGTCCCCAAATTCAGATCCTGGAAACTCACTCCTTTTCACCTGCCGCTGCTCCTTTATTTAAACCGGGGTCACACAGAGGCGTTTGTTTTCCCAATGTTTTATTGGGGGGGGGGGGGGAGAGGGGGGGAAATCGTTTTTTACTAAAACTGGATTTGTTGCAGAGTGTAGCAGTAAACTACATACAAAGTTACAAGCAAGGCTGGCTCCTCAGTTACCAGTAGTAAAAGTTTGCAAGATCCTCACCTCCTCCCAAAAAAATCGAATATAGGGAAAGCTTCTCTGAAATCACTAACTACGATCTCACTGGCACATGATATGCTAAAGGCAGGCGGCGGGCGCATTGTCATTCGAAAGGGGCTAATCGGCCTCAATCGGAATGACAATGGGCCGCCCTCGGTCTGTGCGAGCTCAGGGAGGGGCTGCTACAGCCTCTGGAGTTCAACAGAGAAGTGCGAGCAGCGCCTGGAAGCTGAATGAAAAAGTTATCATTTTGTAAGTAGGACTATTCTTGCCGTCCCAGGATGCTTTTTTGAAAGTAAGAAGTAGGGGAATGGAGTGAAATAATTTTTTTAAGTAGGGGCACGCCGTGCCCTTCCGATCCCCCAACTTCTACCACTGGATTTATAACAGTTGCTACCAATACCTTCTTTGGAAAACACAAAAAGGCGCCCACCGTTTTCACTAGCCCTTCTCTAAAAACCAGGATAAGACCTAAATTTACCAAAACCTGCGGGACAGCTGGTGAAAACCCGGGACTGTCCTGGCAAATCCGGGACGACTGGTCACCCTATGCAGGTGCCCAAGTTTTGCTATCAAAGCTCGGGGTGAGAGCTGCCCACTCAGCATAGCCTTAAATCCACCTCATGCCTCTTTCATCCACCATCAGACACACTCTGCAGTGGCCTTTTGTGGAGTGATTTTTAAGGGGTGCACAAGGGGCAACGGATAAAAGTGGTGGTGCCACCTACACCAGACAATCATGAAGATTGTGTGAACATTTGTAAGAAATATATATATATTGTGCAACAGCAACATCCATGCAACATAATTTAAAAGACAGCACGCTCACAGTATTTGCTGGTGAAGAGATTCATTGGTGAGGCTCGGAAGCATTACACACCACGTGTTTCGGCCTTGTACATGTGTCTGCCATCTTAGAAACAGCCATTATATGTGTGAAATACGAATGCAAATAACATAAACAACAGACAAAAGTGGTTCTCCTAATAGGCTCCATCTTGGATTAGTCATGTATAAAAGAACATTACTCAAGTTCAAAATACATTAGTCAATAAATACGTATAAATTGAGGAGAGGATGTGATCATGCGGCTAGAGCGGTCGACCTCGATACTAGGGAACCGGGTTTGAGTCTTGACAGGGACGCTCAACATCCTGTAATTCTGGACAAATCATAAAATCCCACCTGTGCCTAAGAAAAAATGAATGTGTCCGTCTGTAAGCAACTGGTGCTCATGTAAAGCGCTTGGATACCTTCGGGTCAAAGTTCGCACTACATAAAACTCCGGAAAAAATAAGTAACTGATTGAAGTCATAATCATAGTTATAAATGATAAAAACTCAGCCTATAGAGAAATTCCATCAGAGTTTGTTTGATCACAAAAATAAATAAATCATTGCAACAATTAATACGTTACAGCAAATATGCAATTTCTATATTTGATGTCAGAGCAACAAATTAAATCAAAAAGTCAGAATTAAATTAATTCAACAAGTGGGCAAAAACTTGTTTTCCTCAACCCATTTGTACTATCAATATTGCATATATACTGCTTGTCAAACCAAGCTCTCAGGTGAGTATGTCAAAAAGTACAATACACCTCAATGGGTATCAAGTTCATGAGGGCAAAAAATAACCAAAAAAATAAATGATAATTACAGTTCAGAATCCTGTCTGAAAAATCTGATTAAAAGCCACATAACCTCAAAAGAACTTAAACATAATATAATTTCAGGCATATTAGAACTTGTATCTAATTTTACTCCACTCAGCAACTTTCTGTCCTTAAGTGCCATGAATACAGCTCCCCGAAAACATGTCAAATACACATTAAATATTTGCAAACTTTATGACAAAAAGGTCAAGAAAGATCGACACACGGAATTCATATTTTCAACCAAAATGTACACTAAGTTCTTCATCCAAGTTCAGTTCAATAGGGAATTTTGGGCCTGATTTAGATCTTGGTGGACCAGGTACTCCTTCACAACGGGAATGGATATCTTGTCTGCCGAAATATAAATACCATGATATTCTATTGGATTCATATTTCGGCAGACGGGCTATCCATCCCCGTTGTGATGAAGTAACCCATCTGCCTATATCTACATTAGGCTCTAACAGCCAGATTCATCATTGTCACGTTTTGAGAGTCCTTAATAGCGATTATTAAGGAATCGCTATTAAGGACTTGCAAAACGGGATTCATGTAGGAATCGCTAAATAAATTGCGATTCCTACACATTCCTTATTTGCGAATAGCAAATTGCTTATCGTAAATAAGGAATAACTCCCCATTCATTCCTATGGGCCTAAAGGCCCATAGGAATGAATGGGGAGTTATTCCTTATTTGCGACTATCAATTTGCTAATCGCAAATAAGGATGCATTTTCAAGGGTGCCAGGGGTGTCCAAAGGATACCCTGTAGCACCCCTGAAATGAAAATGTAGACTGATGTTGCGCACACACGTCCAAAGGACATGTGTGTGTGTAACATACAACTGAGAAAAATGCACAAAAGTGCATTTTTCTCAGTTTTCGCTATTTACCACGAAGTCAGACTTCGCGGTAAATAGCGGCAAAAAATAGCGAAATCGCAATTTTTCAAAGGTTCATGAATAGCATTTAAGGAATCTCAAATTGAGATTCCTTAAATGCGATCGCAATTTGAAAAATCGCAATTATTTGCGATTTTTCAAATTGCGAGTACATGACCCATTGATGAATTCCAAATGCCATTTTTGCGGGCGCAAACGGCCGAATTTAGCGATTCGCACCGTTTGCGCTCGCAAAAATGCTTGATGAATCTAGCTGTAAGTGTCCAAGTTTATTGTACTCCTCAATTCCATGTGTCTCAATTTAAGCTCCCTATTACCACTTTGCATGCTTTCTCTTACCGGGTCAATGACAAAGAAACGCAGCAGACATTCATCGCTCTTATGCTCGTCATAAACGTGGCGTGCTGCTGGGTATTGCTGATCCTCATTTTTTATAGCTCTATGATGTTCCAATAGATGAGTGCTCCCTTTGATCGTAATCCACAAGAACATTACAAACACATACATGTTGAAATCTAATTTACATGTGAGTTTCTGGTTAATATTAATTTGTCTTTTAGAGTGTGGTTCATTGTGGGAAACAACATTTTTACTTGGTTTACAAGCTTTACAACTCCCAGATATAAAACCCTTTAATGTCTAGGCTGAATTTCATGTCTGTCTTGAAAACTTCAGGCTTTGCCAATTAGTTCCTTTCCCTTAGTGTGATATTTCTTCTGTGTGTAGCACTGGGGTTTGAAATGATCAATCTGGGTTAAATAGTATTAGCCAAAAGAATGTGCCAACTTATTTTCTTGATTTTATGTGCAGTTGTTGATTGCTCATGGTTGGTGGTGATACACCTCAATGTGATGTCTGCACTATTGGGGTTCTCTGTGGGATTTATGACCTTGTTTCTGTCCCTCAACATGACTCGTTCTTTAGCTTTGTTCAGGACCCACATAGGATAGCCTCTTCCTCTAAATCTTGCAATCATATTTTCTTGTTCACTTCTAAAGATTTTCCACACTTTTGGTAGGTAGTAGTTCTCCATTTGGAATACTCCACTATTGTTTTACATAGATATTGCTGTTGCTCTATTAAGAAACTGTTCTGGTCCCTCCCACCAGTTTCAGCTGCACCACCACCACGCGGATCGGGCTGTGAGAATCTTTCAAGGAATTTAAATATCTAGACACACACCTAAACATTTTAAGCAGACTGTGAATTGAAGATTTATAAAGTCATTACTAAAGTCTGTGGAAGATAAGTGGTCTTTCATGTGCCCCAATCACTCCAGTTCTCTTCAGGCCACATGTTTCTACAGTCTCCCAGCTAGAGACTTGCACCCTTTTTCTCCTGATATCTTTCTGAAGCCCTCCATCTGCATGTCTCACATTTCTCTTATTTCCTCTTCAGCATCATCTTTTCACTCTCTCCTAAATGCACATCACCACTTTCTTTTTTGTTTGTCCTCATTTGCCACCTAGGTTTTTATGGTGAAGACAATAAGATTAACAAGCAGCATGCTGCCTCAGTTTTTTTTTTTACAACTGGTAGAGACCGAATTGAAGTATGGGCCACGTCCCACAGCACTAGTGCTTAAATCAACAATGCTCACCAAGATAAAAACCTTAAGGAGGGTGTAACTTGCAGCCAGGATACCACTGGTTTAATCACCAGGGCACAGCTATGCCCAGAAATGGGTTTGATGGCATAATCATTGGATCCCGGGGGAAAAAAAAAACCCGGTCACTCAATGGACCAATTTCAACATATGCCAGAAAGCTCTTTTATCAGGGTTTCCAGATCTAGCCAAGTCCAACCTGGAGACCTGCAGCATTGAAGCGTACCAGTCATTAATGGAAGGAGGGAAAGGATCTTTCCATTTTCTGCAGATCTCCCTTCTAGCAAGCAAAATGGAGTAGAAGCACAGGTTCCTCGCCGAGTTGGAGACCCCTTCTAACAGTCCAAATATTACCAGGGATAGATCCAAAACGATGTTACAGCCAAGAGATAACGAAAGAGTCTTACTTAAGGCTTCCCAAAAAAAGGACAAATGGGGGCACTCGAAAAACATATGGGCGTCCGAGGCAGCCTCCAGCCCACATTTCGGACATCGCACCATATTCCCCGGTGTGAATTTTGAAAGTCGAAGAGGAGAATAGTACGCTCTGTGGATAGTAAAAATGTGGTTCCTACGTAACCACGCCGGTTTAACCACATCCCACAGTGTCCTACACGATGTTCTCCAAAGAGCTTGTAAATTACTGTTGCTCACATGTAGCGACCAAAGCTCATCTGGTAATGAAAACGCTCCATCCATTTCCTACAAAATCAAATTATACCAAGAAGAAATCTCCTTCTTGGCGGGAGGTTTGTCAACTAGAAGAGTTATTAAGTAGCTGTATCCTCCTAAAGGGAATTTGCTTCTTCGAGTGGGCTGGGTGCTATATGAACGGGACCAACTGGATATTTGCAGATATTTGAGCCTCGCCAAATTTGGGCCGATTTTATTACTCAAACAATCCCAAGATAAATCCCATCAATAAATAAGTCACCCCAGACCACAACTCCGGCATCCCTAATCGGGACTGCGAGACTGTCCCCCAGCCAATCCTGGCTATCAGGAAGATCCCATAAAGGTGTCTTGCTACTATAGTACCCTATTCTAATAGACTTAGTTAGCTGAGCCCATACTTTTGACATTCCCTGTAAGATCTTTAGTTACATTTTTTTTTAAACTTGGGGTCGCCAAATTTAAAAAGAAAGCCTGACTGGCTGACACCCTCAACCTTGAGCAAAGTAGAGTACAGGATCCCTACCCCATATTCAGATGGTTCTCTTAATAGCATCTGAAATGCCCAGGCATATGCCTGGAGGTCTGGAGCTGCAAGCCCCCCTTTTCTCTTCGCCTCCTAAGCTTTTTCCAAGAAATTCTTGGAAGATGTTTATTCCAAATAAATGTACTGATTTCGCCCTGTAACTTTAAAAATAGGTAAAGGGTCAAAAATAAGGGGATAGTAATAAATAAAAAGGATATTTTTGGCAAAAGAGACATTTTAACCAAGTTGACCCTTTCCAATAATGAAAGAGGGAGATGAGCCCACGATTGTAGTAGCTTATGGCAATCCTTTGCAACAGAAATGAAATTTGTTGTGGCAATCTGATCTATATTTCCTACAATGGTAAGGCCCAGATACCTCATCCTACAGCCAGGACGAATACTAGAACTAAATAGGTTCTGGTCTATGTTCCATATCCTCATCTCAGTCTTTGAGGCATTAATCTCGTATCCGGATACCTCCCCAAATTCAGATGCCGCCTTAAATATTGCAGGAAGGGCCAAATGAGCCTCAGATGTGAAAATAAGAACATCATCCGCATACAGGGCCACCTTCCTCTCCCACCCTCTGTACGTGAACGACATAATATCAACATTGTCCCTTAAACATTAGGCAAACGGTTCGACATATAGATCGAATAAGAGTGGGCAGCCCTGCCGAGTTCCCCTCGAGATATTAAAGGGATCGGAAGGAACTCCATTGACCAGAACACAGGCATTAGGAGCTCTGATATAAGAGGCCAATTGCCCGACGAAACCCCCTCCAAAGTTGAACTTTGCCAAGGCCTCCGACAGGTACAACCAGTTGACCCTGTCGAAGGCCTTGGTGGCATCCAACGTAAGAACCGCTAAGGGAAGGGACTCCAGGGCAGCCAGATCGATAGCCCCTATCAAATCAAAGGTTAACTCATATAACTGCCGACCCTTCACAAACCCCTTTTGATCCGGGTGCAAAATCTCGGGGGCTACTAGAGCCAATCTGTTGGCAAGAATTGTGGCAAATATCTTGTAATCTACATTCAAGATTGAAATAGGTCTGTACGAACCGCATGCTGTGGAAGGCTTACCCGGTTTTAGAATTAAGGTAATCGACGCACTATCCCAAAAAACTGGAGGACGCACGCCATCCAGTAAAATCTGGTTGAATAACACTACCAGAAAAGAGACGAGTTCTTGCTCCAGTACTCTGTAAATTTCAGCGGGTAGGCCATCAGGCCCAGACGCCTTCCCCTTCTTGGCATTGCGAATTGCTTTCCTGACTTCCTCTTCAGAGATTTCGCTGTCAAGCATCTCACTCTGTTCAGCAGAAAGAGTTGGAAGAGAGACTCTACTAAGCCAGACCTTAATAACCTCCGGATCAGTGATCTTGTCCTAGTGATAGATGGATTGAAAATAGTCTCTAAAGGCCAATCTAATATCAGAGTCTAGGGAAAGTGTAGCATTATTTACCTTAATCAACTCGATGTTATTACGGACCTGGTCCGTTTTGGCTTTCCAGGCCAATAACTTCCCTGCTCCCTCACCATACTGGAAGTGTGCGATCTTATTAACCTCCCACCTTTCTTGTGTGCGCTGATTTAGAATTTAAGCTAAATGGCCCTTTAAGGAGAGTAACCTGTCATACAGAGGGGATAGAACAACACCCGAGGAGGCTGAATTAGTATCAATGTCAAGCTGGGTCTTAGCTATGTCCGCCTCCACTGAAGTTACAGCCTCATTGTACTCCTTTCTTCTGTAAGACACTTTACTTGTGATGAGACCTCTCATAAAGGCTTTAAGAGAATCCCACACCACTCCTTTACCAGCTGATCCCTCATTTACCCTCAAAAAATGCCGAACTTCGGTCTTAAGGAACAGGACATCATCAGGATGAGAGAGTAGCGAGCGGTCAAAAGACCAGCTCCTAACAGGGGTGTTAAAAGGAGTTATAAGCTCCAAAACTACGGCAGAGTGATCGGATAGATGTAATGAGAGATACTCAATGTCCTTAACAGAATCAATTTGCCTCTGATTAATTAGTACAAAGTCTAATCTTGATTGATGGTTGTATTTGTAGTTCCTAAAGGAGACGCCCTACTGATTACCTGCCCTCAATCTCCAAATATCCACATATCCATACTGTTTCATTGCATTTACCAGAAAGGACCTTGATTTCGAGGGGATCAGGGACCGATTATTGTGGGACTTATCCAGAACTGGGTCCAACACAATATTAAAATCTCCCGCAAATATTACCGGCTCAGGAAAAGACAAAAGGTGGGAGAAGGTAACCTCTATGGATGATGGGTCATCCTGATTAGGACCATAGTACCCAACAATTGTCATTTGAGAACCCAATATAAGAGAGAGATGCAATAGGCCATCTGTCACCTGGGTCTACCTTTGAATCTAATACCCTAGCTTTAAGCTGTCTCTTAAAGATGATAGATACCCCCCTAGTAGTTATGGACTGGGAGGTGGAAATTGCAAAATCAATCCACTTGTTCCCCTTTACCAAAACGTCCATTTCAGCCTGGTTACTGCTCGAAAAGCCATGTCTTGAGTTGCTTCCTGAAGGAGAGGTGGTCCTGGGTTAGCCGAAGGTGGAAGGGGAGGGAGTTCCAAGTCTTGGCTGCCAGGTAGGAGAAGGATCTTCCTCCGGCGGTGGCTCTGCGGATGCATGGGAAGGCGGCAAGGGCGAGGCTGGTCGACCGTAGCTGGCGGGTGGGTGTGTAGAAGGTCAGGCGGTTGTTGAGGTACTTGGGGCCTAAGTCGTGGAGTACCTTGTGTGCGTAGGTCAGGAGTCTGAACGTGATCCTCTTGCTGACGGGGAGCCAGTGCAGGTCTCTCAGGTGGCCGGAGATGTGGCTGTGTCGGGGGACGTCCAGGACGAGTCGTGCGGAGGCGTTCTGGATGCGTTGGAGTCTTTTCTGTAGTTTGGCTGTGGTTCCGGCGTGGAGGGTGTTTCCGTAGTCCAGTCGGCTGGTGACGAGTGCCTGGGTGACCGTCTTCCTGGTTTCGGTGGGGATCCATCGGAAGATCTTTCAGAGCATGCGCAGGGTGTTGAGGCACGATGATGAGACGGCGTTGACTTGTCTAGTCATCGAGAGGGAGGAGCCCAGGATGAAGCCCAGGTTACGTGCGTGGTCCGTTGGCTTGGGAGTGGTGCCCAGGGCAGGGGGCCACCAGGAGTCGTTCCAGGCGGAGGGCGATGATCCCAGGATGAGGACTTCCGTCTTGTCTGAGTTCAGTTTCAGGCGGCTGTTCTTCATCCACTCGGCAACGTCTTTCATCCCTTCATGTAGGCTGGTTCTGGTGGTGGCCGGGTTGTTGGTGAGGGCGAGGATCAGCTGGGTGACGTCAGCGTAGGAGATGATGTTGAGGTTGTGTTGGAGTGCAATGGCTGCAAGGGGGCTCATGTAGACGTTGAAGAGGGTGGGGCTGAGCGATGATCCCTGTGGTACTCCGCAGATGACTTCGGTGGCCTCAGATCTGAATGGGGGGAGGCGGACTCTCTGGGTTCTTCTGGCAAGATACGAGATGATCCACTCCAGTGCCTTCTCTTGGATTCCGATGTTGCTGGGGCGCTGCATTAGGGTGCGGTGGCAGACAGTGTCGAACGCTGCGGAGAGCTCCAGGAGGATGAGGGCCGCTGTTTCCCCGTTGTCAAGCAGGGATCTGATGTCGTCAGTGGCTGCGATGAGGGCGGTCTCGGTGCTGTGGTTGGCTCGGAAGCCGGACTGCGAGTGGTCGAGGGATCCGTTCGTCTCGAGGAAGGCGGCAAGCTGTCTGTTGACGGTCTTCTTAATGACTTTGGCAGGAAAAGGGAGGAGCGAGATGGGTCGGAAGTTCTTGAGGTCGAAGGGGTCCGCTGTTGGTTTCTTCAGGAGGGCGCTGATCTCGGCGTGCCTCCAGCTTTCCGGGAAGGTGGCGGTGTTGAAGGAGGCGTTGATGATGTCCCGGAGTTGGGGTGCGATGATGGAGTCAGCCTTGTTGAAGATGTGGTGGGGGCAGGGGTCGGTTGGGGATCCAGACTGGATGGTGTTCATCGTGCGGGTGGTGTCTTCGGTGCTGACCGGGGTCCAGGCGCAGAGGGTGGTGGTGGGGGGCGTTGGTTCGGTGGTTGGGTGCGAGGTTGGTGCGCCGAAGCTGTTGTGTATTTCGGCCATCTTGCGGTGGAAGAACAAGGCGAGTGAGTCGCAGAGGTCTAGCGAGGGAGTGAGGTCGTTGTTTCCGGCGCTGGGGTTGGAGAGCTCTTTGACGATGCTGAAGAGTTCCTTGCTGTTGTGGGCGTTGTTGTCCAGTCGTTCTTTAAATGCTGTCTTCTTGGTGGTGCGGATAAGCTGGTGGTGTTTACGGGTGGCGTGCTTGAGGGCAGTTATGTTGTCTGTGGTCTGGTCGTTGCGCCAGGGTTTCTCGAGGGTGCAGCAGTTCTTCTTGGAGTTCTTAAGTTCGTTGGTTAACCAAGAGGCTTTCTTGCTGCCGTATCTGCTGGGAGGGTCTTCAGAGGTGCGAGGTCATCTGCGCTGCTGGTGATCCACTGTTTGAGGTTGCTGGCTGCTTCGTTGGGGTCCGTTGTGCTGGCGGGAGGGTTCTGGCTGAGGGAGGTGGTGAACTGGTCGGCGGTGATCTTGTTCCAGTTCCTGCGAGGGACCTGTTGCGGGTGGTGGTGGGTCGTGGTTCTTCTGAAGCTGAAGTGGACGCAACTGTGGTCAGTCCAATGTAGTCCGGTGGAGTGGCTGATGGAGATGTGTTTAACATCCGAACCTTCTGAACTTTCAGGCACATTGAGGATACGGATGTTACTTCTTCTGGCATTGTTCTCCAATACCTCCATCCTATCTAGAAGGGCCTGGTCCTCTTTTTTAAGCTTAAGAATGTCCTCCCCAGCTTTATCCTAGTGTATCGACATCACTGCTACAGATTCCTCCAATTTCCCCGTCCTTGAGGTTAACCCATCGATCTTATTATCAAGGGATTCGCAATAATTCCGAATCTATAACTGATTAACAGCGGACTCCTCAAAGCCCCTCTTTATGTCCTGGGATAGTGTAGAGAACATTGCCTGCAAAGAGGTGACAGAGATACTAGTGCTTGTATATCCTGCATCAATATTAGAAGCAATGCCAAATGCTTGCTGCTGCTGAGTGGGGTCTTGAGGACCGCCATCCTTTTCCTTGTCTCCCAACTCTGTTTCCACTAGGGCGATGGGACCAACAGCCCCCCTGCCTCGTTTCCTACTCCGTCCTGTACCCCTGCCTCATGACTGTCATGATCATCCTCCACCAAGAGACTGTTACAACTGTCTCTAGCAGGCAGACCCCCACCCCCATGTGGTTCTTCTAATGAAGACGCAGCCAATCTCATGGGAGATGCAGACTCTTCAGTACTTGAGGTTACAGGCGAGGACTGAGCAGGCACTACCATAGTAAGACAGACCGACCTCGGATCGGGATCCAATACAGAGACCCGACCTCCATCAGGAGGATGCGACAAAGCTGGGAGCAGAGTTGCGGTATCTCGGACAACAGGCTCTAGCTCACTCAAAGAAGAAGACATGCCCTGGACCTCTGAGAGGTGAAGCACCTGGGGTATCACTTTGAAATAGGAGCGTAAGGATGGAGTTATTTTGGAGCCTACCTCCAACGTAGGATCAAGGGTCTTTTTAAGTTTGGTTTTACCTCTGATATTATTAGAGCGTACACACTTAGATTTCACTTCCGTAGAAAGATAAGAAGAGGTTCTCTTACCTCCAGGAGGTAAAGTGGTGTTTTCAGATAAGTTCGCAATGGGGGCGGATGGGCTCAGCTGCGCCTTTGACAGCGTCTTTCCCCTTCTGCGACCTCCTCTCCCCTTACATTTAGGGTGTCGACATACTTCCGCAGAACTCCCCGACTCACGCTCCACGAGGTCCTCCTTACTGCTCCCGGATTCCTCAGCGGCTTCTACCTCCTCCACTGTCACAAGGGAGGCAGATTTGAGACTCCTAGCTTTCGTCGGTCCGCTGCACAAAGCACGCACCAGACTGCGTGCCTTCCTACCACGCCTTAACTCCAGGGCGGCCGAGGACCACAACCGCAAGACCAGCGGGATACCAGTGGGCACTGAAGCTATGAAAACTGACACTGTGCTGCTGCAACCTCCACTGCAACCTCCGCTGCCGTCTCCCGTGCCGAGAGAGCCGCTGAGAACACCACCATAGATTCCCGTCATAGACATGGAAAAAAGATCTTCAACCCAGGTTTAACGGCAAGTCGGAAAAAATGACTAGGCAGGCTTAAAACCGGTTACGGAACCCAAAATGTGCCCGCAAAGAGAAAACTGCATATTGGGGATGTATCCGATAGTAGAATCCATAGTTAGCTGCACTCTTCAGGCGCTAGGCGGGGTAAGCGGGAGCTTGATTCCCGGAGCACCACGGCAGCTCAGCCGTCTGCCGCCATGTTCTCCAAAAGCACCCGCACATCACCACTTTCAAACAACACTCACCTATACACTGCTTTTTCTTCAACCTTCATCATGTCAAAATGTTGGCACCTGTGTACCTCCCTCAAACTAATTTGCATAGAATCACATTTATAGTTGGCAGAGAGGCCAAGGATTGGGCGAGCATTTATTCTGTACCTTTTTAAGAACCACTGATGGCCACTGTGAAAAGTTCAATGCACAGCTCTCAATTATGGAGTTATACTCTAAATTTGTGTGAGATTTTCCTTGTGTTGTGCTTGTGCATCATTACTGTTTGAAGACATGCATAAATACTTTACACATCACCTCTAAGTTAAGCCTGACTGCATTGTGCCAAGCTACTCGAGGGTTAATCAAACTTAAATTTAGGGTTTGCTTGTTTCACCCTGACAAGAATTGTGGTTGCTGCTTGAGTAGGGTTTCACCCCCTCAACCAGTAACCAAATTCCCTACATTTCCCAACAGTCCCAGAATTTGAGGAAGGCAATTTTATTTTATTTATTTATTTATTTTATTTATAGAGTTTTGTATAGCGCGGACAAGACCCGTGGGTATCAGAGCGCTTAACAAGGAAAGAATAACATGTAGACATTATGGTAGCAGTAAATCACAAAAAACATAATTATGAGGTAGAAGGTAATGTACTGTATAGACATGTTAGATATATACTTCCTAATGTCTGTGCAATTAGCAATTGGTGACGAAACTAGGCTTAGCTTGTGTCGTGGTAATGGTACAAGCATGGAGAGGTAGAGTTATAAGGTAATTCAGTGCATATAAGGATAATATGGTTAAATAAATATAGTGAGGTAGCAGTTATATAGATTATGACTGTGAGATAGAGTATAAGTTCCCAGGTATGAGAGGAAAACAGTAACATGACAATCCTCGACTTGACCATGCAAAGCAGACAGTTGTCAGCCCTCAATTTTCCAAATTTTTCAAATTTTCGATGAGGGCCACCCTCTGGTAGCGTAAATGATCATCCCAGTAAACAGACGGATTCTCTATGTAGGGAATTTACTCATCAAGTGAGACTTAAGTTCCCGTTTGAATGTTACTGTGTTTTGAATTTTCCTGATGTTTGGAGGTAGTGAGTTCCAGATTCTGGGGGCAGCTCCGGAGAATGCTCTGTTGTAGGTCTTTATCTTGTGGAAAAAGGCTGGTCGCAATAGGAAGTCTTTTGTGCTTCTAGTTGGTCTGTTGCCTCCTGAAGGCATAAGTTTCTTGGCAAGGTATCTAGGCATGTTGTAGTGAACAGCTTTATGTGTAATACAGGCCATCTTCATTTGAATTCTGGCCTCGTAAGGCAGCCAGTTTAGAGCTTTCAGGTGAGGAGATATGTGATCGAATTTCTTCGTTCCAGAGATGAGTCTAGCCGCAGCGTTGAGGCAGGCTTTTAATGGAGCTGTGGAAGTTTTCGGTAGGCCAGCTAATGTGGTGCATCCGTATTCGATCCTCGAGATAACTAGAGATTGGATGGCCAGTTTTAGATCTGTTGCTGAGATAAAGGGTTTCATTTTTCTTAAGTAATTTAAGTGGAAGCGGGCGCTCTTGGCCATTGAGTTGATGTGTTCTTTCATGTTGAGGTTTTCATCTAGCGTGATTCCTAGTGATTTAGCTGAGTTAACTAGGGTCGGGGTGCAATTTAGCGCCGTCACCAGTTTAGTCCATTCCTTAACTTCAGATTGGCTCTTAGTCGGAGAGATTAGCAGGAATTCTGTTTTCTGGGCGTTTAGTTTCAGATGGTTCGTTGTTAACCATCGCAAGGCTTCCATTAGAGTATGGTTTATTCTGTCGATGTCCTCCAGAGAGCTGATCTTCATGTAAATTTGCGTGTCATCTGCATACATATGATAGGATATCTGTGATTTTTGAAGGATCTCAGTGAGAGGTTCTACATACAAGTTGAATAGATCCGGGGATAACGTTGAGCCTTGTGGGACCCCGATTGTATTGGGGCTTGGGGAAGAGATTGCTTGATTAACCTGGAATCGCTGGGTCCTGTTCTTTAGAAAAGAGCTGAACCATTTCAGTACGTTTCCGGATACTCCCATCCTGTCTTGTAGCCTGGTCATTAGTACTTCGTGCTTTACCGTGTCAAATGCTGCTGACAGGTCGAGAAGAATCAGTAGGCATGTTTGATTTCGGTCTAGGGCCTGTAGGGCGTCATCGACAATATGCAGAATCGCAGTTTCAGTACTGTGCCCTGTTCTGAAACCTGATTGGCAGTCATCAAGTAGGGAGAACTTAACGATGTGTTGGCTTAATTGGCCCTGTACACATTTCTCAATGAGTTTGGCCAGTAGAGGGATGTTAGTCACTGGTCGATAGTTATTTGGGTCTGTTGCATCGGCTGTTGGTTTTTTGATGATGGGCACTACCTGACCTGTTTTTAGACAGTCAGGGAGGATCCCTTGAGCCAGAGAGGCATTTACTATCTCAGTCCAGATTGGAATTAGAGTGTGGCTGATCTCTCTTACACACTTTCCCGGTAGAGGGTCTTGATAATGGTTGTTTGGTCTGAGTTCCAACAGCGTTTTGGTGATCTTTTCTTGGTCGTATAGTTCAAATGTGTCCCAGTTTGCCTTGTTTTTTGTTTGGAGACCTTCAGTTGACATATTGGCCTCTTTTTTCGGTGGGGGAAGGGTCATAAGGTTTGCTGCTGCCTTTGTGAGTTCAACTTCTAGCATTTTCGATTTTTCCGAGAAAAATGAGGAGAATTCTTCGCAACTTATGGGAGTATTTGTATTCTCTTGAACTGTTTTGGCTAGTTTATTTGACTGTTGTTTTAAGATCTGGAAGAGTTTTCGGGGTCTGTTTCTGGCATTGTCCAGTTCAGCTCTGAAAAATTCTTTTTTGGAGTCGATTATCTTTTTGTTATATTCTTTATAGTCCTCCATTTTGGTGTCCCCTCAGGAACTTGCACAGGCTGGAGTGCAATCCCCAGGGAGCCCTGAGCTCCAGGAGGGGACACAGGGCTGCCACATGCTCAAAGCTTGCTGGCTCCACCAGCACCCTCTCACCATCCTTCCTTACTGCCTGGCAATGTTGGGATTGGGCAGCCAGACTGCCTTCTTGGAGTATGTCGAGCTGCTTGCAGGGGAAGGAACTCTGTCATCTGGTTGGCCGAATCCTCACCTCTGCTTGTCTTGAACTGGATGGACAGAAGGGTCTTACTTTTTATGGGAAGATTCTAGAAGTTCAAATGAACTCATGACCAGAAGTCATGTTGTTCCACATGCATTATGGGAATCCCGCATAGGACATCCATCAAACAAATCACCAGAACAGCGCCTGTTGAATCGAGCTGGTAAGATGGGCAAACAGCGTTTGCTGTCAAGCGCATCCGTTGTACGCTGGAGCTCCTGCCTGGTAAGCAAACAGAGGACGCGCTCGTCAACACGCGCTCATCTGCAAATGAGCAAAACCATCTCCCAGTTAATTGAACTCCTAAAGTGGGGCTACTCCCTGCACGCGTGCCAGTTACACAAAGGTCAACTTTTTGAGAAAGTTAGACACACTTTTCATGGTTGTGTCTCAAGGTTCCAGATCAACCTGATGTGGTGGGTGGTCTGCCACTGAAGCTTCCACCAATTTTGGTAGAAATAGCACCCCACTTCGGCGGAAAAGAAGGCGCCTGTATGTTGGCTGGACGTCCATCATGGACCCAGCTGTTAATTGTCTGGCTCGACCACGGAATTCTGGGCCACCTTTTTTGATGTCTTCTATACAAGTGTTTGTCTTCATTAAGTGCCAAACGCAAAGCTATTCAATCCTATCTACCCTCCTGGGCAAATATTATGTTAATGTATCTATAGACTGTCAAAGGAACCACATCACCTGTTGAATCCATAGCACAATATAAGGATGGATACAGCTGGAACCTGCTCTACAAAGATATTTAATAAACAAAGACATCTCACGCCCAGAAGCCGGCCCATTTTGGCACTTTGCCCTATGTCAGTCAGTCAGTCAGTCAAAGAATTTATATAGCGCACTACATACCCAGAGGGTCTCAAGGCGCTTAGGGAGGGGAAGAGGATTACTTGTCAAATATCCACGTTTTAAGTTGCTTTCTGAATGCTAGGTGGTTCTGGGTAAGGCGAAGGTAAGTGGGGAGTGAGTTCCATGTTTTAGCAGCCAGGTATGAGAAGGATCTGCCTCCCATGGTTGTCTTGTTGATGCGAGGTACAGTGGCGAGGGCTTGGCTGGAAGAACGTAGTTGGCGGGAGGGGGTGTAGAAGGACAGTCGTGAGTTGAGGCATTCTGGTCCGATGTCGTAGAGTGATTTGTGTGCGTGGGTTAGCAGACGGAAAGTGATCCTCTTATTGACGGGTAGCCAGTGGAGGTCTTTCAGGTGACCAGAAATGTGTTCGTTACGCGGGATGTCTAATATGATCCTGGCTGAGGTGTTTTGGATTCGTTGGAGTTTCTTCTGGAGTTTAGCGGTAGTACCTGCGTAGAGGGTGTTTCCGTAGTCCAGTCGGCTCGTGACCAGAGCATGGGTGACTGTTTTTCTGGTTTCGGTGGGGATCCAGCGAAATGTTTTTTTGAGCATGCGAAGAATGTTGAAGCAGGATGAGGATACAGCGCTGACTTGTCTGTTCATTGAAAGTGAAGAATCCAGGATAACGCCTAGGTTCCGTGCGCGGTCTTTCGGAATGGGTGCTTTTCCAAGGGCTTCCGGCCACCAAGAGTCGTCCCATGCAGAGGGGGATGTACCTAAGATGAGGACTTCTGTTTTATCTGAGTTCAGTTTCAGACGGCTGTGTTTCATCCATTCGGCAACTTCTTTCATTCCTTCGTGTAGGTTAGTTTTGGCGGTGCTGGGGTCATTGGTGAGAGATAGGATCAGTTGAGTGTCATCCGCGTAAGAGATGATGTTGAGGTTGTGTTGGCGTGCGATGGCCGCGAGGGGGCTCATGTATACGTTGAAGAGGGTGGGACTGAGTGAGAATCCTTGTGGTACGCCACAGATGACTTCAGTGGCCTCGGACTTGAATGGTGGAAGGCGGACTCTCTGGGTTCTTCCGGAGAGGAACGAGGTGATCCATTCAAGTGCTTTTCCTTGTATTCCGATGTTTCTGAGGCGTTGTAAAAGGGTGCTGTGGCAGACTGTGTCGAAGGCTGCAGAGAGGTCGAGGAGGAGGAGGGCGACTGTGTCTCCATTGTCCAGTAGAGTTCGAATGTCGTCTGTTGCTGCGATGAGGGCGGTCTCAGTGCTGTGTTTTGCTCGGAAGCCAGATTGTGAGGAGTCGAGGGATTTGTTGGCTTCGAGGAAAGCGGCGAGCTGGTTGTTGACAGCTTTCTCGATGACTTTGGCCGGGAAAGGAAGGATTGATATTGGGCGGTAATTTTTGAGTTCGGTGGGGTCCGTTGTGGGTTTTTTCAGAAGGGCGGTGAGTTCAGCGTGTTTCCAGCTTTCCGGGAAGGTGGCGGAGTTGAAGGAGCAGTTGATGACGTCTCGGAGGTGCGGTGCTATGACGGAGTCTGCTTTGTTGAAGATGTGGTGAGGACATGGGTCTGTGGGGGATCCTGAGTGGATGGAGTTCATCAGGCGGATGGTGTCCTCAGTGGAGATTGGGTTCCAGTCGTTAAGGGTGTTCAAGGGGGGAGAATGTTCATCATATGGTTGGGTGGGTTGGTCTCCGGGTTGGTTGTCGAAGCTGTTGTGGATGTCTGCAATTTTGTTGTGGAAGAATGAGGCTAGGGAGTCGCAGAGGGCTTGAGAGGGGGTGATGTCGTTGGAGTTGGCCGAGGGATTGGTAAATTCCTTGACGATGTTGAAAAGTTCCTTGCTGTTGTGAGCGTTGTTGTCTAGTCGATCCTTGAATGCTGTTTTCTTGGCCTTTCGGATTAGTTGGTGGTGTGAGCGGGTGGCGTTCTTGAAGGCGTCCTTGGTGCTAGTGGTTGGGTCTTTTTTCCAGGCCTTTTCAAGGGAGCGGCAGAGTTTCTTGGACTTCTTAAGATCATCGTTGAACCATGAGGCCTTCTTGCTGCCAGGTTTGCTTTGACGTTTTTTCAGTGGTGCTAAGGTGTCGGCGGTGTTGGATAACCATAGGGTGAAGTTGGCGGCGGCTTGGTCTGGGTTAGAAGAGTGGGCTGGGGTGTTTAGAAGGAGCGATGAGGAGATCTGGTCGATGGTGATTTTGTTCCAGTTTCTTTGCAGAGTTGGTTGGAGGTGGTTGATGGGTTTCGGCTTGTTGTAGGTGAAGTGGACGCAGCTGTGGTCAGTCCAGAGGAGATCCGTAGTATGGCTGAAGGAGACATGATTGCTGGAGGTGAAGATGGGGTCGAGTGTGTGACCTGCGATGTGGGTGGGGGAAGTGACCAGTTGTTTAAGTCCGAGGTTGGCGAGGTTGTCCAAGAGGGTGGTGGTGTTGCGGTCGTTGTTCTTTTCAAGGTGAAAGTTGAGGTCTCCCAGAAGGATGTAATCTTTGGAGGGGAGCGCGTGTGGAGTGATGAAGTCCGTGATGTCTTCACTGAATTTTGCGCGGGGTCCTGGTGGTCTGTAGAGGAGGGTGCCTCTGAGTGTGGTCTTGGGGTCGATGTGGATCTGGAAGTGAAGGTGTTCAGAGTTGGCGAGATTGACGTCTGAGCTGGTAGAGATGTGGATTGATTTTTTATGGACGATAGCGATTCCTCCTCCTGTGTGGCCGGTACGGTCCTTGCGTGTGATCTTATAATCTTCAGGGATGGCAATGGTGATGTCTGGGGCGGAGGAAGCGTTCATCCATGTTTCTGTTAGGAAGGCGACGTCTGGAGAGATGGTGTCTAGTAGATTCCAGAGGTCAATGGCGTGCCTGTGGACCGAACGGGTGTTGAGAAGGATGCATTGAAGGAGATTAGGGTCGGGAATCTGTGGTGTGGTCGTCGCGGAGATGTTGTCGGTGCCGATGAATTTGCAGAAGTAGCAAGAGAAAGGTCCATGGGTGTGTCCAGGAGCGGCTTGGACGCAGTTGGGGGCGCGACCGGGGTTAAGGGCTAGGAGGGCGGCGGCATCGTAGGTAATGCGAGAGGGCTGGGCAGCGCGAGGGGCAGGGGGTCTGGCGCTGGGCGCGGTACAGGCGCGGACGGGCGTAGACGGGCTTACCTTTGGCGCACCTTCGGCGTGGACGTAGCGCGTGGGACCATCTGGCTTAAATGGTTGTGCGAGGGGGCGGAGCGTGGGAGGGTCAGCTGGGAGGCGGGATCAGAGAGGCGGGTCAGGGGAGAGGAAAACACAAAATGGAGGGCAAAAGTGAAACTAAAAGCAGCAGCGAGGGCACAGCACAATGATCGTCAACAGGCAGCTAAAGGCACACAATTCCACCACAATACCTCTGCCAAAGCGCCACTTAGAGACTACTAACGTTGAAGCACAACGCAGCAATGAGGTGCACGTAATTAACACAGAGCGCCAAATTAGATTCAACAACTAGGGTTCTAAAGCGCCAATCAGCTACAAAGCGCTAATGTTGAAGATAGGATACACGCGGTAAACTTAAAAGGCTGTGTGTCACAGAGCGAGATGCGGAAAATACAATAACAACAGGCACAATTCAATTAATGGCAAAGAAGAATTTAAAGCGCTGCGCGAGTAATAGCTTCTGAACGCGATAGCGTTTGTTAATGCCAACGATACCAGGCGCAGTCAGGGGAGCTCGGGTGCACAGGGCTTCAGTTGCGGTGCAGGTGATGTCAATAAAGATTCTGGCAGGAGAGCGAGGGGAGCGACCGTTCAGGAAGCCCCTGGAATGGCATTATGTGCGAAACGGAAATTCATTTTAGGGCTAATTATTACAATTACATAAGGGGTGTCTGGCGACTGACCAGGAGTGACAGGTCGGTGCTCCGTTTTCATGGCATGGGACTGCGTAAATGAATTCCATGTACGTTCAGTGTTTACACATGTATCTTACGTGGATACCCTTACAATCTTGCTTGGTTAAACCCCCACCTCCCCTTTCCACGTTCGACACTGCTGAGCTTTGTTATGTTATGTTATGTTATCAACATTTATATAGCGCACATACTGCCTTCATGGTGTCCTCTTGGCGCTGGTTGGCTCCCCGAGGTGTCCACAGCAGGGTGGGCCTGACTCATCCCGTGGGACTATGTTTTAAGCCTTGTTTCCTGCTCATGCTGAGCTTGTGTGGCCCTGCTTCATCCAATGAGCCGCGGGCCTTCGGTTGTGCCCGGAGTCTGGCAGGGAGGCACGAGGGTTCAGTGTCTAATGCGACGAAGCCCCGGAATGATGACGCCATATTGCATTATCCGAGCATTCAGTGGCACATGGGGCTGCGTCTGTGTTTACAATGTAAAGTGTATACAATGCAGGCATCATGTCGAGAGAAGCAGCGCTTGCTAAATCCCCGCATTGTATACATGACACGAGTTTAGATGTATGTTTATTTTGATTGCCGTCCATCATGCCGAATTAGGCACTCAGGATTAATCCACAAAGCCTGTTTCGTGCAATGACTTTAATTGTAACAATAACTCACGTTATGACAGTTCAGCCAAAAATATAAACACGAGAGGGGGGTTCTGACTGCCTCCCTCACAGAAAGACAATTTCCTAGGGCGCGCGCCACGAGGAGGTGGGCTGGGAAGAGTTTCACAGCAGAAAGTAAAACACTTCTGCAGTAGGGGGCGCTCTCCTGAGCTGAATGCACCCTCATATCTCCCTTTGTCTCCAGGGGGCGTGGTTTGCCGGAAGGTCGGTCAAACCACAGTCCAGCCAGACAGACGGTGACTAAACGGAAGGTCTTGAAAGAGCCAGAGAGATGCCCACACACCTGCCTGGGTCTGGCGGGGCCAAGCCGCTCCCTCCAGAAACATCTTTTCCACACTTGGAATACAGGCTCTGTCAGGCATCATCTCTCGTCTCTGATCCTTGAATATTTCCAACAGAAAAGTGGAATATTCTCTGTTTTTCATGATAGTCAAGTACTCAGGTTAAGACATCTTTATTTATTTATTTATAAATTTTAATATACAGCGAGCTAGACCCGTGGGTATCAGAGTGCTTTACATACACAAAGGAAAAGAACAATTGCACTACATCATCGGACATGAGGATGCATAAAGATATAAGCAAAGACATAATACTAATGTATACAGTGAGGGGAGAAAGACGCAGGTGGTTGAAACAGTCAGATAACCATCATCCTTGATGGACAAAGTGAGGGGAGAGCCTTTAGGTTATTGATGCCTAGGATTGTTGGCTTGGTCGGTAGAGTATTGGTTGGGGAGAAGCAGTTTCAGGTCCTTTTTGAAGCAAGAGAAGGAGGGGTTGTATCTGAGGTCAATAGGGAGTGCGTTCCACATCCTGGGTACGTTACCACCGGCACTGGGTCGTTTTCCTTTTCAGTTTCAGGGGGATGAGAAGAAGTGAGTTGGTGCTTCTCAGAGTTCTGGATTTTCCTGCTTTTACTAGTTTGCTGTTTAGGTAGTTGGGGGATTGGGCGTGAAGGGCCTTGTGCGGGATGCAGGCCAGCTTGTAAATACATCTGCCTTTCATGGGAAGCTAGTTGAGTGAGTTGAGGGTAAGTGTGATGTGTTCAAATCATTTTACACCAGTTATGAGTCGAGCTGCCATGTTATGGTCTGACCGTAGTCATGAGATCTCATGAGGATAAGTAAATTGATCATGGTAGGACTGCAAATACCGGTTTGTGCCTGAAAAGATACACATACATTTTCCAATTTTCTCCTTACAAAATCTGATTCTAATTAGGTAGGAAATAACTGATTTGCACACTTACTCTGAGTAATAACATGCACAATGTGTGCGTAATTGAACATTTTAAGATCTGCAGCTGGTAATCTGTTGCAATTTGCACACCGCTTGTCACTAATCCCTGTGAAATCTGTAATTAGCAGGTGCGCAGTTTGCACCCACGGCTGCATCAGAACTGAAATCAAATCCTACATGTTTAATAATAAAAACCGTTGTTTTATTACTCTTGTCTGTTCTTCTGTGTGTCAAGCACTGCATATTTAGTGGAACAAGACAAACATATACCAAATGAGGGATCTTCTGTAGTCCATTTTTCACCTGCTCAGAACTTTAACAACGTTTAAAGCCCTCTTTAGGGGTTATTAGCTACTGTTAATTCCCACAATTATGGGCCTGAGCCAGCGCATTATGAGAGCAAGGGCCATTAATAGCTGTTAACACCCACAGCATGTTGCCCGGCCCCTAAACGTACACAACACATATAGACAAGCAGTCCAGCTGCTCATCTCTACTCAATGCCTCTTCGCTCTCGATGATGTTAAAAGGCAGGCAGTAGTCAGTGTCAGCACTCTAAGCCTCGTGATTGGCTCAGCCTACTTTCTCCTGTGACTGGAAACACTAAACGAGATAAGAGTGAGCATCCTTCTATTAATGTCTCAGACGGGCAGTGGCACCTTCAGGGTGAGACACTGAAGCATTTGAGACAAGATTTAGCTGCAGGTAAAGGTGTTCTTACGCTCCTCCGATGAAGTGGATTTCATATTGCGGTCAGTTTACCTGATTGGGTCTGGTATGTTGTCTTACTATGCACACCCTGGAAAGTATAATAATTCTGCATGCCTGAGTAGGAGACAGATGGTGTTTGAACAGCTCGCTCAGGGCTCTGCAGGGCCTAACTCTGTGATAAATACTCCCAATGGACCGCATAGAGAAGGGCAGACCCACAGGAAGAATCTACACAGATCCTTAATGTATAATAAACTCGTGGTTTCACTTGTGGGAGGGGCGGTGACACCCTGCAAGAACAAGGTGACCCATTGCGGTATGGCCCACCTAAGCGCTGTCTTGGCCAATGGGATCTACATCAGCAGCCCATGGACAGTCATGTTAGAACCTGAGAGGTGGATGTAGCACCTGCTTCTCCATGGGCCGCGAAGGGTAAACAGCTGCCTTATCCATGCAAGCTCTGGCCATTGACCGGTCCCGAAGTCACACTCTATGGAATAAAAGCAGCCAAGAGCTCAAAGGACGCCACCCTCAAGAGCTTCTCCCAACTCTTCCATTGAATTAAGGGAATTTCAACTAGGGCTGAAGTTTGCCCAGAGATTAACAGCATCCTCCTGTCTTCTGGATCGGTCAGCACAAGGTCATTTCAATGCATCTTGGACCGTCACCTCTGAAATGCAGCACTTTGTGGCAATGATGACCATAGGAACCTCTCTCCCTGAAGCCTGCCTCAGGAACAGGGAGGAGGTTGGGGTCAGACCAAAGCTGGTCCAGCTGCCAAGCGGATGGATGCAGGAAGGGAGGGTGAAAAGTCTCAAGAAGAAGTGCAGGAGGATGATTTCCAAATTATGTGCTAAAACATTGCATCTCTAATTAGATGAATCTTCTAGAAGTAGGGTGGGTGCATTCCCGCGCTGCCATCTTGAGAAGGACTCGCTGTGACGGCTGTAGCGCCTGGATGCCAGGGGCTCTTCACTGCCATGAAACATCAGCAGAGTGGTTGTTGAACACATCCATCATCCCAGCGGAATGGGGATGGTTTGGTTTTGTCTGCACAGTGCCTTCTGGCCAACTGGAAGACAATGGTTGTACCACAGAGCAGGACCGCAAGTGGCCCCTTCTTGATGAGCCCAATGAACATTTGAACCCCAGAACTTACTGTCCACTCTTATCAAAAGATGCATCAGCGGCACAGACCACCTGTAAACGTCTATCTCCATTTTCTCACCAATGGAGGAAGAGTGAAACATGGGGCAAAACTAAGTATAATCTTGGACTCCATATTCAAAACAACCAGAAAGAACCTTCATTTTGGTTTTGACGACTGCTTTAACCTTGTTAGTCTCATTTTCCTTCTCTGTGCCACGCCACCGAGCACCAGTGTGACCGCACCAGGCAAGGAAAGTGACAGCCTGAAATACTACACAAGAGGCCACCAGGATTGGTGCAGACCTGCAGGGAATGTAGCTGTTTACAACGCATGCGATTACAACGCGGTCGTTACAACGACGCATTGTTACATTGCAGTACCATTACAACGGGAGTCGTTACAACGACTTGCTGTAGGGGGCGCGCTGGGCTTCGGAATAGTATAATTTACTATTTCAACTCCAGTGTGTGCAACCATAGGGAAGGTGGGTACTGCGATGTAACAACGTGGTTGTTATAACGACCGCATTGTAATTGCTTGCATTCTAAAGCATGCAATGTGATGGCTGTTTCCCCCTACAGGTGCAACACTGGCCGTGGCCAAATAAAGTAAATGATTTTCATCTGGTTCAAAATTTTCCAAAGTTTTGCTCACTTCAAATAACCTACATTTTGAGCCCATGTTACAGGTAAGTAACTGATCACACTTCTCAGATCCCATTCTTGTTTTTAAGACTGGTACACCATGGTAATATTTAATTTTTCAGTATATCTTCAAACAAGTAGATTCTAAAGAGCTAAAGCAGAGGTAAACACATTTGCAGGATGTTTGTGCATCTCTGGGGGTGAAAGCGCCTGGCCGCTGATGTCATCTGCAGGGCTCTTTAAGTAGTTTAAGGTCGAGCATAAGTTTCCATCTAAATACGTATCTGGTGATTTACTTGTGTGGCTTGTTTTAGTTGTTGTCATGGCTGCCAGCAAACAATCTGCTAACTTCTTCATCCTGTAATTAATGGGCTTGGAAGAATGAGAGCCTTAAAGTGGATCCTGGAATCCAGCGCAGAGGCCATTCCCCACGCACAGAGGGACATTTTGGAACCTAAGCACTAAACATGACCATGACAAGAAAGCAGTGTGTCACAGAAATTCACGACATCTTTTCTGTTTCATCCAAACCATTAGCGCACTGTGGAGAAATTGAAATGAACGCCTTTGCTCATGTTTTAGCTGCAAGGTTTCAATTGAGTAACCTCTCTCCAGAGAAGATGAGGAGAAAGGCCACATCACGGCTCCATTGTTTGTATTTGGAAATTATTTTCCACATCAAGAAATAACATTTGTCTAGGCAACTGTCCCTGCCTGTTTAACACCTTCACTTATAAAGTTTGTTGAGAAATGGTCTTTCTAGATAGATGAGAAAGCAATGAAAGTGATAGGTGAAAACAGATGGGCCGACAGTGATGGGTGAAAACAGATGGGCCGACACGTGTCAACCACTTGGCCTTCCTCAGGGTCAGATTCCATTCCATTATTTTTTAGCTCCTCCTCCTTGCCATTAGAAAATGATGTCAGCTCACGAGTCCTGCCTGCCCTGAAAGTAGAACAGTCAGACATGCCATGTCAACTTTGCATGGGAACACACGCAACCCTAGGTTAACACCCATTGATTTGAGTCACTCATGTGATTATTCCTGGTAATTATACATTCTTTCATTAGATTTTTTCTAATGTGTATTAATCTACTTTAAACGAGGCCAGATGTCAGCAAACGCTTGTACTTCCCTCAATGCTTAGAAGTGACTGCACATGAGATTACTGCAAAACTAATCAGAGTTGCAGGATCAAGGGAACACAGTATTTATATCTGATGTTAGAAAGATAATAATGAAAACATTACACGTGCGCCAAGACATGTAATGAAGAGAAGGGAAGATGAGAAACAGGCCAGGTGTATTGACTCACAAGTGGATATGGTTCCTGGAGGGGGGATGGTTCATCTGGCCAAGAGTGCCTTCATTGTAACCAAATAAAATAAAACCAGAGAATAAGGAAACCAATCCTTCTCAAAGCTCAGAGGAGAGATTCTACCTCTACCCTCTCAAAAGCCCTCCTTCTGTCTTGATCCAGGGATGACTTGCACCAACCCTGGCTTCCTAATGATTCTCCAGCATCAGAGAATGCTCCAAGACGATTCCCCGGGACCATCTCAGTTCCAAATCTACCCTGGTCTCTCCTGCCCCCTCTTCCTTCTAAAACTTGTTCTGATAGGAATGTTAATGTTAAATGGGACAAGTACATTCACATCAGAAATATTTATAAATTCCTGTTAATACTTACGCCTACTCTTTAATTATCATTGTATATGACATTTCTAGTGAACACAAACTACTAATCAAGTTTGTGTTTAACAAAGAAACAGCTTTTCAGGCAGAGTGGACTATACTGGCCACGTTGCAACATCATAAGGCATTTTTTGTCATTTACCAGTAAGCTATTATTTATTATTTTCTTTATTGCCAAAATTAAAACAAATCAACATTCAGGCCAACTGTTATTGGCGAGGTTTAGTCTTTGCAGTCCAGAATGCCTGCCAGAACTGTTGTGGATTGTGGCCGTCCTGACCTAATTAGCTTGATGCATTGCATATGCAAATTGTCAATGCAGCGAGACCTGAATACCAGTATAGTTGTACCTCCGGGGTACTGGAGCACTGATATGTGGAGATTCAGCCTATGTACCATTAGGGTATCATCTTCGGTAATTTTACATCGTCATGCACAGATGTGCGCCAACGGCTTTGCAAGGTGTCCAACAGAAATTTGCATCTGTCCTTCATTTCCATCTGTGATTTCTTTTTTATGAAGATCCTCCAACAATAGCCAAACAGAAAATGTCCAATATGCAAAGTTTGAGGTATTGCAGACATTTTTGCCAGAATTAATATAAAGTGTTCTGATGGTAATGTATCCCTGTGTTGAGAAAAAGTAGAGTTAACCTGCAAAACAACTACAAAAAATGCCTACCAGTTGTGCCAACAGATTTCATTCAGTGGTCAGACATCTTATTAGATAGAAAACCCAAATCCGGGTTCCCTGCTCCTGTTCTGACTTAAAATTACCACAATTGTTGTCACAGGCAAAATAGTGGAACACCAGTTCAGGATAGCACCTCCACCTGCTTTTTCAATAGACTGTATGTTAATTTCTAGAATATGAATATCTGGCCATGCAATCAGCTACACCACTGGGCATAGCAATTTTTCCCTAGGTGACAACTGAACTCAGTCACAAAAGATGTGATGCTTTTGGGTGAAGTCCATCAATAATTATTACCAGCAGAGGGTTTGTAGTGATGGGGTATGCGTTGGCGCCTCCAGTCGTAAACTTCTTTGTAAAGCTATATTATATAATGAACGGTGTTACAGGTAAGGGGATAACCCAAAACCCCCAAAATGGACCGAAGTCCTTGATACAATTATACAAGTAGCCTGTGCACACGTAATCCTTATTAACAGTATTGATACTGCAAGTATCTCATGTACATAGCAATAACAGTAGTCAGTTTGACGTTTTCTTTCCGTGTGGTTTATTTATGTTTCAGGTGCCCAGCCAACACGTGTTTCGTCATGGCATAAACCCACGACTTTTTCAGGGCTATTGGACAGATGGCTAGGATAAAAAAGTATCTCTCCGCCGGTAATACTTCCGTCACGCCTGTAGCGTAAGCCACTCAGTGGTGAGAGCAATCGAAAGTAAAATGATACGTACCAATAATCGGAGCACACGGAATTCCGGATTCTGATTAGGAACGGCACGACCGGCGTATTTGCTGTTGCCTGCCTGGACGCGAGCACTAAAAGTGCTCTGATTATTGGTACTTACCATTTTACTTTCAATTGCTTTCACCACTGAGTGACTTACGCTGTGGCTCAATGATTAGAGCGGCAGACCCTGATGTAGAGGTCTAGCCCGGGACCAGGGTTCAATTCCCCCCCTCGGCGGTTCTTGGGCTCAAAATTTCCACGGACCTGATAATTCTCGCCTCGGTGCCTATTCCAATCATGGAGTCCCACTCTGCAACTCTGGGCAATAGCTTGCTTAATCTCCACAACGGCCCCCACAACGCTAAGGATGCCTGGCCTCCACCTTGGGGGTGCCCAGGAGTGGACGCCTCACAGGGAAAGCCAGGATGGGTTCCACAGCGGTATTCGAACAAGCGCCTTGAGACCCTTGCGGGTGAGTAGTGCGCTATACAAGTATCAATTTACATTACGCTACAGCCGGGACGGAAGTATAACCCACGAAAAAGTCGTGGGTTTACGTCCATCAATAATTATATTGTTTTATATTTTGAAACTTATATAATTGAGGTTACACCTCAGCAGGATTTATGTATGATCTAAATTTAAATGAATGTAATCTAAACAGGGGTGCATAAACAATAAAATAAGACTAAGAAGTGTTCAAAATAAAAAGATAAATGAAGCACCGGAAGAGAGACTTCAATCGAATTGTAGAAGAATTCAAGTCGGAAGGTCCTTTTATGAATTTTCTAGGTAGGTTGGCTTACGTCTTCTTCAATTTCTTCTTTAAACTTGGTAGAATCATCCAGCTAAGCTTTCAATTCCTTGACATCTACTTGAATGAGGTCCACGGGCAGTCCACGAGAATGTGTAGCCTTCAGGATGGCATCTAAATAATGCATTCTCTTAGAAAACATAAAGCCGCTTATTATGTTTGTAGGGTTTAGAAGAGGAATGGGCTACTATTTCACCTTTATAAACTCCATGGACCTGTGTGTCCCTGCGGATACAATTAGGATCTCCGCTATGGCGGTGCGATAGAGGAGTGGTTGATGATGAGTTTGATTTAAGTTGGATTGTAAATCGTGACATGATGAGTGAAAGAAAAGGGATTGTCTTACCTGAAAACCACTCTCAAATGTCACACTCAAAAAAACTGTACTTTTGTGATTAAGATTCCCAGTTTTGTGTTTTTACTGATTTTTACAGATAAATACAGACACAAACCAATATGTTTACTGCCTATATTTTTAAAAGCAGAAAGATACAGAAAATTGTCATTTTGTGAGAGATTTTCTATGCTGCGCTTTATGAATTCTAGGCTGACCGCTGAGCAGATAGACAGCATGGGGATTTAAAAAACAAGGTGGTATTTCCTTCAGTACAGGCAAATGTTACCATACATTTTTATAAAATGCTAACTTTTATCTGTGGGTGTAGTGCTTTATTAAATTTGGCTGCTTAATTTGCTAAAATGCAACAGGCATTAAAGTTTGAGTGCATGTTTATCATTTTAATAAGGAGATATACCACTTTACAACTCCAGCAATTCTCAAAACTCTAAATAAATATGGACAAATAACAACAAGATGGCCAAAAAATAAATATGGATAAATACAGATGGAAATGTTTTTTAAAAATTACCATAAAACAGGAAACCCTAGTTATCAACCAAAAGTCTTTGTAATCACTGCAGTTCCCATCATGAATGTTAATATTTATGTAATGTACTCTTTTGGTAAATGTGACTTTCTTGTGCAGACAATGTTTTCAGATTGTCTCACACCGGCCAAACAATGTACATGGGCCCGAATCAGTAGTTTAATGTAGGCACCAGAGCACATAATTGACCTGTTTTCATGAAAGTAGCATGGCAGTGCACTTAAAACTGGGACCCTGTGCATGGGGGAGATTCAAAGGGGGGGAAACAGTTATAGACGCAGGGCCGACTTTAGGTCTGTGTGACTGGTCTGTGGCCGCACTGGGTTCTGATTTCGAGGGGCGGGGGGCACTTACCGGGGCAGGGGAAATGGGCAGGAGGGCACAGTCTTTAGCAATCACTTATGATTTAAAAGCACCTGCTGCAAAGTTCCTTGTGTGTCCAGCTTTCAGGCAACAATGCAAATGTCTAAATATCTCTTGTGATTAAAGTTCCTTCTAGAGAGAGAAATCTGAGTTTTGTCTAGTGGCAGTTTTGACTCATGATGAAGTAGCTCAGTGGGTTAATATTCCTGCAGCAAAGAACAGATCTGTATTTTATATGGATATCTGGGTGGATTAGTAATAATAATAATAATAATAATAATCCACATTTGTAAAGCGCACAATCACCCGTAAGGGTCTCTAGGCGCCGTCGGGAAGTTTAAGCAAGCTATTGCCCAGAGTCACATGGTGCTGGGCTAATCTGCCGCCGGCCCTGGGGATCGAACCGTGATCCCCAGATTCCGAAGTCAGTCACCCTGGCCGCGGCACCACACCTCTCCCACCTCTTACTAGTAAAGACAGCCTTTACTAGTACTTTAAAACAAATGAAGTGAATGTGAGAAAGGGGCTACGGAGGGATGAGGGGCACTTTTGCTGGGTGGCAGCGAGGGAATCCGAGGAGGAGGTAATGGGGCGGACGCCAAAAAAGATTGCCACACCAGGCACCACCAGTGCTAAACCCAGCCCCGAGTAGACCTTTTCGGTAGCAGGAGGCATGATTTACTGCAAGTAAAGAATTTCATGTATCTTGTTTTTGGAACACCAACTTCCTGATTACAACATTTCTGCTGGCTCTTGGAGCCAGGGGACAACATGTCGTTTTGGATCACAACACCATAAACACAGCATTGCAAACCCCTGACATCATTTTTACTTCTTCCCTGAGCCAAGCTCCTACTGGGATCAAAATATGCAAGAAACGAGCTTTTAAGAAACCATTGTTTGTGTTGTTCTGGACCGGGAAGCCAAGGAGTTGCATACATTCTGAAGAGGATTTCAGGTGCCCTATCAAAGGGCTCTGGGTTATCCTAACGCACAAGCAGTGTGGGATGCTTGCACACAGGGCTCGAGTCTGGGTACCACGTGGGTGGACGGCGTCCCCCCACTTATTTTACCGGGAGCTCGATATTTGGAGCAAATGGAGCCACACATTCACTCTTTGGCCTCTCTTGGGCGAGATCGGAGCTCATTCAGAACGCTGCTCACGCGCTGGCTTCTCCGATGCTATCGCATTTAAGGGGTGAGCAAGGGGTGGCAATGAGTCTGATGGTGCAAGCCACCTTTCGTGACGTCACTTCCTGTCATGACGTAAGCGTCCCCCCACTTCTTTTTTTAGGACTTGTGCCCTACTTGTACAGGAGAGTTAGGGAAATCAGGAGCTTTTGTTTCAGGGGATTTTCCAAGACTAAGTCACAAGTTTTGCCAATATCTCCGCATTGTCGCATGATACAGAAATATTTATATTATTATTATTATTATTATTATGATACTTTGAAAATAGAGTAAGTAGCTTACAAGAGAAAGTAATACTAACAAACACAAGAACTTTTCTTTATATAGTGCTTCGTTTGCACATGTTATCACCACAAATAGCTGTAAAAGTGCTCTGTAATATTTGTTTATAGATGTAGGAGGTTATTTAGTTTGATTAATCTGTGGCTATCCAAGCGCTTTACTTTTTGTGCATTGACTTTAAGGTGGTGCTTCTGCGGCATGCGGGTGGCCGGCTGTGGTGATGTTTGCTTACTCCTGAAAAGAGGAGTTTTTTAAGGCCTGATTCACAAGGATGACAATCTTATTCACACTTGGAGGTTGTGAGTTGTCCACTCCCTCCTGTGGGAAGAATGTGTTCCTGGTGGACTTATCCACTTGACTTGAGTAAATCAGATTTAGGGGCAAAGTAAAGAGAAATATTGGGGGGTTTCAGGGAGGTGGCAGACAATTCGTATGTTGTCCGACATATTTAGTTGTGAGTATTTACAAAACCTGTGTTTGGTGTTTCCCATCATGGGCTGTGTTATACACAGCGATCCAGGGAGGAAATGGGCGTTTGCACCCCCTTTTTACACCATCAGGGCACTCTGGTAGTACAGCGGGCTGCAGATGCTGGTGGAAACTCTTCTGGAATACTGTTTGCTCCAGTGCAAAAGGTGCACTGGAGTGATAACAAACGGGTGTCCCTTATATATCGGGAAGCTTGGTCCAGGGTAAATGAGGAAACCTTTTGCCTTTGCAACCGTGCTGTGTTACAGTTGTGGGCTCAGGGGTAAGAAACCTGCTGGCAGGCAGTGGTGGCTGCAACCAAAACGAAGTGGTAGGGCAGCATGGAGGTGAGGGGAAAAATATGTGTAAAAAAGCACTTACCTTCCTCTGCCGAAGTCGGTGTCCAGCTTCTTCCAGGATCGCGCACACTGCACAGGCTCCCAGACTCCCTACCCAATCCAGACACTGCTCTCATGCTATTCCCAGTACGCCAGAAGCGTTGGGATTGGTCTGAGCAGGCTGGACTGATGCTCGCTCAGAAACAGGAAGCCTGCGCCTCTTCTTACACCCAGCTGTGCAACACAGCTGGGTTTGGGAAATATAAGTACGCATGTCGGTTTGACCATCCTACGACGGCCGACCAAACCGACATGCGCACTCACAGTGCACAACTCTCCTCCTCCCTGCCCAGCCTGCTGCCGTCACAGACGATGGCCCCACCCTGCCCTAGACACGGGCATGCAGTTCAGCTAGGGAAAAATAAAATGATAATAAATGGTTTTATTATCCATTTTTTTGTGTCCTGGCCCTGACCAGTGCGGCGACGCTCCTCCGCCATCACAGAGGAGCCGCCACTCCAGGTGCAGTATCTGCACCGCATAGGAGGTGGCTCATTTCAGTGCACTCCCGAGGGTGTCCCTTTCAAGAGGAGTCCCAGGACCTCTGGGGCATCCTCGGCCTGAGGATGCAGTACTTGACTGGACCCCTGTAGGTGAGCCCAGTCCAATACCGCAGCGAAAGGCTGGCCGGCGGCTTCAAACAGGCGATCCACATTTCATCAATCTGCTGTTCCCAGTGAAGGCGCGAGATGTAACTTATGTGTTTTTACAGTGACCGAAGAAAAATATGGATAAATGGCAACAAGATGAAAAAATATATTTTTTTAAAATACAGATGTTACAGTCAAACCATAAATAACATAAAACTGGGATCCCTAACTTGTTTTACTGCAACAAACGGGCACTTTTTTGGAACTCACCAGCCCACTAGATTTTTGCCATAATGAATTCGATAACGCGCACAGAGGTGTGGCTATTGAACTTTTCAAAATATTCAACCCGCTAGAAAGTTAATACAATTTTAGATCATTGTAGTACAAAAATAATGAAAAATAGTAATTGCTGCATTTAAGGGATGATGCGTCTTAAATGATATTTTTTAAAATGTCCCTGTGAAGTGAAAAAGTTGCAAACCCCTTCTGAATCCTTTACATATTGCACACTCGAGCAGGGCACCGTTTGCTGAGTACTAGAAGTAATGTTCAGATGCCACGAGAGTGAGTCTCCATTCCTCCTTTGATCTGGTCATTTGCATCTTGGGTGCGCCGGGACAGGGCTTCAGATCCCTGCCTTTATTGATGAAACGCCCGGCGGCCTCGCGAGCTTAATGCCGCTTGAGGGGTCTTTATTTCACCGGCCCTCTTGTTCTTCACGGTGATTTAACTGTGGATCTGCCCTTTGTGACCTTCTCGAGGGCTGATGCACCAAATTGGGATAATTACTACTCTGTCGATTACCATATTCATGTTAGACCTTGGAGCTGCGAGAGAAAGAATAACAAACATTCTTGGAATAAGGCAATGACGTCATTCCCCAGTCTTGGACCACAGCTCATCAGCAAACTCCAGCAGGAGACCGTTCGATCCTAATTAACAACCACCTCGTACAAAGGCCCTGCGAGTTGAACCCTCATTACTGGCATTTGGTGTGTGCTCCTTGACACGTGTTTAAAACCTGCAAGGCGAGCTAGGTCTTTCAGCCTACTATTAAATTGAGTATTACAAGTACATATTATTTTATTGATGTATCTCCAAGACAAAATCTAACAGAAGTAACATTCACATATATAAAAAAATAATTTCAACTATACTAAAGAGTAAGAAAATATACGTTTCCTCTCTCCAAAAATAAAAGCCAAAACAGAAAAGAAAATGTTATTCCTTAAAAAAAAAAATCATTTGGCGAACATATGGAGCAACATCTGAGTAATTTAAGTAAATATGTTGCGTTTTTTGGTTAGATTTATGTAAAGTTCAGGTGCTACCCCAATTCTAAGGATCTAACAGGCAGGTGTACAAAGGCTTTTTGCATTTCTTAACGGGCTGAATCGCAATTTCGGCCCGTCAAGAAATGCAAAACAGCCTCTTCCTATGTACAAAGGCCTTTAGGAAATTGCAAGGTGCTATTTCTAGCTTGTAGACATCATATTTTGATAATGCCTAAATAGGAAATCGCAAAAAGGGATTTCCTATTTGCGATTTCTTAACACATGTATAAAGCATTTCCTAAATGCAAAATAAACATTTAGGAAATGGAATTACCATTGATTCAAAGCCGATGGTAACAATGTGCAATTTTAAAAAAGCTCACCAAAATAATTTTTCTAAAGTGCAATAGAGTCCACACATGCCCCTAGGGCATATGTGTCCTCTACATGGGCACCACTAGTTTTGTGGTGCATAACAGGAGCCTAAAGCCAGGGCTTTAAGTGGGCCGGGTCTCACCGGGTCTGAGCACCAGCAGTTTTTTAAAGGGGGCCTCGAAACGGGTCTCTATCGGGCTCTGTTTTGTGCCCTTTCCCAGGCGGTCAGTTTTTTTTTCCAGCCTGCAGTGACAGCAGGCACTTCATGTGCGCTGCTCACACTGCTCACTTCTCACTAGTGGAGAAGTTACAGCATGACGTCATGCCAGGTGAGCGTTGCAGGGGAGGGAAATCCTTCAAAGAGAATCATTTTCTCTCTGGATTTCCCTTCTCTTTTTGAATCTCAGGAGCAACAACATTGTTGTGGTGTCACCAGGGCTTTAAGTGAAGTGTTTTCAATATTATATACAAGCCATTGTTGCTGCTTAATTATCTTATGCAACTAGCAACCATTGACAAAGCCAAAAGTCCTGACTTGTAGGTATGATGTGACTTGTTGTATCATATATCTGGACGCAATGACAGGAACAGCAAAATACAAGTCAGGCAGCACACTGTGCTAAACATAGATTTTTAGCTTATGTGTTTTTAAGCCACACCCTTAATTACATTGACCACGCCCCTTTAACCCCTTCACTGCGGCGGCTATTCCGCCGCAGTGCTAAGGGGGCGGGGCGGAAGAGCGGCGGGCGCATGCTGGTGACGGAACCGCTCCGTCACCAGCGTCGGTTGGGCTGTGCTTATGACGGAGCAGTTCAGTCATGGCCCCGTCCGCTCAATAGAACGCCCAGCGCAGGCGCGTAATTCGCGCCGCACAGGCGCGTCGGGCTGGCCATGATGGAACCGCTCCGTCATCAGCAAAGCGCCACCCCGGCTGATGACGGAGCGGTTCCGTCATCAGCAGGGGAGGGGTTAAGAGACCCCCCAGTTTTTTCATCCCACTTAAAGCCCTGCCTAAAGCCCATCGCCATTCTTGTCAGGTCTTTGGTTTTCCATGCAGGACTAATACCAATTCTTACTCTCAAAATTCTTTCACGAAGAGCTCATGTGTTATAGAGATCTTAAGTGTCAAAACTCTCTGTCTGTAGAATCACTGATTTCTACTGTTTATTCATTCAGTACTTTATACATCTTTCCCAAAGTTGCATTATATTTACAGTAAGCCTAGAATTGGTCACAACATTGTATTACCCGAGGAGGTGGTGCATCTTTCCACTTTAATACAGAATTCTAGGTAATAACTTAGAGTTAAAATCTGTCGCTGCTCTGTTTTAAAAAATATATAAAGCTCAAACTCAGAGATATTAGACCCAGTTCTAGCTGTAAACCAGAATCACTGCACTAGGAGTAAATGAAGGTAGTCTCTTTATACAATATCTTTCCACAGCTAACCTGGTCACTCACCTTCGGGTCTAAGGCAACTAACTCAGCATCTTAAAAGGCTGGGGGTACAGCTTCCCCTCTAAGGTTTCCATTAACAGTTCAAAAGAAAGATCTTCTCTTCCAAAATCATTTGAATGCCGTAATAATGGCAAGGAGTTTGGGTGGGAGTGGTTTTCTGTAATGTATAGCCCTAGTGTTAGACCTGACACCCTTGGTTGGTAGTACCCCAAACTATTTGCTTTGACCGCTCCTATTTTTTCATTTTTTTTTTGATGGCTCTAAGACATAGTGCGCTTTCCTTTACCCCTACTAACCAGTGCTAAAGTGCTTGTGCTCTCTCTCTACAATATGGTCAAATTGGCATACTCCTAAGTGGCTAGTTTAATTTACCTGTAAGGCCCTCGTAAATTATAATACATTTAACCAGGCATTTGAATTAAATGCTGCTAATGGGCCTGCAGCAGTCATTGTGCTACCCACTAAAGTGGCCTTCCAAAACATGCCTGACGTCTGCCACTCCAGTCTGTAATGCATTTGTAAACTGCCATTTTGACCTGGCAAAATAAACCTTATGCCAGCCCTAAAACTTCCCTTTAATGCATAAAAGTCACCTTTATGGTATGCCTCAATGTCTCATAGGGCAGGGTGTGGTGAACACCACACTCATCCCACATAGGATTCATTTATGCAGACATGAAGACTACCTCCTTGGGAGTCCAAAATGGGCAAAAATCCCCATCAGGGTCTCGCCACCATGAATGCAGTCACTGACCTCAGAGGGGTGGCCTCTGGGTGGGGGGTGGCATTTTTTCCAAATTCCATCTTCATTTAGAGCATGCAGTAGACTGGTTGAAGATTAACATTTGGTAATAGTAATGGCAGTATCAGTACTGATTTCCGCAAGTTAACAGATGGTGTAAAAGTGCACAAAGAGGCGAGGATATTGGTGGAGCGTGAACATAGTTAAGGAGCAACAGCACACTGAACATAGGCATGAGCCTAGAGATACAGTATGGATCGTTCACATGGAGGCATTATATACATGTGGGGAGATTCCTACTGTTTAGAGATGCAGTGGTCTCTGCAGAGGTGAATCTTCTGATCCGATCTGAATTGCCAGAGCATTTATGCGGTCCTGATGTTGAAAAGAATGCTGTTCTGCATCCTGGGAGCATAGAAGGCGATGGTGTATCTCCTGGTTTTCCCTTTTGCAGGTTTTAGTATATGGTGTGGCAATGTCCTGACTTCTAGTGTGGTGCAGTCTGCCGGCGGTAGCCTTTTTCTGAACCAGGTATCCGAGGTGCCCTTTCTGATAGCCTTGTACAAAATGCAACTAGTGCATGAGGGGGTGGGGGGGAATTATTGTGGTTCCTTTAGACTTAGGGTGATGTCGCTGAGCCACTTTCATGAGACATGCTGCACCATGTAGGATACTTTTCAGTAAGGGGGGGGGGGGGGCGGAGCTGGCGTAGTGCCTCTACACGTAGCTCCACTGAGTTTGAAAAAAACTCAGTAGAGCTGTGCTTCGCTCCCGCCCCTCTCCCAAATTCTTTAAAAATGATAAGAGAAGGTACTTACCTGCATGCCTGCCGCCTCCCCTATGTCTTGTGCATGCGCAAGATGTACAACGTAGTGTTTTTTTTCAATGAAGAAGGATGAGAGAGGAGCAGGAAGGAGAGCTGCCAGGAAGGGGAGGCGGCAGACGTGCAGGTAAGTGCCTTTTTTAATCATTTTTAAAGAATTTGGGAGGGGGGGGCAGAGCGGCTAACTCCATTCAGCCACAGAGGCAGAGTTTTGCCTACTTCCGTGTTTACAACGGAGCACGGAGTCGGCAAATCTCTGCAAACTCCGCTGGCGGAGCAGAGTTACCCGCCCAGGGTTACTTTTCAGTAAGACCAGAGAGACTATAAAGTGAAAACTTTGCCTCCTCACAATTCCAGCAGCAGCCAGATGCCTGGACTGTTATTCTGAATTCAGTTTCTGGGAGGAAAGGTTTTGTTTTCGTTAGATGGGAGAGCTAGCAATGCGTTAATTGAAGATTTTTTCATCTATAATCCCTCGTAATCAGATTCAGCACATCCACAATGTGTTGAATCTGATTACAACGTGGTATTCTAGATGACAAAATTAATTCTGTCAGGACTCTTGTTGGTTAAGAAATTACGGATCAGCACCTCTAACATATGCAGCAACACTGTTTTTTAAGGGCTCTCCGATTCGATTATTGATTTATACCATATATTTTTTATTTGCTTGTACTCTCTTGTGCTGATACCGTTGGGGGTCTCTGGAAAAGATTTATTTTTAAATTATAGATTGTTTTGAACTGATATAGTTATTTATATGCATTATGAGATCGAAATGTGATCTCTAAGATATTAAAGCTTCATATAAATTTCCTCTCTGGTGGTATGTGCTTAAAATCATAGAGCCCCAACAGCACGCAGGGGGAGTGAATTGAAGGGCTGTATGTCGCGAGTGATTGATTGTATCCCCTGTGGGCCAGTATGATCCCAAGGGGAGTCTTTTATTCTACTATTCTCTCTACTGACCTGCCCAGATGATTGCAGAATCAAGGCAAATAAAATAAACCACCACTTTCCAGGAAGAAATGTGCTTCCCAGTGAGCTGAGGGACCTGGCGAGCAGCCACGAGCTGCATTTTGCTCTGTAAGACTAGGGTCAACCATTGTGTGAAAATTCCTAGGGCTTGGATAATAGCTGGGGATGAGGGTAGGATGTGGGGGAAGGAGACCTCAAAGCTGCACAGTGACTGCTATTAGAATGTTTATTCTGATATTCAGGGGAGTAAGAAGGCTCTCCAGCCCCATGTTCAGCAGAAATGTACCTTGTGGTGAAAACACAACTCTAAGAGCTCCCTTTTGAATGCACGCTCTCTAGTCCCTCACTTTATGCCGTGATTCCTTTTGCAAACGGAGACCAAGCTGGGGAAGCAAACAGAAGCCGTATTACATCCAGTACCTGAGGGACGCACACGGGGACAGTGCACCCTATCTGTAAGATCACCCCGAGTGAACTCAGCCAGGGAGCTGTGGCAGAAAATCCAGAGTGGAGACCTGTAAACTGAGAGATAGTGCTGACCGGTCTGTATTGCACTCGTATGATGAATGGGTCAATAATTGTTACCGAGGAGAGAGCGGATGTACAGAAGTACGCACTCGGGCTCACCCTCAAGATCACACCCCGCACTCCCATCACCCTGAACTTGAGAGAGCTTTACGGCTCCCAGTTCACAAACAAGCACTCTTCAAACTCCTCAAGTACACATACAAAGCCTTACACAACATTGGCCCCATGTACCTCAACAACGGTTTGTATGTCCACAAAGCTACGAGAAACCTCAGCTCAGCCGGACTTCTACTCGCACACACTCCATGCTTATGCAGAATCCGATCCGGCAGTTGTGCCTTCTCCTACAGTGCTCCGAAAGCCTGGAACGACCTGCCCGTGCACATCAGAGCCTCCGGCTCAGCTCTTGTATTTTGCAAGATACTGAGGACTTGACTCCGCCACTAGCCCCAGCCCTGGCTCGGCTCCAACAGCTGCTGCTTCAGCACCAGGACACCCTTCCCAGAGAGCTATGCACTTTACACATTCACATAGCATAGCAAAACGTCACTGCCCAGTATTTACATAGGTAAAACATAGCGGCCTTCTTCAGGGCCGGACTGAGAGCCAAAACCGGCCCTGGCAAAGTGCTCGGCTGGCCCCCCCGGGGGTGCGACCGATCTCTTTGCCGGGGCCGGTTTTCGGCCGATTTTGTTACAGGGACGATTTTGCAGCTATGCAGGATTGCCCGGTGCCTGCAACGGCCAGTCCGGGCCTGGCCTCCTTATGCTCAGGCTGCTCCACTCTGTTGTTTTCTCCTCTGACAGTTATCAACAGTTCACTGCTGACTGTCCAGTTCTAGGCGCCTAGGCTGCCAACTCCCCTCATGGGATGGACCAGACGACAGGATCTTGCTCTGCAAAAGCACAACAAGAAACAGCACAGATGGAAAATGTGTCTGGACGATGGATGACAAAAAATAGATCAAGTGTCGCGATACACGTTCCTCAGACTAAAATCAATGCAAAGCTAAAATATATATACATATAACATTCAGAGTAAGCGCAACAACCCAGGCCGTCTGGCAATTTGTAAAAACCTTTGGAGGTCGGGCCATTGGACCATTGATCACGGTTTTAAAACCCAAAAGGCCCTCAGTTCTTCTATATGTTGGAATACCTTTTAAGAAACAAATGATAAAGGATCTGGATTTATTTTCGATCATACTTTCAATTTAAGTTCCTCTGCTTCTCATTGCAGACTAAGAATGCAAATGGACCATCTCTACTAAAAGCCGCCATCTTTAACCTGGATGAGTACTGGCTGCTCCAAGCATTCTTGGACACTTTGGAGCAAGAGAAACATAAAAGCAGTGTTTTACTCTCACAACCTGAAAGCCGTACTTAACACAAGTGCACAGCCTATCCTATAAGCACTTACAGTGTGCATAGACAATATTATTATGCTCCCCTTTGGCTCCACCTGTCAAAAAGGCATCCCCCAGGTTCATACTTCTAATCATTGCTCTCCAGCAGTTTGAAGGGGTTTGGTCACTTCCTTGCTGTGGCGGCTCCTCTGCTAAGGCGGAGGATCGTCGCCCCACTGCTCTTTGATAAGTAAAAAAAAAATGAAAATGATAATAGCAGGATGTTACCATTTAATTTTCCCTTGCAGTACTTGGAGTCAGGTCGGGGTGGGGCTGAGCTGGCCAGAGTGAGGAGTGGTTTGCACTCACTAAATTTGCATGTCTGTTTGGCCGGCCCTCCTGGGCCAACCAGACAGTCATGCGCACTTAGCATGTTCCCCACTGGGCTGTGTTGCACAGCCCAATGGAGAACATGCCCAGGCTCCCAGGCTCTGTCTGAGCGGCCTAACAGGCTGCTCAGACCAATCACAACACTGCTTATGCAGCGTCATGATTGACTGGGAGAGTTCGGAAGACTGGGTGCTTCCGGTGCTGCCGGTAGAGTGAGGACCGAGGAGAGGCGGTGGCCGAAGATAAGTTTATTTCATTCATTTTTCTCCCAACCACCCCTGTTCCTAGGCAAATGCCACTGGAATGAGTGTATCGCTTGTGTAAACAAACAGACCAAGACTTTAGCACATCCTATGTCTGCCTTCATTTGATGTATCTTTGGAAGAAGTATCTAAAGCAAATGATCCACAAAAATGAAGTTAGGATGGTAAAAAAGACAACACTTGTATGCTTCAAAGGACCAACAATCAAATATATTGGTTGTACCGCAACGTTTTATCTTAAGGGTACGCATGTGTACAAAATAAGAACAGATGATTGGCGTACCATCAACTGACTAAGGGCCATATGTATCATTGAAATTCGCATTCGCCAAGGCCGAATTCGCAAAATGATATGTATGAAGGAAAATCCAATGCAAAATAAGGAATTGCAAAATTTGCGATTCCTTATTTTGCGATTGCATTTAAGGAATAGCAAATTTTGCGATTCCTTAAATGCAATGTAAGAAGGCAAAAAAAATTGCTAAATGGCCTTAAGGAATAGCAAATTACCACCAACTTCTAGTTGGTCGTAAGTTGCGAATTCCTTGAAAAATGCACAGTTTTGCATTTTTGCAAAGTGACATGTGACGCACATACATGCCCTTAAGGCATGTATGTGAACCACATGTGCACCTATGCTTATTTCAGGGGTGCAACAGGGTGTCCTTTGGACACCCCTGCACCCTTGAAATTATTCTTAATTTGCGATTAGCAAATTGCGAATCGCAAATTGAGAAAAAATTCCCATTCCTTCCTTTGGGCCTCCGGGCCCATAGAAATGAATGGGAAAGTATTCCTTAATTGCGAATTCGCTATTTGCGAAATCGCAATTAAGGAATATCAAGAAATCACTAAAAAAATTCGTTTTTCTTGATACATACCATTTTGCGTTTCTGAAATAACGATTTCTTAAAAATCGCTATTACAGAATCGCAAATTGGTTCCTTGATACATATGGCCCTAAAACTATTCGATATATATGTAATATTCAACACTCTTTCAGGTATAACATAGTTTTATTTGTGAACTGCATTTTGTTAAACAATAAATGAATTACTACTACTAAAAAAGTTTAAAAAACAGTGCCACAAGCCAGCCTTAATCTCTGATGACAGGTCTCGCCATGTGTGTATGCAAAAATCATTATGGACTGTGTAACTCAGCCGCCATCTTGAAGTGCTTCCCACATAAATTGAGTGTGAGACAAATAGCCGGGTGGATGGGAGGTTATTTAAACGTGAAAGAAACTGGAAAGCAACATGTTGCTCCTGAGTTCCTCGTTGCTGGAGGCTTTGTGTGGTTTTGTGAAAGATTCCAAGTGTAGCTTGGAATTGTCGGACACTCCCCTGGAGGAGGCCATTACCTACAGTTTTGTGAAAGATGCCTGTGGCAGAGGTGAGCCAGGGTACAGAATGAATTGCTTTGAATTGAATGAAACTGGGCCTGTTTCCCATGTGTTGTCTTATCTGTGGGCGTTCACTTGTTCTCAGTGAGTTCATGGGAATATCACTATTGCCCTCAGACACTACCATTTTTAGTATGTTGTATTGGTATATGACTGAGGGTAACCCTTTTTTACCAAGTTCCAAATGCAGAATAAAGCTTTGCATAATGGTTTTACCATTGCCTGCATTACCTCTTGCTCTAACTAGGGGCTTTAGGACAGGTACCTGATCAATTAGGAATGCCAGATGCTAAACCGTGTCCACAGGTTTTGCCCATATTCATGGTATTATACTCCAAGCTTTCAGCTGGGGCAAATAGCAGTGTAAAAGCTGCATAAATCATAATATTTGCTAATTATAAGAAAATGTGATAATTCCATTCCTACTCATTTCTATAGTCAATACTTAACTCGAAATGAGCCATTCAGCATTGAGATGACTTGACAGAGACTCAGCCTTATCATCAGCTCTTCCCTCGTGACCACCAGCATAAAACCTTCTTTTTTCTGTCCAGTATCTGAACAGGCTTGCATATCCTGCAGGTTCTTACTTTGTTTACCTAATATCCAAGCACTGTACCAGAGTTTAGCAGAGCAGCAAATGGTTTCTGCCCATTTAGTTCACTTTTAAATACCCAGGAGTTTGGATTTTGACTGTGAGTGAGAGCCACTCACTGTGAATTCACAATAACTGACTGAGCGTGTTTCCTGCCAGGGTCACATTTTAAGATAAGGCCGCTACTGTGCAGGTAAGGCAACGGGTACTGGGCCTGCCACATATAAGCACATGTGCAAATGCATGTTCACACATGTATAGTCTGTGCATGTGAGGCTAACATTGTGAGCAGTCTGATATCTGTGCACAGGTAGCCTGTCCCAGAAGGGACCCTGGGACAGCAAGGATTGGTGCTGACATGGAGCAGGCCTTATAATGTGAGTACACATTCATAGTGTAGGTTTACTGGAAAATCTGTAGTTCTTTCACTGTATAAAACATATAGGCAAAATCTGCCCCAAAGTACATTGCCGCTCCGCTTAGGCCTTCAGGGGCCATTAAGGTGCCAGGCTGGGGTAAAACATGCATGCATAATTGGGATTTGCAGTTCCCTACACACTTCGTCCACATATTATGGAATTTCAGGAACAATCGTATTTCTCAAGCCTGTCTCATAATCAGATTCCAGGCCTTTTTCCTCCTACTGAGCCATGTTGACTGCTCTGCTCTCCAGCAGAGAGAACAGAGGCCTCCCAACAAAAAAGGAGCAATGTTTAGTGATTGACTCAGTTCCTATGTGAGGAAAATGTGTTAATTAGCTTGTCACACTGCACCTGGCCTGGGACAACTCAGGACCACTAGAGCAAAAGAAGGGAGGGTCAGGGCACTGGAGCCAACGCAGTAGGGCTTGCCTTTGAAGTTTGGTGGGAAGGGATCGAGTAGTGATGTCAACTAGGGGTGGAGCAGGCCCACTGAGGAGCTCATTCTACAGGAAGCGTTACATATCCATGTTGGATTGCCCCTGATTACTGTGCAGGAGGGTTGAGACAGTGCTGAAGGGGTGATGTGGCATCTATGATTGGCCACGCTATTTATTTGACAGAACACTCAGAAAGTGGGCAAGCATTTATTTAAACTTTAACTAAAGTAATGGTAATTAAACAAAGAATATGTCCTTCTCAACTTATTTTAGGAACACCTTCATTTTTAAAGACTCCTTCCACTAATCATGCAAAAATCTGAGAAACTCTCTACAAAATTAACAAAAGTGTATTTCATTAACATACAGAAGCGTTTCACCTTAGTACATCAGATAATAGCGCTACATTGAGAGGTAATTATTGGAAGTGGTAATTTTCAAACATGATCTTTGTAAACCCTCCGGACAACAATGTCTTTAGTGTATCAAGAGGCAAGTCATTTGTCAGGAGCACGCTCTGTGTGGCCTAGGTGATTATTATAGCTGGAACAACATTTAAGTTTGTTCAATCAAACACAAGAGAAGGTTTTGTACAGCACACATTCTGAACTCAAATATTTCAAAGTGCTTTCAAGTGAGCTAATGTAGAAAAGGAAGGCAACGCAATATAAAACAACTGGCTACGACTATTGATGTTGTTGCTTGTGGTGAAGATGGGGTCTAGTTTGCGTCCTGTGGTGTGTCTTGTTTCTGAGATGAGCTGGGGGAATCCGATGTTGCTCAGGCTTTTGAGGAGTGCTGTGGGGCAGAGGTCATTTCTGTCTTCCAGGTGAAAGTTGAGGTTGCCAAGGAGAATTTAGGATCTGAAGTCGATGGTGTGCGGGGCAATGAAGTCGATGATGAGGTTGGCAAATGTGGCTTGTGGTCCAGGGGATTGGTAGGCAAGGGTTCCATTCAGGGTGACGTTTTCTGAGATTTTCAGCTGTTCTATAAATGAGGTGGCGTACTGTGTGGATATTGTGCATTTCATGGGTTCCTTGTAGATGATAGCAAGTCCTCCTCCTGGCTTGTGAATGTGGTCCTGTCGAGCAATCTTCTAGCCCACTGGGATTGCTGTTGCAATATCCAGAGCCGATGAGGGTTTGAGCCAGGTCTCTGCGATTGAGGATGTAAGCCTCAGGTGTGTCATTGCTTAGCATGTCCCATATTTTGGTTGCATGTTTGCTGGGTGATCGTGTGTTGAGAAGCTTACCAGGAAGTGGGTATTGAAATGGAGATTTGCTGTCATGTGTGCTACAGGATGGGAGTGTGGAGGAATTTGTGTTGGGCATTTGCGTGTGGGTGCGGGTGGGTGGCTGCAGGAGAACTGCAGGAGAACTGGCAGTGGGTACAGGTGAAAGCTCTCCTACCATGGTGTGAAGCATGGCTCAGCAGACGTTGGGGGAATGGCGTCCGAGTCCAGTGACCTGGAGGGGTGATGCAGAGTATCACTCGGCGGTGATTGGACCAGGGTTCATGGTGCTGGGTGCAGTCCATATGTGGACTGACACAGATGGGCTTGCCTTTGGTGCTCCTTCAGCGTGCCCGCGGCACACCCGCTCCTTGCATCCACTGCGCGTCCATGCTGCAGCTGCTGTTAAGTAGGTCCAGGTAGGGGGAGGAGCATGGGGTACTGTGATGTCATATCCTGTGCTGATGGGTGATGACTCTGATCTGCAACCAGCCCCGGGCACCAAGTGTGTCTCTCATCTACAACCAGCTCCGGCACCATGAATAGAACATTTCTCCGATCTGCTCCCAGAGCCATCATTACAGCATGTCTCCAATCGGCTACCGTTTCATGCACTGTGGTTAGAGCATGTCCCCGGCTCTTGGCCCCATCATTATAGCTTGTTTCCGATCCCCTACAGGCTCCTGGCACCTTCATTAGGGGATGTCTCCGATCCCTACCGGCTCCTGGCACCTTCATTAGGGCATGTCTCCTACCTTAATGCATCATAACCATCTTCTCCTGTAGAGATCACATCTACAACCACTGCCGCTGAAAGGGTCTCCAAGAATCCGGAGTGAAATGGAGCGCCACAAGACCCTGTCAAGGGTATGAAGCACTATACAAATTCTACAAAACAACACAACACAATGCAGCACTTAATCCCTTTCCAGAGCAGCCTCACACACTTGGCCTTTTGTTTAGACATGTCTTGGCTTCCACTCTTTGGGACAGGAGCTCTTTTATTACAGTCTATCGCTCCAGCAGGGGGCAGAGGTGCTGCGGAAATGTGGCCCAAACTCTGATTTCTCGTGGTGTCCTCACGACACGGGGTTGCATTGGTAAGGCGGGCACTCGGGCAATGGCCATGGGGCAGGTATCCGAGTTCCAGCTGTGGGCTGCTTTTTTGGGCAGCATGGGGTCCGATCTGGGCAGTGTCTGTGTTGTTGGGATGCTGCCAGCGGTCCGTGGGTGCCTGAGTGGCCTTTCTGGAAGCAGATGGGCGTCCATTACCTCCCTTTTACCAATGGGGCAGAGCTGTCACTCCCTTTCTGTCGCTGAGCCATCCCATTAATGTATGCAGATTGAACTGGGGCGGTGAGGGTGGGAGCTGAAGTGGCCTCACCTGTATTCAGGTGTAGTTCACCAGTGCAAACTAATCCGTGCCTTTTTTTTAATCTAAGTAAAGTTAAGGAAACATGCCTCTGTCAGAGACCCTCCCACCCCCCAAATCCCCTTTTTTTCATAAAACTTTACTGAAACAGTGTGCGGAAAGGCAATATGCAATTGTGGGCCACTTTTTTTTCGCATGCCCGGGACGATTTTTTATCCCAAACCAACCCTGTCATGACAGATGTACTCAATTTAACAGATGTGAGTACCAGAAAGGAAACGTGCTCTGTTATCCTTAGTAAAAATGATGGAAATACAATTGTATCTGTAGTTTCCACGATCTGGTCTAACGGTTAACCTGCCTCCTCTGGGTCGCCGAGGCCTGGGTTTTACTCCCGCCTGCGCCACTTCACCACATTGTGTGATCCTGGGCCAATTTCTTCATTTCCCTTTGCCCCCGTTCCCACATCAGCTCACATTGAGAGTGTTTAGGAATACATTACACGCTGCTATGAAGTGCTACGCACGTCATGGGACATGACGTTCGTGGCGCGCGCTCCGGACCGCTCGGTGCTGTGAATCTGACTTTTATTTGTGCAGTTTTGTGTAAAGCGAGCTCGGCTCCGGGGATTGGCGCGCTTAACATGCGAACCAGATGCATCCCTCCTCTCCCGGGACACAATATTCGGAAGTATTTTGCAGTCAGTGTTCCGATGATACTGACTAATCGGTTGGCAGCTCGACATAACCTGAAAATAATACATTCCTCCTGCCAGAGCTCAAGATCTTAAGGTGGATCGTTTGATACAAACTATTTCGATTACATCCTCTTACGAGCACACGTCATCATATATTTCTTCTATTTTAACTCCGGAACCCAAGGTGTATTTCATTCAGTGTTCTGAAACTGGTGACTTTGCTTATAGAACAGGCCATTGAATTATAAAATTTGGTGGATGCAGAGTTTTCTACATAATTCTGGATTTGCCGCATATGCCACATAATTGATCATCTGCTGGATACTCTGCAGATTTTAACAAAATAAAATGTTTATAGAGCCAATGGATCAAAAGTTACCAAAAATCAGCGGCATGTGTTGCGGCGCTGTGGAAGCCCTTTGCAAAGGTTGACTGGTAACATATCTGTTGCTTATTGCTGCATTTGTGTGTTACATTCGTATTCATGGGGTGAAACTTTTGTCAGATGGTGTTAACATGTAAAAATGACAAAATAATGAAGTAATACTATTATAAAATGTGAGGCATTATGCTACATAATTTGCATTTTCTTGCCACATAATTTAGTCCACCCTGCCACATCATTTGGTCCTCCCTTTCCGCATAATTCCACTTGCCTTGCTTATAGCAGAGTAAAGCGTATACAATTATGCATTACTTCAGCGAAACAGAAGAGTCTTTGCTGTGTTCTGTTCAGCCTCTACAGCAGGTCATGCTGTTTGCAGCACAGTAGAAACCAAAACTCTCAAACATCCCACCGACCAAAACTTAGAATAGATTCGTTTCTTTCTTTTCGACTATTTAACGTTTTTTTATGCAGCATCTGCACTGAATCCCTCTTTGCAACTTTGCATGGAAGGCAAAAGGAAAACAAAGGATCGAATTATTAATAAAAACACTAAAATTATGGGGAGTCACAGAAACCTGTCCTCCAAGCCAGAAGAATCAGATCTCTTGCCAGAGTAGGCCACAAAAGTGAATTTTAAACACTAACAGATGAAGGAAGATTAGATCAGGCTGAGCTCCTCGCTGGGTGGACAAAGAGGTCCACATTTTTGAGAATTTGGGACTCTTGATCGTTCCAGATGGAAGTTCTTCCACCTGAGACCTTAAATCCACCCACAGTGGCCAGCACCGCGGCCAGATGAGGTGGTTTATTTACCTGGACAGCTTTGTATGATCCTGGAGCAGATTTTAAATTAGATATTTGTTATCTTACCTGCCAATTGTGAGTTTTTACGGTTGGATTCTGGAATAGCATGTTTGGAGTTTTACTTTATGTTGAAGCCAGATGTTTTCATCAGTTCCAACCTGTTTTCCCCATGAAAACGTTTCCAGGTGACTCGTGGCGGGTTTAGCTTGTGTGGAAGAAGCACCAGCGCTCCAGTTTCTCTCCATTTGCTGAGTCTAAATTATATGCTGCATCTGTGCCCAACCTTGGATTGAGTGAGGACTCAATAATATCCCGATTGTGTTTGTGGGTAGGCATTTGTATGGGTACATTTGGGTAATGTGAACTAAGTAAAAAGGCAGCGAAGCTCTCTATAGGGTAAAATGCAAGCCTACATCCAACAAGTGATGGGGGCAGTGCTTAATTTGAGCCGGTGCTTTCCGATGCTCAGTACCGGCACCTAATTGTCAACACCATACTTCCAACAGTCTACCACATGATGGCGCTGCTCATCTAATTTAGAGATGAGCAGAACAACAGTAGTTTAGGAATACAATATACATTAAAATTGCTAAGGCCTACCTCCCCAGCCGGTCCTTTAGCTTTGGGGATCTGGATTAATCTGAACTGTCGCATTAACATGCAAGAGTGATGGTTAGTAGTTATTTTGGCAGCGATGACAAGGGCCATGGGTGGTGCTAGCTGCAGTGTCCTCCTGGTCAGAACCCTGGCACTTAATATTTTACAAATTAAGCACTGGATGGGAGGGTTAGCCTTTTTGTGGATTGTTATTGCATTGTGATGAAGTGTTCTTTAACCTGTAGCGTGTTGCCGTCGGCCGTTGGCAGCACTACCTCGCTAGTGCTGCTGTCGGCCAACGGCCACGAAGCCCCGCCCACCTTTTAGAACGCCCGCACTGCGCCGAAATAACGGCCGCAGTTAAGGCGTTACAGATGCAAGTCTTTAAATCTTTCCTAAATTGGAGCAGCGTTGGGGCGGTCCTGATGGATACAGTGAGGATGTTCCACATCCTTGCTGTGTAGAAGGAAAGGGCCCCCTGACCTGCTTTTTGTTTGTCACTCTTTTCTACTCTGTTTTCTGCTGCAGTCCCGGCTGCAGGTGTGCTGAGGTCCACCAGAGAAGCCGAGCTTGTCACACTCTCTACACAATCAACTTGGCACTTGTAGAGATCCATGTGTGTGTGAGAACTCATATGTCCTGGCATTACTTATAAACAAAGATATATCAATGAGCAATAATTGTCATTTCCATCTGCAGCAGTTTCTCAACCTACAAAGGGCCCATCACCCATACCTGCTACATTCACAAATAGGTCACCTGACCCGACTCAGATGGCGCTCGCGACAAGGAATGGGTAGTTTGGCACGCTTACCTCCCCAGACTAAGGCGGCCACAGCACAAGGCAGGCATCAGCTGCTTCCTGCATTGTCAAGCGGACAGGGGCTTGAGCACAGCAGGCTAGCACCTGGTTGCCGCCATGCACCAACACGCCCTGAAACAGGGCTCCCCTCTGGTATCTGACCGAAGAAGAGGCCTGTTGGTCACTGCCATAGAGCGCGAGACGCAGTCTTATCAAAAGGCAGTGTAATTCACAAATACAAGCACTTGTAATATCACTCTCTCTCCCACATATAGTCATTCCTTGAAAGCAGCTGGCCCAGGGCACTGGATGCGGTCTCTGGAGCTGAGAGCACTCAGCCTACTATCATCTTTTTGGAAAGCTCAGGCCAGGCATCAAGTTTCCTGAGAACCTAAAGCAAGTGACATGTGAGTGATTTGTGAGCTGGCTCACTGCCTCTGACGTGTATTCTGCTCAGATTTCCTGCACAAGCTATGGGCATGTGCCTGAGAGACGGCACATATTTATAAACTGCAGCACCACGGAGCAGCAACAATTAATATATGTATCAGAAACTGGACATTAATGTAGTAAGTGGAAGAAACATAAGTCTACTTCGGTGTTGTGTCCTGGAGCGCGTGCCGGGTTCTGGGCTCATCGGCCCATCTTGCTAGGACCTCAGGTCATATAAGTGGCCAGGAGATGCTTTAGACAGCTGTAGGTTATCGCACCTTTATTAAAGCCTGGATGAAGCTAATACTTTCTCTGCCCAGGTGTTGTTTGTATGCAGTGGTCGAAGTGGGGAAAAAAAAGTAGGGGAACTGTGGGTGGAGAATCAGGGGGCGGGAATAACCGAAGATTCAATCAGTGGGCGGAGTCAGGGGCGTGGCTAGAAATAGCAAAACATACCAATTTTTAGTACGTTTAGTATTTCACTGACCAGTTACAGCTTATAACGTTATTTAATTAAAACAATGGTTAAACATGTTTGAGGTTTAATTCAGGAAAAAGCAAACACTCATAGGGAGTACAGGTTTATGTAAAGCGTGTGAAATATAAGCAGGAACAACATGTTACCTTAATGCTTTTACTTAATGTTCAGAAATCCATGATTATTTTTTGTCTCAAACATTGAGGTCATGAATACAGGGCTCCTCCTGTACACATGTGTTAAGCAGGGCTCAGAAGAGAAAGGGACTCTTCAGGAGAATCTAGACTCACGGAAACCCACAAAGGCTCCTTCATATTCATGTCGCCAGCTAGCTGCTCAATCATAATATAGCAAAAAGAACAACTGAATGCAGAACAACATCATACATTCACCCCAGTACAGAGATCTGGGCCTAAATCCATTGTTTCTTTGCTCACCATGCCATTCCAGTTTGGACCCAGCCATATGCAAATCAGTCTAGATTCTGCGCCCAATGGGGACAGTCCTGCCCCCTCCCTTCTCCTGCCCCCGTCACCGCTCCTGCCCCAGTCAACGCTCCTGCCTCCGTCACTTCTCCTGCCCCCGTCACTTCTCCTGCCCCAGTCACTTCTCCTGTCCCCGTCACTTCTCCTGTCCCCTTCACTTCTCCTGTCCCTTCACTTCTCCTGCCCCGTCACCTCCTGCCCCATCACTTCTCCTGCCCCGTCACTTCTCCTGCCCCGTCACTTCTCCTGCCTCATCACTTCCCCTTCTCCTATCCCGTCACTTCTCCTTCTCCTGTCCCGTCACTTCTCCTGTACCATCACTATTCCTGCCCCGTCACTTCTCCTGTCCCATCACTTCTCCTTCTCCTGTCCTGTCACTTTTCCTGTCCCATCACTTCTCCTGTCCCATCACTTCTCCTGTCCCGTCACTTCTCCTTCTCCTGTCCCTTCACTTCTCCTGTCCCTTCACTTCTCCTGTCCCTTCACTTCTCCTGTCCCCGTCACTTTTCCTGCCCCGTCACTTTTCCTGTCCCATCACTTCTCCTGTCCCGTCACTTCTCCTTCTCCTGGTCCCTTCACTTCTCCTTCTCCTGTCCCTTCACTTCTCCTGTCCCTTCACTTCTCCTGCCCCCGTCACTTCTCCTGCCCCCGTCACTTCTCCTGCCCCCGTCACTTCTCCTGCCCCCGTCACTTCTCCTGCCCCGTCACTTCTCCTTCCCCCGTCACTTCTCCTGTCCTGTCACTTCTCCGTCTCCTGTTCCGTCACTTCTCCTTCTCCTTCTCCTGTCCCTTCACTTTTACTGTCCCTTCACTTTTCCTGTCCCTTCACTTCTCCTGTCCTTTCACTTCTGCCCCGTTCACTGCTCCTGCCCCCGTCACTTCTCCTTCTCCTGTTCCCGTCACTTCTCCTTCTCCTGTCCCTTCCTTTCACTTCTCCTTCTCCTGTCCCTTCACTTCACTTCATTTCTCCTTCTCCTGTCCCCTCACTTCATTTCTCCTTCTCCTGTCCCGTCACTTCTCCTGTCCCCGTCACTTCTCCGAGTGGAGGATGGGCACATTTACTTATTGTGCTTGGTGTGCATCAGAGGTTCTCTGCAAAATGGGGGGCATTCTAAATTTCTGACTACTCCCTTGGTTGGATGGAACAGTGAAGGCCGCTCTTTTAGGGAGTGCTAAGCACACACTCATCACGTGCTGCTTGCCATTATAAGTGTAGTTCAAAGTTCGGGGCATTTTGATTTTCTGGCTTCTCCCCTGAGCAGAGCCTCACACCTTAAAGGCCACAGGATCGCAGAGGAGGGCTTAAGATCACGTTGTCCTCCAGTTAAAGGGGTCTGGCAGTTTAAAGGAAACCCCGTTCTGTTTATCAAGACCTGTATTTCGAACAATCCCCAACAATAGGCATCCCACGATGTTCCCTTGTTCAATTACGTCTGCTGGGTGTTGAGACTAATGTAATATTCGCCGGATTTCCCCTTTAAAACATCACGTACCGAGCAGCAAAACACACTTATAAAAACACAGCTTAGAGCACTCAGCAAAATATATATTCCATAAAACACATTAGAAGAAGCAAGCACCTTCGGGCACGCCTTTGACAGCCACAAGTGTTTTTACAAGTATACTGTCTATAAAAATATTTGATCGAATGTAATGCTTTTCCTCGCCTCCTCCGCGTCGTGGACTTCAGGGTTGTGTTTTCCAAACAGCAGATTACACTGCCCACAGCGCTCCTCTTTCTGAAATGCAATGTGATGGCTTCTGGCTGAGGTGGGCTGGGGGGGGGAGTGGTCACATCTCTCTGGCAGTTGCTTCAGCTGCACCGTCTCTCAGTGAAACACCACAATCAGTGTGCAGCAATCCGTGTCACTCTCCCGTTCCTGCCCTCAAAGCACTGCTTGTATCCTTTTCACCTCACAGCTACAAGATATCCCACATTTTGTCCTCAAAAAGGCAAAGTAGCAGCAGTGACAGTCATGTGTTTTTTTTCTGGTCCCTGGAAAGCATCTGGCATTCAGCAAATCTTTAAAGACAGATTTCATTTCGAAATTAACTTTGTAGTAAGGATTGGGTGCTCCTGCCGAGAATAAAATACGTTCTTGATGCGCGGTATGAACCTGCTCGCCCACCGTACTGTCCCAGTGTTAGCAGACCAGTGCTGTCAATCACATCAGACAAAGATGGCGGGTTACTTGTTTTACATAGGAAAGCTGTCACCCTCATCTCATTGGTTTGCCAAGTCGATAAAGACGATAGTAATAGCAGGAGAAAAGGGCTAAGATATCCGGCAACTTGAAAGAGAGGCATGTACCAGGGAGAGCAAATCAAAGCTTTTATTATTATATTATATTACATTATATTATATTATATTATTTTATATCATATCATATTTAGTATTATACTATATTACATTATAGTATATTTAGTATCATATTATACTATATTATCTAATATAATATTCTATTACATTACAGTATATGATTTAATATTATACTGTATTATATTATATTACATTATATTATATTTAAATCACATTACATTTAGTATTATATTATACTATAATATTTTATACTATATTATACTACATTATATTATATTTAAATATTATATTATATTATATTATATTTAAATTGCATTCGATATTTATGGTATAGGTCATTTCAGCTTGGAAAATTCACTATGTAATTCCCATCCATGCGTTCCCTGATCTGACTATCCTTGTTGCGTGCACCCACTCATGTGTAGTTTGTGGCTGTGTATGGATGTGGCCCCCAATGCACCCAGTCCCCCCTGTGGCAGCCCCTTGTATGCAACATAGCCAAACAAGGCTACATTTTCGTTGGGTAAGAGGCTTTACAGTGACTTTTCAGTACATAGCTTGTTTGTGGTGATCTTTAAGTGGCCTCACAGACCAGGGCCCCAATTATTGTTAGCGCACTGTCTAAACTTACAACTTTCGCAGAACCATGTGGGCGGCTGGCCAGACTGTCGTAGAATCTCGTCTTTGGTACTTGCTGTGTTGCCTTGTCGTCCCAATACTGTACAAATAGTTTTCCTGAAACCAGCAGTCAAACTGCATAAACAATGTATGGGAACTATGATCCTGGGTGCAATGGGGGCGGGGTGATTGAGTCTGGGGGTTGGGATCAGGATCTGGCCAGACCAATAAAAAAAGAATATGTACCTGAACTATTTAGTTAGCCTTCTACGTTTAACTAGCTGCAAATAAAATAAACACTCCTTAAAAGAAAGATAAGTGCAAGTTAAACTAATCAGTGTCCGGCCCTTTCAAATACACAGGGATTTTTCTGGCTCCCCGATAAAACTGAAGACAGGTTGCCTCGAGAAACTGAAGACAATAGCAAGTAGCTCTCAGAGGAGACCGGTCATTATGTGCACCTGGGCGATGTTCCCTTTCCTTTTCCAAAGCATGATGAGTAAAGGTCAGCCTAACGGACACTCTCCATGTAAAGGTAAGTAGCCAGGCACAAGCGCCGGATAGCCCGAGCTAAGATTTGCCAGGTGAAGATTTCACAGCACTGAGGACAGCGACCTCATCAGCACGACAAAGGCCTGTGAGGCCCTCCCCCCCCTCATGATGAGAGGGAGCGTCACTGCCAGAGTATGACCTGGTTGCTTTAGGTTTAAGGCCAAAAGTGCCCAGGACTGACTCTCTAACAATGAGACCTCGTCGCAAAGTATGGTGGGGTCGGCAAGTCTCACTGACCCCCCAACACTCGGCAATGACTAGGATAGGTCCTCCTCTCATTGGCTGCCTTATGACATGGTCACCCAATGAGAGTAGGCCGCTGGATCTCCTTCAGATTCTGGCAGAAATAAGGGGTTCAAGAGAGATCACCCTTGCAAAAATAGACACAGTGGCTCTTGAGGTAGGCTTGTTCTGCACAAACATCCATAAAATGTCAGAAAGGCTTTCAGAGTCAGAAAGTAATGTACAAATGCTGCAGACTGAGGTGGCTACCCTGAAAAAGAAAGTGTCAGAATTAGAGACATTATTGACCCGAATGGACTGGAAGACGCAGAAGAGCGTTCCAGAAGGAACAACCTTCGCTTCGTGGGATTCCCTGAGAAGGCAGAAGGACAATACATCAAGCTATATACGGAGGACTGGAACACCAATTCCCTGCAGCCAAAAAGACTTTCTAAATTTTTCACAATTGAACAGGCACACAAGGGATTGGCTGCACCGCCAAGGCCATGTGCACCTCAAGGCACCATCATAGCATACTTGTTTAAATTTAGAGATAGCAATGAGATCCTGCAACATGTCCATGCTCATGTCATGGGACACCCCAGTTTGAAGGTCGGAACATAATGATATTCCTGGACATCACTCTATACTCATTAAGTACAAGCCCTTCGCAGAGACTTTGGGCCTACTAAAAAAAACTGCCAAGAGACAGGGATATGCGATACAGCCTCATGTTCCCTGCGAAACTCAGGGTACAACACAGTGGGAAAGCATATTTCTTTGTAAGGCCCAGCGAGGTAAATGACTGGCTGGATTCCCTGGGAGTGCACCCTCAGCAGAGACCTTCAGAATGCAATAAGGTGAGGAATGGTGCTACATATCAGGGGGGGGGTCCAAGACTCGTAGGCACTCCGCTGACTCTTTGCCGCACTCTGGCATCCGCCATACTTGGATACTTATAGTCTGCCCAGATGAAACTTTGATGGACTCGAATTGTGTGCCCAACACCCTGGAGTCCTTCACATTACACAGAGATGCTGGAGAGTACATGAGTATTGCCTTGGATCAGGAGCAGGGGTGAAGGAGCGGACCCTGTGCATATCCCTCTTACTCTTCAGCAGCGGCGGCTGGTCCATGGGAGCATTTGGGCGCCGCCCCCGCTGTTTTCTCGCCGTGCGAGAAGGCAAACAAAGGTAGTTATTATTACCAATGATAATAACTACCATTTGTTTCTGCCTTGCCTTCTCGCACAGCGAGAAAGCAGAAGTTCCTGTGTGGGCGGTGTTACTTGAGGGCAGGGGGGAGCGGCTTGCCCACTGTTGGTAATACTGTCTGTTTGGGCAGCCTGAGAGGCTACCCAAACAGACAGTGTTAACACAGTAGGCACGCCGCTACCCCCTGCCCTCGAGTAACCCCTCCCACTCTCCCTGTCTCTCTGTATGCTGCTGTGCTGCAGCATACAGAGAGAAATGGCGTCAGTAGGGCAGCCGGCCGAACCAATCACAGCGCTGGCTGCTGTGGAGGGGAGGGAGGCTGCCTGCTGCCTTCTGATGACGTCGGAATTCTACAGCGACGGTGGGAGTCGGAAGTCTGGATCCTGGATCCTCAGTCAGGAAAGAAAAGCGGGAAGCCATTAACTAAGGTAAGTTTTGTTTTTTGTTAAAATTAGGGAAAGCATTAATGATAGCAAAAAGGATCATCTTAAGGACAGCTAGCTCTCAAATGTTATAGCACGCACTATTGGATTACAAGGTGAGACATACTCCGAGGTATTACCTGATAAGCTCTCTTAAATAACACGAAAGGCACTGATTGCATATTTGAGAGCCCTTGGCAAGATATTTTATTTTACTGTGCTTCCCTTTTCCTTTGAAATACCTGAGTTCAGAGTGTGCACTATAAAAGCACATCTCTTGTGTCTGATTTAAGTAGACTATAATGTTGTTCCCTGTAAGAATATAGGCCACATACAGGGTGCACATACCTACCAGCATGAGAGAGGCTGGGAAGGGGGCAAGAATATTTGTAAGTTCAGGTTTAAAAACCTTCCCTTTGGCAAATGCCTCTTAATGCAGATATATAATCTGTTGTACTAAATTTAAACGCTTCAGTATGTTAAAGAAATGCACTTCTTTGAATTTTGAAGTGTCTCTATCATATTTTTATATGGTGTTTGTTGCAAGGTTTATGTGCCAAACATTTCCCAGGCTTGGCTCCTGCACGGGTTCGTTGAGAGATAATTTTAAGTTGAACGATTTTAAGATTGCCAAGGCTCCAGCTGTGTGTTGATTGATTTGCTGTGCAGATAAGAAAGCTGGCCGTCCTGTGCGGGTGACTGATGTGGTGTGTGTTAGCAGTGCCCTATCCTCTGTACCCTCTCCCTGCATTAACTTGCAAATTGTGTGTTTTTGTGTGTGGGAGAGACAATCAGGCTTGATCGCCAACAGGTCCCAAACATTTGCGACTCACCACTTTCAAATGTCACCAGCCGCCACTGCTCTTCAGACAACTGAGTACATGTATTGTTGTAATTCTTTTCTGCTTCGGTTATAGCCCCCATGTCAGTACCAATAGGCACTGGCCGGATACATGGGTTATGCCTTGCTATGAATGGGGGAATTATAGTGGGTTGTTTCTCCCGGTTTCAGATTCACTATATGTCATGCTAATAACACCAAAGTGGTTAAGGTGTTGGTGTGAGATCACTGAGGATCACAGTCCTATTGGCCGGGCTTATGAGCCTCCAGCCTCACCGCCTGGTTGGATGTTGGGTCCTCTGTACTAAGCAGAGTGGTGGGGCGAGCTGGGGTAGAAATTTGTGACCTGGAACGTCTGGGACTGGGTCAACCTAGTAAACGGCAAAGGGTGAATTCCTACATCCGCTGATATGGGTTCTCAGTGGCCTTTCTTCAGGAGATCCACACCTGGGGGTCCTAAATACCGCACTTGCATCGCAGGTGGCAGGGGCATTTATTCTCTCCATCATACTCCATTTATGCCAGGGGTGCTTTGATTTGTGCCTAAGGTTCCCTTTGTGGTGAAAGAGGTGAGATTAGACCCCGAGGGTCGCTATGTGATAGTCTCTAGGGTATTGGATGCTTGCGATGTATGCCTGTTGACCGTGAACGCTCCCAATGTGGATGATTCTGAATTATTAGGGCGGTACTGCATGCAGCCATGGAGCATGTGGGTACAGCAATAACTTTAGCTGGCGACCTAAATTGTGTGCTAAGCGGTGAAAAAAATACGATGGATTTAGGCCCAGATGAATGTATGACATTGTTCTGCATTCTGTCCATCAACTCTTCTTTTTGCAAATGGTGAGTAAGCTCGTCTCCCCCCTCCCCCCCCCCCCCCCCCCCCTAAGTTACAAACTAAGCAGGCAATGACAAGTGCCCTTCAGGAATTGATGTGGGGACTTGGACTAGGACTGCATGATGCTTGGAAAGTGAATTATCCACATAACAGAACCTATTCATGCTATGTACCTGCTACCTGGGCGTACAGCTGCATAGACTACTGTTTATTATCAGACACCTTATTCCGATGGGGAGAGGATGCGGTCTAGCGGCTAGAGTGGTCGACCTCAAAGCTGAGAAACGGAATTTGAGTTTTGGCAGGGACGCTCAACATTCTATGGTTCTGGGCAAATCATTTAATCTCCCTATGCCTTACAAAATATGTCTGCCTGTAACCCAACTGGTGCTCATGTAAAGAGCTCTGATACCTTCGGGTAGAGTTCGCAGAATATATACAACTTAAACACTTTAAGAAAAGGGTGGAAAGTGCTTCCTATTAGTATGCTACTTGTCAGACCACTCACCTGTGCTGTTCTCTTTCCGAATGCATAGGGAGGCGCCTATGGTGCCGTTATGGAGAATGGCTGTGGATGCGTTGTCAGATCAAGTGTTTGCGGGAGAAGTGGCGAAGGTTATCACTATTTTGGTGAATACAAGGTTAGCACATCCACAAGAGCTATGGAATGGGATGCAATGAAGGTGGTGCTGCGTGGTGAATGTATGAAAGTCACGTATGGAGTTAAAGTACAGCTAACTAGGTCTCTGGATGGGCTTGAAAAACAGCTTGGTACACCTGGAACGCGAGATAGTTAAACGACCCCTCAGATTGCCTCCATGGAAGGAATGTAAACGGGAGCTGCTTCACACTTGGGACAGGCTAGACACATTTTTTCCACTCTAATTATAGGCATTGTCTCCATAGGGAAGGAGATAAAGCTTGCAGGATGCTTGCCTTGCTTATCTGAGGTGAAACCTGATGCACACCAAAAGGGGGAATTCGAATGGGCAGGGGCATATGGTGAACTCACAGCAGTGCATCACTGAGGGGTTTGAAGCGCACCTACAACAGGTGTATACAGCACCACTGACCGGGGCAATCAGGGTAGGATTGCATATCTAGCTGCTATATGAATGTCCTCTTTGTTCCGAGGGGAAAGGGACAGTCTAGACGTCGCCATCACTAAAGAAGAAATTATTGCAGCAATAAGGTCATTGAAGATGGTCGAAGCTCGAAGTCCCTACCGGCTATATTTTACCAAAGTAGGGTGGGGGAATGGCTGATCACCTACTAGAGGTTTACACCGAAGTCTTTGAAAGGGGGATGCTCCCAGCGTCCATGATGGAGGCGCTTATAGTCATGCTTCCCAAGCCCGACAAAGATAGCACAATGGTATCCTCCGATCGCCCTTTTGCTGATGCTTAATGTGGATGTGCAAATTTTCAGAAAAATATTAGCCACATGATTATTAGTGTACATGTCCAAGTTGATTGATCAGTGCGGGTTTATCCCCCGCAGAAACACCCCAGCAGCCTGCGGAGGCTATCGTTGGTGATGTATTCCCCAACTTTGGAGGATGACCAGATTGCACTTCCGTTGCTTAACATCGAACAAGCCTTTGACTCCCTGTATTAGGAATTTTTATGGGAAGTGCTACGCAAGGTTGGCATAGGAGGGACCTATATAAGGTGGGTGCAGCTGCTAAATGGGGCCCCCTTGGCGAAGGTGTGAGTGGGGGGCATGGTGTTGTGGAGCTTGACTCTGAGCCGTGCGACCCGCCAGGGGTGCCCCGTGTTGCCCCTGCTCTTCGCCTTGGCAATGGAGTCGTTGGCTTGCCAATTGCAGCTGGCATTGCAGGGATGGGGGACTCAAATCAGGGAGACCACACATGTTGTATCCGTATATAATAGAGAAGTGTGGCTCAATGGTTAGAGCGGCAGACCCTGATGCAGGAGTCTGGCCGGGACCAGGGTTCAATTCCCGCCTCGGCGGGTCTCGGGCTCAATTTCCTCGGACCTGATAATTCTCGCCTCGGTACCTATTCTGATCATGAGCCCCACTCTGCACCTCTGGGCAATACCTTGCTTAATCTCTACAATGGCCCCAACAATGCTGAGGATGCCTGACTTCACCTTGGGGGTGCCCAGGAGTGGGCTCCTCACAGGGAAAGGCCAGGAAGGGTTCCTCGGCGGTATTCGTACAAGCGCCGAGATGCCTACGGGTAGTCGTGCGCTATATAAGTGCGTAATTATCCTTTTTTTTTAAATTTATATGCTGATGATGCATTGATGTACCTGCTTAGCCCATCATATTCGGTCCCCATCATGCTAGTAGTTCTGGACGAATTTGGTGAGCTCACCCGGCTATATGTAAAGTTCACTAAATCAAAATTGTTTCTATTGGGGATGCTGGCGGAGAGGCCGGTGCAGGACTTGCCACAGCTAGACCTCCCGTGGGATACTGAGATGTTAAGATACCTGGAGATATAGATTACACATGAGGCTAAGGAATTTGAAGCAGCAAATGTAGGCAAAGTGATTGATGGGCTGAAACATACAGTATCATTTGGAATACAATCCGTCTTACTTTGATGGGGAAGGTGGCTTTGGTAAAGATGATAGTACTTCCTCGCTGCTTGTATATCTTCCAAGGGACCTATTTTGACATTAATAGGAAGTTCTTTCTGGACCTAGACAACTTTATCGAAGAGTTACTTTGGGCCAATGGGAGAAGGTGCTTGGCTACTCTAAAGCGCTCATGGCGAAAGGGCCGCCTTGAGCTACCCTGTTGTAATATTATTATCTTGATGCACAGCTGCAGCACACGGTCCATTGGTTGGATGACCAAGAGAACTCGGAATGCAGACTATTGAGGGGCACCTGCAATGGGTTTCCATCGCCAGAGTTATTGATGATGGTGGCGAAGGCCCCAACAACCATACCATATGTGGTCAAACAAGTGTGTGGGGAATGAAAGTGGGTGGTTAAGATTGTGCTGAAGAGGGCTCCCTTTGCATCAGACATGAGCATTGGGGCGCTGCACCCATTCAAACTTATAGAAGTTCGATGTCCCTGCACAAATGGCAGGAGGGCGGCAGTGACACTCTACGGGATCGATACCCCACCGACAGGTTGATCACCCCAGCGGATGACATAGAAGTGTTCCAACTTGGAAATGGACAATTTCTACAATTCACCAAAATTGTGTCTGGTGCAAGCACGATTTGGCCGTCTTTCCCTGAGGCCCCGCTGGCCTCTCACACATTGGAAACCCTGTTAGCTGTGTCTGGAGGTAGAAGTTTGATCTCTCCTATATACAGGGCATTGAGGGAGGATGCTCCTCTATCTGAGCTCCCAGTGCAGCATGAATGGCAAGAGAACCTAGCAGGGCCAAATTGGGAACAGAAACCGGCCCAGGCAAATTGCTCAGCCGCCCACCCTGGGGTGAGGGGGGAGTGCAGCTGAGCAGTTTGCGAGGGCCGCTTTCGGATGATTTTGTTACGGACCGATATTGCCGACCCCGGTACCAAGAACTGCACCCCAAGGGCCCAAAACCGGCCCCTCACCCTAGCGGCCTACAGGGGAAACACCCGGTGCCCGCTATGGCCAGTCCGGCCCTGGAGCCTAGTGCGATCCCTATCGATGAGGGGAAACATGAGGGAGTAAAAGCCACATCTATCTACGCGTGGTTGGTTAAAATGGCTGCAATACAATGGGATTCACCAGGTTTACCTTTCCCCAGTAGACTACATGCTATAAACCCGGAGCGCTCCTCTTGGTGCCCCAAATGTAATGGGTGGGCAGCGGATTTCCTGCATATAATCTGGAGGGGTCCAAACACAGACGATTATTGGCAGATAGTTCTTGTGAAGCTAAACATGGCCACAGGGATTTGGGGTGCGATCCCTTGGGAGGTGGGCCCATGCCTGTTGGGACACAACCCCACTAGGAAAAAGAAAAAAATAAGTTGAAAATTTCTTATTCTGCGGCTGTAACTGGCAAAACATAGAATTGCTATAGGGTGGCTATTGCCGAAAGTTGCTGATTGGTTAAAATATATGGCTGAGTGGATGCGCGCTGAAGAGAGCCACGCGCGCAAGACGCGCAAGGATGATAAACTGGCAGATCACTTGCTGGCCTGGGCTGAGATGCTCCCTGAGTTGCTGACACCGCCAGACGAGTTACCCCCATAGGAAAGTGAGTTGCTCAGGACGTGGGATAGATATGGTTATAATAGAAACTGCAATGACCTTTACCTTGTGCTTTATATAATCCCTGCTTGAAATGTTGCCCTCCGATCAGTCACGAGAAAACATCAATATAGCACTGTGCGTATGGAATAGAATAGAATAGATTTTATTATGCATGATTAATTAAAACCGTTGCATACACTAAAACATAATAAAAAAATATGTTCATATATATTTAAAAATGCTGTTAAATAGTCCACATATTTGTGCGTATGTATTCTACAGAGATTACGTTAGAGCCTGAGGGTGGGGGTGGAGAGGGGGAACCTTAGATGTTTTGCCTGATATTGAAAATGTGATATAAAGTAAATTGTCAATATTAGTAACGAACCTTTGGAAATGCCAATAAAAATCTATACTTAAAAATAAAAATCAGGACTACAAAATGATTGAGACCCTGAAGATTTCTCTTACCTTAAGAAATAGTTTAATCTCTTCCGGAGATGGATAACAGAAATGAAACATTTCTTGACCAATAGCTCACCGAACTCACACGTCTTCAGTGGAACTTCCAGCCGAAGTCCTTGAAATGACACTTTGAGTACAACACGGAAGCCTCATTCACAATACACACTTTCTAACACAATAATATACAAAGCTGATTCAAACAACACTGATAAAACGGATTCATTGACGTCATGTCTTTGCAGCTGGGCACTGATTGGGAGGGGTGAATGATCTGGAGCGAATTGAATAAAACACAAAAAACGGTATCCATATTAAAATTAATGGTGTACCACACGCAAATGTGGCCAAAATCACTCAAAACATAATCTGGACTTCTATATAACTTAAGCACTGAGTTTCACAATCAATCTCATCAATTCTTAAATTAAACCTCCATGCATCATTAAAACTATAACATTTCCGAAACTATTGTAACACCATTATTTGCACATTTTACGTGTTTTGAAAAACCACCTCGTATTGTAATTGGTGTACACAATTTACAACCGGATTTCACTTTTCGGTAGTGGATTTTCAGCCTGCTGTTCACCATCCATGCAAAGGACATGTACCCTAGCGTCTAGAGCTGCTGACTTGGAACTGGGAAAGCAACTTTAAATCCCAGCCTCTGCTCAACATCCTGTGATTCTGGGCAAATCATTTAATCTATTATGTCTAAAAAATAAATAGTAAAAACATATGTAACGTAATCTGGTTCTCTTGTAAAGCGCTCTAATGCCTTTGGCCAAAGTTGTGGTTTAAAAAAACTGCAAATTAATTTAAACAACCATTTTGTAGAGTCAATTTACTAAGTTGGTTGTAATTGACCAGTGTGTTTGGGTTACATGGTGTTGGTTACTTGGTCAATCACTGGAAGAGAAATTGCATTTCATTAGCGAATGCTGAAAACCTCACTAAATGTGACAAGGATTTTTTACAAAGGAATGCACCATTCCCCACCAGCGTCCCAAAAGAAACAGCTATTACTGCAAATGAACCGCTGTTAAAACAGGTCCCCTGCCTAGAGAAATACTGCAATCCTCTTCCAAGCAGCATGCAGTGAACCTCAGCGCTGTGAAGTGGATTCTTGCTTTAGCCTGAGCTTGTTTTCAATGACTGTGAAAAGGACAGTTTAACCCTTTTCACGAGGAGCGAGGCGGGCATGTGTCAAAGCCAATAGGAAGCTAGATCAGAAGATGAGGGGGAAGGTCAGGCTCTTTGACAGGGGAGCATGATGGAAAACGTATACGCAGATGCGCCTCCTTTCGATCCTTTCATGAAGGCGCATTGCTCCTTTCCGCGACTGTTTAGCAACTATTACCAAGAAAGAGGTAATTAATATAATACCCTTTCAATCTGGGCATTAATAACAGTTGCGGCTGGCGTGGCTCGCGGTTGAGGGGGGTGGACACGGGTAGAGGGGCTCATGCGGGGGGCGTTTAATAAAAAAAAATAAAAACATAACCTAAACTTACTTCGAGGCCGGGTCCGTGTCTTCTTGGCTCCTGCTCTCCTGCCTCCGACAGGAACAGGAAGCAGGCAGCCAGGCTCCCTCCCCTAAGCCAATCACAATGCTTTGTGATTGGTCGGGACCGCGCCCAGCCAGGGCCTAATGGGGTGGGCATGTTCTCAATGGAACCTGCATGGAGAAGGGCAGGGTACGCATGACTGGTTTGGGCGGACCAAACCGTCTTTGCTCACTCAGGAGTGGGCACACCACTGCTCCGCTGCCCTGCTCAGAAAGCAGAGCAGCCCCGCCCACCCGCCAGCCTGCAATGCACACATAAAGTAACGTAAAGTTATTACCATTTTATGTTGCTGCTTCTCACCCTGTGAGAAAGCAGTGGGGCGATGCTCCTCCGCCATAGCGATGAGCCGCCCCAGATTAATAAAACATACCTCCAACCTATCAATTTCTGCTTGTAATCAAGAGCGACTTCTTTAGGAATTACAGACTTGAATCATAGGTGCACAATAAAACTGTGTGTGTGAGGAGAATTTTGACTCATTTATGGTCTATTTTTTACAAAACAGAATTATATTCGATGTCCTGATTTTTAAATAAAGTGTTCTTCTCTTCCACATGTTAAAATTCAAATGTAAGTCACTTCTAATTTGGAAGCCTAAACATAGTTGTAAATTTTAAATTGGCCCCAAGAGCACTACAAACCAGCTAAGTTTTCCCATTTTAATAATACCATGAGGAATGGAGGGCCCTGAAAATCAGCACATTACTCGTTGTTAAATCATCATTTGCTGCTCTATTTTCATTACATCGTGAAGGGACTGCCTTTTAACATAAGTAATATCGAAAATATTTTAATATACTACTACAAAAATATACATTTAGCAAGTATGAGAAATGTGTGGCTTTTCCATGCCGGGAAAACTGGAGTTGGTAATCAAGCATGTCGCTGCAGCCAACACTAATAAATACACTAACATGTGAGAGTGAAAAGATAAGATCACTAGTGCCTCACTCGCACACCATTAAAACACGAGGACCAATACACACTATACCTTGGCTCACCATTGGTAGCTTATCCCAAGTAACAAGGCTGTCCTGGGAGCAGTGCTTAATTTGAGCCGGTGGTTTCCGGTGCTTGCACCAGCAGTTAATGAACAGCACCGACACTTAATTGTTGACACCAGCACTTATGACAGCTGCCACATGGTGGTGCTGTTTGTATAATTTAGAGATGAGCAGAACAGCAATTGTTCATGAATTCAGCATGTATTAAAACAACTAATACCTGCTGCCCATGCTATTTCTATAGCTTTTATGGGCTTGGAATATTCTGAATTGTCACGCTTCTACCAGTGTGCTGGTTAGTAGTTGTGTTAGTACTGTCATTGGCAATACTGGCAGGGGCAATGAGTGGTGCAAGCTGCAGAGGCCTCCTGACTAGAGCCCTGCCACTTATGTTTTTACAAATTAAGCACTGCCTGGGAGAAAGGAGTGTCATAGTTGTGAGCCCTCACCAATAATTCATCTCAATAAGAGAGCTGCAATGGGATGGAATGGAATGAAATGGAATGGAATGGAATGAGTATTTATAAAGCGCGGTAGTTACCCGGAGGCGTCCTAGCGCTGTGAACAAACGCGTGGGAGGTGCAGGGAGCAAGTACTAGTTTTTGAAAAGCTCGGTTTTTAGGCCTTTCCTGAAGGACAGTAGATTGGGTTCCCTGCGCAATTGTAAAGGCAGGGCGTTCCAGAGTTTTGCCGCATTGTATCCAAAGGAACGTCCGCCACACCTTGCCCTCTTGATTCGGGGCACTGTAAGTAGGTGTGAGAGAGTGGATCTGAGTTGTCTGTTGAGTAGGTAGGGGGTGACTAGTGAGTGATTAATGGGGGCACCGGTTTTCCAAAAAGCTCTGTGAGCAATGCAGAGGGACTTAAATGCAATTCGGTCTCTGACAGGGAGCCAGTGTAGGTTCCTGAGTTCTTCCTTAACTGAAGGAAGGAAGGCCTGGACTCCAAACAGTGATGAATATAAGCCGGTGGTGCGCAACACTGGCACAAAATTGTAAACACCAGCACTTATGACAGTCTGCCACATGGTGGCACTGATTGACTGATTTAGAGATGCGCACAACAACTGCTGCTAATTAATTCAGTATACATTCAAAATGACTAATATCTGCTGCCAGAGCCATTCTTATAGCTTTGAGGGCCTGGAATAGTCTGAATCGTCACACTTGCAGAAGTGTGATGGTTAGTGTTGGTGTTGTCATTGGCAACACTGGCAGGGGCAATGAGTGGTGCAAGCTGCAGTGGCCTCCTTACGAGTGCCCGTCACTTATTATTTATACAAATTAAGCACTGGCTCAGAGTAATGAAGATTATCAGCAACTAATCAGACCGTTCTTACAAGTTCCATAGGATATAATGAAATGGTCATTTCAATGATGGGATATCCGCCATTTTTGTGATGGAGTAACCCTTTTTTTGCCAAACTCTTAATCAGACCTGAATTGTTCACTATGTGAATTATTCCAGTGACCCTGGGCCATCTTTGCAGCTGCTTTGCCTCCAGTAACTGAAGTTTTGCACCGTGAGCCTTACTCACATGCAGTGTTTTTCTTTGAAAAGCCTGACCATGAATTTTACTTACTTCTCTCATTCGCAGCTGTGAGCTGGAAACTTCAGTTACTTGGAGTGTCTGCCTAGCATCCTTGGGTAAATGGCTTCTGTATGCACTTGGCTCTCAATGGCTTGGTCGTAATGGGAACAGAATGTATTTTGTTCATCTTTGGCCCAGTCCCCTTCTTAAGCAGGAATATAAATAACATGCAGTGTTTATTATTTCTTTAAATAATGGTAACTCAAAAGCATGCTCCACCATCAACAAAAATTCCCGACTACTGCAATTCAGATGAATATTTCATTTTACAGCTTTCCAATTCATGGAGTTAATTAAACACCCACCCAGTGTCCCAGGAGAGATTTAGTTGAAGTCAAAGTTGAACCATTTAAGGTGGTAGATTGTCTGCTAGCTCTTCGCCTCATATTTAATATTAAATCGAGGCTGACAATAGAATGCACAAGAGGCAGAGTGGAATACTATAAGATGAATTATTGCAATATCGTCCGAAAATATTTGGAGAAAATTACGCTTAATTATGTTATGGTAACTATACATGGGTAAGTACCATAGCTTGAACCAGATCAAACAAAGGCACATGTATGGACAATCCGTAGGCACATGTAAGGGCAATCGTTCCTTACTCCAGGAGCCTTCTTCAGCATATATTAGAACATTGGAATGTTGGGAGCTCCCCTGCTGACAATGGAGTGCTCCCTGCTTCTATGGGCCGGTAAAGGCCCACAGAGGAACATCCCAGTGTTTTACAATGTTTTACAAATGCTTCTCGAAGCTCGAGGGGATTTAAATCGCCTCGAGCTTTGAGAAGTCTTTGTTTTATTTGTTAGAACATTCTGCCCTCTAGCGGCAGAATGTTCAAATAGCCTTAGAGCCCTTCATTAACCCCTTCCCTGCTCGGCACATTCCCCTGCTGTGCTGGGGGAAGGGGGGGGGGCGAATGCAGCGCTCCCATGCTCATGACGAGCTCAGCTCGTCATGAGCTACAGTGCTCCTGTGCTCATGACGAGCTGAGCTCGTCATGGCCGCACCCGTTTCTTTAGAACGCTCAGCACAGCAGGGGAATTAGCCCAGTGTGTGAGCGTTCTAAAGGCCATGACGAGCTCAGCTCGTCATGAGCACCGGAGCACTGTACCTCATGACGAGCTGAGCTCGTCATGAGCATGCGAGGGGTTAAAGGCCCGAGCCAAAGGTGAGGGACTTTAACAAGGGTTAGGACTTTAATAGCCGGTATATCCCGCTACGGCTGGCTATAAGGCTATAATAATCCTCTATTGTTGAGCAATCAGGCTAAACTTCAAGTCTAGCAAACTGCCATTGCCTCTGCGACCCCTGGCCTCAGAGGTGGTAAAACCAGTGCCTGGAGTACTGGAGCAGCCTGTCCTAATGGGCGGCGTTTGTGGCCCCACTATCACGGTTTTCTGTCAAATTCGAATAGTGAATACAATTATTCACGATTACTGCTGCACGCCCACCCATTAGCTTTGAGCAAAGGACCAATGGCTTCATTATATCTATATAAATGTAAGAGAGGCCAAGATGCACATATTTTTGACACCTCACCAGTACTATACTCAGCATCCTATGAGCTCCATGTATGTGATCAACAGGCTATCCATCTGTGCCAGTGAGTGCCAAATGCCCTGTTCAATTCACTCCAGCATCAAGGACCTCACCACCACATCACCCCACATCTGTCCTGATGTATCTGGTTCAAGAGCAGGAAGTAAAGTCCAGTCCAAAAACAAATATCAATAGAAAAAAACATAATAAGACTCGAAAAAATGCTAAACATCAAAGAATATACAAGAAGGGCATTGATTTTATCTGTGTGCACTGGAAATTCCAAGCTAAGGCTAACATAACACCAGGTCTTTGAAGATACAGACTTCCATCATCCTTTGAAGGTCATTATGTACATAAAAGGTCCTATATGGCATCTATATGAAGGATGTATGTCACTACCACACACACTGTTACAACGCGTACCATTACAACGCGGTTGTAACAACGCAAGTCGTTACAACGACTTGCGTTGGGGGGGGGGGGTAAATTTAAAAAATATAATTTACTATTCCAACACCAGTCCCCGTGGATAGTAGGGAAGGTGTTGGGATAGTAAATTAAATGATTTATTATCCTTGAGCGCCACCCAGTGCAATTCGTTGTAACAACTTTCGTTGTTATAACCGCGTGGTAATGGTACTTCGTTGTAACGCGCGCGTTGTAAACGTTGTATACCCTATATGAACTGCTAGTCCAAACAAGAACACAGGGATCCTTACTACCGCACCAGGTATCTTTTCTGGATATTTTCAGATTCACCTTCAACATTCTGTCTCCTTTCTTAGACCAAAAGGTAGTGTCTGAAATTCTTGTATGTATAAAATCCTTACAAGACTTTGGTGTTATTTGTGACATGAATTTCCTGGAGTAAGGCATGCCCACTCATTGTCAAAAAAGAGCCATTAGCTTGATTTACTAAGGTGTCTTCCAAGAAAAGGTTGGACCTACTCCAAGAACTTCAGGAGTAAACAGGCCATAGCCACGGGGAGGCATTTGAGGGCCCATAATAATCTTTGCCTCCCAAATGACAGCAGCAGTTGGCACAGTATAAAGGTGCAGGAGCTCAGAAGGTGAATGAAGAATTAAAATGCCCTTAAATTTGAAGCATGTTTCAAGAGAGGTTAAAAGTCAGGCCATGTATTCTGACAAATTGCTTCTTTTTCTTTTAACTTGGAGATGTTGTTTACCTTTCGTTCTTTGACTGTAAAGAGAGAGGATTTTGTAAAGTCAACTATGTGACAATGTTTCTGGGGTATATTCAAGTTCCTTTGTGAAAGCAGAAGGCTGGCACTGCTTGAGTTCCTTCATAAAAGCAGAAGGCTGGCACTGCTTGAGTTCCTTCATAAAAGCAGAAGGCTGCCACTGCTTGGGTTCCTGTATGAGAGCAGAAGGCTGGCACTGCTTGAGTTCCTTCATAAACGCAGAAGGCTGGCACTGCTTGAGTTCCTTCATAAAAGCAGAAGGCTGGCACTGCTTGAGTTCCTTCATAAACGCAGAAGGCTGGCACTGCTTGAGTTCCTTCATAAACGCAGAAGGCTGGCACTGCTTGAGTTCCTTCATAAAAGCAGAAGGCTGGCACTGCTTGAGTTCCTTCATAAACGCAGAAGGCTGGCACTGCTTGAGTTCCTTCATAAACGCAGAAGGCTGGCACTGCTTGAGTTCCTTCATTAAAGCAGAAGGCTGGCACTGCTTGAGTTCCTTCATAAACGCAGAAGGCTGGCACTGCTTGAGTTCCTTCATAAAAGCAGAAGGCTGGCACTGCTTGAGTTCCTTCATAAAAGCAGAAGGCTGGCACTGCTTGAGTTCCTTCATAAAAGCAGAAGGCTGGCACTGCTTGAGTTCCTTCATAAAAGCAGAAGGCTGGCACTGCTTGAGTTCCTTCATAAAAGCAGAAGGCTGGCACTGCTTGAGTTCCTTTATAAAAGCAGAAGGCTGGCACTGCTTTAGTTCCATTATAAAAGCAGAAGGCTGGCACTGCCTGGGTTCCTTCATGAAAGCAGAAGGCTGGCACTGCTTGAGTTCCTTCATAAACGCAGAAGGCTGGCACTGCTTGAGTTCCTTCATAAAAGCACAAGGCTGGCACTGCTTGAGTTCCTTCATAAAAGCAGAAGGCAGGCACTGCTTGAGTTCCTTCATAAAAGCATCAGGCTGGCACTGCTTGGGTTCCTTTATGAAAGCAGAAGGCTGGCACTGCTTGGGTTCATTCATAAAAGCAGAAGGCTGGCACTGCTTGGGTTCATTCATAAAAGCAGAAGGCTGGCACTGCTTGAGTTCCTTTGTAAAAGCAGAAGGCTGGCACTGCTTGAGTTCCTTTGTAAAAGCAGAAGGCTGGCACTGCTTGGGTTCCTTCGTATAAGCAGAAGGCTGGCACTGCTTGAGTTCCTTTGTAAAAGCAGAAGGCTGGCACTGCTTGAGTTCCTTTGTAAAAGCAGAAGGCTGGCACTGCTTGAGTTCCTTTGTAAAAGCAGAAGGCTGGCACTGCTTGGGTTCCTTCGTATAAGTAGAAGGCTGGCACTGCTTGAGTTCCTTTGTAAAAGCAGAAGGCTGGCACTGCTTGAGTTCCTTTGTAAAAGCAGAAGGCTGGCACTGCTTGAGTGCCTTTGTAAAAGCAGAAGGCTGGCACTGCTTGGGTTCCTTCGTATAAGCAGAAGGCTGGCACTGCTCGAGTTTCTCATTGCTCGAGTTCCTTCATACAAGAAGGCAGCTTCCAGGCACTCTGCCTCTCCCACCTACAGGAGTATGCTTGCCTCTGCTCCAGGCAGGCTGAATAACACATTCCAGAAGTTGCCAAAACTGCAATGACATAATTCTTGGCATTGGAGGGAAATAAACTTTGGCAATCTAGCGCTGGAGAACATAAACTGCATTTTATTGCTTGACTTAAGCAGTCTGCTCTGAGGGCGATGACATCACTGGCGCTGTGGCTTCATTTGGGGGCGCCTCTGCGAGGTCACTAGTCTGATTTTTAAGGGAAACATATGGCTGAAGTCATGTGATTGGCTGAAACTAAGCAAAATAAACCTATATTCTGCTTGACACTGTACATGAAAAGTGTGTCTAGCTGGGAAGCTGATACTGCAGCACTTATATGTGAGGTCATGGAGACAGGTGCTCGCGCCTGAGAAGCTTTAGGGAAATGCTTTGAAGCCAGACTTTCCTAAATTCAGCTGAGCACAGCCAATGATTAGGAAGCATGCACAGCTTCAAGGCCCTGCTTTGAAAAGGTTCCTGACACGAGGCTCTGTCATGTCTTGGAATGGTACCCTGGATGCAGGCGCCCCGGTTAGAACCATCCCTGCCAAGAGCATCACTAACACGAAGAGATGCAGGAGGCGCGCAAACTCATGCGCAACGCGGACTGCGGGCAGCACCTGAGGGTCAGGAGATGGGATCTGGATGATGCGGAGTCCATCCGAGTGTCCAGGACGGCCAGTCCAGCAGCGAGAGGTGGTACATCCCCATCACCACGTTTATCAGTGTGCCTCTGTAATGGTCTCTCCTCCCCAGGTTGTCCTAGGAGTCTGCATCAGCCAGCAGTCCCTAACTAATCCTGGGGCAGCCACGCCCACACCCAAGAAGAGGAGTCAGCTGTTTAAAAATATCTCATGAATAATGTTAATAAATACAGTGAAGTCACCAATGGAATTCTCTCTTAGGCCTTAAATAAATGTAAGTATCACCCAGCTCACAGGTGATCGTTTAAGAACAACAGGCATCTGGAAGACAGAGTCAGCTATGCCTTTTCAGAAACGAGTCTACGCTGCTGACATTCATCTTTTTCTTACCGTTGAGATCCCTTATGGATCCCCTATGGATTTTCTATGGATCCCAAGAGAGTGGGCTTCTTTCACATCTCATTCCCTCCTGGGAAAATTCCCCCAATAACACAGATCAAAGCTCCCACTAAACACAAGCCTTAATGTCTGTCACTGGTCTCATGTTTGACAGCTAGCTGTCTGTCTGTCTGTCTGTCTGTCTGTATTGTGCTTATTGCTCCTGTGAGGAGCAGGGACAAACCAGAAAGAGACACTCTCCCCACATTGGGGATGACAGATATGCCGAGCAACAGTGATGTCTTAGAGGAGTATAGGGAGACAGAGAAGGGACCCTAGACCCAACTCATGTCTGCCATTTTGTAGCAGTGGGCAGCAAAGCATCAAGGGCTTACTTTTGCTACATAGGAGGCAATAAAGCAGGACGCCATGCTGCAAAAGTTAGGGAGGGATTGTGCAATAATTCTACCTTGATTTGTTTAGAAATATTTGCAATCACAGTTGGGTTCACCTTTAAAAAACTGCTAGAACCATCCTGAGGACAGAGAGCTGGTTGGTAAACAGACAGCTGGCTGCGTGCTTCGAGGCTTGCCCCAAGCCTGGCAGGAGCTGTGGCGTTATTCACTCCAGCGTGCTTTGGTGTCTGTCTGAGTCTGAACACTGGCCCTTTCAAAAGGTCAAAGAGTCCCAGGAACTGACTAGGAGACAAAGCTGAGGATCCAAGGAACAAACACTGCCACTCACGGAAAGAAGCGTTAACAAATCGAATAGGTATTGCCTATGAGAGTTATTGGCTTTGGCAACAATGTTTAGCCATGCTGAGCAGCAGCACACATTTGTTTTAAAGCACTAGACGCAGACAGTGCTGATACGCTTTTTGAAAAATAACAATCAAATGGGGAGTGTGTGTGGGGGGGGGGGGGACGAGGCAATATGGAAGGAGTGTGGGTGGTAGAAAAGGATGCTGGTGGAGGGACAGGACGTGAAAGAGACAATGGTGATGTACACGGACGACCGGGTGGGCAGGAGGAGCTGGGGAAGCAAACTGACAAGGGAGGGTGGGTGGGAGGGGGTGGCTCAGCAAGTTGACAACAGATGGCGGATGTAAGTGGCTGGGGCAGTAACATGACAACTGAGGGTGGATCGGGGAGGTTGTGAACAGCACGCTGACAATGGAGGAGAGGCGATGCTGAGTCAGCAAACAGACATAGGGTGGTGGTCCAGCAAGAACGGGAAGGGAATGTGTGGAGGAAGGAAGCAAGAATGGCAACTGATGGGTGGCGAGCAAGAGGAACACAGAGGAAGGAGAAGTGCACAAAGGAGTCTCACAGAGAATGTAAATAAAAAGAAAAAAGATGTACCTCAAAAATGAGCAGTGGAAGGACACAAGTAATGTGTCCAGGCTCCAGTGGGGGGACACATACAAGAAGAGGAAGGAAAGCCAATGGAAGCTGAAGAAAAGGAGGCAAGCAAATACGAGTGACAATGGAGCCAGCCAATCTCAAGCAATAGGCGGGCTCTAAGCCCACTTTGAGATAACAATATGTCTTGCAACAGACAGGGCAGTCTTAGAGTGACCCAAACGGTAGCAAGACCGGTAATAATGTGACCTTTGACTTTGGTCATGCTTGAAGAAGGGGAAAGCCTTTTCCCTCCTAAAATGAATTAAGGACCCCTGTCTAAAAAGCCTTCCCTGGAACTTTTTATGTTATGAAACCATTTTCGTCAGTTTGGCACAAACTCCCGGCACTAAAAGTCTGTGCGAGCAACGCACTTACCACACTCCAATCTTCGCGGAACTTGGCAGAGCACGGCGGAGTTTTTTCTGCACTTTACGGAGTTCCGCACATCAGAACTCTGCCCAGGCCTAGAGAAAATGGGTTTTTAAAAGATAGCATTATCTGGAAACCTATTCTTCTTAACCCCTTAAGCGCTGCCGTCGGCCAACGGTCATCACGAGCACTACCTTGACAGTGCTGCGCACTAGCGTTGGCCGACGGGCCAGCGCTCGTTATTCGAACGTTCAGCACTGGGTGCTGAACGTTCGACGCAGCTAAGAGGTTAAAACCCCAGCCCCTGAGGCGTTGCTTCGTTCCCGAATGTTCGCCACATTTACTTCATTGTTGTATGATACTAATCATTGCAGTTAGTTCTTCATACCTAAACGTAGTTAGAGAGTTTTATCATTCTTATTTTTTAACTGTAATTTTGTTTTGGTGCCGCTGTTTATATGCTACATGAAGGATATCCTCGATCTTCCTGCCAAGCACCCACAGCGATACACATAATTCCTCACAGAAACCTGTAGACCTAATAGGAACCGTATAGCTTTGTCTTTGTGTTAAGTCAGCCACCCCTGAATGAATGAATGAAAGAGCTTTTGTATAGCGCGACATTCACTCCAAGGAGCATCGTGGCACTTTGCGTACAGAGAAGAGGGGAGTCTGGCGATGTTGAATGGAGGAAGGGTAACTGAGAGAAATAAAAATTAAATTAGTGACAGATTAAATTAGTGAAAGCGCTAGGTGGTCTTGGGTGGCAAAGATCCTTGTTTTAAGGAGCTTCCTGAAAGTAATTTCTGTATATGTGTGCCTCAGCTGAGTGGGTAGGGTGTTCCAAGCTTTTGTCCCTAGTACTGCCATAGTCTTCCACCCCGGGCTATTAGTTTGAAATTGGGGATAGTTAGCAGATTCTCTGATGTGGACCGCAACGTGCGAATGGTGTTACAGGGCTTGATTTTGGATCTTAAATATTCAGGTCCACTTTCACTTATCGCTTTGTAAGTGATGGTCAGGATTTTAAAGAGAATCCTTTTGTGAACTGGTAACCAGTGAAGTACTTTGAGTGCCTCAGCTGAGGAGGAGTGCCTAGGGAGCCTGAGTACCAACCTCGCCGCAGAATTCTGGACCACCTGCAGTCTTTTTTCGTTCATCTTTTTTGTTCCTGCATATAGACTATTGCAGTAGTCCAAATGAGATAGGATCAGGGCCACCGCAACAGTCTTCCTGGCGGGCAGTGGGAGTAGGTCAAAACATTTCCGGAGAGTTTTCATAGTTTGTAAACACATGCCTGCAATGATAAGTGCTTGCTTGTGTAACAATAGTGTAGGGTCGAATTTAATTCCTAAGTTTCTGGCAGTGTCAACTGTAGTAGGAGGGGCATCAGAGTCCGAGGGCCACCATTGGGTGGGTCTAAAAACATTTGACTTTCCGAACAGCATGATCTCTGTTTTGGAGCTATTACATATGGGGTGATTTAGTTTTATCCAGTTCATTACTGCAGTGAGACAGTGATGGAACTTCCCTTCCATTGCTGTGGAATTTATGTCCAGGGTGAGGATCAGCTGAGTGTCATCCGCGTATGCAATCGATTCAATATCGAAAGTCGCTATCAGAGAGAGAAGTGGTGACATGTAAAGGTTAAAAAGGATAGGGCTCAGGGATGAGCCCTGGGGAACCCCCGATAACAGCCGCTTTCCTCCTGATTTGTAACTACCAAGAGTTACAATCTGATGCCTTTTGTCTAGGAATGATGTAATCTAGGCTAGAGCCTTGTTTTTTAGTCCGCTGCACTTTAAACTGTCTCTCAGAATGTCATGGGAGACCATGTCAAATGCCGCCGATAGATCCAACAGAATCAGTACTGCTTCCTTGCCCTGATCCAAGGCAAACTTCAGGGTATCGGTGGTGTGTAGCAGCACTGATTCAGTTGAGTGGCCTGGTCTGAAGACTGGCTGCTTGGGATGTAGGGTATTAGATTCTTTCAAAAACTCATTAAGTTGGGTATTGACTAATTTTTCCGTAATTTTGCTAAGGCAAGGTAGTAGTGAAATAGGTCAGCGGTTTTCCAGATGTCGGGGATTTTTGTCAGCCTAAAAATGGCATTGATGATCTGGTTGATAACGGGATTTACTGTGTCTAATAGTGCATGTAGAATTTTCTTTCCTCAATAGATTCACAATCCTCTTCCCTAAAATTTCTATTAGGATCAATTTTACCTACATTTTGTTGTTTGTGGCTATCGTGAAATGCAGAATGGATCCCGTCCTCACAGCAAACAATGACCACCTCTTCTCTAGTGAGCTTAGAACATGCTAGAACTCGTGTTTTTAAGTGATCAATCAATCATAGCATTTGTAGAGCGCACTACATACCTGTGAGAGTCTCAAGCTGCAATGGGGAAGGGGGGATGCTGCTATTGTTCGAAGAGCCAGGTCTTGAGGAGTCTCCTGAAGGTTAGGAAGGATTCGGTCTGCCCTACGCGGATGGGGAGCGTGTTACATGTCTTGGCGGCAAGGTGTGAGAATGATGTGCCGCCGGCGGACACTCTTCGGATGCGGGGGACGGTGGAGAGGGCGTGGCCTGCTGAGCGGAGCTGGCGGGCTGGGGTGTAGAGGCCAAGTCGTCTGTTGAGGTACGCTGGTCCAGTGTCGTGGAGTGCCTTGTGTGCGTGGGTGAGGAGCTTGAAGGTTATCCTTTTGTTGATGGGGAGCCAGTGCAGGTCTTTCAGGTGCGGTGTGATGTGACTGTGGGAGGGGATGTCGATGATCAGGCATGTGGAGGCAGTCTCGATGCTTTGGAGTCGTTTCAGGAGTTTGGCCGGGGCTCCTGCATAGAGTGCGTTGCCGTAGTCCAGTCTATTGTTGACGAGGGCCTGGGTGACCATCTTTCTGGTTTCGGTGGAGATCCACTTGAAGATCCTGTGAAGCATGCGGAGGGTGTTGAAGCAGGAGGAGGAGACAGCGTTGGCCTGCTTTGTCATGGAGAGTGTGGAATCGAGGATGAGCCCTAGGTTCCGTGTGTGGTTGGTGGGTGTATGGGATGCTCCTAGTGCCGTTGGCCACTAGGAGTCATCCCAGGCCAAGGGGGTGGAGCCAAGGATGAGGACCTACGTCTTGTTTGAGTTCAGCTTCAGTCGGCTGTTCCTCATCCAATCGGCGACGGTCTTCAATCCTTCGTGGAGGTTGGTTTTGGCGGTGTGGGGGTCCTTGGTGAACGAGAGGATCAACTGGCTGTCGTCAGCCTAGGAGCTGATTTATAGGTCGTGCTGTCGGGCGACGTGGGCGTGTGGTGCCATGTAAACATTGAACCTCGTTGGGCTGAGGGATGAGCCTTGGGGTACGCCGCAGATGATCTCTGTGGCTTCGGAGCGGAAGGTGGGCAGGCGGACGCTCTGGGTTCTCCCAGAGAGGAAGGAAGTGGTCCAGTCCAGGGCCTTCTCTTGGATTCTGGCATCGTGGAGGAGTGCTCTTAGTGTGCGGTGGCAGACTGTAAGTAAGTAAGCTTTATTTCGATATATATAAAAACATATCATAAAAGCATCACAACATAGTATAACAATAGACGATACAAAACTTACAATTCATTATACAGTACAAGGAAGCCGTTCATTGAGTTAAAAACATATTAAGAACTGGTAAAACATCATTGGGTCATCAGTTTTTTAGAGGTCCTTATTCGCCAGGCCCATCCTAGGAATTTTGCCATACAGATTGAGAAGTAGGGTCTTGTATCTGATAGCAGTATTTTCAGGGCTTCAACATGTGAACGTGTTCCTAGGGACCTGAACAGGGGCTTCAGCCACCTTCGTCTAGGAGCTAAATAAGCTCGGCACTCAAATACGAAGTGGGCCACGGATTCAGTTCTTAGCTCACAAAAAGGACAGTCGGGAACAGTTTGGAATGGTGGTTTCCAAGTAGAAGTGAACTGATACAAAGGTAGGACCCCAACCCTGAATTTGAAATATAGAGCCCTATCGTAAGGGTTCTGTATTAAGTCTAAATAAGCTTCTCTGGAGGGATTACATTTTACCATCAAGAAATTGGCAACAGTTTTTGGATGGTTAGTTTTGCCCAATCTCTCGCTGTCGACCCAGTCCCAATATACCCTCTTTAGTTCCTGTTTGGGGGGTGCAGTTTTATTTACCCAGCTGGAACCTAGACCGAGCAAAGTAAGTGACTTCTTGACCTCTCTAAGCCAGGTGATCTTATGCCATCCTGGGAGGGACAAAATGTCTTCTAGGGCATCGGCGTAGCTTTGTAGCTCGGGGACGTTCCAAATTCTGGACCACAATAACAAGGGGCGTAGTTTGGCCTGGTCACAGATAGGGCGGGTACCTGTGTCAAGCAAGATTGGAATGGTGGGAGTGCTTTGGGGTAACCTCATCAAGTCTTTAAGAAATTTGTTTTCAAGGAGGGCCAGGGTGTCCACTCTCTGGGTACCCCAAAGTTCTGCACCGTACAGTGCTGCGCTCACCACCCTAGCTCTGTAGATGTCAAGCAGTGCCCCAATCGGTTTTGTGGTGGAGGCACGTTGTTCTTTGAGTAGAGCGCCAACAACCCTTTTGTGGGATAGAAACACTTTCTGGTGGTGGGCCTTCCAATTCATGCTGTCACAAAGGCGTATCCCTAGATAGTCGAATTCTTTGACCCGCTCAAGTGGAACGCAGTCAAGGGTGGGGGGTTTTACAGATCTCTTTGGGGGGTTCAGAACGAGGAATTTGGTCTTACCAATATTTATTGCTAACCCCTTGGAATCACAGAAGGCCTTGAAACTGGTAAGTAGGGTCTGTATGCCAGCGGGTGTCTTCGAGATCAGGAGGGTGTCATCGGCAAACAGGAGTGTCGGGATTTTCTTTCCAGCCAGGGATGGTGCGTCTGCAGGATGTTGTAAAAGGTGCTCCACCACTCCGTTTACGTACAGCGAGAACAGAGTGGGGGCAAGCACGCACCCCTGGCGGACACCCCTGTCTACTGGGATACGCGGTGTTTTTTCTCCCTGATCACCCCATCTGATTTGGGCAAAGTTGTTTGCATGAAATTTTACCAGTAAGGCCAAAAGGTAGGGGGGTAAGCCTAGACCGTCAAGGACCTTCCACAGTGCTGCTCGCGGGACCAGGTCGAAGGCAGTTTTCAAGTCTATAAAGACTAGATATAAACTGCCTCCTCCCAGGACCACTACCTTCCAGTATAGCATTAGAAGGCGGAAGGTCTGCTCGACGGTGCCTGTCCCTGCTCTAAACCCCGCTTGGAGATCGGATAAGATATGATTATCGTCCACCCACTCCAGAATCCTCCCCAATACTACTTTCCCCGCCACCTTTTGTGTTGTGTCTATCAAACTAATCGGACGATAGTTTCCTGGGTCCTCCCTGCTACCTTTTTTAAAGACAGGGACGACTTCAGCGCCCCTCCAGGAATCAGGTAGTGGTCCCCCTAGTGTGGCCTCATTGAGTAGTTCTGCCATTAGTCTGCTCCAGAATGGGGGGTTATTTTTTATCAGATCTCCCGGAATCCCATCCGGGCCTGCCGCTTTATTTGGAACAATGCAGCTAATTGCCTTCTCCACTTCTACGGAGGAAAATGCGTCTTCGACTGGCGCAGGGGCAATGGTGGTGCTGGACCAGTTATTGGGGTCTGGTTGGATGGTCCCTGTTTGTGCTGAGTACAGGTTTGAAAAATGAGTGAACCAGACAGCGCCCGGGATGTTACAAGTCAATTGGTTATTTACGGGCTTATCTCTAGATCTTAGCAAGTCCCAGAACCCCTTGACATCTTTCTTTGTGCTTGCCTCCGTTAGGTCACGCCAGAAGTTAAAGTCATATGACCGTTTGGCCTCAGACACAGATTTCCTGTATAATTGCCTTGCGGACCTGATAGCAATTTGGTCTTTCCCCTTTACAGCGGCCACAAGTTCTCTCTTGGCATTCCGGCAGGACGCTGTAAACCACTTCCCATTTGTTCTCGGAGCGCCTTTAGCAGCGCTTCTAGCGTGTGGTTTAGGAACGGTGAATAACCCGCTTAGTGCTGATATTGTCTCTAAAAATAAAGTTAGAAACTTCGTACTTCCCTCCTTTATGGAGCCGAACTTGGATTCAGCCTGTAGCAGAATGTTTGTGGCTTGGGACATACGTGTCTCGTCAGCTGCAATTTTTGCCCATTTGAGACGTCTCCCACAGTTTGAGGGGAGAATCTCACGTGATGTCTGCCATATCTGGTTCAATGTATCTCGAGAGACCAGGTGCCAGGGGTCGGAAATGGTTAGAGCAAGAGGGTTGTGGTCACTATCACAATTTGCTATAACCTCCATGTCCTGGTGGTGTGACCAGAGGGTATAGTTGAGCATAACATAGTCAATTCTAGAGGAGTGGTCCGTCCTGTTGTATGTATGGGCACCCATGGGGTCTGATCTAGAACGCCCATTCGTTGCTCGCAAATTGTGTTCCATACAAAGAGCGTTTATATCGATCGCCCGTTGTGACCATTTTGGGATCGGATCGAGATTCAGGATCGGAATTCCCCTTCTGTTATCCTCATCGTTGGTGTCCAAGATATCTTCCCTGGCTAGGGGCTCGAAACAACAGTTAAAATCACCTGCCAGCAGGACTAGAGAATCGGCATTACAGACAGTCAAATTGTTATTCAGACATTGCAAGGTCGTAGATCCACCGTTCCTACTGTCCCTTAGGTAGATATTGAACAGTTCTAATTTCCTTCCCCCTCTGTGTCGGATTGTAAGCCATTGAAGGTCAGGAGATTCAGTAGCTCTTTGGAAAACGCTGAGGTCTAGAGCTATATTAATCCAGATGAGGAGACCGCCTGACGGGCGACCTTTGGAACCTTGTTGGTGAACTGCCGGAACATAGTAGGTCGAGAATCCCACTCTGTATTTGGGTTCCTGGCACCATGTTTCCTGAAGCAAACAGATGTCATAAGGTGCCAGGAAAGTGTTCCAGTCTGGGTTATCCAGGTTGCGATCTAGGCCAGCCACATTCCAGTTTAGGATCTTGAATGAGGGATCACCAGATGGAGGTATTTTGGGAACTTGAGAATGTGAGCGCAATTTCCCCTCTTCCGGAATGGTTGGTATTATGGGGGACTTGACTCGATTTGGTTCAATGAGGGCAGCACTGCTTGACTGCTTAATCTCCATCAGATTGAGTTGGGCCAGAGTAGGTGGACTTATGTATTGAGTGTCTGGCCGTTGTTCCATCCCTGTATGGTCTGAAATAGCCATATTGTGTTTTTCCAGGGTGCGCGGCAGGTGAATCCGGAATGCGTCATCCTTAATCTGGGGACTGCAGATTTGGTTTCTCAGTGGTTCGGGATCCAGGGTGGGTGGAGCTTTTACAACTATAGATGAAGAAGTAGGGGGCACAGAAAGTCAGTCAACCTCCTCCAGACCTCCAAATCTATTATAAGTTGAGAGGCCGTTCCAATGTAAAAGGGTTTCAGTTGGCCTCGTAGGATGGATATTTACTGGAGGTGGCGGCACCAAGGACCAACTTGCCGCTTGAGTGTGTGTCTGCCGTGGAGGGTAAAAGTAAGATAGCGGCCTCGGAATAACAAGGGAATCTTCGCTGGTGGGCCAAGAGCAGATGTGGCGGGCCGTGTGTGGGTCCTCAAAAGTTACGACTACACAGTCCCCTTGCTTGGATTTCTTTGTTGGGCCCACCCAGGGTATTCTACGGACCATCATTACCCTACTTCTCCTCCCATTAGAAGCAGGTCTATTAACATTGAGCCAGTGCATTGTTTTATTTTTCAGGGACCAGTGGTTTTCGTACTGGTCGATGCCTAGGACAGGGACACCAGTCAGCACAACTACGTACTCGTTGGCCTCTGGAGGAAGGTCTATGTAGCCCCCTCTAAAATTTTCTTTTGGGCGGGAACCCCGGATTTCAGAAGAATGAGGTTTAGATGGAGGTGCCGGGGTAGGGATAGGGATAGATTTTTGGGGCTTAGAGGACCCGACTGTAGCCTGCGGTTGTGAAGCCTGGGGTTTAGCGGTCGTGAAATTTTTGCCCATAGCCACAGTCCTTGGCTTGGGGACAGGCCTTGCGACAACAGGTGCTGAAGAAGGGTGCTGCTCGGCTTGTGCAGCAGGAGCTGGTGGATAAGGATCAGGTAGAGACACGCCCTGATTTTCAAGGCTTCTCAGGCCAAGAGTGGCCAGAGCAATAATGCTCTTTTCCATCTCGAGTAGATTGTTTTCAATCCTGGACAATCTTAAATCGAGTGGAGAGAGAAGTTTTTTTAGTGATTCCCAAACTTGGCCTATAAATTCTTTGTCACATTGTCCCTGATCCTGGGCCTGCAACCCCTCGCCCTCTAAATTAACGGTAGCTAGGTCGTCTCCCATTATATGGCGTTCTGGCTGTGCTGTTAATACTAATAAGCCCTCGGGTGGGACCGTGCATGTCTGGGGATTTGCCAAAGTAAGGTGTTGAGAACCTGCTACTTTGGCCTTTTTGCGGGAGTAGGCTGATCTAGAATGGCGTTTCCTTTTGGGATGCGCACTAGTAGCACTAAAAATAGTTGGGATTACTTGGGCAGGCGGTTTAGGGGTAGGGGGCTGGACTTGTGGAGGTGCAGGGGAACTTAGCTCTACTACGGTACGTGTTTGTTCTGAGGGGGAGGTAAGAGGAAAGAGAGTGGTCGGGGGGTGGTGAAAGTCAGCCTGTGTAGTGATGCTAACTGGACAACCGGGGCGAACAGGGGTGACAGCAGAGGCTATGTGGCCTAGGGATGATTTCTTTGTGTGGGCCATTACCTCAGACAGCCTTCGTGCTGCTGCCAATTCTAGGGATACCCTAGTTTGAAGTTTGGATATTTCTTCATCAATCGCTATATTAGTGCGGGTGATGAAGTCGTCCATCGGGCCGCTAACTTGTGGACCGCCCTTGACTGCCTTACTACGTGTAATCCTAGTACTCATATTGCGTGCTTAGGTGTTGTTATTGTGGCCCTCACATTTAGTAATAGATATGTTGCCTCAATTCAATAACCTGACTTACCCCACCGGTAGATCGACAAGGGGGGGTTGGGTTGGCAAGGGGGGAGTGGGCCGGGGCCGTCCTCTGCCGTCCTCGAACGGCCTCAAACGGCCCGCTCTTTGCCCGGTCTTCGCCCCGAGCTTGGACCCGCGCGCGTCCCGCGTCGCGGAAGGCCCAGAGTAGAATATATGGGCCGTTTGTGGGCGGTGGGCGGGCCACGGGGAGAGCGGACCGGAAGGTCTTGGAGGTCACGCAGGGACTCCTGGGCAATGGAGTCCCTGCAACGCTCGCAGCCCCGCAGCGCCTCGCTCCCACCACCAGCCTCTGTCCCACGGAGAGGTGTCCAGGTCACAGCCAACAGGGCGAAGCGGCACCCGCGGAGCGGGTGCGGCGAGTGGTAGCCTCGGTCCCACAAACAGCAGCAAGGAATCCGGGTGTAGCGCCAACAACAGCGCTATGCAGGCAAAAGTGTCCCGAGGAGCAGTTCAGAGAGAGGAGGTAAAGTACCCTCCTGTGGGCGGTGGGCGGGCCACGGGGAGAGCGGACCGGAAGGTCTTGGAGGTCACGCAGGGACTCCTGGGCAATGGAGTCCCTGCAACGCTCGCAGCCCCGCAGCGCCTCGCTCCCACCACCAGCCTCTGTCCCACGGAGAGGTGTCCAGGTCACAGCCAACAGGGCGAAGCGGCACCCGCGGAGCGGGTGCGGCGAGTGGTAGCCTCGGTCCCACAAACAGCAGCAAGGAATCCGGGTGTAGCGCCAACAACAGCGCTATGCAGGCAAAAGTGTCCCGAGGAGCAGTTCAGAGAGAGGAGGTAAAGTACCCTCCTGTGGGCGGTGGGCGGGCCACGGGGAGAGCGGACCGGAAGGTCTTGGAGGTCACGCAGGGACTCCTGGGCAATGGAGTCCCTGCAACGCTCGCAGCCCCGCAGCGCCTCGCTCCCACCACCAGCCTCTGTCCCACGGAGAGGTGTCCAGGTCACAGCCAACAGGGCGAAGCGGCACCCGCGGAGCGGGTGCGGCGAGTGGTAGCCTCGGTCCCACAAACAGCAGCAAGGAATCCGGGTGTAGCGCCAACAACAGCGCTATGCAGGCAAAAGTGTCCCGAGGAGCAGTTCAGAGAGAGGAGGTAAAGTACCCTCCTGTGGGCGGTGGGCGGGCCACGGGGAGAGCGGACCGGAAGGTCTTGGAGGTCACGCAGGGACTCCTGGGCAATGGAGTCCCTGCAACGCTCGCAGCCCCGCAGCGCCTCGCTCCCACCACCAGCCTCTGTCCCACGGAGAGGTGTCCAGGTCACAGCCAACAGGGCGAAGCGGCACCCGCGGAGCGGGTGCGGCGAGTGGTAGCCTCGGTCCCACAAACAGCAGCAAGGAATCCGGGTGTAGCGCCAACAACAGCGCTATGCAGGCAAAAGTGTCCCGAGGAGCAGTTCAGAGAGAGGAGGTAAAGTACCCTCCTGTGGGCGGTGGGCGGGCCACGGGGAGAGCGGACCGGAAGGTCTTGGAGGTCACGCAGGGACTCCTGGGCAATGGAGTCCCTGCAACGCTCGCAGCCCCGCAGCGCCTCGCTCCCACCACCAGCCTCTGTCCCACGGAGAGGTGTCCAGGTCACAGCCAACAGGGCGAAGCGGCACCCGCGGAGCGGGTGCGGCGAGTGGTAGCCTCGGTCCCACAAACAGCAGCAAGGAATCCGGGTGTAGCGCCAACAACAGCGCTATGCAGGCAAAAGTGTCCCGAGGAGCAGTTCAGAGAGAGGAGGTAAAGTACCCTCCTGTGGGCGGTGGGCGGGCCACGGGGAGAGCGGACCGGAAGGTCTTGGAGGTCACGCAGGGACTCCTGGGCAATGGAGTCCCTGCAACGCTCGCAGCCCCGCAGCGCCTCGCTCCCACCACCAGCCTCTGTCCCACGGAGAGGTGTCCAGGTCACAGCCAACAGGGCGAAGCGGCACCCGCGGAGCGGGTGCGGCGAGTGGTAGCCTCGGTCCCACAAACAGCAGCAAGGAATCCGGGTGTAGCGCCAACAACAGCGCTATGCAGGCAAAAGTGTCCCGAGGAGCAGTTCAGAGAGAGGAGGTAAAGTACCCTCCTGTGGGCGGTGGGCGGGCCACGGGGAGAGCGGACCGGAAGGTCTTGGAGGTCACGCAGGGACTCCTGGGCAATGGAGTCCCTGCAACGCTCGCAGCCCCGCAGCGCCTCGCTCCCACCACCAGCCTCTGTCCCACGGAGAGGTGTCCAGGTCACAGCCAACAGGGCGAAGCGGCACCCGCGGAGCGGGTGCGGCGAGTGGTAGCCTCGGTCCCACAAACAGCAGCAAGGAATCCGGGTGTAGCGCCAACAACAGCGCTATGCAGGCAAAAGTGTCCCGAGGAGCAGTTCAGAGAGAGGAGGTAAAGTACCCTCCTGTGGGCGGTGGGCGGGCCACGGGGAGAGCGGACCGGAAGGTCTTGGAGGTCACGCAGGGACTCCTGGGCAATGGAGTCCCTGCAACGCTCGCAGCCCCGCAGCGCCTCGCTCCCACCACCAGCCTCTGTCCCACGGAGAGGTGTCCAGGTCACAGCCAACAGGGCGAAGCGGCACCCGCGGAGCGGGTGCGGCGAGTGGTAGCCTCGGTCCCACAAACAGCAGCAAGGAATCCGGGTGTAGCGCCAACAACAGCGCTATGCAGGCAAAAGTGTCCCGAGGAGCAGTTCAGAGAGAGGAGGTAAAGTACCCTCCTGTGGGCGGTGGGCGGGCCACGGGGAGAGCGGACCGGAAGGTCTTGGAGGTCACGCAGGGACTCCTGGGCAATGGAGTCCCTGCAACGCTCGCAGCCCCGCAGCGCCTCGCTCCCACCACCAGCCTCTGTCCCACGGAGAGGTGTCCAGGTCACAGCCAACAGGGCGAAGCGGCACCCGCGGAGCGGGTGCGGCGAGTGGTAGCCTCGGTCCCACAAACAGCAGCAAGGAATCCGGGTGTAGCGCCAACAACAGCGCTATGCAGGCAAAAGTGTCCCGAGGAGCAGTTCAGAGAGAGGAGGTAAAGTACCCTCCTGTGGGCGGTGGGCGGGCCACGGGGAGAGCGGACCGGAAGGTCTTGGAGGTCACGCAGGGACTCCTGGGCAATGGAGTCCCTGCAACGCTCGCAGCCCCGCAGCGCCTCGCTCCCACCACCAGCCTCTGTCCCACGGAGAGGTGTCCAGGTCACAGCCAACAGGGCGAAGCGGCACCCGCGGAGCGGGTGCGGCGAGTGGTAGCCTCGGTCCCACAAACAGCAGCAAGGAATCCGGGTGTAGCGCCAACAACAGCGCTATGCAGGCAAAAGTGTCCCGAGGAGCAGTTCAGAGAGAGGAGGTAAAGTACCCTCCTGTGGGCGGTGGGCGGGCCACGGGGAGAGCGGACCGGAAGGTCTTGGAGGTCACGCAGGGACTCCTGGGCAATGGAGTCCCTGCAACGCTCGCAGCCCCGCAGCGCCTCGCTCCCACCACCAGCCTCTGTCCCACGGAGAGGTGTCCAGGTCACAGCCAACAGGGCGAAGCGGCACCCGCGGAGCGGGTGCGGCGAGTGGTAGCCTCGGTCCCACAAACAGCAGCAAGGAATCCGGGTGTAGCGCCAACAACAGCGCTATGCAGGCAAAAGTGTCCCGAGGAGCAGTTCAGAGAGAGGAGGTAAAGTACCCTCCTGTGGGCGGTGGGCGGGCCACGGGGAGAGCGGACCGGAAGGTCTTGGAGGTCACGCAGGGACTCCTGGGCAATGGAGTCCCTGCAACGCTCGCAGCCCCGCAGCGCCTCGCTCCCACCACCAGCCTCTGTCCCACGGAGAGGTGTCCAGGTCACAGCCAACAGGGCGAAGCGGCACCCGCGGAGCGGGTGCGGCGAGTGGTAGCCTCGGTCCCACAAACAGCAGCAAGGAATCCGGGTGTAGCGCCAACAACAGCGCTATGCAGGCAAAACACCCAAAAAATGCAAATATGCAAAACTGCAGAACAACAACTGCCGAAACCGCAAACAGGGATCAAAAGCTTTACAGTATGCACCATTTGCATCTCGGCCGGTAACCATCCCACCGCTGGCAGACTGTGTCGAAAGCGCCTGACAGGTCCCGGAGGATGAGGACCGTGGTTTCTCCGTTGTCGAGCAAGATCCTGATGTCGCCTGGGGCTGCGATGAGGGTGGTTTCGTTTGCTGTGGTTGCTGCGGAACCTGGACTGGGACGGGCCCAGTATGTTGTTCTCTTTGAGGAAGCTGGTCAGTTGTTTGTTGATGGCCTTTTTGATGACCTTTGCCGGGAACGGGAGCAGGGAGATGGGCTGGAAGTTCTTGAGGTCCTTGGGGTCCGCCTTGGGTTTCTTTAGTAGTGCGTTGATCTCTGCGTGCTTCCTGCTCTCCGTAAAGGTCGCGATCTCAAAGGAGATGTTGATCGTTTTCCGGAGGTGGGGTGCAATGGTGCTGCTGGCTTTGTTGAAGATGTGGTTTGGGCAGGGGTCTTCTGGGGATCCGGAGTGGATGGTGTTCATGATCTTGATGGTGTTGGTCCAGGCGAGCAGGCGGTTGGTGCGGGTGGTGGACGTGGGAGCGGGGGTGTCGGCTGTTGCCGGGGTGGTGATGGTGTCGAAGCTGTCGTGGATGTCAGTGATCTTGTGATGAAAGAACGGGCTAGCGTATCGCACAGTTCTTGTGACGGTGACATGTCATTGGTGTTGGAGCTGGGGTTGGAGAGTTCCTTCACGATGCTGAAGAGCTCTTTGCTGTTATGTACCTTGTGGTCTAGCCGGTCTCTGAAGGTGGTCCGTTTGGCGGATCTGATTAGTTGGTGGTGTCGGCGGGTTGCGTTCCTGTGGGCTGTGTAGCTTTCCGGTGTTCTTTAGCGGGTCCTGTTTTTTTCTAGTTTTTGGCAGGTTCGCTTGGAGGCATGGATATCTTCGGTGAGCCAGCCGGCTCTTTTGCTGATGTGGGTGTTTGGGGGCTTCTTGAGCGGGGCGATGGTGTTGGCACAGTCGGTGATCCATTGTCTGAGGTTGCGGGCTGCGGTGTCAGTCAAGTCTGCGGGTGGACTCTGGGCGAGGGTGGCAGTTAGCTGGTCCTCGGTGATCTTGCCCCAGCTGCGGCGAGGCATCTGCTGGGTGCGGTGGTGTGTGGTGGGTTTCCGGAAGGTGAAGTGGATGCAGGGGTGGTCAGTCCAGTGGAGTTCGGTGGTGTGGTCAAAGGAGATGTGGGTGCTTGCTGTGAAGATGGGGTCAAGCGTGTGGCCAGCAGAGTGAGTGGGTGCTGTGACAAGTTGTCTGAGTCCGAAGTTGCCGTGGTTGTCGATCAGGGTGGAGGAGTTGGGGTCGTTGTTGTTCTCGAGGTGGAATTTCAGGTCCCCGAGGAGCATGTAGTCCGTGGAGGCGAGGGCGTGTGCGCTGACGAGGTCGGTGATGGAGTCGCTGAATTGCAGTCAGGGTCCAGGAGGTCTGTAGAGGAGGGTGCCTCTGAGGGTGGGGTTGCGGTCGGTTTGGATCTGGAAGTGCAGGTGTTTGGCGGCGCTGAGGGTGTCGTCGGCGTGTGTCGAGATTTTGAGAGTGTTTCTGTGGACGATGGCAATCCCGCCTCCTATTCTGTTGGTGCGGTCCTTGCGGGTGATCTTGTAGCCTCCCGGGATGGCTATGGCGATGTCAGGTGCCGAGGAGATGGTCAGCCAGGTCTCCGTCAGGAAGGCGACATCTGGGGCATTGGTGTCGAGTAGGTCTCAGAGTTCCACTGCGTGTTTGCGGGCGGAGCGGGTGTTTAGCAGGATACATCTGAGGAAGTTGGTTTCCATGTTGGGCGGGTTGGGGGGCCTGATGCAGAGGAAGCTGCAGTTCCGGCAGGTGAAGGGTCCTTGGGTGCGTTTCGGGGCGGCCTGGCAGCAGGTGCTAGATCGTCCGGCGTTGAGTGCGTGTAGAGTGCTGGCGTCATAGTGGAGGCGGGCGTCGTGATGTGTGTGGGGGCCAGGATTCCTGGCACTAGGCGTGGTCCAGGCACGGATGGGCGCAGATTGGCTTTTCTTAGGCACGCCTGCTGCGTGGCCTCCCTATGAAGGGATGTGGGAGGGAGGAGCAGCTGGGAGGCGAGAGTGGGTGGCGAATGGGAGAACATGGGAGCCGGGCCGCAGGGGACGTAGTGGCGGGAAGAAAACGAGGGGGGAGCGGGCGTGTGACACAGAAAGCAAAATGGGGGCACAGAGGGGAGAAAAAACAATGGGTCACACAGTACAGCAGGGGAAAAAGTACAAAAATGCCAACAGGTTAAAAGGCCAGGCAGTAAAATAAAGAGAACGGGCTCAGACCAAAGCGAGCGGCAGCTTTTCCTGTAGGTCATTTCCTGGCTCTTCCTTTAGAATCAAGATGGGCAGAAGGTGGTGAGACCCTTAGGTTTTGTGGGAGATTTCCCTAAAGATAGAAATTATTGTTGTGTACCTCACAAGGTCCGTTAGTTACAATGTGAGAGGAATAAGCTATACGTTCTGTGATAGGTTATGTGAGTGGAACTATTTAAGGTGCAACAGACCAAGGTTCCCGGGCAGAGTGCATGATGTGATCTCGTTCACCGCCTTATGGGCCGAAGTCAGGCTTTGTGGCTGGTGGGAAAGTGCACTCACCAGGGCAGCGGAGGGTTTTCACTATGGAATTCCAGATGTAGATATTATGTTTTAAGCCGAAGGACGGGAGGAACCCTCCACAGAACTCTTGCAGTCGCATTGGAATATTTTTCAATAACTTGGCGGCTTCATGTTAGATCTTTACCATTCCCTGGTCTGGTTTGTGGTCATTCAATCAGTCTACCATCATAGATTATTTTGGGAATTCTTTTTCACCATGGCATGGCCCGCTCTGGATCTTGATTTGGGCTCTGACCTCCTGTGAGTAGGTTGCAGCGGTCCATGTCCTATTATGTGAGCCGACTCACTCCATTAAGAGAGGTAGCCCGGCATTATCTTCTTAGAAGGCTTACCTAGGGTTACTCACCATGGCTGTGAGCACGTCTTGTATTTGCAGACCCACAAACCTCTGTACTCCGACAGCATGACAACTGCACCGAGTTGATGTTTCAAAAAATGGCAGAATTCTCTCTGTGATTGTTTGTTATGTTCTGATCTGTCAGGTGTTCTCTGCAAAGTTATGCAGTGTGCACTCTTATGTCTTGACTTTCAAATGAAACCAACCTGTCTGAGGCTGGTGCTTTATCCTGGTCAATAAGCCTTGTCCACTGCAGAGTGCAGTGAGTGCATTGTCACATTTTTCGAATCCTCGCTATTGTCTCAGGTCCATTAAGTCAAAAGGATAAAAGTGGGGCTCGTCATTATGCACGTTTTTAAATTTTCTCCTCGCTTCCCACATCTTGTGCTTAAGTTACCCCTAGACCAGCTCCTCGATATCTGTTTGAAAATGGGTTCCACTACATTATTCTGCTTTTTAAAAAAAAATCTTTAAAATTGTTTGCTAGAACAACTGAAATAGCTGGAATAGTCGGTAATTTAAAAATATACGTAGCCATCCTGCCAGTCACTGCCCTCCGGGTCCTTTTAAACCCAGAGCATTTGATTAATCTCCGTAAAAGGCCGAGAATCCTGCTTTTTATCGTGACCCAAAGTATGTCTGCATTTTATTAAAGCCGCGAAAAGTATCTGACTTGGTGAATTTTAAACTCACCAAAGTCAAACAGACTGAGGATCAGAGTGATTGACAAGCCGAGGTTCAGTTCTGGGAGTTGGCAGAACATCCTTATAATTAGAAAGTGAATATGCTTATGGGATGGGGAACGCTGAACGCGCAGCAGATGTCTATGCATTAAAGGGACTGTGGAACAGTATTTATGTGGCCTGCATGGTATGCATCTCGGCATCTTCGTGTGGAGAGAAGCCAATTCCTCGAGAGAAATAGACTCATTTTTGTATATTGAATTAAAAAAAATGATTTAATTGGGATATTTCTGAAGCTGAGGATGGGGTAGCGAACCAAACCAAATTAAATCAATTAAATAAATGGGTAAGCGATATGTCACTCGACCGCAGTCTAAGTCCATGCATGGTTCACGAGACTATATGGTCGCTCTCTGGGATACTTATGCAAGGTCTTATGACCATATTCTCCATCCCACTTTCTACAGTCTTACTCTGTTAGCCTTCTCTCCATAGCCCAAAAAGACAGACTGTTTGGGAGATGGCCACTGCCCATGCAGGGCTTTATTTACTCTCTGGAGCTTTTACCAGTAAACTAGAGTCTTGAAGCAAACTTCTGAAAGTCGACAGATGATTCAAAACTCCCCTCTTCTGCATTACATTGGGGGGCTCTCTTGCAAAGTAACATTCTTGTCAAAGACCTGCATTTTTCGTGCTTCACACGCTTATCTGCCCCACCCAGCACATGCATATTAGCCAACATTGCAAAGCTGTGGACCTCTTAATGCTGCCTTGACTAATGTTTCACTAAATCTTCAACTTTGACAACTTGAATAATGAAATCAGACTTTTCAGAGTCTGGCCTGCTGGACTGCTTCCCTCTGTGTGCCTCAGCATTTGCTACATAAAGTGCTTTGAAGTGGCTTAATGGCTGCGTACAGCGCTGTACGAAACCTGCTAATAACTGAATAAACTATTTGCTTACAACAACACCTGATCCTTCAATCCACTTCAAAGCTCTTGAAAGAAGCATCTCTCGTGGGCTTCCTGCGTGTCCATCCTTCACAGGCGTCAAGGGCTTGCATTAACCAGGCAGATGTTAGCAAAGCCAAATTCCAGAAATGTTTTTCAGAGGTTTCAGGAGAATGATAATAAAATGCAGGCCCCCGGTGAGGAATTGCTTGAGGACCCAGTGATGGGTGTCACCTCTGCCTTCTGATAGCTTTAACTATATTAACATTTCTGTATCTTTTGTATTATTGGCAGGCGGTGAGATTTGACAGTAGTGGCGCATATAGATAATTGAGCCGGCAAATGTATCGCCCTTTCAAGAGTTAGGAGGGGTCTCTCGCTCTAACCATCGTCCTAGCTTGAGATTCCTTAAGAAATAGGCACAGACAGGGCATTTTGCAGCATAATCCTAAAAAAAGTAAATTACCTGCTACATTCATTGTGTGCCAGCCAAGCCTTCCCATCACAAGGGGTGCTGGGGTTCACCATCCTCAAGGAAAAGAAAAAATAGTAGCAAAATAATTGACTGTGTACCACAGTTCCCCTCAAAATATGGGTACAAATCTGTATATATTGTAAAGGTGAACACATCTGATTATGCAATGTCACGTGGTCCATTATTTTACAATATATATATAGGATCTTTCTTTAATTCGTTTTTCCATCCTGCCGGATAGATTCAAAGACACCAGAGCTCCTGCTGCAAACACTTTTGCTCCTTTATAAAGAGCCCACAGAATCTAACAAGTCAGACCAAGTGTGCAGGCTCAGGGCTGAAGCAGCAGAAATATTGTAGAAACATTATCAAGAAAGATGATGAAACACCTTGACACGTGCTGAAATAAAAGCTGTAGAAAAAGAGCAATCTGGTACTAAACCATCCAGGCCCAGGCTGGAAAACATGCAGCACCATCTCAACACCTCACGCAGAAGGCATCACACACAGCGCCACCTCTCCTGCTTGACGAGCAGAGATGAGTTTTCTAACATAGGAAATTATTTTTAAACAACAGAGGAAAAATAACATCTCACCATCTTCCTGAAGGGCCCATAGGAGGGAGCCCCAGGAGTGTCTATAATGTGTGAAGTGAGTGCATGCTACAAGTTCTAAAAATAAACCAGAGCATCCCTTGGTGAGGTCCTACCTGCTCACGGGCTTCTATAAGGCTTTTCTGTGGGCCGGCTCCATGTGTCTGTGTCTCCTGGCAGGAAGAGTCTTCTGGTATTCCTGCCAGAAGCCAGGACTCACCCTTCTTGGCCTCCACCCTATGCTGACTTCTGATAGGGCCTAAGGATACTGCTAGGAATATCTCAGCACCCTAGGAGGCGCCTATCCTCAGAGATGGTGCACTGCTGAGGGCACGCGCAGCATGGTTATAGACTGTGAATGTGTGACCGAGCAGAAATAAGAAGCCCCCCCTAAACAAGTGCAGCCCTTGGATGGAGTCCTAGAGAGCCCCTCCTCTTCTTTGTTCTTGACATGCAGACTTTGAACTGCTGGCAGCACAGGCCATGCAAAGCCTCACCTGAAAACGAGAAAGATGTCAGCTCATCTGTTTAAACTGCAAAGAGCAGCTTCTGTAGCTCTCTATATGTGCTGGAGCTAATGGGGCGGTGCCCCAGCACCCTAAAGCACCAGCCGCCACTGTTTCGAATCACGCTATTATCGGGACCACTGTTATAAGTTCTGAAGTGAGAGTGTTGTGCTCCCTACTTTTTGGGTGAAATGGTTATTACGCATTGAAAAACTTCCAAATGGGAGTATTTTCTACTTGTAAAATTGTTTTTTTTTAAACATGTATTTTTTTAATCCATATTTACTTTGGACCTATTCATTCAATTAAAAAAAAACTTAAATCTCTTCTTTAAATCTGGCAGCAACTATATTTGACCCAAGTTGTTTTTTTTGTGCAAGCATAATCTTGCAAAATCCTGATTCTGAGATTTTAATTTTTTTATTTTTCGTAATATTTTGCATTTGTCTCTGCCGTTTCACCTAATATTTATCAGAAACTGGCTTGTGGAAACTGTAAAACTACATATGCGCTGTGGGCATATTTTCTATGATAATATAGTTTGTTTGTGTACATTTAGGAAGCTGTACAGTAAATACATTGAGCAGCTACTTCATGTTGCTTTTGTACGTGAGGGATTAACTTGCATTCTGTTTTCACAAAGATGACAGGCCATGCGCATTTTGAATAATATGTTCAATTTATGAGTAAATTAAGTGTATTATGTGTGCGGGGAAATAATTGCCATTTCGCCCACTCCCTCAGCGCAGCATTGCGGCTGTTACTGAAATGAAGGTATCAGCTGACCAGTACGGGAGACAGGTGCCGGCTCGTGCTTTCTGAGGTCTGCGTATTATTCTGCATACATGTTTCCTTGCATTTGCCTGATATGAAGGAGATGATTCAGAAAAGGGGGTGGTGATGAACAGAGTGTCTGAATTAAGCAGACCACTCTTACCCAGTCCAAAGATCAGGGCTTGATCCATCACCATTTTTTAGCTCACTGCACCATCCCAGCTCAGAACTTGGCTATATGCAAATTAGTCTGACCCTGGCCCAGTGCATCATGGGAACAGGGTAGACCAAACTACCAAGCCAACTCTTATACTGGGAAGGAAACAAGCTACCGGGGACCGGTTTCTGGCATTTCAGCCGTCTTCGGCCCGGCTTGCTTGAATCCTGATGGTGCAATGAGCTAGGGACTCACATCTGAGTATACCCTTCTACGCTTATGGTGGACAAAAATGATTCAGAAAAGGGGGTGGTGATGAACAGAGTGTCTGAATTAAGCAGACCACTCTTACCCAGTCCAAAGATCAGGGCTTGATCCATCACCGTTTTTTAGCTCACTGCACCATCCCAGCTCAGAACTTGGCTATATGCAAATTAGTCTGACCCTGGCCCAGTGCATCATGGGAACAGGGCAGACCAAACTACCAAGCCAATTCTTATACTGGGAAGGAAACAAGCTACCGGGGACCGGTTTCTGGCATTTCAGCCGTCTTCGGCCTGGCTTGCTTGAATCCTGATGGTGCAATGAGCTAGGGACTCACATCTGAGTATACCCTTCCACGCTTATGGTGGACTAAAATGATTCAGAAAAGGGGGTGGTGATGAACAGAGTGTCTGAATTAAGCAGACCACTCTTACCCAGTCCAAAGATCAGGGCTTGATCCATCACCGTTTTTTAGCTCACTGCACCATCCCAGCTCAGAACTCGGCTATATGCAAATTAGTCTGACCCTGGCCCAGTGCATCATGGGAACAGGGCAGACCAAACTACCAAGCCAATTCTTATACTGGGAAGGAAACAAGCTACCGGGGACCGGTTTCTGGCATTTCAGCCGTCTTCGGCCCGGCTTGCTTGAATCCTGATGGTGCAATGAGCTAGGGACTCACATCTGAGTATACCCTTCCACGCTTATGGTGGACAAAAATGATTCAGAAAAGGGGGTGGTGATGAACAGAGTGTCTGAATTAAGCAGACCACTCTTACCCAGTCCAAAGATCAGGGCTTGATCCATCACCGTTTTTTAGCTCACTGCACCATCCCAGCTCAGAACTTGGCTATATGCAAATTAGTCTGACCCTGGCCCAGTGCATCATGGGAACAGGGCAGACCAAACTACCAAGCCAATTCTTATACTGGGAAGGAAACAAGCTACCGGGGACCGGTTTCTGGCATTTCAGCCGTCTTCGGCCCGGCTTGCTTGAATCCTGATGGTGCAATGAGCTAGGGACTCACATCTGAGTATACCCTTCCACGCTTATGGTGGACAAAAATGATTCAGAAAAGGGGGTGGTGATGAACATAAGGAAGGAGGGCTTTGGTGGTACTCCATGCATGTATTATTATACTGTGCCCTTATCCTGTGGGCGAGGGCATCTAGAAGTGCCTCTACTCTCCTCCTGAAACCGATCATCCTTAGCAAAAAGAAGAACTTGTCGCCGAGCCTTCTCTGGTGCTGCCCCTAAAATATGGAACTCTCTTCCTCCGGATGTACGCGGCCTCTCCTAGACGTCGGCTTTCAAACTGAAAGCCAAAAGATTTTTAATGAGCAAATCCTTACCATAAGGGGTGAGGCACTCATTAGGTGGCTGTCTCTTTGTTGCTAGCTCCATGGAAAATCTAAAAGTCACGGATTGTATCGTCTGGATAATATTTTACCTTATATGTGTACCATTGTTTACTGTTTAGCATTTTTCCACAATTGCTGTGCATATTTCATTGTGTCCCCTCTTCCAACTTATTGTAAAGCGCTCTGATATCCTTCTGGATCTTGTTCGCGCTATATAAAACTATATAAATAAAAAAATTAAAAAAATGCTCTTAGTGAACATGTGGCATCTTGTTTCATGTGTTCAACATGCTTCTTGCACAAAAATCAGGCTTGCACTGAACTGAACTACATGTGCACCCTTCTGGATAGCTTTCGCATTCATATTTGAGGTATTGCTATATCCTGACTAAAGACCTTTACATGTGCAGTCTGTGGAGGGCAGCACCGTTTTATTAACAGCTTACAAATGTTTTTCATCTGCAACTTTGTGACTTTTTTAGACTTCTCAATCGTCAGAAAAAAGTTGGTAAAGTATTTCAAAATAATAACAAAGCTTCCAATAAATGTTGGCTTAATAAGTAAGGAATCTTCTCTAGCAGATTCTTCGTGCAAAAACTCTCTGAAAAGGAGCTTGAGTGAAGCTGGTATCTGATTTCAAACTCCACTCAGGGCGAAGTTTCGCCCAACCTTAAGGCTTTAAGGATGAAATTTCAATCCTCGCCTTGTGGTTAGTTGTGTCTGCAGCTTGAGACAGGTCTCTGGGACTAACACTATGTTCATACTGACATCTTTCGATTGGCCTGGTCATGTTCTGAGCTGTCAATTGCTATTTTACGATGCGCATTTGTGCACCAGCAAGTGTCAAAATGAAGCAGCAAGGCATGGAGAGGACTTCCTGACCATGAATCACTCTACCGCCCACCACCGACTAGGTCATATCTCTGCCCATGGCATCAGGGATAATGTTATCCTCAAGGAGAGCCAGATAACCATGATCTGCCTTCAGATTAACAGCACCCACCTCATCCTAATTGTTTTACAAATTGGAGGTTATGATGGTGAGTGTGTAAGTGCCATGCCACAAAGTGACTTCAACCAGTGCAACCCTCAATGAAACTGCCTCTAAGAAGATCCTGTTATGGTCTGGCTTGACAGTGCAGCTGTAGCCAGACAATTATGTGAGCATCACTAGAGAAGGGCTTTTCTCCACCCAAATGTTGGGAGGGAGGAGTTCAATTTTTGATAGTTCAAAAGTTGTGTGCTTCCACAAAAAACTGCTTACCTTCCACACAGCTGTGATCATTTTGCTTAATTATCCTGCTGCCTGAGCTTGATTTTTTGAAGGGGCACACACATAACATTAAAATGCTATAACAGTGTCTTAGATAACTAGATCATTTATGTTGTTGTTTTCTGGCAGCAACATTGATGAGAGAATGGAGTCATTAACCTACATGGAATTTTCGATCTGGCTTGACAGTGCAACTGTCACGTGACCTTTTGACATACACCAATATTATTCTAAGGTTCTTTTCTTCCACACAAATACATATCTATTCCCATGCTATTCATTTGTAAAGATTCACTTTGCCATACAGCATTCCTTTAAATTCAGACTTATTGGCATTGCCAGTGCTTGTTTAAGATGTGTGCAAATGTCATGTCTGTTCCATTCGTTGGTGTTCTGTTGCTTGCATTTGTATTTTATTTTGTATTACATCAATTGTACACCTGCTACCTCTTACCACTGCCCAACATGATAGGCCAGACTGAGACTATATACCATCTAGTAGCTAAATTGTAGACTTCAGAACCAGTTTTAAATCCCAGCTCACCCCCTGAAATGAATTCTGTGCTCCTGAGCAAGCTAAATGTCATTTTTTATATATAGGTTATGTTTGAAAATTGGGAGTGCCTTGAGTGTGAATGTATTTGGGGAGAAGATATGGCTTAATGGCCATAGCTGCTGATGTTAGAACTGGGGAAGCAGGGTTCAACTCCCAGCCTCCGCTCAAGATCCTTAATCTCCCAGCGCCTGAAGAAAATAAATGTAATTTAATCTTGTGCACATGTAAATAGCTCTAATACGCTTGGGCCAAGTCTGTGCTCTATAAAACTTGAAAAAATTAAAAAAATTACAAGTGCAAGAGTCAGACATCACCAGGGGCAATCTCTAGACCTATAACAGTAACACCATCAAAAGTGATTAACACTAGTATTAAGTTTCTCCTGCATGCACTGCATACAGCACGTTCCATACCAGCTACTGTTCAGACATAACATACAATGTACACATTCCATCCACACAGATACCAACCTTACCATTCTACACCCAGTAGCAGCAGCCAATCTACGTTCTGCTTCACAACCCGTAGCCAACCACTCCGCTCCACGCTACCACACAGCTCCCAGAAACCACACTTCTCCTAACAATGACACTGCTCCCAACAACCATACCACTCCCAGCAACCACACCACTCCCAACAACTACACCGCTCCCAACAAACACACTGCTCCCAACAACTACACCGCTCCCAACAACCACACCGCTCCCAACAACCACACCGCTCCAAACAACCACACCGCTCCCAACAACTACACCGCTCCCAACAAACACTGCTCCCAACAACTACAACGCTCCCAACAACTACACCGCTCCCAACAACCACACGGCTCCCAACAACCACACGGCTCCCAACAACCACACGGCTCCCAACAACTACACTGCTCCCAACAACCACACTGCTCCCAACAACCACACTGCTCTTGAGAGAGCGCAATTTGAATAAAACGCATATCCGAGCCATATTTACAAGCATATCGTATAAACGTAGGAATGAAATGTATATCGTAACATGAAGTTGACACTTGTAGCATAAAGTTAACCGATGTAACCAAAGTGATATAGGAAATGTAACTGTATCTACTCTTGAACATGCGTTAGATTTAGAAGGCCCGTGTACGTAGTGGGCTAATGTAGAAATGTGTAGAAATGCTTACGAATTAAAGAACGTGCAAAGTAGAATTCATGTACATGTGTAACTTTAAAAGGAGAAACGGCGAGAAATGTAATGTGGAGAGATGTGCAGAGAATATACATAACGATGTAACGAATGAGAATGTAAGCTTATATTCTATGTAGAATGTATTCACTTATAAGCAAACGATTTGCTAAATACGATTATATATAAATGTGTGTTAAAGGTTATACTGTATAGAAAGCTTCTTGTAAGAATGTTAGAAGGGTTTAGGTCATGTGTGATTTTAACCTAGCTGACCAAGGGTTTGCAGGAGTGTAGTCCGCTGTTTGTAATTTAGTGGGCTCACAGGAGTCGTGAATAGCCTTGATGTGAACGTGAGAGCCAAGGAGTCTAGTTCTTGTTAGATTTAAGGTGACAATGTCGGACGAAGTTTATTGCCTAAACGTGAGAGGAGACGCTTGAAAATTGAGTCTTGTTTTGAAATGACCATTCACAGGACCAAGAAAGGTTATGCATATAGTCGTAAAGAGTAAAGTTCTGATGAGGTGATAGACTTTTGCTCCGAAAGTGTCAATTGTAATGTCAATGAAGTCACCAGCAAGAAGACGAAGATGGCGCCTAAGGAGAAGGGTCAACTTAACGGACGACGGAAAGAGATGAAGCCATCGAAAGAGCAAAGAATGAGATCATGGGGGAAAGTCCGTGGTGGGCGTCGAAGGGGCGTTCCACCCACACTGTGATTGTGTATTTTAGGGACAGCACCCCGGGGAGAAGATAGCGAAGCGAAAGGCGAGAGCGAAGGCGAAGACGAACAGCTCAGAGTGAAGGGCGAAGAGTAGATGACTTGAGCAGATGCGCTGAGAGAGATCAGAGCGCAAGAGAGCAGTAGGCCGAGGACCCTTAGAGAGCGGATGGGTAGGCAGAGAGGGTACTGCTTCTTAAACTTAAGTTACCTTTAGAGGCTAAGAGAGTTTGTACTTCTTTGGAAGTCAAACTGCTGACACCTTTTTAGGTTAGGAACTTGCGAAGTAGAGATGTCACTTAGTATGGAGTAGGGACAGATTAACTTGATTATTTTTCTCTTTCTTTAGATGACGCAACGGAACCACATCATATCTATGCTTTTAATTTGTTGATTCTCGAGCTGACTAATTGTATTCGTTTGTAGATTGAGGTTCTTTAGGGAATATATGTTCCTACTAGTTCCTGTATATTTGATGAATCTTATCCTGAGAGGATTGTACTTGCAACTTTTCTTAATTTTATATTAAAACTCTTAAACTTTATCAGTTGTAAGTGGTTCTTCAGAGTTGCGTCAGTTTATGGGGTTTATCTAACCTATGCGGGGTTTGTCTTTTACTCAACGACAGAAAACAAGCGATCCAAAATTGACGAATGAGATAAGTTATTAAATTGATCATAAAAAGATATTAAAATCTCATTCCCCGCAGTTGGTAGCAGAGAAAGATGGTTTTCTTCTTGAGGAAGACAACCTAGGTCAGGTTTAGTTTACCCCAAGGTCCCTAGTCATCGACGACCAGAAGAAGAATCCCTGCCGAAGACGGTGCTGACGGTGCGTCGAGAGAAAAGCAGCAGAGTTGGTCGAGAGTGAGTATAAGGGTCATGCGTTGTAAGATTGCGGTATTTTATGTTGTACTTGTGTTGTAATGTCAAGCGGAGTTGAATGCCTGTAGTGTGATTGAGGGAAGGTTGTGAGCGCGCGCAACCGGATAAAAATCTTAAGTTCAAGGAGAACTTAAGTGGTTCGGGTGTATCGAACACCCAGAGTAATTTGTCTACCATTGAAAGGGGGTCATGAGGTACCATTGATCGCCCGACAGACTGATGATAGGGGGAGCGTAAGAGTGAGTGTATGAGTAACGGACGCTGGTCGTATGTTTACTGTGTGTAAGTAACCTATCAGTTGAGGCAAACGTCTGACCGTCAGAGGGAAGACGTTTTGCCAGTTGAGGTGGCAATTACAGTTAGACTGTGGCCGTACAGTCAGAGAAAAGTGATCGCTTGGACGGAAGTAGTCATTTTTCGGTGTATGAATGAAACGCATGCAAGATCGTTAGACGAGTTGATAACGGAAGGGAACTGCTGCGAAGAGAACGAGTGACGTCAACGTAGAGCCGCGCTGAGATTGGTCGGTCAGCGTAGAATCGCGCTGGGATAGGCCGATTAGCAAGAGCCGCGTAGGGATTGGTTGGTTTGTCATCGGGACGTAAATAAGGAAGAGAGTAGAGGAAATTTGTAGATTATCGAAAATGAGGTGTTTTAAACGTTTAAGGGCGATCTTTAAGAGAGATAGAGGAAACTTGTATGCTGGAGAAGAAGCTCCACCAGAAGGCACACCAGCTTATCATATGGCAGTGAACGTAGGCTTACACTCGATATTATGGATCTCTGAGTGGAATAAGCTAACAGAAGGGAATAAGGAACTGACGTTTCCGAGATACGGAACGTTTAAGCTAGAAGTATTGAACCAACTGAAAGCAGTAATGCTTGCAACAAGACCTCTACCGAGGCCAACACAGTTCGAAGCCCTTAGTGCATGGTTTAGAGCAGCACACGAAAAGAGCGTAAAGAGACGCCAGGAAAGAGTAAGGCGATCGGTAAAAGCAGTACAGGATGCTAAATGGGACGAAGAAGCCAAAAAGTGGAGGGTGCAAAGGATAGAAGCAGACAAGCTGTACCCGATGCTAGAAGTTACGGGGGAAAAGAAACCTCTAGAAGAAGATGAGGATAGCGAGACAGAAGAGGATCTGATAGAGAGGCTATTAACAGATAGACCACCTCCGTACAGCGGAGGAGCCGAAAGTCCTGTATTACAACAAGAGGACGGAGCTAGATGGGGGGAATATAAATCGCTTCCAGTAACAGAGTGGGATGCCAAGAAGGGTGAGGAAGTACCTCAATCTAGTTCCGAACAGAGAGTAGTAGGAAGATTCGTGGTCCAGAAGATGCCAGAAACGCAGTATGCAAGGTCTTATCAAATGCCAGATGCTCTACAAGTACCTGTTACCATAGGGCCTATAGTGTCAATCTACAACCCAGAAGGGGTCCAGCAGGAGGAACAGGCACGATGGGACAGAGAAAGGGCAGAGACAGGGGGAAGGAATAACACGACCAATTCCCAAAGGCAGTTGTCAGGACCAATGAGTCGGAGTACCCCATTAGATTCTGCAACGGGTCCCTGGGTAGAACAGGGGAGCCAAAGAGGACAGATGGATTTGAGGGGACCGAAACCGAAATCCTATAAGGAATTAAGGGAATATCTGAGAGAATGGGATACTGTCGAAGAAACTGAGAATAAGAAATTAGAAACAGGAGCAGAATGGAGTGCTCAGGATAACAGGATCCTCTCTCATTGTGGAGCTGGCGAAAGCAGCCCAGAGTGGGAGAGAGGGAGTCAAGGAAGCAGAGGAGATACTTGCCCTACTACCAGTGGCAATAGGCAAATGTGCGATGACAGAAGTGCAGGGTGTGGGGAAGTGCCTCGCGTCACCTTTAGTGAGGGAGAACGAAGGACGCAGGAGTACCGAAATACTTTCAGATGCACTCACCATACCCCGGACTCAAATGCGCAACATTGGAATCACGGGAACATGGAGAGTCGTGAAACGTCTCAACATGCGTCCGGTGATCAAGAACGAAGTCATGAGAATATAGGGAGTCGCGAAACGTCTCGCCATGCATCCGGTGATCACGAACGAGATCGCGGGAGCATGGAGGGCCATGAAGGATCTTATCGGTTGTTGAGCGACACCAGACAGCAAGCGAGTTACAATGGTTTAGAACAGCACGGTGGATCCTATATCGTATCTGGAGACACTGAGCAGAAAAGACGGAATGTAGTGATGGGGAATGGAGCAATGTTCCACCACACCCCAAGGCAAGATGGAAAGGCTTGGGATCTAGAGAGGTGGGAACAAAGAGATGGAAGAAAAACTCCTCATAACTCACCTGTGCTTAGGCGTAGGGCGCATAGTGGAGGTGAGAGGGATGTAAGAGAACAACCTAGGACTGACGTACTAAGAGCTGAAATCAAAGCAAGACGGATTGATGTAATGAGTCTAAAATCAGACTTGGATGAGATAATTGATGGCACAGTGGCAATAGAAAGATTAGAGCTGTACGACCCAGATGAAATACTGTTTTTATCTAAGGATGTGACTCGGAAAGCAAGGGCAGCTCATGAAAAATTATCTGAATTGGCAGATAAGTATATGATAGACATGTCACGGACTAAAGCCTTACAGGCCAACCATAGGCTGAATTGCACAGATCGGGATCTAGATGAGCGTAGGACAATTGGGCTAAGAGTGCACATAAGGGAACTGATCATGTGTATCAGGATATGGAGAGATCTGGATAGATGGGAGGAAAAATGGTCCAAGAGGGGATCTGTCAGAAGGAGTACACTTGTGAAGTCCCAGGATGGAGACCTAATGCGAATGGAAGCTTTCCCTTTGCGAGAAATCGCGAACGGAAACTACGTTCATGTACCTTGGAGTAGAGGGGATTTAGCGGCATTCACTTATTCTTTCCCCAAGTTAAGAGAGAACCCCGTAGAGTGGTACAAGCAGGTAGAGAGGTTCGTGAAGATCTCTAAGGTGCTGTGGATCAATTTGAACACTTTGTTCGATATCGTAGTACCCGGAGATTTATGGACGGCATGCAAACTTAGTATCGAATGGCCCACTTGTGAGCCTCCGAGAGATGCCCAGACAAACGGCCCATCCGATAGAGTCATGGAAAAGTACGAAAGAGTAATTGCATGGTTAAAGGAGAAAGTGCCAGTGCAAGACATAGACTGGGTTAAGATAGATCGAACAACTCAGGAACCTAAAGAGACAGTTCACGAGTTTTACGAGAGATTGCTGAAAGCATTTAAACAGTATAGCGGGTTGGATGTCATGGATCCCAAAGACATAGGACAGTTTGTGTCGAAGTTTGTTTTAGGATTGAGACCAGACATAAGCCTAATGATACAACAGCATTTGATTTGTTGGCAGAACAAACCTTTAGACGAGATCTTGAGGTATGCGAGGTATTGTAGCGACGAAATAGACTCAAAAGCAAAGAAACTTAAAGAAAAGCTGATGTTGGTGCAGATGCAATCAACTGGAAAGGGTGGACAGCGGCAACAGGGAACAGGAACACCAGTAAAGAAACAGAATAATCAGAGCAGAGATGAGGAAGAAAGACCGAGACCGAGAATGGATATCGCGACACTGAAAAAGACAACGAGGTGTCATCAGTGTAACGAGGTGGGACATTGGAGACGCGAGTGTCCATATAATGTCGAGACGGGGGAATTAGAACAGGAGGAGGATGAGGTTCAACCCAGCATGGTAAAGGGAACAGCAGTCCCGAAGGGAAAGTTTATCAAAGGGGGGAATCAGACTCCTCGAGCCCCGTTTCCTCAACCGCCTCGCATTACAAATGGAGGAAAAACCTACAGACAAATGCCATTGTTCGTCGGAGGAGAAGAATGCTACTACATTGATCCTCTTACAGGGCAACGAGTGAATAGGGAAGAAGACTGTACTCTAGGTGCAGCCCTGGAAGTAGATCAGAGAGGACCCTACGTAGAGGCTGAAGTAGCTGGATGTCCTACGTCCTTTTTGGTGGACACGGGGGCCACTAGATCCACGTTGAGATCAGCGGTAGTCCCGGGTCTGCCAATGTCGGGAGAGACGATTCAGGTGGTAGGAGTCGCAAACAGGAGGATGACGAATCCTTTGACAGAACCAGTATCAGTGAAGATAGGGAATTACAATGACGAACATCAGTTTGTAATCTGTGATTCTAGCCCTGTGTGTCTGTTAGGAAGAGATCTGTTGTGTAAATTGAATTGCACAATACATTGCACACCTGAAGGAGTAGAAGTGCAGACCAATGATGAGGATGCCGATTTTAAGGTTGTAAACTCACAGGAATGCGTGGAACTATATCCTACCCTAACGGTGGAGGAGCTTCCACAGGACTTGAGGGAGAAAGTGTCAGCTGAGGTGTGGGATTTTACTGGAGAAGAAATAGGATTGATTAAAGGGGTAGAACCAGTAAAGATCATGGTAAGACCCAATGCCGAGTATCCGAGAATACCACAATATAAGTTGACACCGGAGACGATTGCAGGAATAAAGCCTGTGATCGAGTCCATGATTAAGCAGGGAATACTGAAGGAGATCGTGGGAAGTCCATGTAACTCCCCGATTATGGGTTTACAGAAGCCTAGTGGAAAATACAGAATAGTGCAGGATCTTCGAAAGATTAATAATATTGTTGTCTCATGTTGTCCAGTGGTACCGAATCCATCAGTGATATTATTTCAGATACCGTTCCAAGCTGAATGGTTCACCGTAATAGATTTGTGCCAGGCTTTCTTTTCGATTCCTTTAGATGAAGAGAGCCAGTATCTTTTTGCTTTTAAGCTGGAAAATCGCGTTTTAACATGGTGTCGTATCCCTCAGGGGTATACAGAAAGCCCATCGATTTTTAATCAGCTACTGAAGAAGAATCTTGAAAGTCTAGTACTGCCCAAGAACTCGGTTCTAGTCCAGTACATAGACGACCTCCTAGTTGCGTCAGAAACTGAGGAAGCTTGCAGAGTAGACACCATCACCTTGTTAAATCACTTGGCCGAGAACGGACACAAGGTGTCTCCAAGTAAATTGCAGTATTGTCTGACCGAAGTGCAATACTTGGGCCACAGGATTGAAAAGGGAAAGCGGAAGGTGTCACCAGACAGAATAGAGGCGATCATGAAAATGAACGCGCCTACAACACAAAGAGAAGTCAGGATGTTTCTAGGCATGGTCGGTTATTGTCGGCAGTGGATAGCCAACTTCTCACTGAAGGCAAAACCGTTATTACAACTGACGCACAAAGGAGTAAGTGATCCGGTACCATGGGACAAAGATTGTTTGATGGCATTTTTTCAGCTGAGGGAGGACTTATGTCGCGCCCCGGCTTTAGGAATGCCAGATTACACAAAACCATTTTTGCTTTACTGCTGCGAAAGAGAGGGTTGCGCGTTAGCAGTTTTGGCTCAGATACACGGAGATGCGCGTAGGCCAGTTGCTTATTTTTCGGCTACCTTAGATCCAGTAGCCGCAGCGTTGCCCGGATGTCTCAAATCCGTTGCTGCAACGGGTGTCAGCATTGAACGTTGTGAAAGTGTGGTAATGGGACATCAGTTAGTGGTGTACGTACCGCACTCTGTAGAATTGTTAATGACCAGGACTAAGACTCAGCATCTGACAAATAGCAGGCTCACACGCTACGAGCAAGTCATACTGGCTGCCGAGAATGTGACCCTAAAGAGATGCTCCGTCTTGAATCCTGCAACTTTGATGCCACTTCCAAATGAGATTGATGATGAAATTTGTACAGATCATGACTGCCTAGATGTGACTGAACTATGCACCAAACCGAGACCAGATATCGTAGATGAGCCATTGACTGACCCTGATGAAATATTCTTCGTTGATGGTTCATGCGTAAGAGACGATATTGGTCAGCTGAGAGCAGCATATGCAGTTTGTACTATTACCAGAGTTGTGGAAGCCGCCTGCCTGGAAGGAGTACATTCCGCTCAGGTAGCTGAAATTATTGCTTTGACCCGTGCCTGTTTAGCGGGTAACAAAATTCGAGTCACCATATACACCGATAGCCAGTATGGTTTCGGGGTAGTTCACGACTATGGGCAGTTATGGTCTCAAAGAGGTTACATGACCTCCTCGGGTTCTCCCATTAGGAATGGAGAATTCGTGAGACTATTGTTAGAGGCATTGCAAGGTCCGTCAGCCATAGCAGTTGTCAAATGTGCCGCGCACACGAAGAACGTAGACTTTGTGTCGCAAGGCAACCGTTATGCTGACGAGGTAGCGCGTTATTGCGCAGAACAAGGTTATTCTCACACCAATGTAGAAGTGGGGGGAATACAGGAAAGAACTGAATTGACAATGTTGTTAGACACTGTAGATACGTGGGATGAGCTAAAGAGTGTTCAGGAAAATGCACCAGAGGAGGAGAAAAAGGGCTGGGAGACAGCTGGATGTACCAGAAGTGAGATGAATTTTTGGATCTCTGCAGATGGGAGAGCAGTTTTACCAAACGAACTTGTTAGTCCAATGGCAAGGAAATTGCATGGATCAGCACACATAGGTAGAGATGCTATGGTGAGAGTATTCAGACAAACGTGGTTTAACCCAAAGTTTAGAGTAGCGGCAGAAGCATTATGTCAGCGATGTGCGATCTGTCAGCAGCTAAACGTAGGAAAGAGAACACCAGTCACATTGAGTCACATTGGGAGGTCTGGGGGGCCTTTCAATAGAATGCAGCTGGACTTTATTGAAATGCCCAAGTGCAATCGACTCAGATACGTTTTAGTGATTGTCTGTATCTTTTCTAGATGGGTTGAAGCTTACCCGACACGTAGGTGCGATACACTTACAGTAGCGAAATTGTTGCTTAGAGAGTTGATACCGAGGTTTGGGGTGCCATCCTCTTTGGAATCGGACAGAGGAACTCATTTCAATAGCGAAGTAGTGAAGATGCTATGCTCAGCTTTGGGTATCGATCAGAAGCTCCATTGCAGTTATCGACCAGAAGCTTCAGGGATTGTAGAGCAAATCAACAGCACGATAAAGTCCAGACTCGCCAAAGTTTGTTCATCAACATCCCTGAGTTGGCCAGACGCACTTCCAGTGGTTCTTATGAGCATACGTAGCACACCAGATAGAAGGACAGGTCTCTCTCCACACGAGGTGCTAATGGGGAGAGCTATGAGACTGCCATCGGTTCCGACTGCAGCACTATTGAACATCACAGATGATTTGATCTTGGACTACTGTAAGGGACTATCTGATGCCATTAATTCTGTGTCCCTTCAGGTGCAGGCTGCAGAGGTTCCATCAGCTCAGGACCTGTGCCATGACCTGTGTCCAGGGGACTGGGTTTTGGTGAAAAAACACGTCAGGAAGAACTGCTTAGACGTGCGCTGGCGAGGACCGTTTCAAGTCATACTTGTTACGAACACTGCAGTAAAGTGTGGAGGTTTGCCCAACTGGATACACGCCTCACACACCCGAAGAGTGCCAACACCTCTGGAAGAAACAGCTCCTCTCCCAGATGAGAATCCAGCGGAAAGCGGAGAAGCCACAGAGGGGGAAAGCCAAGCTGTAGAGGTAATCGAAGAGGCTGAGCCTGTGTCGGAACAGGCCGACGACGGTCAGGACACCAGTGGGACCGAAGTCGCCTCAGGAGAATAAAAGTAATTGGGAGTCCGAATCGGATACCGAACAGGCTGAGAGTGACCTAGAGACAAGTCCAAGAACAAGGAGCAGGAGGACAAGGAGTGACGAAGCCAGTTGGCCGGAGAGGAGAAGAATGCCAAGTTTAAAAGCAGATCAAGAAAGAACCCTTGTCCCGATCTCTGAAGAGTCGGATCAGGAAGAAGAAACTACAGACTCAGGCACTGAGAGTCCAAGAAGATCAAGAAGGGTACGTGTGCCCTGCAGAAGGTACGCCACCCCAGAGTGGACCTATCTAGCAGATGTCTTGGGGACAGAAATCTGGGAGAGTGAAAGAAGTGAAGGTAATCGATCTCGATCCATTTGTGGCAGTGGAGATATGGATGTTGACGCCTGGACTCGAGACTGAGGGGTTACTGACTTTCACACTTCCCATACCCCCATACCTAAGTCGGATCAAAGATCTAGTGCTAAATCGATTACAGTTTCCGACTTTTGGTCATCAAATTCCAGAAGAAGAAGAAAAAGTTGTTCGTTTTGAACTATTGGAACTTGTTGTTAAAGCTGCAGGTACGAGAATAATTGTTGATGCATAAAGACTTTTGTATATAAGCTATAAAGAAGAAGATAACCTAGAGCCGTGTGGAAAGAAGAATAAATTTAGGGATTACATTCAGAGGACGGAGAAGGGTTAGGGTTGTCTGTTGCTAAAGAGAAAAAGACATGTTGCGAAAAGAGATTTTTTTTTGATAAATAGCACTTTCAAAGACTGAAAAGAAAAACTTTCCTCGCAAGGGAAGGAGTTGCGCTGTTTTGATAACATGGAGAACGGCAACCCAAACCGAAAAGCTAGATGCATAGTAGGTACACTAATAGCAGTAGTAATTTTTCTCATAATTACAGTAGTGACCATATCATACATGGTAGGAAATGAAAATGATAAAGAAATAGAAGATGTAAAGCCTGTAACGACTTTGAAACCTGCTCTTGTTGGGAAGGAGGAGGAGAGCAATGTCATCCGTGAAAAGGCGTTACTGGCGAATGAAGCTCGTAGGTTACACGTAGACGAGTCACAGGGAAATTTTAGGTCAAATGCATATGCCAAACTGTTGTACGAGTATATCGATGCCATGGAGGCCAAAGATTGCTACGTTTGTATGCAATTGCCGGCTTCCGTAGACGAAGGCATCCGGTATCATCATCTCCCACTAACTTATGGGATAACATGTAGTTTACTGCTCAGTATATTTTATGGTAGGGAAGGGTTTGAGTACTACTTTTCAAATTATGATTCGGTACTGCCTGAAGTTCCGAATTATAAACAAATGAATAAGTGGGACTATTATAAAAAGGAGGATAGACTAGCTAAATTCTTTCTTCCTTGGGATACATTAGATACATCATATGCACGCAGAAATAATCTGACTTGCAAAGTGTCAGAGGTAGAGAAAAAGTTCATAGGACAAGTAGATGACCGATACAGAAGGCAGAAGATTCTGAAAATGTCAGGACAGTGGAAAACAGATTGGACCGAAGAAGAAAAGGCACACAAGAAGAAAGGTAGCAATGGTCCAATAGCTTTGGATAGAACGCAGAAAGGGAAGTTATGTTTAACTCGAAGCAAGACGTTTTATGAAAGTGTATTTGTAGGTGAAGTAAATTGCGAACATGCTTTTAGGTTAGAGTACTACACGAAAGATTTTATGAAAGGGATGCAAGCGTTTCCAAATGTATATTTTGTGTGTGGAAGAAATGCCTATGTAAAACTACCTGACAATTGGTATGGTTCGTGTTACTTGGCAATTGTCTTCCCCAAAATATATCATGCAAAGGATTTAGCGATCATAGAAGGAAAGGCTTCGACAAGAACGAAAAGGGAAGTAGGAGATGCAGAAGTAGTTGGAGACATATTTGGAGCGATGTTTCCTATGTTAGGTTTAATACTTAACGATGTTAAGATCAGGAGACTAGCTACAGTTGTAGATAGATTATCTGCAAGTACTGCAAGGTCATTAATGCTAGTAGAAGGAGAGATGCAGTCGATTAGAGCAATGGTTCTTCAGAACCGACTTGCTTTAGATGTACTGCTAGCAAAAGAGGGCGGAGTTTGCAAGGCTTTGAAGGTCCAAGAATGTTGTACTTACATTCCTGACAATTCAAAACCACTTGAGAAAGTCATACAGAACATCACACAGATACATAAAGAAATCGAAGATTTATCAAAAACAAATGTTTGGGAAAAAGTAGGTCATGGAGTAGGAAAGGTTGGAAGTTGGTTTGCCAACCTTGGTAAAAGCATAATGTGGTATATATTAAAACCTGTATTAATAGTATTAATTTGCATAATCACATTATTAGGGTTAGTAAAATTGTATAAATGGTATAGGTCGAATCGGTTACAAAGATCCATGAGAGAGCGAGAAAGGAGATTAGCTGCTTTACAAGATCAACAGTACAAAAGTTTAAGAGCTCTCGAAACGATAAAAAGAGGGAATATTGCAACTAGTTCTGTGTAAGGGTGCTATTCAAATTGCATTTAGTGATGACTCCCAGAAGTCATCAAAGGGGGGAACTGAGAGAGCGCAATTTGAATAAAACGCATATCCGAGCCATATTTACAAGCATATCGTATAAACGTAGGAATGAAATGTATATCGTAACATGAAGTTGACACTTGTAGCATAAAGTTAACCGATGTAACCAAAGTGATATAGGAAATGTAACTGTATCTACTCTTGAACATGCGTTAGATTTAGAAGGCCCGTGTACGTAGTGGGCTAATGTAGAAATGTGTAGAAATGCTTACGAATTAAAGAACGTGCAAAGTAGAATTCATGTACATGTGTAACTTTAAATGGAGAAACGGCGAGAAATGTAATGTGGAGAGATGTGCAGAGAATATACATAACGATGTAACGAATGAGAATGTAAGCTTATATTCTATGTAGAATGTATTCACTTATAAGCAAACGATTTGCTAAATACGATTATATATAAATGTGTGTTAAAGGTTATACTGTATAGAAAGCTTCTTGTAAGAATGTTATAAGGGTTTAGGTCATGTGTGATTTTAACCTAGCTGACCAAGGGTTCGCAGGAGTGTAGTCCGCTGTTTGTAATTTAGTGGGCTCACAGGAGTCGTGGATAGCCTTGATGTGAACGTGAGAGCCAAGGAGTCTAGTTCTTGTTAGATTTAAGGTGACAATGTCGGACGAAGTTTATTGCCTAAACGTGAGAGGAGACGCTTGAAAATTGAGTCTTGTTTTGAAATGACCATTCACAGGACCAAGAAAGGTTATGCATATAGTCGTAAAGAGTAAAGTTCTGATGAGGTGATAGACTTTTGCTCCGAAAGTGTCAATTGTAATGTCAATGAAGTCACCAGCAAGAAGACGAAGATGGCGCCTAAGGAGAAGGGTCAACTTAACGGACGACGGAAAGAGATGAAGCCATCGAAAGAGCAAAGAATGAGATCATGGGGGAAAGTCCGTGGTGGGCGTCGAAGGGGCGTTCCACCCACACTGTGATTGTGTATTTTAGGGACAGCACCCCGGGGAGAAGATAGCGAAGCGAAAGGCGAGAGCGAAGGCGAAGACGAACAGCTCAGAGTGAAGGGCGAAGAGTAGATGACTTGAGCAGATGCGCTGAGAGAGATCAGAGCGCAAGAGAGCAGTAGGCCGAGGACCCTTAGAGAGCGGATGGGTAGGCAGAGAGGGTACTGCTTCTTAAACTTAAGTTACCTTTAGAGGCTAAGAGAGTTTGTACTTCTTTGGAAGTCAAACTGCTGACACCTTTTTAGGTTAGGAACTTGCGAAGTAGAAATGTCACTTAGTATGGAGTAGGGACAGATTAACTTGATTATTTTTCTCTTTCTTTAGATGACGCAACGGAACCACATCATATCTATGCTTTTAATTTGTTGATTCTCGAGCTGACTAATTGTATTCGTTTGTAGATTGAGGTTCTTTAGGGAATATATGTTCCTTCTAGTTCCTGTATATTTGATGAAACTTATCCTGAGAGGATTGTACTTGCAACTTTTCTTAATTTTATATTAAAACTCTTAAACTTTATCAGTTGTAAGTGGTTCTTCAGAGTTGCGTCAGTTTATGGGGTTTATCTAACCTATGCGGGGTTTGTCTTTTACTCAACGACAGAAAACAAGCGATCCAAAATTGACGAATGATATAAGTTATTAAATTGATCATAAAAAGATATTAAAATCTCATTCCCCGCACTCTCAACAACCACACTGCTCTCAACAACCACACTGCTCTCAACAACCACACCGCTCTCAACAACCACACAGCTCCCAGCAACCACACCGCTCCCAGTAACCACACAGTTCTGAACAGCCACAAAGCTCCCAACAAGCACACCGCTCCCAACTGCCACACCGCTCCCATCAACCAATCCTCTCCCATCAACCACACCTCTCCCAGTAACCATTCATTTTACGGACAGCCACGAATGAACAGTGTGGGGACGACTACTCTGTTTTGTAAGGTGACCGACTTATCATGGTATGGCCCTCCTTTGTTTCATCACCACTTTAGGAATTGACACTTGAATAAGGGTTATCATTTGCGTATGTTACTAAGGACGTCACCACGATCTATCCACACCAGTCCACATTAAATGATTGGCCAAAATTTGGGAGCTATGATGTAATTGACCAAGACCAACGGGGCACGGGTGTAAATGGATGCTTGAGGACGTGTTATAGCTTTACACCCGCCAGTAATTTCTTGTGAGTTGCGATTTGTTTTTAGGAAATTGTACATACTACAACACTACTCTTACAGATGATCCGTTGTGTTTTGGACCTTTGGCCTACAACATAGCTACTTTGCCTTGAGAAAGTCTGAATACGGATATGTACAGACGAAACACGTGTTGGCTTCATTAATTGCTGGGAACTTTGTTTACATCACTAAAAATAATTTTTCTATGGATGGTGTTCTTGGATTACCTCTGAAAACCTTTATGGGAGTGGAATATACTGTACTCACCTTTGGACTTTAGGATTTGATCAGTTGGAGTTATGATACATTAATATCAATACATGTATTTTGGATTCATTGTAACTAATACAGGTGTGCTGTAACAGCACTTTCATAAATCTCTCAGTAACCTCACCACTCCCAGTAACCCCACCATTCCCAGTAACCACACTTCTCCTAACAACCACACCGCTCCCAGCAACCACACCGCCCGCAACAACCACACCGCTTCCAACAACCATACCGCTCCCAACAACTACACCGCTCCCAACAGCACCACTCCCAACAACCACACTGCTCCCAACAACCACACTGCTCCCAACAACCACACTGCTCCCAACAACTACACCCTTCCCAACAACCACACAGCTCCCAACAACCACACTGCTCCCAACAACCACACCGCTCCCAACAACCACACCGCTCCCAGTAACCACACCGTTCCCAACAGCCACAAAGCTCCCAACAAGCACACCTCTCCCAACAGCCACACTGCTCCCAACAACCACACTGCTCCCAACAGCCACACCGCTCCCAACAGCCACACCGCTCCCAACAGCCACACCGCTCCCAACAGCCACACTGCTGCCACCAACCACACCTCTCCCAGTAACCTCACCACTCCCAGTAACCACATCTTTCCCAGTAACCACACCGTTCCCAACAACCACACTGCTCCCAATAACCTCACCACTCCCGGCAATCACACTGACTGCCCACCTTCCAATCCAGACACCAACATTCATTTTTGTCTCTGCCACATTCGCATTTCATAACACGTCACTCCTCTGTGCTAACCAATAACAGATAACAACAGCTGCTCCAAACCGACAGATACCGCCTCAACAAGCATTACCCAAAACTCCCACAGATATCTCACATGTAATCAAAAGCCAGTGGAGTAAAGGAGGAGGCACTTGTTTGTGTCATTGTTTGGACCATGCGACCAACTTGCTGTTTTTGTGTGTTGTCCAATGAAAGTATGCACTTGCAGGCATGTTTTGGTTCGTCTAAAAGTTAGTTTGTAACTATAGGCAGACAGCTGCACAGGGGCACCTGGAGCCCTCCACAGATTATATTAAATCACATGAAAAGGAATACAAAAACACCTTTTCGTATAAATGAACCCCTTACCATGAAGGCTCCACCATCACGTGCTTTGTGTGACACCACTCACCTGTTTTTTAAATCAACCCTTAAATAGTATACTTCACAACCCCCTGTGGGGAGAACAGGGACAGGCATTTCCTGCTCTTAGAAGCCCTGACATCCCCCGGTTGGCCCCCTGTCTCTGACACTTTCCGGCTGCTGACCGGGTGACTTATGACGGACACTGCTGAAAAGAGCCCAAAGGCAGGCTTCCCTTTGAACTATTGGTGCGGGTTTAATTGATCTAACTCTGTTATTTTTTTCTTCCACCTAACACGATTTCAGACTACAACACAAGTAACTTTTGCCTATTATATTTTCATAATTATTTTCTTGTTTTTTTATGGAAAAAAACAGAAAATTGCCATTTTATTGAATGATTTGTAACTAAACATATAACCAATTACAAGTGAGACAAAACAAATGTGGTTTCCAAGTCTTTCCAGCCATCAGTAGCCCCGCATTTCCCATTTTCGGTCCTGGTCAGTGTCTTCAAGTTCTAACTCCGTCCTCAAAAGTATTATTGCGTCACACGGGTAATTGACATAGTAGGTCTGTAGAATGGTTGGGGCACTGCGCGTACTACACTGTGGCACGTCACTGTTGAGTTTCGGGTTCCTAGGGTGCCAAAGTGACAGTGTTGTAGGTCCAGTGTAAGGCCTTCTACTCTGGGTGGTCAGTGGTCATTGTCTCTAGAAAGTTCCATGAGTGTCCCTTCCCATCCTATAAATCGGCTCCTGCTCCACCCCGCTGACTGATTTCTGATGTCAAACTTTCCACCTCTGCCCACCCGAGCAAGTTGCCCTTCCAGTTAGTAATCAGTAGCCCACCAGCCAACTCCAAGGCCATGGCCAGTCTTTTCTATGCCTAGAGTAGAGCCAGGTCTGCAAATCAACACTCAATCTTGTTGTTTTTCGAGTATTTCTTCACTCAAAGCCAGTATCACCCGGGGTGAATGTTGGTTCCACTGCTTGTCAGTAATTCTGTGGTCAGGGTGACCTCTCAACAGTGCTTATCCTCCCCTCCAGAGGAGGCTTGGACCACCCAGAGTGGAACCTGGGCCTCCATCCGGGACCTCTCTACACATGTGTGCGCGATGTACTATATGAAACTGGATCAGCTTACACCTAGAGTTTCTGGATACTATTTTTGGGCAGCTTACTATGTCCCCCCAGACCATGCCTATTGTGTCCCCAACCAAGCGTCCATCCATTAGAAGTCTGGTAAAGTGGGTGAAGTTGGCTTTTTGGCTGATTTCTATCTTCGTACCTCACTGTCCATCTACCCCTCTGTGTATATTTCCTCCTCTCCTAACCACCTCTGACACTTGATATTACTTACATGAATGATTTTCTTTATTTTGTGTATAGCTCGCCCCTTTTCAAGTATCTCAGATGTTTTTTACATTTTTATTTTACATTGTACTTACATTTTTGGATTCCACTGATGTTTTAAACTCCATGTCGGTTTTTGTCAGTAAGTAAAGCATTCTGACGCACTCAGTGTTGTGTACAAAACTACAAAAAAAGTTCCCATTTCTTTCAGAAAACTGTATTCAGAAAGTATCTTAAAGGGAGTGAGTTTTTATAAAATACTCTTTTTTATTTTGAAAAACTCGGTGCTGAGAATGCAAGAAGATGTTTGAAGATCAGTATATCATTGCACCTGTTATTAGAACTCCAAATATCACAACCAGTGATGTCACAGTGTGAATTTGTACACCAGGGAATGTTTTCCTATCACCCCACCCACCCTGCTCCAACCTCTTCCTTTCTTGACCATTCACACTTCAAAGTTGTTTGTTGATCTGCATGTGCAAATGTATAATTTGGTGGAACTCTACTGATTAATCCATTTTAAATAAAAGTGGGACGATGGCATTGTGAATTAAAAATGTAACGCTAATAATGAATCCCCATAGTTGGAAAAAGCCTTGGCATTGTATTATCGGTGGACGGTGCCCAAATGCGAATAGATGAAATTTGAACAATGGGCGCACTTATAACACACGTCAGAGGCTTCAGCGGGTTGGAGGCCACTCATCTCTCAACAGCACCCAACAATTCCTAGAACAATGTACCTCTCCGAAGACAACTCATAACACAATATATCAACTTATACCCAATAACCTACAGCCAGGTTAATTTAAAGGGATATTGTGGACATTAAAAGACACCATAGCTTCAGTCACCACCTATACATATCTGAAGCCGGGCGATGCATATCAGAGCTCATATAGCATTTATCTGAACGTGGTAATGCTCTCCTACACCCACCAGATCACAATGCAACCACATATACACAGAGGGGATTATATGACGTTACAACGCAAGAAATTAAAAAACATGCCTTTACAAGGCAGTTTTTACATCGCAACTACCATTACAATGCATGTTTTTACAACGCATGCCATTACAACGCTTTTTAGAAACTACCATTACAATGCATAATACTTTTGGGGCAACAGTGGGCTAAGTGTTAGATAGTGTTTGGGTAAAAATTACTATTCTCACTCAAGTGAGTGCAACAGTAGGGTAAATGTTGGATAGTGTAGGGGTAAAAATTCTATCTGATCTACTTTTGCTCAGTAAAGTCTTACACACTTGTCCAAAGGAAAGACCTATAAGTAGGATTTAATTAGTAAAAAACATAATTGTGCGGTCTCAGAAAACCACGGAAACCACTTCCGAATGTTGTAGTTGCAGAATATCGAGTGTGTATAGTCTGGATTCCCTCTTGTGTCTCTTTCTTCTGCCTACCCCTGTCTCTCACTCTTTTCTCCCCTTCTTTCTCATTTCTTCCATGTTTCTCTTCTTCCTTATTTACCATTTTTGTGTTTTTCCCTCTCTGGTTCTGGGTCAAAGTCTTATGAGTGCGTTGGGGCCAACCTCCAACCACCAGATCAAATTAAAGCACTACCTATAAGCAAGTTCAACAGTCCTACGGTGGGAGCCACATTTGTAAAATGTGTGAGGGCAGGCTTAGCGACAGTTAGTACCGGCAGCATCCCATGGAGAATTTAAGCAGAGAAATGTCCCTGGGGGAGGGTAGGAAGAGCTAAGCACAGAAGAATCACAAGGATAATGGATCTTCGTGAGCTTGCAGAAGCTTGGGAGTTTGTTTAAGAGTCTAGTTTGTTCAGTGTGACCTCCTGTGAAGAGAAGAGAGCGCAGCGAGAAACTCAGCCTCCAGACCCCTGCGAGACGGTCATCGAGAGTTATGTATATGATAGCTAGATGAGACCAGACCTTGGAGTCTACTCTCTACAGCACAAAAGAAGCACTTAACTCCAGGGCCTAAAATGGACATTTAACAGGGAAGGTTTTCCCAGTCCCACTCCCTGTTGTTGAGGAGGGCTGGTACCTCCCCGTTAACATTAAAGAAGTTTAGGTTCTCAGCACGAAAGGGCCTGCCCCTTTAAACCAGGTACTTTGTAGAATCCACATGGAAATGCTAGCCCTATCCCTGGTAACATTTCCATACTACACCAATACAGTCAGACCAGCAGCCAACAGGAGGAGGGGAATACATGGCCACACTTTTCCAGACCGATCGTCCTACATCACACAAGCAAATGACCACAGATGAAGCAGCTGAACGGGCCTGGCCACTGGTGTTTCTGAAGATGTTGCGTGTTCTCCTCATGGTCGCTGGAGGGTCCACATTGTCCTGCCTTTCACAGTCACTGGAAATTTTGAGGTCCTCTTCAGGAAATACTATTTTTAGGTCTCGCCTAGAGACAGCTTCAGCTCTCTGTTTGCGAACAGACCTACTGTATCCAATAAAGACTTGGAGTAGGTTTTTTGTCCACCTCTTGTTCATGATTTGATTGTTTCCTTGTTTATCTTTCTTTCCCGGCTGCAGATTCAATGACTTTCCTCCTTTTATTGTAATTATACCACCCCAGGAGCATTTTGGTATCACCATATTTTGATTGGATAACGTGTATCCTTCTTCTGCTAATGCCATACCTTGCATTGCTGTGCCTATGAGGGACTAGTTTATCTCTTTCTCTAGCTTTCTGCTCTCCCTCTGCCTCCTCAACAAACTACTGAATGTATTAGAACTGTTCCCCCAGGTGCCCACTTGCCCCACACCCCATTCGTTTTTTAACAATCGTCTGTGTTGCATCTTTGAAAGATTTTTCTAAAAGCAAAAGAAAAAATATTTCAAGATGGCTGCCAAACATGCAAGTGCACACATGATGCCCATAGCAACGGTTGTTCTTTTGGTTTCAGAAAAATAATTCAAGGTGTATACTGCATCTACATGTGCAGTTGCTCTCTGAGGGAAAAAAAACAAGCATTGTTTAAGTCAACATAAGTCTCTAGCAAAATGTATTGGCTGTGGCAATGCTTGTTTATACTATCGGTAGTGTATAACAGTGCTTCTTCATTGACTCTAAGTGTCTTAAAAAAACTCTTGAGACACACTTTTTAGGTCTCGCCCTGGAATTCGCATCCGAAGGATGCGTCCAGGGTCGGAGACTTATAGCTGCCTGACACCGGGGAATGAGGGACACAAAACTGTGACGAGCGTGGATTGAGCTGCGTGCACGCGCGTCAACATTCACGCATGCGCACATCACAGCCGCGCACATCACAGTCACAGCCACACCTCCTCCCTCCCCCCCCCTTCGCCGCCGCCGCCGCACCTACACACACACACACAGAGCAGGCTGTTCACAACACATGCACACGCAGGCAGACACTAGCGCACACATACAGACACACACTACACCTCCCCAGGCGGCCCCCCCCCCCGCCCGCCGCCGCCGCCGCCCCCCAGCCGCCGCCGCCCCCGCCCCCCCAGCCGCCGCCGCCCACACACGAGAGTACACGCACAGACAATCCCCCCGCCCCGCCCCGCCTGCAAGCTCTCACTTACCGGCTCGGTGTGCAGGTTCCTGGGCCGTCTTTTGGCACGCCGCAGGGGTCTCCTCACCACTCGGGAGCCCCGTGTTGCCTCTGTTACCATGCAGTCTGCCCTCGCTCTTTCGCCCGGTCTCTCTGAAGCGCCCCGGGACTTCAGCGTGAAGCCTGCATGTTTCGGACGTCCTCCTCGGCAGTTACTTCCTGTTTCTTTGACGAGCCCCGCCCACGTCCAAACAAAGGCTGCCTGACTTCCAGAGTGCGCCCGCGATGAAGAGACGGCCATTTTGTCAGCACACAAGCACCTAGCACTGTGTTTATTTGCATACTGGACTGTCACTGTGCTTTCGGTAACGACGTACAGCTTCGGAGACTGCACACGTTGTAAGCATATTGTGGTGCACGTACAACAGACAGCTGAGTGCATAATCAATCTATGTGAGCAAAGAACATGTTTTCATAACCCTTGCTATCCTTTCCATTTAATTGTTTTGTTCCATTATTTGATTACATTTCCTGATATTTGACAAATGATTTCCGTGTACATGCAGAGGATTAAGCAATTGCAGTGAAAGGACACGCTTATGATGCTATCGCTAATTCTGTGGTTTTATGTATGTCCTGGTGAAATTTCTGTTACACAGTGTAATCTCAGTTAATTTCTGGCATTTGCTTTACATTTGTGATGAAATCATGGCAATTACGTGATTACACCGTGACCAGATCAAGTAAAGAAGCTTCTGTTCGGGTCAATATCCCATGGCATAAACACAGGAAACAAGGTTTGCAAAGAGAACGTGTGCAGATGCTGTTCGTGCACGCGTGATTTTGCGACTTTTTCTTAGTGCAAAATATGTCCTTGTATCCAAGAATGAATGCGAGGATGTACATGGCAAAACAGCTGCCAAATGCTGGACCGATGTTTTTTTGTTATTTCGTGTACTTATTGAAGAATTCCATGTATTTTTTGCAAAAGAATTTACGCAAATATCGCACACTCCTAATATTATATTACATTTCCTATTAATTATCACACACCATTTGCACACAATTGCTAAGGTTATTCTTTCTGAAGGATTTATCTTCATGTTGGGTTTTTTGTTTTCATTATGACGGAAATGAACCTCAACTACGCAGCTAGGGCATGTTTAAAAAAAAATTATTTCTGAATGCAGTGCACATTTTGTGCCTTGCTTCTCTTGGAGCGTGGGGACGCAGAGCCTACATGGAGTGGCTGTATAAAGGACATAGCACCACTTTTTATTGAATAGAAGGTCAATATTTTATTAAGCGTAACATGAGCATACGTGCATAGAGGATGGGCTGGTGGAAGGCTGGGAGAGAATTACAGGCAGTGATGCGGAGAATTTCCCCGTGTTCGTTGATTACAGTTTCCAAGCAGCTGTGAGCACCAAGAGATTACGGTGCGTCCGCTCTTGTTCCTTGAAGACTCTTACTCTAGCGCTCTCTAGTTTGCTGTCTTGCCTGTGGGCATTTGTCCCCAGCCAGATTGCATCTTTAATCTGTGTGGTTTCTGCATGTCGTAAACTCTATCCCAATATTAATAGCTTTTTCGTTTTTTTTTCCTTTCTAATTTACATGCGCTTAATTTATTTCATGCCAGCCTTTTAAATCAGAAACGCGCTCCGATTAAGGTCCATTGAGAGCTTTACATTACTGTTGCATGTGTGAGTGCAGAGTGCGTGCAGAGTGACAGTGAGTGCAGAGTGCGTGCAGAGTAACAGTGAGTGCAGAGTGAGTGCAGAGTGAGTGCAGAGTGACAGTGAGTGCGGAGTGACAGTGAGTGCGGAGTGACAGTGAGTGCAGAGTGACAGTGAGTGCAGAGTGACAGTGAGTGCAGAGTGACAGTGAGTGCAGAGTGCGTGCAGAAACAGTGAGTGCAGAGTGTGTGCAGAGTGCAGAGTGCGTGCAGAGTGACAGTGAGTGCAGAGTGACAGTGAGTGCAGAGTGACAGTGAGTGCAGAGTGACAGTGAGTGCAGAGTGACAGTGAGTGCAGAGTGCGTTCAGAAACAGTGAGTGCAGAGTGCGTGCAGAGTGACAGTGAGTGCAGAGTGCGTGCAGAGTGACAGTGAGTGCAGGGTGAGTGCAGAGTGCGTGCAGAGTGACAGTGAATGCAGAGTGAGTGCAGAGTGACAGTGAGTGCAGAGTGAGTGCAGTGACAGTGAGTGCAGAGTGACAGTGAGTGCAGAGTGACAGTGAGTGCAGAGTGACAGTGAGTGCAGAGTGACAGTGAGTGCAGAGTGCGTGCAGAAACAGTGAGTGCAGAGTGCGTGCAGAGTGACAGTGAGTGCAGGGTGCGTGCAGAGTGACAGTGAGTGCAGGGTGAGTGCAGAGTGACAGTGAGTGCAGAGTGACAGTGAGTGCAGAGTGACAGTGAGTGCAGAGTGACAGTGAGTGCAGAGTGCGTGCAGAAACAGTGAGTGCAGAGTGCGTGCAGAGTGACAGTGAGTGCAGAGTGCGTGCAGAGTGACAGTGAGTGCAGAGTGCGTGCAGAGTGACAGTGAGTGCAGAGTGCGTGCAGAGTGACAGTGAGTGCAGAGTGACAGTGAGTGCAGAGTGACAGTGCGTGCAGAGTGACAGTGAGTGCAGAGTGACAGTGAGTGCAGAGTGACAGTGAGTGCAGAGTGACAGTGAGTGCAGAGTGCGTGCAGAGTGACAGTGAGTGCAGAGTGCGTGCAGAGTGACAGTGAGTGCGGAGTGACAGTGCGTGCAGAGTGACAGTTAGTGCAGAGTGCGTGCAGAGTGACAGTGAGTGCGGAGTGACAGTGCGTGCAGAGTGACAGTGCGTGCAGAGTGACAGTGAGTGCAGAGTGACAGTGAGTGCAGAGTGCGTGCAGAGTGACAGTGAGTGCAGAGTGTGTGCAGAGTGACAGTGAGTGCAGAGTGCGTGCAGAGTGACAGTGAGTGCAGAGTGCGTGCAGAGTGACAGTGAGTGCAGAGTGAGTGCAGAGTGACAGTGAGTGCGGAGTGACAGTGAGTGCGGAGTGACAGTGAGTGCAGAGTGACAGTGAGTGCAGAGTGACAGTGAGTGCAGAGTGAGTGCAGAGTGAGTGCAGAGTGACAGTGAGTGCGGAGTGACAGTGAGTGCGGAGTGACAGTGAGTGCAGAGTGACAGTGAGTGCAGAGTGACAGTGAGTGCAGAGTGACAGTGAGTGCAGAGTGACAGTGAGTGCAGAGTGACAGTGAGTGCAGAGTGCGTGCATAAACAGTGAGTGCAGAGTGCGTGCAGAGTGCAGAGTGCGTGCAGAGTGACAGTGAGTGCAGAGTGACAGTGAGTGCAGAGTGCGTGCAGTGACAGTGAGTGCAGAGTGCGTGCAGAGTGACAGTGAGTGCAGAGTGCGTGCAGAGTGACAGTGAGTGCAGAGTGACAGTGAGTGCAGAGTGACAGTGAGTACAGTCACTCAGCACCACCACATTATCACTCAGAACCACCACAGCACCACTCAGAACCACCACAGCACCACTCAGCACCACCACAGCATCACTCAGCACCACCACAGCACCACCACAGCACCACCATAGCACCACTCAGCACCACCACAGCATCACTCAGCATCACCACAGCCCCATTCAGCACCACCACAGCCCCATTCAGCAGCACCACAGCATCACTCAGCACCACCACAGCACAAATATGTTCTCTCAATGTTTCAAGCTTTATTACAAATGTCACAAAAAGATGTTAATATTTCACTTCTGTTCTTGGATTTCGTTACAATAAAATACACTGAACATAATCTTCACAAAAGTTATTTACAAAAGTTTAAGCTATTGCCATTATAAATTACAATCACTTTTATTAAGTATTAAAAAAAATTAAAAGCCATTGTTATTTGTAATATCAATACATCTAAGTCACGTAAATACAAATGTTGCATTACAAATGCTATAGGTGTCACATTTGCGAAAGTTATAACTATTGGCATTGTAAATGACAAAGCTATTAATTTAGCTATTTTCAAAACCAACACATAAATGAACATTTGGTGAATTACCATTAAAATATTTGACTTTTTTACTAAGATATTATTGTACTCTTTTATGCAAACAAAATTTAGATACTGCATAAATAACTTTAATAAAACATATTTTATATATAGCTTTTTATGTAAAAAAATAACTATAGCACAAAGCAAAAAACAATTGCCATTTACAATGCTAATAGCTCAAACTTAAATAATGCGAGACCTATTGCATTGCAAATGCTTGTTTTAATCATTCAAGCTATTTTTATGTGCACAGATTACCCTCTGAAATGCTGCTGATAAATGTTGCCTGACGTCACCACGGTATGTATCCAATCGGACGTGTGATACAGATGGCACACCCGGGTGTGTTTTTGACATCTCTTCTGTTGCTGTGTGTCCCGGCTTGAATAATGGAGCAACATCAATTCCTGTCCGTGGGATAAACACGCTGGGGCTCCAGAAGCTCGTCACTGGTTAAGTGGAAAAAGATGTTGAACAGATATGCAGAGATTGGAGCCCACCCTATTGTCTCAGGCGCACACAACAACTTGCAAGTGTTTCCATTTGTACAAAAACAATCTGGGAATGTTTCCAGTGTTTCACAATTGAAGGAAGAGTATTTTGGCAACCTTAGTGGCTGGGACCATTGTTTATAAAATTCTTGTTGCAATAGTAGACAAGGGTGTATTGCTACATTTTCAAGGTAATTGACAGCTCCCAAAAATCCCCATATTATTTGGTGCACTTTATTTAGTCTTCAGGTCAAGGGTTGTGGCGCATCATTGACCAGTGCCTGGTTACTAGCATTTCACTGCTCCTCTCACTGTTGAGAATCCTGACCCAAACAAGTAGTTCAGCTTTTCTCTGGATCCTTGATATATAGAAATAACTCAGGGGCAGTGCTCAAGTTGTATAAAAAAAAAAGTGCCGGGGCTCTCGCCCGAATGCCACTGCAGCTTGCACCACACATTGCACCTGTCATGCGGCCAATGATAGTAACAACACAACTACTAACCATCACACGCCTACAAGTATGACAATTCTGACTATTCCAGGCCCCAAAAGCTATAAAAATGGCTTTGGTAGCAGGTAATAGTATTTTTTTAATGTATATTGAATTTATAATTGACTGTTGTTATGGTCATCTCTAAATTAGCCAGACAGTGCCACCTTGTGAAATTTAGTGCTGGTACCGAGCACCGGAAACCAACGGCTGCAATTAAGCGCTGCTCAGGGGTATTAGAGTCTTAATTACATGTACTTCCCTTTAATGGTGACACTGAATACTGTTTGCAGTGGAATGTTTGTCTCCTGTGCCTCCAGATGGTGGTGTGAATGTTGTGTGAATGTTGAGCCTTGATACATGACAACACACTTATTAGAGTTGCAAGACTAAAAGGTTATATTGTAATAAAAGATTTTAATAATGCCTAAGAATACACAAATACTTTTGTAATGAAAATAATACCCAGTCACATAAGAAATAGTTCTGTACGGTAAACTCTGCTCCGCCAGCGGAGTTTGTGGAGTTTTGCTACTCCGAGCTCCGTTTGGAGTGTGGAGTTTGGCAAAAACTCTGCTGACCGCGGCGTGGCAGAGTTTACCGGTGCCCATTTCTCTTTAAGCACCGAGGCCCTACATTAAAGTGCAGTAGGCAGTGTAGGAATGTGCTTTTGTGCATGTAATTGTAGTAGCTGGACCCTCACTTACCTTTGCCCCCGTAGCAGCATCAACACTGATTAGAGCAGAGAGGCCGCCCTCCCTCCCTGTTCTCGGGGGTACTGGCGCGCATTGTAGCAAGTTTGTAAAGGAGGGCAGCTGTGAAGGGAAGTGTGCTTGAGATTGAGCAGCGCTACAGGAGGTCAGTGGGCTGTGTGAGCACTGTGCGGGGCAAGAGGCCTGCAATGGCAGTCTCCATTGCCTATGGCCATAGCTTGGCCTAAAATGAAGAACACTTTGCCCTGAGGCAGACAAGAGGGCCCCCACCAAAGGCTTCTGCCGGCTGGCGTTGAGCTGCTGAAATCTACTGCTGATGGGCTCAACCAGCGCCAGCTATGGTTCCTGGGCTAAGCCTCCCTCTTTTGGCTGTCCCCAGCTGCCCAGGAGCAGGGGGTGGGGTGAGGCAGGGAGCTAGACCGCTGGCAATGAGGACCCTGGACCCAGGCAGCACTCAGACCCTCATCTCAGTCTCTCATCTGTATGCACAGAGGGGCGGGCCCTGCACATGGACATTATTTGCATACGAGGGGTCTGTCCTTGATAAAAATGGACACTGTCAGGCAGAACTCCACGGAAAAGACTGTGTGTCCCCAGAGTTCAGAGCAGGTGAGCATCAGCTGGTGAGTGGAAGTCTGGCAGCCCCTGCTACGTAGAGGGAACTGGCCTCATATAGCCAGATTCATGAAGATGAATTGCGCTCGCAAAGGGCCAGATTCTCAGAATCTGGCCCTTTGCGAGCGCAATATTTGCATTTGGGATTCATCATCCCAAATGCAAAAATCGGTAATAGCGAATTCGTAAATTTGCGAGGAATTACATTTAAGGAATCTCTATTTGAGATTTCTTAAATGCAATTCATCATCCATTTTCGAATTGCGAAATCGCAATTTCGGGCCGCTATTTACCGCGAGGTCAAACCTCGTGGTAAATAGAGAAAACCTAGAAAAATGCTTTTAAAAGCATTTTTCTAGGTTGCATGTTGCACACACACATGTCCATTGGACATGTGTGTGCGCAACACCAATGTAGCTTACCTTTCAGGGGTGCTGCAGGGTGTCCTTTGGACACCCCTAGCACCCTTTAAATCGCTATCTTATTTGCGATTAGCAAATTGCTAATCGCAAATAAGGAATAACTCCCCATTCATTCCTATGGGCCTTTTGGCCCATAGGAATGAATGGGGAGTTATTCCTTATTTGCGATTAGCAATTTGCTAATCGCAAATAAGGAATGTGTAGGAATCGCATTTTTTTTGCGATTCCTACATGAATCCCGTTTTGCGAATCTGTAATAGCGATTCCTTATGAATCACTATTAAAGACTCGCAAAACGGGTCTTTCATGAATCAGGCTGATAGTGCCTTAGAGCCCATTGGGAGCAAGGCTAGGCACTTTGTAAAAATACAAGGCTGCTAGTGTTGAGCTGGTTTGCTACTGCTAGTGCCGGCGGTTAAAGAAAGGAGGTCTGAGCTTGTGGGTAAGTGCAAAATAAATAAAATAAGCAAGTGCAAGACAGGGCTGCGTTTTGCTATCGGTCATTTTATGCTAAATTTCTATTAATTTTCATCTGCGGTCTTGAATTTTATATTAGTATGCTATCAAGAAGGTAACATCTTGACAACTGCACTTGCACCTTATTGGCCCATACTGTTTTGTTAAAAAATAATTTATTTGAGAATGGAAAGTTAAAAATGAAGTTATTTTGTGGTCAGGAGTTGTGTGGGGCAATCGCTACTTGTTTTGAATATAGCTAGCAAAGTACATTATGCGAGGTTACTAAGGTGAAGAAGTATATGCCATCGGTCTGAAAATCCACTAGTAGAAATGCATGCCCTGGCCCTAATCGCCTTGCTATTCCCAGGGTAGGTGTAACACGTCTTTTGGGGCCATTGACTATCTGATTTCTTTATTCAAGTATTTATTAATGTATTGTGTTTATATTTGTCTTACAAGTAAATGCTGATGTGTCCCCATAGATGTGTAGTGCTTTGTAAACCGCCCAATAGATAAACAGTGTGTTTCATATAGCGCAAAACAACTCCTGGATGGGAGGGCGCTGCGAAAAGACCACGTTCTCAGCCCAATCTTCCCTCTTTTGTTGTATGGAGACTGAGGATGAGTTTGCTGTTGTTTTCGTCTGAGTAGTCATCTTAAGACTGAAGTGACTTCTCAAGTGTTGGGTGGTTAAACATCCCTCTGTAAACAGCACAAGGCCTTTAGGCCCTCCATAATCCTGCACCGTGACAGCGTTGCTGGGACGCACCAGGGCACCTCCTGCCAGCTTCGTTGGGTGCCTCCTGCCAAGATCGGGAGCAGGCGCAGTAATTTTACAGCTGAGCTCAAGCTGGTTTTCAGTGATCTAGTGTTTATGGGTCATGTTGTTGCAGTTGGTGCGGGCAGAAGGTCAGATAACAAGAGAGGTGTCAAACAATTAGGGTGGAGCGGAACCCCGCGGAATTCCATGGAATTTTGCTGCAATGCCACGGAATTTAACATAGTGCAAATCCGCAAGCTCAGCCTACCTCTAAAAAAAGATAAAGTGACTACATGGCTCAATGAAATGCAGTCACCACACTGGACACCTAAGTTTCACCCTCATTTTACTGTTCACGGTCTGTAACTGATCGCAGACACTACACTGCTTGCCAATAAACAGAACGCTAATAATCATCGCCTTTTCTGCCGCACCTGCTAATTGTTTAAAACACTGTTAATGATCACTGACCTCTCCCAAATGTGATAAAACTTATGACAACAATTAGGACCTCATTTTAAGGTTCTCATATTGAGCCCAGGTAACTTCGCCTCCTGGACTTGCTGATACTAAGGCACCAGAAACTGCTAGCATGCAGATATCCCAACCCCCCAGCGCCTTGAGACCCTCACAGGTAAGTAGTGCGCTTCACAATTTCCTGATTGATTGATTTATTGATTGATACCGAGATTTACACTTCGGGCTTTGAATGACCCCTTTCAAATAAGGAATTACCTGGTGAATCGGTAATACCGTTCCTGCTTTACCTGTCTATTTCTAATTTTTTAGCCAGTGTTTCTCCGGGTGAAAAGGTTCACAGTCAGTTGGTATCTGGATCTCCTATGACCCGATTGGCCTAATGACTGTGAATCAGTCTCACTCCATAAATGAATGTCAGGTCCAAGTGATGATGAGGTGGGGCGAACAGTAGACTGACCCGTGGGTGCCATTGAGGTGTACGTCAACAGTCACAAACGTACACACTAGCCCCATGCACATCATCATCAGGCTTACTAGATCTGACTAGAGTACAGGCCAAACATGGCTGCATCCTTACACTTCGTGAGTGTGCGAACACACAGGACAGCGATACAGGAGGCAATACTGAGAAAGTGACAAAGTACTGGTCAGAAGAAGTAAATGTGGTCACAGGACTGCAGAGGACAGGACTTTGCTGTAAGGCAGGGACAAGGAGAGAGACACTAGAGAAACAAGGCTACAGAAAAACAAGGTTTAATCTAAACAAGGGCAGTGCTTGAATATGACTGGGGGTCTTCTGGGAGCTATGGATTGATTCTAGCAGATTTCTCTTAGCAACTGTCATACAACAAAGTAAGTAGTAGTTTGGAGTTGAGTCTTTTGTACTCAGTGTAATGGTGGAACAAGACTGGCAAAAGCTCTGAGACAGATAAGACTCCGAAGGAACTAGGTGCACCAAATGAAGTATTCCCTTCCCTGGTGAGAACAGAGACCAATCCAGAGGTCACACTGCAGCAAACAGTTGACCAGTTTTCAAATGGAACTTGAAATCAGAGTGTAAAGAATACAGCATAGACAAAATCCAAAAGCAGAAAACTAGAAACCATGAAAGAATATTAGACAGAGACTGTGAACAGGTGCTACAATAATAATAGTTCAGGCAATATTAAAGATGGAAAGGAGTCTGAGAGAAACAAAATCATGAAATTAGGATGAGTAGAGCTTCAGAAATTGAGAACTGGGAATCCAAGCTCAGAAGCAGAATGTACCCAGCAGACAATGAGGCAAGCAAGGCCTGCATGGCACATGGAAACTGGAAGACAAATTCAGAACATGGAACTCGATGATGTAACCAGCAGGCACTGGGGCAAGTGATGCCCTGCTGGCACATGAAAGAAATACAGGAAGTTAGAACCAGTTACAGACAAAGGTGACAAATATGAAGGAGACACGAGCTGCTGCCTGCTCTGTGAATACATGGTCAGAAGCTCAAAAGAGAGAAGACAGAATTTAAGATATCATGATGAAAAGGAAAGGTCAAACAGGGTGAGATTGTGAGGCGAGGGCAACACAGATACAACAGAATGCTACACAAGGTGCCATGGGAAAGAAGAAAGAACACTGCACACACAGTAGCAGGATTCAGCATTCCTCTCTAGTTAATATATAATTCATTGAAGAACTCCTTTATGGGTCTCAGTCTAAGTGAAGGCACACAACAACCACAATACAATAGTAGTTGAGAAGCAAACCATGCAACAGAGTCTGAACTGGATCTTGTGGTCAAAAGGATTAGGAACATTTGTGAATGAACTTTAGAGTGTGGCATAGGTTCCAAACTAGTGCTCATGATGGAAGAAGAGTCATGGAAGATATTCATGTATCTCTACCCAATGTCCCGCTAGAAGTAAACTGACACATAGCAACACAATGGATGGCTTGCACCAAAGTGTGACTTGTGGAAATTTCTTCCAGCATTCCGGCAAATTCATTTGGTTATGGACTGATACTCGCACTGCAACGGATTGTGGCTACAGGGTTCCAGCAGGTGGAGGAGTCCACATATGTGAACAAAATTAAAGGAAAATATTGACACATAAATGGTGCATGCTCAGCACCAGGCAGAGTGAGTCTGACAGTCACTCTCTTCACCTACACATGTGAAGGGATGTTTCTTGGTCAGCCCTCCTCTAGACTCTCTTGAAGGTGGGCAGGAGGTTTCTTGGTGGTTTGGTAGCATCTCAAGACTCATAAGCGGATTTGGAGCTTTCGCGTAAGACAAGGTTAGCAGAAAAGACCAGAGTAGCTTCAGCAGGGCATCAACCTCATCCTTTTCATGAGGGAGTAGTAGCAGCTCTACATCCCCCTTCCAGAAGCTGGAGTGGGGTTTAAAATTGGTGTCATAGTCTGTGGCATTTGAGCAGGAACCCACTATCTTAGGGTACATTTTGACGCCATAAAGGTGTTTCTGGGTACAGTCGGTTCTGGTAATGTTGTGGTGCTAAACAGGTACTTTTTCTAGGGGATTCCTTTAGCCAGTACCCCATTGTATTCCCCCGCCCCAACACAATCTGAAGACAGTTAGTGCAGAGAAGAAGAAGTGTGGTGGAGTTGTTTCTTTTGCTTCTCTGCGGGCATCAACCATCCTCCATACTGCATGTTACACTGTAAGCATGTCCGCTCTTGATTCGATGTTTGTAATGATTATTGCAAAAACAGTGACCTAATATTCACAATCATTCACATTTAATGCAAAAAAGACAATGAGCCTCTGTTTCCTTGAGATCAATTTGCTAAATTTACAAGAAGAGATCAGTAGGTATCCCCAGTGGGTGCTGCTACTGCACCTACAAACTATAATTTGCCACCAACCAGAACCTGTGAAAATGGGTTCTCAAGGCTTCAAATCTACACTTCAATGTACCGCAAAAGTATTAATTGCATATTCCCAGAGATGTTGAATTTATGAGCTAGTTGGGGGTTTTACATAGTCCTATTTTATATCATAATTGGGAAGAGTAGTTGTAATCCCACAGCAGTTCAACTTTGCGTTTTTTCTCATGATGGACAAGTTCCAATTCACTGGAACCTCAAACGGGAACATGGGCAATGCCTGTACCTTTGGGATGATGTTTAGGCCTCCTCAGGGGATGGCTTCCTCTTCATAATGACTTCCTGTTGTACCACCAGACAGGCATCCTTGATACCTTCAATACAGCCCATCACTGGTTCAAGTCTGAGAACTTGACCAAGAGGAGTTGAGGAGAGGAGTTGGCCTAACGGCTAGGGCGTCCAACCTCGAAACTGGGTTCGAGTCTCTGCAATGACACTGAACATCCTGTGATTCTGGGCAAATCACTTAATTTCCCAGTGCCTAACAGAAATGAATGTGTCCTCATGTAATGCAACTGGCTCATGTAAGAGTTTAAGGCTATCACTTCTTTCCCTACCCATATTTACACACTAATAATGTTCCTGATACTAACATCAAGTTCTTCCACCACATAAAACTGAACCATGGGCATTTTCACAAGGATCTGATTTATATATGTTTCTTGAATGAAGGATAAGGTCTTATTATCCATACCATGCTGAACACATATGCAATATTATATGAAACACTGATCTCAAATCAATAGCATTACAATCCTGTAGAAATGTAGGGAATTTGCAAACCTAATCCTTAATATCTTTAAAGTATTTTCCTGGGACCCACCCAAGATTTAAATTATAATCAATGAATAAGGAATACTGTTAACTACAATTGGACACACTGTCTTCTTCTATAATCTTGCTAATGTCTTAAACTGTATTAGTTACTTAATATTTTATTATTAATTTCTTAGAAGGTGTAGGGAAGTAGAGAGAGACCCTTAAAACCCAGTTTTATGGGTTTTGTTTGGTTTTGGACTTTTGGTTTTTGGACCTCTGCTGTAAGTCTCACTAATGGGGTCTTACCCATTGTAAGCTTCTGTCTAAAATGGACTTCAGCTGCAATGGTCAGTGCCTGCCCCTTAAAACAAGGTCAGCTGCTGTGCACCGCTAGTGTAAAGGGCATAAGCAGGTTGTGCGTGACATGTTCGCGTGCAGTTGCACACTTGTAGATACAGGGAGATGGACTGCTTGTCTGAGTCCGGATGGCATCTGCACACAGGAAGCAGTTTGGCAGGTGGGTCCCAGACTAAATTGGTTGTGGTCTGCTAAAACCTATAAGTCAATTGTGGAACCAAAAATAAGTGTTTCCTTTCTTTTTGCTCACTGGAGCCAAATGTACATATTCTTCTGTGGTGCCCCAGAAGCAGCATGGGCACTATAAACTGTTTTATGAGTTCTGTGTAACTGTTTGAAGCAGCACAAGCTATCTACTAGTGCCCCCATGTGCAAGTAAAATCTAGCACTTTGTCTCCCACTTCTTGTATCTCCACCTAATTTAGAGTTTGATGATGACATTTTCGCAAACAGCTGTTCTACCACTTACTCCATAATTAAGAAACCTCTCTCTGAATACCAAACCCCTGTCAAAAAGATGTAGGTTGGAACTGCACCTTCGACATCATTGCAGCAAAATTATTCCTTTTCAGATCCACCATGTAAACCATGGAAGTTACAAACATCAAAACTGTGCTAATGTCCCTTATGCACGAGGAGAAATATCCTAGCACATGATGGATATTAGTTTTATTGTTTCCAAAGACAGATGCCCACTTTGGTGGTCTGCTTTAAGAAAAGATGGATATTAGTTTTATTGTTTCCAAAGACAGATGCCCACTTTGGTGGTCTGCTTTAAGAAAAGATGGATATTAGTTTTATTGTTTCCAAAGACAGATGCCCACTTTGGTGGTCTGCTTTAAGAAAAGATGGATATTAGTTTTATTGTTTCCAAAGACAGATGCCCACTTTGGTGGTCTGCTTTAAGAAAAGATGGATATTAGTTTTATTGTTTCCAAAGACAGATGCCCACTTTGGTGGTCTGCTTTAAGAAAAGAAAAGTTCTGACAGGTGTGCCTTACTACCATGGCATTGTGGAACTCAGTTACTGTAAGGAGACAAAATCCACATCAGAAAAAAGCCTTCCAGCACAGCAGCAAACTCTACAATGCCAAATTTTAAATAAAGTCTTCCAACTCTATAGTCTATCCTCAGATTGCTCTGATTCGCCATACGCAGCTTATTGTAGGATGAATATTTGGGTTAGTTTATGATGCCAGGTATTGTTTGTTTAACCTTGCTTGCCATTTAGTCCCTCTCCAAGAATTTCAAATGTGAAAGCTACTAACTGTGGAAGCTAATGGTCCCTTTAGGCAGATACTATTACGTTTTTAAATTAAAATCTTTACAAAGGTGTCTGCTCAGAAAATGTAAGCATTTGCTTCATTTCAGCAATGACTGACTGTGTGTCTTGTCCAAATTTCTTGAGTAGCGTTAGAAATCCTGCAAAATTTGCAGGTAAAGAAGGAATAATTATAATTGCAATTAATATCAAAATAACACAATCAAATTCTTCATTATGTTTACATTGGGTTCCAGGAAGAGATTTGTAATTTTCTAGGATTTATTATGTTATGATACGTTAATTATTCTTATTACTATATTCTTATTATTCTTGTTTTGTTATTAATAGCAATATGAAGACTAGTGGATTTATATTAGTGATGCAAGTACTTAAAACTCATATCTTTAGCCAATTTTACGTAATGCAAGATGGGAGACACTTAAATTGACTTCCACCAGAGGTGTAAAGATTGGTAAGCCTGACCCCCAATGTTCAATATGTTGATCTAACATGCACTATGAATTTTAGAAACCTAAAATTAATTTTGTTACAACGGAGTCTAATCTATTAAATCATGGTTGGAAGAGAAATTGTTGAAATATATTCTTTTATTTCAAATGTGCCCTCTTAAAGATAAAGGAATTCATACTGTACCAAGATTTTTAGCTGATTCAGAATTCTCATATTTTCTGGTATAATATAATTTGCTTAAAAGAGTCATTCACCTATCTAAAGCATAGTGACCCAGTTATTTTTTACTTTGGTTCTTTACTGTTGGACTTTGGATACATGCTGATGATTAGACCCTGGTCAGAGACCAGTACTAGGAAAGAGGAAGAGATTTCTAATGTTTAGTTGGAAATAATGTAACTCACAACCAAACATTTTTCATGAGCAGCAAAACCAAAGTATAAAAGATGTACTTTGTTTTTTGGGGAACTTCATCTGGGCTCTGGCAAACCCCTGAGATAGAACTTCTGATAGGGACACCATCATGATCTGTTTATTTGGCTACACTATTTCTCTGTTCTTCTTTCAATAGCTTTTTATGTATTATTTTGCACATTACAATTACAGTTGGTTGGTATCAGACATTTAATACAAGGGTCCTACGTCATAATGTCAGTACTGACGTGCTGGGCCACAAGACTAGTAAAAGTGTATGTTTCCCAAATGTTTGCTATGATTACATTTTTTGGAGTGCTTCCTTTTGGTGATTGTATCCCTTAAGGATATATTGAGTTTTAGCAAATTCTTGAATGATTTTTAAATCCCGGGGTCGTATTTCATGTCAGAATGATGTATAGCTGGTAATTATTCAACATATTAGGGCCGATTCACAACATCATTTATGAGTATGGGACGTAGAATTACAGGCATACTACTTTACGTGCTCTCTTTGTGAATCAGCCCTGGAAGGTCCAACATGTTATTACTTAAACTGAATAGAGAGCAACATCCTTTCTATTTGTGCTAATTATGCATGCACATCTCCAATTTATTCTAATTTTATTCCAGTTTTAGATGTTTTGGGCCCAATTCACAAAAGCATGTTGGAGTATGTAAAAGTGAAGTACGGGTGTACTGTTTCTGTATCCAAAATGCCTCTTTGAATTTGCCCCATTGAGTTCAATCTTGATGACTAGCCTTTACAGCAAGTTAATTTCATGTTAATATATACATATGATTGCTTAGTGATATACTTGCCTTTTCATAGATTTGTGAGAAAAAGTTTACCTTACAGAGGGCAAGATGAAATATGATTAAGTGTTTGGGCCTACAGCTTGGTTTAAAGATAGCTATACATGTGCTGTTGTTAGTATTCGTGTATTACACATTTAGCAGGACTTGAGTGTTGACACAACAGTTTAATGTGATCACGGTGCCTGTTAGTTTTGTTATGAGCGTCCACCTGTGACAAATGATCATATCAGTGTGTGTTGTGACCTAATACATTTTTAGGCTATTAATCATATTGTATAAAAGTACCTTTATTGTTATTTATATGTGCATTTGATAGGGTTTTACCTCAAAAAGTAACGTAGAGCATGAACTACAGACATTACTAGTAATAGTACAAAATCAATGTGGTGGAAAAAAGTAACATAAGTACTATAGTTAGCTGTGGCATTTGATAAAGCAATATTATAAATAGATGTAGTGCTAGCTTCATTACTACTTGAAGCTGTAGGAGTATTTTTAATAGTACTACTAGAATAATACCAAGGCCTGTTTTAATGGCACCAAGAGCAGAAATTACAGTGAATGTACTCCCCCCAGAGGTAGATCCAGTCACACAACAGTAGTTGGTATTCTACATCTAGCAGTATGGTATAGATTAGCACTACCAATAGTAGAATTAATATTGCTTACAGAAGTACCTGTCATAGGTCTTGTCTTAGTAGTAACAATTGTACTTTTTGTAATAACAATAGCAGTAACCGTACGATTAGTATGGGTATCAGCAGAAGTTGTTGGTTTTATGATATTGTGCACGAAGTATTATCGGAAATGTTACACGGGTAGAACCAGTAAATTTAGTAACAACGGTACTTCTTAGTACTAAAAGCAGCACTGTTAACATAAATAACAAAGGAATACTTTAAGGTTCCAAAATGTTCCTTGTTCTTTATATTGAATGAAATGTCATGTATTAGTTTCCGTGTTTCGATTAAAAAGCTCACTCTATGAAATTGACTCTATGTAACATTCCCCCTACTAATTTTAATGTATGTTTTGAATAAAAAATATCTGTAGATGAAATGACCTAGATGAATTTGGTAGTAGATTATTTGAGGTCAATGAAGTGTAGATCTGTGTGGCTGCCCATGTTCCACCATAGTTTACATTTCTGCCATTTTCAGTGCTCCTAAAAGGTATGCAGTGGAAGTTAACAAAACCTTTATTGTGAGAACTGCATATTTTATAGTTAAACAGGTTATTTAAATGGACTGTGAATTAATTGCTGGTTCTTGAATATGTTTTCTGTGGTTATTCATTTTTTGTGGTGGTTGTCTTGGAATATGGCTATTGTGTCACAATATTGTAACATGCACTTTCCATCCTCTTCCTCAAGTTTGTACTTCAAAACATGTGCTCGGAATGACTACTTAAATGTGCTCTAACTGTCCATAATGGGATATAAACAGTATCTGTCTTTTCCAACTAGTGATAACCCCCTTTTGACAATAATAATTATTATTTCAGTGACACACAGCCTTACTGCGCTTGGTCGAAAGCTGTTGCTGTAGTATTGAGGTTAAATACATGCCATAGAGCGCAACTATATTCAATAATCTCATAGTCACAAAGAATGAATGTGCCTACTTATTACAGGTGTTTTATTCTTTAGAACTCACAGGTAAAAACTATCATCGGAACTTAAAATTTTATTTTTGTTAAATATACATGTGTGACTATATTTACCATTATATGAGCCGCTATACAATTGCCTGAAGAAAAACTCTGTACAGAACTCTGCATTATTGCCAGAATAGCTCAGTTGATCTTTGTTGGTAGGTCCTTCAGAGGTGACAGCAACAATCAGATTCAACAGGAGACCGACCTGTCCTGACGCTTCGATGGCAGCCAACCTTCCAACTCCTCCAGTATCAAGGCATAGAAAAAGTCACAGCTTGGGAAACAAGTGGGTGCTCCAATATTTCTAAATGCTTTCAGAATAAAACATGTTTCGGATTCAAATCAGAATTAAAGCAAACTAACATCCCCTACTGCCACCACGTGACAGGCCCGACATCCGTGAAATTGACCCTAGAGGCGGACATTTTTATATCAGATTTCTTAGACACCTTAAATGAAACTCTTTGGAGAATATTTTCTTCCCTACTCTGAATTCTATGTGTCACTTCCTCTCTGTTCTGTATTGTGCACTGTCTGTCTCTGTTTCCATGCTAAGCTGCAGGTCCCACTAAATAAGTGAACAAAAACAGAAATCTCCCTAGCAAGCACACTGAATAAGCTGTCCATTAGACCCAAGCAATGAATCAGTGTCCAGAGCACTGCAGGCGGCATATATTCACTGACTTCAAGAGAAAAACAACTAAAGCTTCTAGTGAGATTTTAATCAGGACATTTAGCAGTCAGCTGCAGTGCAGTTTGTTTCAGAATCCCCTTATGTCATCGAAGTTGTACTACAATACTGGAATCCCATACACATAGTTTTAAAAATGTTCCTACAGAACTTTGGAACTACACCTCATTACATATTATACGTGGAGTAGTACTTAAAAGACCACTGTGGGAACCATTGATGTAGCTTGTAGTTTTAGTTGATCAACCTGACACACTGATTGACCCCTGGCATATTTCTTTAGATCCTCAGAACCCCTGTATAACAACTGCACCTTAACATTGAGGATTCTTAAGCCAAGTTAGTAGTAGAAAAACTCGCAGATATTTGAATCTTGACTGTGTTAGTTTGCAAGTAATTGTAGTGATCAACTGCAATATTGCCTTCATTGGCTATACTATTCCTTTACTTCTAAAATGAGACAGACCAAAGCATCAAAGTTACAGCGGTCTGCTCTCTTTAAGTTTTGAGCTTTAACAGGTAATGGAATAAAAAGATCAAGACATTTTTCCACTGCTTTTAATATTGATTAAATATATCAAACATACTAGCAACATATCTGGTGGGAAAATGTGGACCACTCTATGGGGAAGAAAAGCAGATCAGGAAAGTTATGGACATTTTTTTATATACATTTATTTCACCATTGAAAATAGTTCTTATCAGCCACTACTAACACCATTTTGAAGATCTGTTACCACACTCGAAAGGAACTTATCAAACTAATCAGAATGAGTTGAATTGTCAAGACGTTCATACAACTCCAATTGAGTTTTCAGGAACTCTGTGCTCAGATTAATTTAATTACAAGGTGCTAGCATCATGTGGATTACAATGTAAAAGTCACCATGCTGCTAAGTCCTTCATACCAAAAGGTTGACTTGTCAAGGCTTCCATGTCAACCTATTTAAGTTTTCATAGTATGCCATCAACCATAGCAATGACAGAGAAAAGCTTTGAGAAGTTACTGGATTTCCCAATACAGTAAGTATACTTATATTATCCTGACAATGTTTGTCACAAGAGCAAACCATCAGCTCCTGAACACATCAGATCCAATTGTGGTGCAACTTCCTATCCAATATGGAAGGAACACTCCCTTTCCCATTGAAAGAGAATGTTTATCACAAAGATACTCAGATATGCTCCACCAATGGTTGAATTCAAAATGTTTTCAACAAAATGTAAGACATACAATTTACTTGTATGTGCAAAAAAAAAGAAATGGCCTTGTAATATTTTTTTTTTTTACTGTTCTTTCACTAGTTGGCCACACGCGAAAACTGGGCAAAACACCTTTTGATCAAAAGAATGTTTTACCCACTTCCATTAACTACTACTTCAATAAAATGTATACATTACAAATTGCCCAGGAGCTAACCTTGAAAAAAGCCTAAAAACATTTATTGATCTAGTGCTCATTTGAGGAACACAGGCCAGTGAGTATTAAAAACAGGTTTCTGTGTGTGTGTGTGAATTTGTTAATGTGTTCTGTAATTTTGTTACGGTATGCAGTTCCCTTTCATGTGTCACAGGTTTGCCAAATTTTTCCATATTTCAACTCTTTTTTGACTTTCATGTGAATCAAAGCCATATATTCTATCCACCAGTATTATGTGTCACTGGTGGAGCAGGTTACATTCAGAACTACTTTCTGGAGTGTTAGCTATTCTTTCCTGCATAAGTCAGCTTTACTTACCTATGACTTCATGCACCCCAATAATTTATTTTGAAATTATTTACCATCTCTTTCTTTATTTTGTTTCTTTCATAAAAATGTAGCCCATGTTACTTAAAGCATTAATGTAAATGTAAATTAACATAATGTAAAACCCAAATTCCATTTGAGCCATATCAGTGCTTTGAAGCTAAATCCTGCAATAGCCCTCACTAATATAGGATGTTGGTTTGCTTTAATTGTCATGCATTATTTCTTTCTGAACATGTTTCTCTTCTTTATTTTTACCAGTATTAACAATGCAACATTTGTCATTTTTGTTAGCACATTGATTGCATCTGAAGATTCATGTGCATGCTGATGTTGAAAGCGCTGTGGTTGTTTTAACTGGTAGTGTTTCTGTCATGAAGGAAGGAAGTCTGAGAGCACACTGATGAGAATGGGTTCTCAAAGTCTGAAGTATACATGTCTGGAGTTCCTCACTGAACCCATTAACATAACATATAGGAACAGTAGGAGTTCCACAAAACGTGGTAAAACCCTCCATAAAGTCAAAACATTAAGAGGTAAAATATTGGCCAGTAATCATCCCAGGCTTGATTGAATGACCTCAGGTAAGTCAAAACTGCTTTTACATGGCAACACAATTGCCTGCTTATAGTTACAAAATGTGTTGTATTATACAATGTTGTGAGACTAGACATAAGAAGATATTGCATTGTAAACACATGAGGAGAAATGTGTTACTACATTGCACTATGCCTTTACTGCTTAAAGGTTCACCCTCTGCTGTTTAGGCAAATGGATATCAAGAGGAGGCAATAATAGAAGCATTTTATGTCAGCACTGAAGATGAGAAGGCCAAATGCTGGATTCTTCATTTTTGTGGGGGGCAGGCATTCTGTGAGTAGTGACTGCACCTGCCTCGTATTTGGTCTGAAAGGCATCTTCTGTTACAGCCAAAGCAGCAGAAGTTCTTTGGAGGCCAGTAGAGAAGCAAATCATCATGTTGTTGGCGGTGTGTATGTAATGGGCTGGGAAAGTTGAATAAGATATCTTGTTGATATTCTCTTGACAACCTCTGCACTATTTATTGGTTAGTGTGTGACTAGATGTAATATATATATATATATATATATATATATATATATATATATATATATATATATATATATATATATATATATATATATATATATATATATATATATATATATATATATATATATATATATATATATATATATATTACAAGTCCCCTCCTTAGAAACACATTGGAAAGTATGAGATTCAGAGAAAACAAAACAAATGTTTTCATACTATTCTATCAGTGACAGCAAATACAAAACAAAATAAATAGTAACATGTTCTAGAAAAATGCTGAAATTCCTAAATTCAAAATGACAGTTCATTTTAGGATATGTTTATAAACACCCAACAACTCATTTAGTTAGTAACGTACTTTACAGCTCGGTGTGGTGTCAAACACAGATATTGGGCAGACAGGTCCATACCATCTTTCTAAGGATGCACATGTAGGATAGACTTATATAAAAGGAATCTAAATAAAGTGTATGTACATTAGAGGTTATCATAAACATCAGGCATGGATGCAGCCCTCCTGAACCTATGATAGGTTTTACGGTCAGAGTATATTACATACTTCAGGTATGCCAAAGATGGAAATATGTCCTAATGGTATGTGTGTAGATTAGCAGCCTCGTGCAGACAAAGATCATACATGACCATACACAGAGACGTAAGCTCTATAGCTTGTAAAAATTCCCTGAAAGGGGGCATTAGATTTAAAGATGAACATTGCAAATACAACTCTTCCAGAATAACTAACAAAGACAAAAAGGTTATCTTTTTCCGTGATTATGAAAAACATTTATTGAAAGACATTTTTGCTACCTCAACATTCCCGTCTAGGAAACAATTATTGATCCATTGACTCAAAGTATCTACCTAGTACCAGCAATGTTACAGCAACCAACTTTACTCTGCCACTAAGACGCCCACCCAAAAGAAAATGGTTATGACAATCCAAAAAAATGAACGGAAAATACTTTTGGCATGCAGCAGAAAGAGGGGCATTGACTACTATTAACTCCACTGCACTTCTTTTAAAATTTACGGCTTGGGAAAAAACACATTTTTGATAGAATTTCAAATCCTGTCTTCAACTGCGATTCAAATCCCTGAGTTTCAGGTCTCTTGAATTAGTTTTGGGTGGCAATTTGTGCACCAAAAATACACAGAACTTTATTCTCTAACATAATTACTGCCATCCAGTAACTCATTGTACAAAGAGAGGCAAACCTTAGGATAGGACCCATTCAGGAATGTATGCCTTCCTTTCCAAATAATCACAGAGACATAGTTAGGAATGCAAACTAATAAGTAATTGAAGCATCGGCAACTACCACAGCAATTAAAAATTTACTTCTCGCTAGACTAGAAACTGCAGCAACTACTTTAATATTGTGTAAAATACGACTAACTGCAACAGTTACAACAAAAACCACAAATGAACTCTGGGCTACATGGAGTAACATGTATTACCAGCGTGCTTCAAAGCCTTGCCTGGGGTAGAAAATGCTATAGAAATCTATAATATAATACAATATTCACTTGAACTTCAAACTATTTATTGCAGCCATTGGTTTAGGTTTGGGATCATTCATAATCCAAGGCAGTGTTTTCAACTCTTATCATCAAAGGACATTCACCTAACTTTGACAAAGCTTGTACATGTTGAACAAAGCCCGGGTAGATGAAAACTAGTATGTTCTATAAAAATATAGCTCTTATTCATTTGAAATATTTTTAATTAGTGTCTATCTTCTAACAACCTTCACCTGCACTGGGGCGGCAGAGAGTCCCAGTTTGTGCATTCAGTTAACATGGACTGCTAGGAACACATAGGCAACTCCAAGATCAACAACTGAGAGGACTGCTTCCCATCTTTGCTTTTGAATTTCATTTCACTGTTCCTTCCCAAAGCTATGTCAAATCTGTCTTTTTCCCCTATATTCTATTTTGCAACAATATTCACCAGTGTTATCTTCAATGCCAAACCCTATGAATTAACGGCCTAGAAAATGTATTCCATAGTATTCAATACTGAATACTATATATAAATATGCATATATATTTACATAGAGAAAGAGTCTAAACATTACATTTCATTAGGCCCCAGAAACGTACTCATAATTGGCTCCGTTATCTGAACCCTACAGTAGTTCATAGTATTCAAGGACCCATTAAAAACTGTGGAAATGTGGAAGCATAGTTCTGATGATAATTTTGATGATTTCGCTCCCCACACAAATTAAATAGGATCCAGTTTTGCATTATTTGCATCCTAAAATACAATAAAATATGAGAAGTGCATCAGAGTTTGTTTCACTGTTTTCCTTTCATCAAAATATTATCAAATGGCTTCAATATTATGATACCATCACTGTCTTTCACAATCTTGTCACCAAATAGCTTTAAGTTTTAACTGCCTTACCCAAGAAAATGAAAGTTTATTACAAGTTGCAATCATGTAACTGAGTCATGCTTGAGTCAGTTGGTATCTGAGGCAAGACTGTGTATGGACTGTAACCTTTGACAGCTTGTTACCAGTCAATACAATCAGAAGAGTAAGAAGTATTGTTGCTACTTCAAATTTGCAAGATTGAGAACACAAAATGCAAAGATGAAATGATTTTGAAAGATGCTCATCTTCTATCTCACGGTGCATAGTCAAGTCTTCATCATTATCAGCAACAAGAATGGCATTCATCTTGGAGAGACGGTTGTCCTCTCTCTCATCTCTTCCTCTATTACATAACCTTTTCTTTCTCAGCCCACATTGGCCAAATTCTTCTCTGTTTTTTCCACTGAGGTCATGTCAACTAAGACATCTGTTTTGCACATTGATCTTTAATACCGGACAAATAACAAGCGCTTATTATCTAGATAGAAATTGTGTTGATATTTGAACCTTGCTTCTATAAAAACAGCTCCCAGACAATAATTACCCTCAAAACTTTGTAATCCAGAGATCCAAAGCAGTCTATATTTAGATCAGTGAGGTATTCTCAAGTAGTTACTGATCTTCTTAAAGACCTTCCACCATACTTCCAGAATTTTACATTTAACTTAGCTGAAAAACGTGCTTTAAAAAAATATATGTACAAAACCCCAAACTTAAATTTAGTTGTCATTGGCCCAGAAGGGGACTTCTTCTAGATACCAGACTATGAATCTTCTAATCCTCTTCAACAGTGTTGTTGTTTTTTCTATAAGTTTAAAGTCAGGAAGCGTCCACCCCTCCCCCCCTTTAATAACCTGCAAATTATTTTCATTTTATACTCGGAGATTTTGGTGCCCAGAAATACAATGATTTCAATTTCGAGCATTGGAATGAAGGTTTAAAATACACTGAAGGGCCAGAGAAATTAAACAAAATTCAACAAAATCACCGTTTTCAGAGTTGAGAGTTGCCTGGTAATTGACAAATGTATTCTCTCTGATGCCTAGTTATCCTCCTACATTCGAACAATTCTTGTTCCCAAATATTTCGTCTCAAGTTTATTCAAATTAGAAATAGCATTCCACATTTTAAGAAGTTAAAATTTACAAACTCATCAAGGATCAAAGGGGACAACAAACAATTTCGATTTGTATTCTTAAACATTTCAAGAGAATGCATGCATACTTTTATCTAGCCACAAGAGATTGAAGAAGGGGTTCTATGATCAAAGGAAACCAAAGAGGGTAGAGATTACACTGCTGTCAGATCACTCTTCTAAATCTTTGACAAATGGCTTTGATCTATGATTCCAACATTCTGATAGTCAGAGTGCCCTTTCACAAAAGGTAGTGAAAATCCAAAATGTAGTAAGGTTACCCTTAAATATCCCCAGCCTATGTGGTTGAATGCTTTTTGGGTCCGCTTAAAATATACCAAGATTTTCTTTTATTTGTTAGAAAAGTAAACTGCTTGGACGGGCATGTTGGTAAAAGTAGTTAGTTGCCTAATGGGAATAAAGCCCTTCTGATGGTGATCGGTATTACACATGACTCTACCCAAGCATTTTGCCAAAATTGTCACAGTTGAAGAAGAGCTGGAATGGTAAGAGGCACATATCCTCTGATTCTTAGCTGTCTTATTTTAAACCGCAATAAGGGAAGACAGCTAGGATTTAGCATTTTTAACAGAGTAAAGATTATATATATATATATATATATATATTCGAGAACAAAGGCAAAGACGCGGCACTCTTCTTAACACAGTAGATTTATTTTAGGTCTCAAGCAAAAACTCCTACGCGTTTCGAACAAACGTTCTTGGTCACGGCAGTGACCAAGAACGTTTGTTCGAAACGCGTAGGAGTTTTTGCTTGAGACCTAAAATAAATCTACTGTGTTAAGAAGAGTGCCGCGTCTTTGCCTTTGTTCTCGAATTACAAAGGAGACACGCTCCCGGTCTCCACACGCGGGCACCAACGAATGCAGTTCCCTCTGCTACGGGAACATTTGTGATGAATATATATATATATATATATATATATATATATATATATATGTGTATATATATATATATGTGTGTGTATATATATATATATATATATATATGTGTGTGTATATGTATATATGTTCCCTTGATTTTAAAACTATCAACCAGCTGCCACACCTGCCATCGTCTCTTGTTCATTTATCAAGATATATTTGATCAGACTGTGAAAGACAAACCATTCAAAAAGATTCAACATATCTGAGAAAAGACTCTCTCCATATGTAAAAAAGACTGAAAACAAGCAATAATTCTTCTTGGTCTTTGCCTATCTTGAAGGTAATGTGCACAACAAGAGGAACTCTTCAGATTTTTGAATTCTAACTATATGAGTCATCACTAGGGAATGAGTAGTTCATTAACAGATCATAAACAATGTTGTGCTGTTCCTAGCCTCATGGTCTTCTGCTACTTCTAGAAACCTGTCATTATTTCTATAAGAGTGATTCTCTAGGTCCTCCATTTTCAGTAAATGTCCCTATTCTCACTTTTTTTGTTATACCTAAAGTTTTTGTTTTTTAAATTCTCTATTCATTCACTTCTATTCTGTAGACCCATTAGCTGGACTCTAAACCTGTCAACTTTGGTCATCAAATTCTACTTTAATTTCTGTATCCCTTGAACTTTGTGATGCATTGAACAAAAATCCCTCTGATCGTGTCACCACATATCCTTAGCTAGCATATCCCTTGTGGACTAATCCTTGGAATTACTAGCTTCTTGTTGCCCATCTACAGATATATATAGAAACAGGCCCCTTTTGAACACATGATGCCTAGGGATAGCCTGTGATTCGGTCTTACTTTGGGTTTTATCAGTTGGTTATAAATATAAATATTAGTTCCACTATCATCACCTGTTAAAGAGGACTCATTATGAGACTGGCATATGTCAGTAATATCAGTGATATCCTCCCTAATGATCCCTGTCATAAATGAGGTGTTTCTTTCCAAGGTCTCAGAGCAGTCCCTCTCACCTCTCCAAACTCACCATCCCGACTTCCCAAGTGAAGTTTTAGTTTCTTGAGAAACATCACCTAAAACTTGTTAGTCCTCTGTGCAATTAACTATACACCTTTTTAGGGGGGGTATCATATTTTGTCCCAAAGTGATGTGGAGCAAAGTAAGCCAGAGTATCATTCTGCCTCTTAGGGGAATAGCACCTAAATAAGATTCAGTTTACATAGTTAATTCATTCACAAGCACCTTTTAGGAAGATAAAAAAAGAGCCCAACTGAAAGCATTTATGTTCTAAATGCTCCTAAGATTTTTGTTTATTGAATTGAATTTCTAGATGGAAGAGAGTATGGGGTACTATTTCTCTATCTCTTTTTTCAAAGTTTCTTATGTGACATACAAGTTTGTAAGCCAAATAATCCCCAGTCACATACAACATCTTGGGCTGCCTTGTGAGACCTTCAATCAATCAATCAATCAGTCAATCAGTAATGTCTTTCAACTTTCTAATTGCTGTCTGAATCACCAGACTTCAAGATGCTGTTTAAACAGTCCTTAGATGGCTGAGATCCCTTTAGGGTATTTTGATTTGGTCCAGCAGTGGATTGTACTAAAATAGATGCTACAATCTCTCTATTTCTAGATCTTGCAAAGTAATGTTGGATATGGGGAAATGCATAGAGGTATTTTTGTTGCTGGATTTACTCCCTTCACTTCTACTAATTAGTATGGCCTCAATAACTTTTTTATTGCCCATACCTGACTTACACTCTGCCTCAATCAAGGGGTGAAAGTAGACATGTTTTCCGGAAATGCAGCGTGCAATATTAAATCCCGCTCACTTAACTCCCCAATAGTTGTCTTGGTGTGGGATATGGATAAGGAGAGTAAATTTAATGGCAAAAAAAGAAGAATCAGCAGATTTGTTTGTGTTGTGATTTTTTTGTAGCAAATTCTCTTTTTATGTTGCCCTTTTACCCCTCTGACAAGTGCTCTTACTCCCATTATGCAGCATACACAATTTATAACAATAAAACAGGATCTCAATTCACTTCTTCCCTTAAGGAAATCAGTCTGCACCAGTCACCAAATCACCTTTTAGCACCCATCATCCTTTGACAAAACATCTGAAATAAGACTTAGGGCCTAATTATCCGATGGCCCACCAAACCCATGGTGGCAATGGTAGTCCGACCACCCTATTACGAGTTTGGTGGTCGGACCGCCATGAGACCTCTGCTACTTCTAAGGATTCCTGATCCCGCTGCGGTGTTGCAGCAGTGTGAGGCTGTCATATGCTGGGGATGCTGCTGCAGCATCGCCAAGCATATTACAAGTTTCATCACTTCCAAAGTTTTCATGGCTGTGAGCCCAACATGAAAGGTGGGCCCTACATGGCCCGTAGGTGCCTCTGCACGGGGGTGCATGTAGGGAGACACATGGCTGTATGCGCCCTCCGTTGCAGCATGGCATGGACTGCACAGTCCATGTAATGCTGGAACTCACTCTGTCCGTCCCACGGCCCTGCCTTCCTATGAGCTTTTGACAAGCACCGCTGTGGGACCCCCACTACCGAACCGCCTCCGAATTTTAACTCGTAATTCAGTGGGCGGTGTGCAGACAGCTTTCCTGGTCTTGAAGAAGGGTGCTGGCGTGGCAGCCCGCTCCAATACCATCAAAGTTGTAATCAGGCCCTTAGTCACACCCACAAATTAATGATAGGGCTTCATTAGAGATCTAATCAGAGAAAGGGAGGCAGAGAAAAATAAGAAATCTGCCCTCCTTACCCTTACCTACAGCCTCAAAAGGAGCATAATAACCAAAAGACTGGGGTCCTATCACCTAAAAGCCGATAGGTTAATCCAGAGATGCACAAACAAATAGGAAGAATGCCTCGCAGAAGGAGGCAGCCTCTATCTCTTCCCTTTTTCTCCTTTTCTTTCTTCTTCTCTTCACATTTAAATGACGTGCAAGACTTAAAATTCTTATAAGAATGAGTGGATATGAAAATTAACTTGAAGTTTAAAATGCCAAGAAAAAATGATTCATGGAGCCCTATTAAGAGTTTACACATAGCAAAGGCAATGAAGTAAAGAAACACAGGGTCCCAAGGACCCCAGGGGCACACCATTAGCTTCAGCCCCTGCAGCATCCCCATGCAAGACAGTAGAACTTCTGTTCCAGCTCCCTCTTTTCTCCACCATCTGTGCTGTACCTAGCTTCATTTCATTATGGGCCTCAACTTCATCCTTGCAAAAGACAACATTACTTAAGCCTTAACTGATCTTGCCTGCCCTGTCTTCTCATAGGGAGAGCATCTTTAAGCCATGGCCATCACCCATAGAGAAGTTTATCCAGATTTTCCTAACATCTAAATTCACCTGGTACAAGCCATTTACATGCCTAAGGTCAGCTGAGCTATTCCTTCTTTCTATACCTAGAGACAGCACATTTACCTTCAGTGATAGATATTTCTCTATTGCTTTGGTTAAAACATGGAACACTCCCCTTCTGATTTGGCGACAAGAATCCTTCTGTCTTCAGTGGAGAAAATTTCTGAAATTCTACTAATTTTACCAGGCATACTTAGGCTTTTTTTTTGGGGGGGGGGCGAGGGGGGTAAGGGGTTCTCCCCAGCGCCATGAAGCACTGTGTGCTTAGAAATACAAATTAACATAACACAACTGTGGGAGCCAAGTACTGGTCCTCCTCACGCTGCCACCATCTTCCCTCCAGATGTGTGGTTCTCTTACAACATTGATCCTATTCATGCCTACACCATCCTTCCTCCAGATGTTTGTCTCTCTTACAGTATTGATCCTGTTCACGCCTCCACCATCCTCCCTCCAGATGTTGGGCTCTCTTGCAGTATTGATCCTGTTCACGCCTCCACCATCCTCCCTCCAGATGTCTGGATCTCTTACAGTATTGATCCTGTGCACACCTCCACCATCCTCCCTCCAGATGTCTGGATCTCTTGCAGTATTGATCTGTTCACGCCTCCACCATCCTCCCTCCAGATGTCTGGATCTCTTGCAGTATTGATCCTGTTCACGCCTCCACCATCCTCTCTCCAGATGTCTGGATCTCTTGCAGTATTGATCCTGTTCACGCCTCCACCGTCCTCCCTCCAGATGTCTAGATCTCTTGCAGTATTGATCCTGTTCACGCCTCCACCATCCTCCCTCCAGATGTCTGGCTCTCTTACAGTATTGATCCTGTTCACGCCTCCACCATCCTCCCTCCAGATGTCTGGCTCTCTTACAGTATTGATCCTGTTCACGCCTCCACCATCCTCTCTCCAGATGTCTGGATCTCTTGCATTATTGATCCTGTTCACGCCTCCACCATCCTCCCTCCAGATGTCTGGCTCTCTTACAGTATTGATCCTATTCACACCTACACCATCCTCCCTCCAGATGTCTGGATCTCTTGCAGGATTGAGAGGTAGATTATTTCTGAGACCATTTGAGGAAGAAAACAATTTGTCATCTTCCAATCCCACAGTGACTACAAAATATTAAAAATAAACCTTATTGATCTATTATGTGAATTAAGTTAGTAATTTCCAAAAACTGTAATGCAGACTTCTCCTCTGCTTTGCAACTCAAGTGGAGAGACTTATTGAAAAGGAGCAATTCAACCAGGCAGTGTAAAGTAGCAAGGAAAGGTAGTCCAGAGGAAAGAGCCCTGAATGGAACAGCTGTGGTCGCTATGTTTGATTACGGAAGTGATATGAGATAATCTGTCCTGAGTTTAGTAGTCCAACTAGTGGATGAGAGGAATTTAAGACATTGTTAAAGCCACATAAAGTACCTGGGCTGCCCCATTCGCTAGACAAAAGTTACTGAGGAGTGATCCATTAGGCATAAAAAGCTTTGTTATTTATAGGTGAATGAGGAAATATGTGCCCATTGTTTTAAACTAGTTATAATTAGAGTTGTGTGAAAATTATCTAATTTATTTTCACAAGATTACGTGAAATTACTTATGAAATGCGAATCCATTATTTAGTACTATATTTAAGAGATACATGCGTCCCTGTGTCAAGTCTGAAGGCAAAAACGCATTTTCCACAAAAAATAGTGCAAAAACATTTGCACACATTCGCTGTAAAGTTTTACCATGAATAGCACATTTGTAGTAAAAAGTTACTATAAATGAAGCATAGCTATGTGTAGGGGCATAATGGCTTAATTTTAAAAATTTCAGTTAACACAAAAGTCCCAAAAAATTACGTGAAATACACTGCCGTAATTCAAATCTCACCCAGGACTAGTGATATTGTGATCTGGTCAATCGTCCTTAATTCCTTACACCTTTGAGATACTCTACCCTGAGAAAGTTCAAGGAAATAGAAACCTTTTGGATATCAACCTTTCCTCAGAACATTCATCCATCGTAAAGCAAAAAGCATGGGGATAGGTTAAGAGCTGTAAATACATTTGACAGACTGAAGACTATTGGACGATGCCGTGTTCATATGAGCCTATTGGACGATGCCTTGTTCATATGGTGTTGTGATCATTAATCGTTCACGTGGTAGTTGCACGCATAAGTTGTTAAAGATTAGTGTGACATTGAATTGTGTAGCTACATTTGTGTGGCTACTGGACTGTTACCACTTAGTCTAATGACACAAATTTATTTTCTGATCATCTCATGAAAGTGAACTTTGAGAATTGGTCACATATTGGGAGATTCTTGGACAGATCCAGCATCAGATCAAGTCAAGGAGTGCAGAGCAAGGGAAACAAGATTAAAGAGATTTGAGTGACCACAAAATAGTCCCCAGACTCCTACTGAAGTTTTGTGCATTTGGAAATGTGGACCTTTAAGGTAAACAACTAAGCTTCTAAAGAGGAATTTATGGGTATTTCCTATAAAATGATGTCTGTGATTTTGTTCATCCTAGCAATTCAAAGAATTGTGCTTTCATTTGCAAAATATTGTAAAGCGGCCCCTCTGGGTTCCAGCTCTCACAAATGTGAGTATTATATTGCAAGTTAACAAAATCAGCATTTATTGAGTCATTAAATTTAGCTCAAAAGAAAGTAGAGCTTGTAGAGATGTGACATAAACAAAGCCAACACCACTTCTTCATAGCTTTATTTCAGCCTGAGAATGCTAGGCCTCAAAGCAAAATCATAAACTACAAAAGAGAGAGACTAGGTCTAAAGTGTGTGTTAAATACAGAGGCTGATGGCTAACAACTATACAGAATGAATCATATCAGGCTGAGAAATTCCCATCCGACCACCCTTATTGGCGGAGTATCGTCATGTGGGAGTTGGTACATGATCCTAATGCCGCCCCAACCATCCAGAAGACGGTGCGGATATGGATCTGTGAAAATTCTCTAGCCAAGATAGTATTCAAGGAGTGGAGAGATGATTACGTGCAGTGCTCAAGTGAAAGTGAAGCTAAAATTGACTACTTAAACAAAAAATATGTTTAATGGAAATTGTCTAAGTGTCAAAATTAAAATCATGCCCACATAGAAAAATTATAACTATAAAGTGGCGCTGTGCAGGTCGGTCAACATGTTTCAGCCAGGGTGGAATAACTTTCCGGCTTTCGTCAGGACCAATAGATGTATTAGCTACTGCAAATCTAAAATGTGGTGAAAAAAAAGAAGAAAAGATTCTTAAAAATACTTTACAAAGTAGTATTCTCCTTGGACCTTGGACCTTGGAGCCCCAATGTATCCTGGAGAGCTACTCCTTTCTTTTTCTTTTCCTGTTGTGACACAAAGCATACAACAAGAGTATAGACAGAATGAATATATATACAGTCATTTTACATACAGACACTATAAAAACTAACACACTAGCATAAGTGATATTCCACTTAGCGATTTAACAAGCAATCAGAGTTTTTTGATCTCATATCCAGGAAGATATTAGTCTCTACTGAAATACTCACCCAGCTTTATGTGGGGAAAGACCTCACCTCGCCCGGCAACCTACTCGGGAAATGGAGGCCCGCTCTATTTTGCAAACAGAAGGGAGCATATTATTAATCATATAATATGTCTAGCTCACTGGCTATGCATAAATAATTAACAAATTTCAAAATAATGGACAGTACACACTCAACAAAAAAAACCAGCCATGTTGGGGACCATAGAATACTGATGAACAGCGTAGGTTTGTCTAGTCACATAAATACTACCTGGATAGGCAGTAGCAAACCTGTCTGAAAAACTTGTCTATAAAACAAGGGGATTGCCTCTGTCACAGTACACCAAGTGTGAATCAATGGTGAGCATTAGGTGTAGAGGTACAAAAAAAATGTTTCTTTCTAAAAAGTGGATTGCCTTACATATTTGTAAATTGCCTTGCAACTTAAAACTAGAGAGACTCTCTTTAGAGTTTCAGCCCAAGACTCAAGGAAAAAAGGGTAGATTGCCCTACATCCTGAAACATGTCCTGCAGCCCAAAGAAAGAGCTCCTGTCAGACATACAACCAAGGAAACTGGGGCTAAAGAACTCACCTGTCCGTCGGTACCTCTTGCAGTCATCCAAGAGGAAGTGGAGGTACCGACGGACTGCCCTTTCCCCTTTAAATACTGTTGTTGATTGGTTGTTGAGGCACTTAATTTGTAAAGCAAAATCCACATTAACAAATGAGCCTACTCCTTTAGGGATTGCTCCTATAGAAGCTGCTGATGTCCTTTGATAATTATAAAGCTGCAACAAGATATCGTCCAGGATAAACAAAAAACAAAAGTCTTGTCCAAGCAAGTGTTTGTTTTTCTGCAATAGTAGGACTCAAACAAGGTGTTCATAGGCATAGAATCTTGAACTTTATTAATAACACACACATTTGCAGATTCTTTCTTTAGTGAACCCTAATAATATTGTCATGTTCACTTATCAAGAGCAATAACATTATTTCATATTCTCAGATTCAATAGACCTCTACATAAAGGAAAGACACCTTCATTCATTGAGAATTTGAGATTTCGAACTGTACGCCATATAGACACTTAACTCTATAAGGAGAAAAATAACTTAGTTGAGAGATTTTTGTAATTCTGCATTATCGGATTACTTAGCTGTTTAGTGAATTAACTTCTGTGTGCTACAGTGAGAAGCTTCATTAATGGCCATTTGTTACAGGATAAGAACGTTGTAAGAAATTGCATTGTTGGTTGACTGGGGCCTAAGCCCTGGTCAAGCACCAACCACTATCCTTGTCAGGGTAAGTCACAAACAAACCCCAAATTAACCTGTGCTCAACCTGCCTGGTAGCTTGGCACAGAGCAGTCAAGCTTAACTTAGAGGCAAATATTTGTGCAACACTACAAACAGTAAAATAGTTAAAACACACCACCAAAGAAGCCCACAAGAGGTTTAGTGAAAATAGTGCCCACAAAGTGCTACTGGTAATATCTGGTCGTGCCGGACCAGGACAAAGTCGCAAGTACAGGCCGACCACGGTGGAGCACGGCCGGCTACAGGGACCCACTTGGGCTCACTTAAATCCTGGTTGAGGAGCATTGCATAAATCCGAGTTGAAGATCCACCACGCAGCCAGAGCGATGCATTTGTTTGGAGAAGTGGCAAGGCTGCGGTGTGAGGTCCTGTTACATCATTGTCGAGGATCCCGTCAACAAGGCTTGTGATACAAAGTCCGGCGTCAGTTCTGACCAGCTGTGAGGCTGTGAGTACGGTGCCTTCATCGAGGATGCCCTCGATGAGAGATGCAGAGACCTGGGCTGTGGATGCGCCATGTCCCAGGGTAATCAGTCAGTTCTGAGGTATGCAGTAGGCGGTGCGGGTCTTTACAACGGGTTCTACTTGGAGATGCGCCGCTCAGCCGAGCAGATGCAGCAGTTCTGCACGGGGAATGCATCACTCAGCAGAGAAGATGTGTTGGTTCCACTTGCAAGCACCTTAGGCCCACTTCCAAAGGTCCAGGACTAGGGTGGCACTACTTGACAGGCCCGACACACAGATGGGAAAGTCCAGGTGCAGGTGTAAGAGGCCTCGAAGCCTGTTATGTCCATGAGACTTCGGATCAGAAGTCAAGCCAACTAGCCCTTGGCTTAACTCTGGGTTCAAGAGATGCACGGTTCAGTCCTTCTCACCCAGGCAAGAGGTCAGCAGACAGTAGATCAGAACTACAAAGCAGGAGTCCAGCAGAGTGGCAGTCCTTCAGCAGCATTGCAGTTCTTCTTCCTGGCAGAGTATCCAAAGGACCAGAAGTGGTCTACAGTGAGGGTGTCTGAGGTCCTTCTTTTATACACAGTTATACCTTTGAAATGGGGAGATGCTTCTAGAGGCATGCATTTGAAATGCACAGATGCGCTGCCTTCCGTGCCCTGGCTCCAGACTAACTACAACGGGGCATGCAGCCCTTTGTGTGAGGACAGGCTGGACACAGCGTATTCAGGTGTATTTGAGGCTGAGCCCAGTTCCTCCCTAACATCCTGCAAGTGATGGCCCACTTAGTCACACCTAAGATTTCATTGTGTTTATCTGTCTAGGAGTAATACACAAAACCCAACTGCCAACTACACCCAGTCACGTGACCAGAAACAGGCTGCAGGCACCAAATGGTCTAAGGCAAGAAAATACCAACTTTCGAAAAGTGGCATTTTGAGAATTGTAATTTAAAATCCAACTTCACCATAAATTGGGATTTTGAATCCGGATTCCAGAGACACCAAACTTAAACTGGAAATTAGACTTATTAAATGTAATAAGGTAATCCCAATGTTATCCTATGGGAGATATAGGCCTTGCAATAGTGAAAAATGAATTTAAGAGTTTTTCAGTATCAGGACATATAAAACTTATAAGGAGAAGTTCTGCTTTTTAAATACATTTCACCCTGCCCTCTGGGCTGTTCAGGACCTACCCCAGGGTTAACTTATATTATTAAAAAGGAAAGTTTGGGCCTTGCAAAAAGTTTTATTTTGCCAGGTCAAAATGGCAGTTTAAGACTTCACACTCAGGTTCTGCAATAGTAGGCCTGAACTATGTTTAAAGGACTACTTAAGTGGGTGGCACAATCAGTGCTGCAGGTCCACTAGTAGCATTTATTTTACAGGCACTGGCCACATGCACTGCAGTTTACTAGAGATGTATGAGTAAATTACATATGCCAACTGGGTATGAGCCAATATTACCATGCTAAGAGGAGAGAGCACATGCACTTTAGCACTGATTAGTAGAGGTAAAGTGCTCAGAGTACTAACACTAGCAACAACAAGGGCAGAATAAATGGAGGACAAATTCAAAAGGTTGAAGGAAAGTCCACCCTAAGGCAGGCAGGTCTAAGAAACATGGTCAATATTAATAAAAAATGCCTGCATAGAAATCACTACCTTTTATATTAGGAATAATCAACTGGATGACAAAGAAGAGAACCTGAAAAATATTAAACATGAGTAAGTATCAAAGTGAAGAGATGCTAAACATGTGTAAATCACACTGGTGGCTTGAGTATGTTCTATGAGTTAGGAATGCATAACAATGACTGGTTTGTCATTCCCTGGGAGTGTGTGTGTGTGTGTGCACATGTGTGTGTTAGTGTGAGTAAGCACGTGCGTGAGTGTGGATGTTGCATATTCACAGTAAAGTGCTAATCAACACACTGGAAAGACGTTGACTTTCTCATCTCATGCAACAAATTGTGGTTTCTTCTTCCCATCTATCTAGTGTGATGTGTCAGTTCAGTGTTGTTGAAAGTAAGAGTGCGACATTTCCATCCGAGAAACCCCGCCATCTCCTGGATGACAGTGTGCTAGAATCCCACAGTCCTGTCAGGAATCACACCATAAATTCAGTCTTTACCAATGGACAGTCGATAGGTAAGAACTTTCTTTTATTGATGATGACGGCTCTTTCAACTCTATGGTCTGTGCCTTGTCGCTTTGTGAAGGGATGCTGCTGATGACTGTAAGAAATCTGGGGGTAATTCCATTGTCTTTTTGTAAAGGGATGCTGATGACTCAATGAAGTCTGGGGGTATCTACATTCTGACTTTCTGAACAGATGCTGATGACTGTATGAACTCTAGGGGTAATTCCATTTTCTTTTTGTAAAGGGATGTCGATGGTTTGTTGAACTTTGGGGGTATCTCCATTATCACTTTGGAAAGGGATGCTGATAACTGTATGAACTCTGGGGGTATCTGCATTGTCACTTTGTGAAGGGATGCTGATGACTCTTTGAACTCTGGGGTATCTCCATTCTCACTTTGGAAAGGGATGCTGATAACTGTATGAACTCTGGGGGTATCTGCATTGTCACTTTGTGAAGGGATGCTGATGACTGTGAACTCTGGGGGTACCTCCATTGTCACTTTGTGATGGGAGGCTGTGACTCTATGAACTGTGGGTAAACTCTGGGGGTATCTTCATTGTCGTTTTGTGAAGGGATGATGATGACTATGATCTTTGGGGGTATCTTTATTGTCACTTGTGAAGGGATGATGATGACTCTATGAACTCTGGGGGTATCTCCATTGTCACTTTGTGAAGGAATGCTGATGACTCTACGAACTCTGGGGTTATCTTCATTGTCGTTTTGTGAAGGGATGATGATGACTATGATCTTTGGGGGTATCTTTATTGTCACTTGTGAAGAGATGATGAAGACTCTATGAACTCTGGGGGTATCTTCATTGTCGCTTTGTGAAGGGATGATAATGGCTCCATGAACTCTAGGGGTACCTCCATTTTCACTTTGTGAAGGGATGGTGATGACTCTATGAACTCTGGGATTATCTCCATTGTCGTTTTGTGAAGGGATGATAATGTCTCCATGAACTCTGGGGGTATCCACATTGTCACTTTGTGAAGGGATGCTGATGACTCTATGAATTCTGGGTGAACTCTGGGGGTATCCACATTGTCACTTTGTGAAGGGATGATGATGACTCTATGAACTCTGGGGGTATCTTCATTGTCACTTTGTGAAAGGATGATGATGACTCTATGAACTATGAACCCTGGGGGTATCTTCATTGTCTCTTTGTGAAGGGATGATGATGACTCTATGAACTATGAACCCTGGGGGTATCTTCATTGTATCTTTGTGAAGGGATGATGATGACTCTATGAACTCTGGGGGTATCTCCATTGTCGTTTTGTGAAGGGATGATGATGACTATGAACTCTGGGGGTATCTCCATTGTCACTTTGTAAAGGTATACTGATGACTCTATGAACTCTGGGGGTATCTCCATTGTCGCTTTGTGAAGAGATGATAATGGCTCCATGAACTCTGGGGGTATCTCCATTTTACCTTTGTGAAGGGATGATGATGACTCTATGAACTCTGGGAGTATCTCCATTGTCGTTTTGTGAAGGGATGATAATGACTCCATGAACTCTGGGGGTGTCTCCATTGTCACTTTGTGAAGGGATGATGATGACTCTATGAACTCTGGGGGAATCTCCATTGTCGTTTTGTGAAGGGATGATGATTAATCTGTGAACTCTAGGGATATCTCCATTGTCGTTGTGTGAAGGGATGATGATGACTCTATGAACTCTGGGGGTATCTCCATTGTCACTTTGTGAAGGGATGATGATGACTCCATGAACTCTGGTGGTATCTCCATTGTCACTTTGTGAAGGGATGATGACGACTCTATGAACTCTTGGGGTATCTTCATTGTCACTTTGTGAAGGGATGATGATGACTCTGTGAACTCTAGGGGGTATCCACATTGTGACTTTGTGAAAGGATTATGATGACTATGAACTCTGGGGGTATCCACATTGTCACTTTGTGAAGGGATGATGATGACTCTATGAACTCTGGGGGTATCTTCATTGACACTTTGTGAAGGGATGATGATGACTTCATGAACTCTGGGGGTATCCATATTGTCACTTTGTGAAAGGATGATGATGACTCTATGAACTATGAACTCTGGGGGTATCTTCATTGTCTATTTGGGAAGGGATGATGACGACTCTATCAACTCTTGGGGTATCTTCATTGTCACTTTGTGAAGGGATGATGATGACTATGATCTTTGGGGGTATCTTTATTGTCACCTGTGAAGAGATGATGAAGACTCTATGAACTCTGGGGGTATCTTCATTGTCGCTTTGATAAGGGATGATAATGGCTCCATGAACTCTAGGGGTACCTCCATTTTCACTTTGTGAAGGGATGATGATGACTCTATGAACTCTAGGGGTATCTCCATTGTCGTTTTGTGAAGGGATGATAATGACTCTATGAACTCTGGGGGTATCCACATTGTCACTTTGTGAAGGGATGCTGATGACTCTATGAACTCTCGGTGAACTCTGGGGTTATCCACATTGTCACTTTGTGAAGGGATGATGTTGACTCTATGAACTCTGGGGGTATCTTCATTGACACTTTGTGAAGGGATGATGATGACTTCATCAGCTCTGGGGGTATCCATATTGTCTCTTTGGGAAGGGATGATGACGACTCTATCAACTCTTGGGGTATCTTCATTGTCACTTTGTGAAGGGATGATGATGACTATGATCTTTGGGGGTATCCATATTGTCTCTTTGGGAAGGGATGATGACGACTCTATCAACTCTGGGGGTATCTTCATTGTCTCTTTGGGAAGGGATGATGACGACTCTATGAACTCTCGGTGAACTCTGGGGTTATCCACATTGTGACTTTGTGAAGGGATGATGTTGACTCTATGAACTCTGGGGGTATCTTCATTGACACTTTGGGAAAGGATGATGATGACTCTATGAACTATGAACTCTGGGGGTATCTTCATTGTCTCTTTTTGAAGGAATGATGATGACTCTGTGAACTCTGGGGGTATCGTCATTGTCACTTTGTGAAGGGATGATGATGACTCTATGAACTCTGGGTGAACTCTGGGGGTATCCAGATTGTGACTTTGTGAAGGGATGCTGATGACTCTATGAACTCTCGGTGAACTCTGGGGTTATCCACATTGTCACTTTGTGAAGGGATGATGTTGACTATGAACTCTGGGGGTATCGTCATTGTCACTTTGTGAAGGGATGATGATGGCTCTATGAACTCTGGGTGAACTCTGGGGGTATCCACATTGTGACTTTGTGAAAGGATGATGATGACTATGAACTCTGGGGGTATCCACATTGTCACTATGTGAAGGGATGATGATGACTCTATGACCTCTGGGGGTATCTCCATTGTCGTTGTGTGAAGGGATGATTATGACTCTATGAACTCTGGGGGTATCTCCATTGTCACTTTGTGAAGGGATGATGATGACTCTATGAACTCTGAGGGTATCTTCATTGACACTTTGTGAAGGGATGATGATGACTTCATGAACTCTGGGGTTATCCACATTGTCACTTTGTGAAAGGATGATGATGACTCTATGAACTATGAACTCTGGGGGTATCTTCATTGTCTCTTTGTGAAGGGATGATGATGAATCTATGAACTCTAGGGATAGCTCCATTGTCACTTTGTGAAGGGATGATGATGACTCTATGAACTCTGGGGGTTTCGTCATTGTCACTTTGTGAAGGGATGATGACGACTCTATGAACTCTGGGGGTATCTCCATTGTCGTTGTGTGAAGGGATGATTATGACTCTATGAACTCTGGGGGTATCTCCATTGTCACTTTGTGAAGGGATGATGATGACTCTATGAACTCTGAGGGTATCTTCATTGACACTTTGTGAAGGGATGATGATGACTTCATGAACTCTGGGGTTATCCACATTGTCACTTTGTGAAAGGATGATGATGACTCTATGAACTATGAACTCTGGGGGTATCTTCATTGTCTCTTTGTGAAGGGATGATGATGAATCTATGAACTCTAGGGATAGCTCCATTGTCACTTTGTGAAGGGATGATGATGACTCTATGAACTCTGGGGGTATCGTCATTGTCACTTTGTGAAGGGATGATGACGACTCTATGAACTCTGGGGGTATCTTCATTGTCACTTTGTGAAGGGATGATGACGACTCCATGAACTCTGGGGGTATCTCCATTGTCGCTTTGAGGAGGGATGATGTTGACTCTATGCACTCTGATAGGTATCTCCATTGTCACTTTGTGAAGGGATAATGATGACTTTATGAAGTCTAGGTGAACTCTGGGGTATCTTCATTGTCGTTTTGTGAAGGGATGATGACGACTCTATGAACTCTGGGGGTATCTTCATTGTCACTTTGTGAAGGGATGATGATGACTCTATGAACTCTGGTGGTATCTTCATAGTCACTTTGTGAAGGGATGCTATTGACTCTATGAACTCTGGGGGTGTCTCCATTGTCACTTTGTGAAGGGATGATGTTGACTCTATGCACTCTGGGGGTATCTCCATTGTCACTTTGTGAAGGGATAATGATGACTTTATGAAGTCTAGGTGAACTCTGGGGTATCTTCATTGTCGTTTTGTGAAGGGATGATGATGACTTTATGATCTTAGGGGGTATCTTTATTGTCACTTGTGAAGGGATGATGATGACTCTATGAACTCTGGGGGTATCTCCATTGTCACTTTGTGAAGGGATGATGATGACTCTATGAACTCTGGGGGTATCTCCATTGTCACTTTGTGAAGGGATGATGACGACTCTATGAACTCTTGGGGTATCTTCATTGTCACTTTGTGAAGGGATGCTGATGAATATGAACTCTGGGGGTATCTCCATTGTCGCTTTGTGAAGGGATGATGATGACTCTATGAACTCTGGGGGTGTCTTAATTGTCGCTTTGTGAAGGGATGAGGATGACTCTATGAACTCTGGGGGTATCTCAATTGTCACTTTGTGAAGGGATGATGATGACTCTATGAACTCTGGGGGTATCTTCATTGTCACTTTGTGAAGGGATGATGATGACTCTATGAACTCTGGGGGTATCTCCATTGTCACTTTGTGAAGGGATGCTGATGACTATGAACTCTCGCTGAACTCTGGGGTTATCCACATTGTCACTTTGTGAAGGGATGATGTTGACTCTATGAACTCTGGGGGTATCTTCATTGACACTTTGTGAAGGGATGATGATGACTTCATTAGCTCTGGGGGTATCCATATTGTCACTTTGTGAAAGGATGATGATGACTCTATGAACTATGAACTCTGGGGGTATCTTCATTGTCTCTTTTTGAATAGATGATGATGACTCTGTGAACTCTGGGGGTATCGTCATTGTCACTTTGTGAAGGGATGATGATGACTCTATGAACTCTGTGTGAACTCTGGGGGTATCCACATTGTGACTTTGTGAAGGGATGCTGATGACTCTATGAACTCTCGGTGAACTCTGGGGTTATCCACATTGTCACTTTGTGAAGGGATGATGTTGACTTTATGAACTCTGGAGGTATCTTCATTGACACTTTGTGAAGGGATGATAATGACTATGAACTCTGGGGGTATCGTCATTGTCACTTTGTGAAGGGATGATGATGACTCTATGAACTCTGGGTGAACTCTGGGGGTATCCACATTGTGACTTTGTGAAAGGATGATGATGACTATGAACTCTGGGGGTATCCACATTGTCACTTTGTGAAGGGATGATGATGACTCTATGAACTCTGGGGGTATCTCCATTGTCGTTGTGTGAAGGGATGATGATGACTCTATGAACTCTGGGGGTATCTTCATTGACACTTTGTGAAGGGATGATGATGACTTCATGAGCTCTGGGGGTATCCACATTGTCACTCTGTGAAAGGATGATAATGACTCTATGAACTTTGAACTCTGGGGGTATCTTCATTGTCTCTTTTTAAAGGGATTATGACGACTCTATGAACTCTGGGAGTATCTCCATTGTCACTTTGTGAAGGGATGATGATGACTGTGATCTTTGGGGGTATCCATATTGTCTCTTTGGGAAGGGATGATGACGACTCTATCAACTCTGGGGGTATCTTCATTGTCTCTTTGGGAAGGGATGATGACGACTCTATGAACTCTCGGTGAACTCTGGGGTTATCCACATTGTGACTTTGTGAAGGGATGATGTTGACTCTATGAACTCTGGGGGTATCTTCATTGACACTTTGGGAAAGGATGATGATGACTCTATGAACTATGAACTCTGGGGGTATCTTCATTGTCTCTTTTTGAAGGAATGATGATGACTCTGTGAACTCTGGGGGTATCGTCATTGTCACTTTGTGAAGGGATGATGATGACTCTATGAACTCTGGGTGAACTCTGGGGGTATCCAGATTGTGACTTTGTGAAGGGATGCTGATGACTCTATGAACTCTCGGTGAACTCTGGGGTTATCCACATTGTCACTTTGTGAAGGGATGATGTTGACTATGAACTCTGGGGGTATCGTCATTGTCACTTTGTGAAGGGATGATGATGGCTCTATGAACTCTGGGTGAACTCTGGGGGTATCCACATTGTGACTTTGTGAAAGGATGATGATGACTATGAACTCTGGGGGTATCCACATTGTCACTATGTGAAGGGATGATGATGACTCTATGACCTCTGGGGGTATCTCCATTGTCGTTGTGTGAAGGGATGATTATGACTCTATGAACTCTGGGGGTATCTCCATTGTCACTTTGTGAAGGGATGATGATGACTCTATGAACTCTGAGGGTATCTTCATTGACACTTTGTGAAGGGATGATGATGACTTCATGAACTCTGGGGTTATCCACATTGTCACTTTGTGAAAGGATGATGATGACTCTATGAACTATGAACTCTGGGGGTATCTTCATTGTCTCTTTGTGAAGGGATGATGATGAATCTATGAACTCTAGGGATAGCTCCATTGTCACTTTGTGAAGGGATGATGATGACTCTATGAACTCTGGGGGTATCGTCATTGTCACTTTGTGAAGGGATGATGACGACTCTATGAACTCTGGGGGTATCTTCATTGTCACTTTGTGAAGGGATGATGACGACTCCATGAACTCTGGGGGTATCTCCATTGTCGCTTTGAGGAGGGATGATGTTGACTCTATGCACTCTGATAGGTATCTCCATTGTCACTTTGTGAAGGGATAATGATGACTTTATGAAGTCTAGGTGAACTCTGGGGTATCTTCATTGTCGTTTTGTGAAGGGATGATGACGACTCTATGAACTCTGGGGGTATCTTCATTGTCACTTTGTGAAGGGATGATGACGACTCTATGAACTCTGGTGGTATCTTCATAGTCACTTTGTGAAGGGATGCTATTGACTCTATGAACTCTGGGGGTGTCTCCATTGTCACTTTGTGAAGGGATGATGTTGACTCTATGCACTCTGGGGGTATCTCCATTGTCACTTTGTGAAGGGATAATGATGACTTTATGAAGTCTAGGTGAACTCTGGGGTATCTTCATTGTCGTTTTGTGAAGGGATGATGATGACTTTATGATCTTAGGGGGTATCTTTATTGTCACTTGTGAAGGGATGATGATGACTCTATGAACTCTGGGGGTATCTCCATTGTCACTTTGTGAAGGGATGATGATGACTCTATGAACTCTGGGGGTATCTCCATTGTCACTTTGTGAAGGGATGATGACGACTCTATGAACTCTTGGGGTATCTTCATTGTCACTTTGTGAAGGGATGCTGATGAATATGAACTCTGGGGGTATCTCCATTGTCGCTTTGTGAAGGGATGATGATGACTCTATGAACTCTGGGGGTGTCTTAATTGTCGCTTTGTGAAGGGATGAGGATGACTCTATGAACTCTGGGGGTATCTCAATTGTCACTTTGTGAAGGGATGATGATGACTCTATGAACTCTGGGGGTATCTTCATTGTCACTTTGTGAAGGGATGATGATGACTCTATGAACTCTGGGGGTATCTCCATTGTCACTTTGTGAAGGGATGCTGATGACTATGAACTCTCGCTGAACTCTGGGGTTATCCACATTGTCACTTTGTGAAGGGATGATGTTGACTCTATGAACTCTGGGGGTATCTTCATTGACACTTTGTGAAGGGATGATGATGACTTCATTAGCTCTGGGGGTATCCATATTGTCACTTTGTGAAAGGATGATGATGACTCTATGAACTATGAACTCTGGGGGTATCTTCATTGTCTCTTTTTGAATAGATGATGATGACTCTGTGAACTCTGGGGGTATCGTCATTGTCACTTTGTGAAGGGATGATGATGACTCTATGAACTCTGTGTGAACTCTGGGGGTATCCACATTGTGACTTTGTGAAGGGATGCTGATGACTCTATGAACTCTCGGTGAACTCTGGGGTTATCCACATTGTCACTTTGTGAAGGGATGATGTTGACTTTATGAACTCTGGAGGTATCTTCATTGACACTTTGTGAAGGGATGATAATGACTATGAACTCTGGGGGTATCGTCATTGTCACTTTGTGAAGGGATGATGATGACTCTATGAACTCTGGGTGAACTCTGGGGGTATCCACATTGTGACTTTGTGAAAGGATGATGATGACTATGAACTCTGGGGGTATCCACATTGTCACTTTGTGAAGGGATGATGATGACTCTATGAACTCTGGGGGTATCTCCATTGTCGTTGTGTGAAGGGATGATGATGACTCTATGAACTCTGGGGGTATCTTCATTGACACTTTGTGAAGGGATGATGATGACTTCATGAGCTCTGGGGGTATCCACATTGTCACTTTGTGAAAGGATGATAATGACTCTATGAACTTTGAACTCTGGGGGTATCTTCATTGTCTCTTTTTAAAGGGATTATGACGACTCTATGAACTCTGGGAGTATCTCCATTGTCACTTTGTGAAGGGATGATGATGACTGTATGAACTCTGGGGTTATCTCCATTGTCACTTTGTGAAGGGATGATGACGACTCTATGAACTCTTGGGGTATCTTCATTGTCACTTTGTGAAGGGATGATGATGACTCTGTGAACTCTGGGGGTATCTCCATTGTCGTTTTGTGAAGGGATGATGATGACTCTATGAACTCTGGGGGTATCTCCATTGTCACTTTGTGAAGGGATGATGATGACTCTATGAACTCTGGGGGTATCTCCATCGTCACTTTGTGAAGGGATGATGACGACTCTATGAACTCTTGGGGTATCTTCATTGTCACTTGTGAAGGGATGATGACGACTCTATGAACTCTTGGGGTATCTTCATTGACACTTTGTGAAGGGATGATGATGACTTCATGAACTCTGGGGTTATCCACATTGTCACTTTGTGAAAGGATGATGACTCTATGAACTATGAACTCTGGGGGTATCTTCATTGTCTCTTTGTGAAGGGATGATAACGACTCTATGAACTCTAGGAGTATCTCCATTGTCACTTTGTGAAGGGATGATGATGACTCTATGAACTCTGGGGGTATCTCCATTGTCACTTTGTGAAGGGATGATGACGACTCTATGAACTCTTGGGGTATCTTCATTGTCACTTTCTGAAGGGATGATGATGACTTCATGAACTCTGGGGTTATCCACATTGTCACTTTGTGAAAGGATGATGATGACTCTATGAACTATGAACTCTGGGGGTATCTTCATTGTCTCTTTGGGAAGGAATGATGATAACTCTATGAACTCTGGGGGTATCTCCATTGCCGTTTTGTGAAGGGATGATGTTGACTCTGTGAACTCTGGGGGTATCTCCATTGTCGTTTTGTGAAGGAATGATGTTTACTCTGTGAACTCGGGGGGTAACTCCATTGTCACTTTGTGAAGGGATGATGATGACTCTATGAACTCTTGGGGTATCTTCATAGTCACTTTGTGAAGGGATGCTATTGACTCTATGAACTCTGGGGGTGTCTCCATTGTCACTTTGTGAAGGGATGATGTTGACTCTATGCACTCTGGGGGTATCTCCATTGTCACTTTGTGAAGGGATAATGATGACTTTATGAAGTCTAGGTGAACTCTGGGGTATCTTCATTGTCCTTTTGTGAAGGGATGATGATGACTTTATGATCTTTGGGGGTATCTTTATTGTCACTTGTGAAGGGATGATGATGACTCCATGAACTCTGGGGGTATCTCCATTGTCATTTTGTGAAGGGGTGAGGATGACTCTACGAACTCTGGGGGTATCTCCATTGTCGTTTTGTGAAGGGATGATGAAGACTCTATGAACTCTGGGGGTGTCTTCATTGTCGCTTTGTGAAGGGATGAGGATGACTCTATGAACTGTGGGGGTATCTCCATTGTCACTTTGTGAAGGGATGATGATGACTCCATGAACTCTGGGGGTATCCACATTGTCACTTTGTGAAGGGATGATGATGACTCTGTGAACTCTAGGGATATCTCCATTGTCATTGTGTGAAGGGATGATGATGACTCTGTGAACTCTAGGGATATCTCCATTGTCACTTTGTGAAGGGATGATGACGACTCTGTGAACTCTAGGGATATCTCCATTGTCACTTTGTGAAGGGATGATGACGACTCTATGAACTCTGGGGATGTCTTCATTGTCACTTTGTGAAGGGATGCTGATGACTCTATGAACTGTGGGGGTATCTCCATTGTCACTTTGTGAAGGGATGATGATGACTCTGTGAACTCTAGGGATATCTCCATTGTCACTTTGTGAAGGGATGATGACGACTCTATGAACTCTGGGGATGTCTTCATTGTCACTTTGTGAAGGGATGCTGATGACTCTATGAACTCTGGGGGTATCTCCATTGTCGCTTTGAGGAGGGATGATGACGACTCTATGAACTCTGGGGGTGTCTCCATTGTCACTTTGTGAAGGGATGATGATGACTCTATGAACTCTGGGGGTATCTCCATTGTCACTTTGTGAAGGGATGATGCTGATGACTCTATGAACTCTGGGGGTATCTCCATTGTCACTTTGTGAAGGGATGATGACGACTCTATGAACTCTGGGGGTATCTTCATTGTCACTTTGTGAAGGGATGCTGATGACTCTATGAACTCTGGGGGTATCTCCATTGTCGCTTTGAGGAGGGATGATGACGACTCTATGAACTCTGGGGGTGTCTCCATTGTCACTTTGTGAAGGGATGATGATGACTCTATGAACTCTGGGGGTATCTCCATTGTCACTTTGTGAAGGGATGATGCTGATGACTCTATGAACTCTGGGTGAACTCTGGGGATATCTTCATTGGCGTTTTGTGAAGGGATGATGATGACTATGATCTTTGGGGGTATCTTTATTGTCACTTGTGAAGAGATGATGAAGACTCTATGAACTCTGGGGGTATCTTCGTTGTCGCTTTGTGAAGGGATGATAATGGCTCCAGAACTCTGGGGGTATCTCCATTGTCGTTTTGTGAAGGGATGATAATGACTCCATGAACTCTGGGGGTATCCACATTGTCACTTTGTGAAGGGATGCTGATGACTCTATGAACTCTCGGTGAACTCTGGGGGTATCCGCATTGTGACTTTGTGAAAGGATGATGATGACAATGAACTCTGGGGTTATCCACATTGTCACTTTGTGAAGGGATGATGATGACTCTATGAACTCTGGGGGTATCTCCATTGTCACTTTGTGAAGGGATGATGATGACTCTATGATCTCTGGGGGTATCTTCATTGACACTTTGTGAAGAGATGATGATGACTTCATGAACTCTGGGGGTATCCATATTGTCACTTTGTGAAAGGATGATGATGACTCTATGAACTATGAACTCTGGGGGTATCTCCATTGTCGTTTTGTGAAGGGATGATGATGACTCTGTGAACTCTAGGGATAGCTCCATTGTCGTTTTGTGAAGGGATGATGATGACTCTATGAACTCTGGGGGTATCTCCATTGTCGTTTTGTGAAGGGATGATGATGACTCTGTGAACTCTAGGGATAGCTCCATTGTCGTTTTGTGAAGGGATGATGACGACTCTATGAACTCTGGGTGAACTCTGGGGGTATCCACATTGTGACTTTGTGAAAGGATGATGATGACTATGAACTCTCGGTGTATCCACATTGTCACTTTGTGAAGGGATGATGATGACTCTATGAACCCTGGGGGTATCTTCATTGACATTTTGTGAAGGGATGATGATGACTTTGTGAACTCTGGGGTTATCCACATTGTCACTTTGTGAAAGGATGATTATGACTCTATGAACTATGAACTCTGGGGGTATCTTCATTGTCTCTTTGTGAAGGGATGATGATGACTCTATGAACTCTGGGGGTATCTCCATTGTCACTTTGCGAAGGGATGCTGATGACTCTGGGAACTCTGGGTGAATCTGCCTTGTTGCTTTGTGAAGGGGTGATGATGACTCTATGAACTCTGAGGGTATCTACATCGTCACTTTATGAAGGGATATCAATGGCTCGTGAACTTTGGGGTCATCTCCCTTGATGCTTTGCAAAGGGAGTCTCTCTCCAGCTGTTGGGGATATTGAAAATGTAGACTACTGAATTTCATACAAATTGTGAATAATGTTTGCTTCCTCAAATCATCTCATTCGGTAAGCCTCACAATAAACTTTATTTAATAATGGCCGTGGGTCGGGCATGGTTGAGGGTTTATAAGTAAAACATACGCAGTGGAACAAACCACTATACTGAAGAGAATTGTTTAATGCTTCGTTATCTCAATGTGTGACTAAGCAATATAAGCCAAATTAATCTAAAACAACTGTAAGACATTGATTGGTGTGACCACAAATGTTGTCCAGGCTAGACGGAGCCTATTACGTTACTTATGATTGCTGGCTGGTGCGAGGGAGGCGATGACTAAGCACTGCCAATTAACTCCAGATCATGATTTTCGCATGACGCCTTAAATTACAAGGAACAACTTGCTCCTTGAGTCAGAACTCAAGTCATACCTTTGCTGCATTGCACATTTTGGTTCAGTTTGTACACCAAAGGTTGCTTCAGTCGACAACAAAGTGTATCAAGCCTTCATTATTGATATCAAAACAAAAATAAAGTCTAGGACAATGTTATTTGGCACTGTAGCACATTTTGTGTATCCTATGGCAATAAATACTACATTTATATATATTGGTATATATATTTTTATTTTTTATTTTTTTTCTATGCAGTTATTTGTCTATGGTCACAAGTGTTGTCTCCTTTCTTACTACCCCCTTACTTTTGACTGGGATCTTTTTGCTCATACTTGACTGCCATGAAAGTGATATATACCCTCCAAGAAGTTAGTGAACTGCCGCCATCTGTCACTCTCAGACCCATATCCTGGTGGATGGAAATAACACTGCCTCAGTGGAAAAGCTGGCGCCTGTAGAGTGTGCATTCCCTTGTTTGTGTGAGGGAAGTGGCTTCGTGCAAATGAGGTAATCCCTTTGCCTATGAATCTGTAATCCTGTGCCATGACATAGATTTAGGCCCCTGCAGAGAGAGTGTCAGTGCAGCAGGGGACAGCGGGCCGGAAGTCAGCATTTTTGCACTCATTGAGTGCTTCCACCCTGGAGTCTTCAGATCTCTCATTGAGGGTCACCTGCAGAGTGAACAACTGCTGCATTTCCTTGCTCTACGCTGTCAGGGGAGTAAGCGTGTGCACAGCACTGGGCGGTTCTATTATTTTTATCAGTGGTACACATTGATCAGTCTCTGCCTTTGCGGTTGTAAGTTTGTAGGAACTCTAGGAATCCTTATGTAATAAGGGTCCAGGTGTTAGTATTACACAACTCAGTGATACTCAAAGGAGAAAATATGAGCCAGAGTCTTCATGTGAATTCAGAACTCCTGTGCAAGGCCTGGGTCCGCCCAGTCTCTATGGAGGCAACGTTTTGTAACCCTGAATAATATCATTCACATGGCTTCCCACTTCACAAAAACATCACATGGTCATACAACCCTCCAGAAACTTTTCTGGCTCCCTCTACCCACCCTCTTCACTTTCAAGATATGCCGCATCCTCTCCAGGGAGGCCAGTTCCAGCAGCTCACCATACCTCATGGTCAATATCCCGTTGTCATGGGGATATACCAGATGTGCAGTAGCATCATTGCCAGGGTGGAATCCAGGAGAAACAAGAAGGATTGGGCTCATCACGAGGCATTCACCTGCTGTGCACTCAGGGTTAGAAGTCCAGCCCAGTCCAGTTCTGAATCACCAAGCCCCATCCCTCTTACACTTCAAGAGACAACTAAACACTGTCCCATCCATGCAACAGTTCATGGCAGAGCAACTTCCCAACTACCAGATCCAGCTGAAGAGAATTCCCACTGCTGTGTACTCCACTACCTTATCCTCAATTAATCAAGGTGCCTGAGTTTCTTGCCTCTCCAGTTGGCCTGCCAATAAAAGATTACGATCGACACCTTGAAAATTTGATGTAGATCCACAATTGACGCTATTGTTAACCCACGAGCCAGTCAATCTACGGATTCCAGGTTATCATCACTCAGAGGGCTATGCAAGGAGTTGACTGGCTCCTGCCTTATTCCATGAATACCATTCATGTCAAAGGTAGTCTTGTTCAGCTTAAATCTTATTCTGGGATCTATTAGTGAGTGTGTATGTAAATCAAGAGCTATCAGGCGATCCGCGATAGACTTAGCCCAAAATACTAACAGCATATCATCTGAATTTCCAGTGGTGCTCTGGAGATGTTCAGCTTTAGCTATATCAGATCTTACAATCGATAAACATTAGCGGCTATGCCTAGTCCAGTGTATCACCTTATTCCTTAAAGAATGTTCATGCTCCTAGCCACCCTGTTTTAACTTGGGAACCTTTGTCATAAATACTTGTATGTCTGTTTTTGTGCATATCTTGATGCCGAATTAGGTTTTTTTTTGTTGTCTATGTACAGCTGGAGTCTTGACTGCTCTCCTTGGTCTAATCTGTAATTCAAGCATCTTTCAGTGTCTACAGGGTGCTGGGTATTAGTTGAACTGTGGATGTTTGAGTGCATCTCAGTAGTATCCAAACTCCTTGTCTTAACTAGCACTCCCACCCTCAAGGGACCGCTTAGTGTACTTGATCCTACATTTTACCTATTTATTTCTGGCCTTGTGGCTATGATTGGGTGGTTTGAGTATTTGGTGTGATTGGTAAATGCTCCACGGGTGTCAGAGAGTGGAATTGTATTAGTGACCACAGGTTCTATGGGCTACAACCTTGAGCGATTCTAGTTTTCTCGGCAAGATATTTTTTGGTAATACTCTCATTTCCGCTACCAGCAATACTATTTTGTGCTACTAGCTCACCAATATTTTTTTTTAGAGTTATCCCCTCGTTAGTCAGGGAGTCCAATCTCAGATGGAGCTCAGTCATTAATTTGGCATTCTCGAACTCTTCCGGAGAATTAGCGACAATTCAGGTTTGCACCGCCTTGGCTTCGGCAACTACTTTCTTGGACTTATGATTTTTGGCCACGCTTTTGGTTCGCGTGCTCTCTACCCCTTCTAGTGCGACTAGTGGTTCATATCTGTTTGAGCAGCTTACTGATGTTGTTTCTTCCCATCAGACAGTATAGACTCAACCTCCTCAATTAAATCATCGATTGCGGCTAAAGTGCAATTCCCTGCTGCGGTTTTCTTCAATTTTGTTATCTTTGCTATCTTTCCCTTCCCTGTCAGTGGCCTCTCTCTTACCCATTTTCTAGGAGTGCTATGAACTCAAGTTTAGCTAATCTCGTGTGTGGGCTATTTCTCCAATTTACACTTCTAACAGATTAAGCTACTCCTATATCGCTGTTGACTAATTATGTGAAGCATAGGGTGGATAGTACAATCGGGAGCTAAACCGCAGGCGGGGAAATTATATTAGGTAATGTATGGATAGGTCGGGCAGGTGCTCTCTCACTAAATTAGGTAAGGCTCTATTTCAGGGAGTCTGTTTGTACCAAAACCCGACCCCTCCTAATATATTATTATCAATTTCAAAGTCTTTGTGTGATTAGCAGTGGTAAACAGTTCACCTACTTGTATCTATTGTATTGAATTGTATTTGCATTTTTATAGCACTTACTACCCCTGACGAGGCATCAAAACGCTTTTTCGGCGAGTAGCACGCTACTCTGGACCCATAGAGGATTAGTGTTGAATTCATATAGTAAAACTTTTAAGTGGTGGATAGGTTGGTCAGTTATTTGGAAGGGTAGCAGAAGGATAAAAGAGCAAAAAAGGTTTATAAGGCGTTTGTTACCCATGATGGGGTGTTGAAGCACGCTACTCTGGAAACCCATAAAGGATTAGTGGTGAATTAGTTTGGTGAAATATGAAAGTAATTTGAGTGGTGGATATTGGTCAGTTATTTGGAGTGAGATGGATAGCGGAGGGATAGAAGGGGAAGATAGGTTTGATTTCATACAGCACCTGTTACCCCTGATGGGTGGTGAAGCGCTTTTATGGTGAGTAGCATGCTACTCTGGAACCCATAAAGGTTTAGTGTTGAAAATTAGTATGGTGAAATATGAAGTAATTTGAGTGGTGGATATGTTATTCAGTTATTTGGACAGAGTCACAGTTAATTTAATGAGGAGTCAAGGGAAATGACCCTGCCCTGCCTCTTCCTGTCGGTGACCGGCCCGCCCCTTGCCCAGGCTTTGCCTGGGAGCGGCCCGCGCATGTCCAATGTCGTGGGGGGAGAGGCAGCGCTATTAGCAGTGGTCCCACCTCTCCTGTGATGTCAGCAGCAGCGGTGGTTGCACCATGGGACAGGAAGTCCCACCAGGGCGAGTAGAGCAAGAGAAAACGGGTGTATAGCCCTCCAGCAACAACAAGGTGTCCCGCCCTGTGGGGGGAGAGGCAGAGGCAGCGGTGATTGCACCCTCGGACACGAAGTCCAACCAGGGTGAGTAGAGCAGGAGCAAATAGGTGCATGGCCCCATAGCAACAACAAAGCGTCCCGCACCGCGGGGGAAGAGGCAGTGCTATAAGCGTAGTGGTCCCGCCAACCCCGTGAAGTCAGCATCAGCGGTTGCACCCTGGGACAGGAAGTCACACCAGGGTGAGTACAGCAGGAGCAAAAAGGTGGATAGCCCCCAGTAACAACGAAGCGTCACTATATCCTCCCTTTATCTCTACCCCAAACCCCCTTCGAATCCTCCCGATACCTTCATGCGGACCACTGAAGACCCACCCCTTTCTTAACTTCCATTGAGTCTCCCTCTGGGCATGTCGGTCCATTACTTTCCAGCTAGGTCTCCTCATTATATAGCTACAGACATACATATAGGTGCTCTCAACTTTCTTTTTTTGAAAAAAAAGCAGTGTGTTTTGACTGGTTGTTGTCTATACTGGCACTCCTGGGGTTGTCAGCTGCCTCCTGTATCATTTCATTTCATTTCAATCTTTATTCGGTTTAAAAAACCTTGTAAGATGCAAACATTAAATCATAATACATCATATCACAATACATAATAATAAAATAGCAGTGGGTAAAAATATCAACACATCTCCTTTGCATAAAATACATAGAATTCAATTCATTTTCCAAATCATCTACATTGGGGTTGGCTAGATCTTAAACGGCCCCTCTAGTATACAGAACACTAGATAAATATACAGAATACTAAAACAATAAATTAAACGTCTGTTTTTGTTAAAAATGGTATACACCAGAACAGTAGGGCAAGCAGCACTTTAACAGCTAACAGATGACTCAATAACATGGTAAGTGGCCTATTTCATTAGGTTTTTTGATTTTTCATCCTCCTGATCAAGGCTACACATAGGAGAAAACGACTTAGGCTGAACACAATCGGTTGTGCAGTGTCTCCTTTAAATATTCTAAGTCCAACCTTAATTTGTCTGAGGCCTAACCTTTTACAGATTGGCTTAAGCCATTTTTTCCTGGCTTTAAGGTATGCTGGGCATATAAATAAAACATGGGACTCATCCTCTTTCATCCCCATCTCGCAGAACTCACATATATCAGAGCCAGCGGCCCCGGTCAACCCCTTATTGCAGTTCCAGCTAGTTGTCCTTTCTTTTAGTTGCAGAATACTATACCGGAACTTTAAATATAGGCTTTTAGCCAGTGGAGGGTAAATTTCATCCTTAAGGGGCTCTAATTGCATATTCATTTTGATTTCAAAAAATTTCGAGGTTAGAATCCCTGTACTCGGATTTGATAACACTGAATCTCTAATATAGTCCCAGTACCTTTGCTTCAAGATCTTTTTTGAGCTGTTTGTGAGGGAATCAGGGTCAAACCAAAAGTCACTTAACCCTAGTTTTTCAAACCATTTTTTGACGTACTCTAGCCATGGCAAGTGCGTGGTATTCCTTATAGCCAATATCTCTTTCAGTGCTTCTCTATAATCAGCCAGCTCCTCAACGGACCATAAGCGGACCCAATAGAGCAGCGGACGAAGAGAAGCATAGTCGTCAGTACGTCGGAAGTTAAGATCCCATAATACGGGTGTCAGTGGTGTTGACCCAGGTATCCCTAAAAGTTGCCTAATAAAGGAATTTTCCCTCACTCGAAAAGTATCCTTTAAAGCATAGGCCCAAAGGTCCGCACCATAAGGTGAAGATGATTGCACTTTATATTTAAATAATTCAATGGCTGGTGAGACTGCTTTGAAATGACTATTCTTATGCTTCTTTAAAATCGGAGCCTGATTTTGGGTCAGCCTTAGTTTTGAGTTCTCCAGTTGTGTTTTCCATGTAGCGTGGCTGTCTAAAATAATACCCAGGTATTTAAAATTGGGGACTTCTTAAATAGGTTCATTGTTTATCTTGAAAACCTTATTAAAACCTTTATGGGGGTTGATTGTCATGACTTTTGTTTTTGAGGAATTAATTTCTAATTCTTTGTCATGGCAATACAAACTGAATTTATTTAAAAGGTTTTGGAGCCCCCTGGGTGTCTGTGAAATTAAAATTGTGTCGTCTGCAAACAATAATGCTGGAACGGCTTGCCCGCTCAATTTGGGAGAGTCATGCTCGCAGCCCAAAAGAGTGTCGGGGATGTCATTGACGTATAAAGAGAATAAGGTGGGTGCCATTACGCACCCTTGCCTTACCCCTTTAGCTATTTTTATTTTCTCACTGACTTCTCCATTTGGTCCCCATCTAACTTGTGCGTAGTTATTCTCATGGAGTCTGATTAAAATTTGAAGGATATTCCCAGGGACGCCCATTTTATTTAGTGTCTTCCATAGGGCTGCCCTTGGAACCATATCAAAAGCTGCCTTCAAATCAACAAAAGCCACGTATATATGGGAACTTCTTATAATCGTATATTTCCAGACTAAACATAAAAATCTAAAAACCTGGTCGACAGTGCTTATCTTGCATTTAAAACCTGCCTGGTATTTTGTATAGATAGAGTGTTCTTCAATCCAAGAGGAGAGTCGACCAAGAACTTGTCGGGCAAAAATTTTTTGCAACACGTCAATTAGGCTGATAGGCCGATAGTGCGAAGGATTTGACCTATCACCCTTTTTGAACAGTGTTACAATCTCCGCCCCCTTCCAGGTTTCCGGAACAGGAGCTCCTCGAGCAATATCATTAGATAATAAATTGATATAAGGAGCCCAAATATAATTTTCGTGTTTCCAAAGATCACCTGGTATTCTGTCAGGGCCTGGCGCTTTCCCTGGCTTGACTGCCTTGATTGCTAAGATTGTTTCTGTCAAGGAGAAGACAAGAGGTGTGTCATGCGCTGTCAAAGGAGCCTGCAAACTATCCCAACCTTCAATCTCACCTGAGCTTTCGCAAGAATATAACGAAGTAAAATGCTCGACCCATGTTTTCTCCTCTAAGAATTTGTCTTTGCATTCAGTCGCCCTCCTGGTGCCTCTAGCAATGAGGCTCCAGAAAGAGGTCTGATCTTTGCACTTACATGCGTCCAACAAATCTGACCAAACCCTTTCGTCCCACTCTTTTTTGGCCTTTAATAAAGTTCTTTTATACTGGGCTCTCTTAATTCTCACAGTATCCGCTGAATCCCCCCTGACCGCTGTAATTAGGTCTGTTTTGGCTTTCCGGCAATCCTGGTTGTACCATGTGATCCCAGTTTGTTTACTCTTTTGGGCGTTATGTGATCTTTTTACCGCCCTAGTCAGGATCTCGCCAAGTTGGTTGATTAGATGTTCATGGGATTCTGTCAGACAAGGATTTTGGATGACAGTACTATTTCCTAAGAGAGAAGACATATGCCTCACAAATACATTATAGATTTGGCTAATGATTTTTGTGTTGTCTAATACCACTGGCCACTTCAGGGATCTACGGTTATTTGCCACTAGAGGGTCCTGTGGCAAGGAGACTGTATTATTAACGCTTTTATCAAGGGTTTTAAAAATCTGAGTCTGGACAGATAAGGTCAAGGGATAATGGTCGCTTTCCATGCGGTCATCCACCATTAGGTCAATGGTCATAGGCCATAAATTCAGAGAAACTAACAAATAATCTAGATGGCTGGAATTTGCCCCTCTGGTAAATGTTGGTTTGCTAGGGCAGTCTGATGGCAACCGCCCATTGCAGGCACGCAGGCCTGATTCTATAGTCAGATTCAATAGTTGTAAGGCACTCACTGTACAAGGTGCTTTATAATTCGTGTCAACTAAAGGGATATTATTGGCACTGTCCTCATCCTTATAGATGTCTTCTAGACCTATTGTAGGTTCAAAACCTCTATTAAAATCACCACCTATAATCATTTTTGCATTTTGATCAAACCCCGCCACAATATTACTCAGGTGGGTTACAACTGTTGATTCTTTACATGATCGATGTGGTCTACTATAAATATTGATCACGTAAATGCTACAACCCTTAGTGTTTTTTAACTCAAGTAATAAGAGGTCGGGATTATTTGTATCAATTTGCTTAAAGGACAGGCCTCCTGTAATTTTCATCCAAGTTGTAAGGCCGCCAGAGGGTCTTCCCCCGTTTATGTTTACTGCGGGGATGAAAAAGGATCTATAATCGGCCTTAAAGTAATTCTCGAGCCCCCAGGTTTCCTGGAACATAATTAAATCCCCACTAGCCAGATAATCATGCCAGACCGGATCTGAGAGATTTTTTTTCAGACCTGCAATGTTCCAACAGATGATTTTTGTACTTCCTAGAACACTTAGGGCCAGATGTAGGTAGGCGTTTACCGGGTGGTAACGGCCGAATTCGGCCGTTACCGACCGGTTAGAGCAATTTGACATGTAGGTCCCTGTATTTTACAGACTCTGTAAATTTACTGAGTATGTAAAATACCGAGTCGGTATCATTACGGATTCCGGTAAATTGGTATGTAGGTGGGACTCTTCTGAGTCCCACAAGCAGTACAAAATCGGTATTTTACCATCAAATACTACTTGATGGTAAAATACCGTTTCTGGTGTGCATGCACATGTGTGCATGCACACCTATGCCATATGACAGGCAGACCTGCCCTTAGGGCAGGTCTGCCTGCCACATGGCACCCGAGCCTCTTTTGGGGGTGCCAGAGGGTGTCAAAGTGACACCCCCTGCACCCTTGTGACAGTCGGTATTTTCCGATGTGGTAAATACCGACCGGTAAATGCCCAATCAATCCTATGGGCTTCAAAGCCCATAGGAATGAATGGGCATTAACTGGTCGGTATTTCCCGCATCGGAAAATACCGACTGTTTCCGATTCGGTAATTGCACATCTGCATTTACCTACATCTCGGTACTTTTATTTTCCGACCTCTGAAATACCGAGTCGGTATGACTCGGTATTTAAGAGGTCGGAAAATAAAATTTACCTACATCTGGCCCCTAGTTTCTCTGTTACCTGGTGTGGTGTAGTTGGCCCAATTATATCTGAGTGCGGTGTTCGTGCCATTGTGTCAGCAGAATGTAGTAGCTGTTGAGAAGTTTTAACAAGTGCAATCTGCTTAGGTGCAACTTCAGGATGCAAACCAGGGTATGTGTAATTTATGCTACATGACATTGTCGAAGCCCCTCCATCAAGTCAATCGCAATCAGCTAAACCCGCTAGAGCCTCAAACCTGTTTGAGGTGCTGACTCCCCAGTTATAAGATGGGGCCCCAAAGCCCCAACCATTTACAGGAGCATTCCATCTAGGTGCAGGGGTAATAGGAAACGGTGGATTCTGGTGAGTACCCAGCCATCCTCCATTATAGTTGCCATTGCCTATGGGTGCTGGGGTATTAGGATACAATACATTCTGCTGCATGCCTGGCCATCCTCCATTATAATTGCCATTACCTAAGGTCCCACAGTTGTTAGGTAATATACCAGGCCCTCGTCTGCCCATTAAGTTCCAGTTTTGCCCTGGGGTAGTATGACGAGGAGGGTTGTGTTGGTTGACTTGCCATGGACCTGCCCTGTTTTTGGGAGCATAGTTAATGTCAAACGTTGACAGTCCCCCACCCCATCCATTATCTCTCGCTGACCAAGCTGGCTTCAGGGGCTTATGAGTGTTGGCTTTTTGTGATTCATTATAGAAAAATTCTAATGTAAGGGGGATTATAGAACTACTTCTTCTTTGTGGTGGAAGAATATTTGATAGAATATCGGGAAGAGCAGCTGGGGTTGAGAAGTTTAATATCACATAGTCGCCCTTCCATTTTTTTGCTTATTTCCTATCCATCCAACCCTCCTTGCCATTTTAATTTCGTCAGCCAACCGTTGTTCACCCCCCTGTGCTAACCTCATGTTATTTGACAGCCAGTATAGTGCCTTGCTTATTAGTGACGAGGCTGACTCGGTTTGGCCCGGAGATAGGGTAGGTGTATTGGCTAGCACTAACACCAGCGGTGCTGCTTCAACTACAAATTGTGTTGAATTTTCTTCAAAACTAGGGGGCACTGTGACATGTTGTGGTTCAATTAGTTGGACAGTTGGGGCTTCTAGTGGCAAGTCATTGGTAATATGGCCAGTTTGTGAGCATTCTGAAAGAGTTGACCCTGGTGGGGTAGCATCTGATGTTACCCCAGATTCATTATCTTCCTTTGCGCAGTCACGGCCTTTATTAACATTTCTTAAAACATTACCTATCGCATCTGCTAGTACATTTTGTGTACCCCCCAGTTTCTTTATCTCTGCAGAGAGTTTATCAATCTTGCTGATAAGTGGCTTAATAATTGTCTGAATTTATATTTCTAACAGCTCCGCTATTCTAGACATTAGGTCCTCATCCAATGTTTCCCTCAGCTTGTTCTCCTCATTATTCTGGCAAGTACTTTTTGACTTTAGCGGTGATGTAACCTTGTTTTTTCCTGAACGTGCCCCCCCACGTTTGCTTTGTAGTCTGCGACAGGCTCTAACTGCCCTTGAGGACTGCTTTACAGGTGGTTCATCTTCCACTTCTTCTTTTTCATCATTTTCTTCAACCTCAATGACAACCTGTGCATCTGAGTCATTATCCGCATGTGGCTCAATGTCCGCCACATTAGCTGCACTGGTATCGATATTGACATTTACTGGGGAAGCTGTTTCATGGGCATCATTGTTAGAGTCTAATAGCAGAGACTCATTAGTTTGCGAGGAAGTGGGTGGGCTCACGGGAGGGAGAATAGCTGACTGGGACAGGCCCAACGATTGTCTGCGCTCACTGTTTATCTTGCTAACCACTTGAACAAGGTAGTTTTCCATGGTGTTCTTTGGTGTTTCAGATCCCATGTGAAGATTTCTTTTAGTCATAATTATACAAAGGTGTGTGATAGTCTTACGCCCACAACTCAATAAAATAGCAAGGTATTACTCTCAAAGTTAAAACAAAAGTCTTACTTCAACGCCTTGTGCAGATGTCCAGCGGACTCGTTTCCTGATTCGTAGGTGTGTTTATCTGCTATCAACTTATCCGCGAAGGCCCCCTCCTTTTCCCGAGCTCCTGGGCGATTCGATAACAGCTGTACAGCCTACTTACCGACCCCCGTCTGGATAACTAGGACTTAGGAGGCGGTCAACCAGCGGCAAAAACACCACCACTCACGATGAACTGACAGGAACAAATCCCTGGTGCACAATGATGGAATTTAGGGAGGTGGCCTAGCCTGGCCTACTCGTGCCGATAAGGGCCGTAGAGGGCCCGCCCTTTGCCCGGGCTTAGCCCGGCGTCCCGCTCGCGTCCCGCTCGCGTCCCGCGTAGCAGGTTCCTGTGGCGCTTATGTGCGCCTCCTGGCGCCCTCACGCTGTCACACGGCGCGCCGCCGCGTAGGCTGCCGGGAGTTGTAGTCCCGGAGCGGCGGCGCGTGTAGTCTGGTGGCAAGTGACTCTTGGCGGTGGAGGCGTGCTTCCGCGATGCTTGTCTGCCTTTATCTGACTCCTGGCAGTAGCGGCAGGTAAGTGGCCTTCCGTTCGTCTCCCCCGCTCCGTCGGTCCTGTGGCGCTTATGTGCGCCTCCTGGCGCCCTCACGCTGTCACACGGCGCGCCGCCGCGTAGGCTGCCGGGAGTTGTAGTCCCGGAGCGGCGGCGCGTGTAGTCTGGTGGCAAGTGACTCTTGGCGGTGGCGGCGTGCTTCCGCGATGCTTGTCTGCCTTTATCTGACTCCTGGCAGTGGCGGCAGGTAAATGGCCTTCCGTTCGTCTCCTGTATCATGTCTGCTGTAGTTTACACAGTGGGCCTCAAAACCTGGCTCTTCCACTGACCTCGTCTCCTCTCCGATCTTTCTCTCTCTGCTGCTAACGCTGGGACGTCCCTCTGCCGGGACAGCCATGCGCTTTACAAATCTCATAACATAACAATTAGTACTTATTTTTAGCCGGTGGCTGCCGCTGAGGGTCCCAGGCACTCGTGTTTGGGGATCAGAGCTTAATCGTCCCCTTCCTACTGTGGCCCAGAGCAAGAGAGAGAAAACACAAAAGGAGACAGAAGATAAAGTCAGATAAAAAACACTGCTAAAGGCCGAAAGCAGGAACCTGCAAGAGTGAAATAAAGTGGCAGGGGCTGTAGTGCAGAGGCCTTTGAAGTGGGTGGTGCAACAACCCCCCCCCCCCCCCAAAAAAATAACCATGCAGGATTTTGGAAGGTGAACGAGCAATAAAGTTGCCTTTAAATCTTGTCACAAAGGTCAAATGTCAGGTCATGTCTTCCGTCAGATTGTTGCTTATGCTTTTAAGATGAAGATTGGTGTTTGCTTTTCTTTTTTTGACTCCAAAGTTAGAGTATTTTGAATAGTGAACTATCTGCCAATCTCGCTGGGTTACAGGTGAAAGGAAAGGCTGTAGAAAGTCAGTTATTTTCCCACTCACAATAATATTGAAATACCTGTAAATTAACTATACAATTTAATCAAAATATATTCGATGCTAGGAAAGGACAAATAAAGCACATTTTCGTAATTCTGAAATACGATAGAAACAGATTTTATATGATAAAACTAAAGTATGTTACTTGGTTATGCACAAATGATAAATATTTGTAAAACCCGATTTCCACACATTTGGTGGTATATTGTTTTAGCAATAACACTGCATGTCTGTGTACATTTAGTGGCTATCTCAATGAAGAATGTGCTGCATGTAACTGACTGTGCTCTTCCACACCATGCTTTAGTCATATCTGTGTATGACTGTGTACTCCAAAGCGCACCCCCAGCTACATACCACACTCTTACCCTCTCCTGCTGAGTGGGCGTGGCTCGTTCTTAGTGTGAGCTTGAATTTTCACAACCCCTCTGACTTCAGTAAAATAAATTTGACGCCAGCAACACCCCCTGTGAAGCTTGTTCCGGCACCATTTGTGTAGTATGGGGTAAGAGGTCTGAGGTGAAATCAAGACGAGGCTGTGTTGGGATTGGGCAGTCCCGGTTAGCCAGTGACAGCTAAGGGCTCATGAGAAAAACTTTTGAGCACCGGCTCTTATTGCTTTACAAATTAAGCACAGGGCACAGTTTGTGACTCAGCTTCATTGCCCGCATCCAACCAGGCCTGGAAGAATGCAGTTTATTTGGTCTGACGATAGTTCTAGAGAGACAAGGATGGTTGCAGTGAGTTGGTGTTGGTAATAGGTTGTTTTGTTTTCAGACCTACCATATGGAGTGTTAGGTAGCCAACAACAAGGGTAAGCGGTCATGAAGTTATGTAAACCGCTTCCTTAAAAGTAAAAAGTTAGTTTGACTGAGGAATCCAATGCTTACAACTGGGAGCTGTGGCTTCTCTTAGGCAAAATGAAGATTTTAACCACAGCAAAACAACTTTAAAGTAAAAAAATAAGTAGTCGAATTCTATGCTGTATAAAGAAACAATAAATCATTAAAATGACACTAAAGCCCGATGTTGTGAACTTTGAAAAGATAAACAAAAGACATCCATAGAAAATAATGGATAAAGTGAAAATCTATAATACTCTATTGGCCATGGAGCACCAGATCCTAGCCGCCTTTACAGGCTGACCAGACAGGCACATGGGTTGGTACAACAGAGTAGTGTACCCTGGTTAGTACAGTGGCAGCCGCTATTTACCTGGGGTGGCGGGGGGAAGGAGGGGTTGTAAATAAAATTAAATAATTTTAAAAAACACATCTTCGGGCTTGCTTCCCGGCCAGCCGCCACCTCTCATTCTGCTCGCCGCCGCCTCTTGCTCCTTGGAAGCAGAAACCAGGAAGCACCCAGGCTCCTGACTCCCCTAGCCAATCACAACACTGCAATTCAGCTTTGTGATTGGTCTGAGCGCTGTGGTTCACAACACTCAGACACCCATATCTAGGGTGAAAATGTAATTCTATGCATTGAAGAGTTCGAGCCCTTTAAGGCCCATTGCCCTCCAATGGTAAGGTAGAGTTCTTACTTACATCAGCAAGCCCTCATGGGACACAACGTGTGAAACAGTTTTGGACACACATCCCCTTGAGCATCGCGCAAGAAACAGACCACGCAGTGTCAGCGTAAAAGGCCATTTTATTAGACCAGAACTGCGTAATCTGTACATAACAATAAACATAAACAGGTAATAACTTCAAACCCCCACTCACACTCCCCTCTCATTCGTTTCACTCGTTTCACCTCATCACAAACCCCTAGAAGCACCATACCATGCTTTCTTCCTGCCCCTCAATCACTTGTCATCCAGCCCACTCCTTGCGTCCTGCCATTCACGCTTCTATCCACCATACGAACTCCCCACCCCAAGGGATGGATGTGCCCGCTCTTGACCCCCTTGTCCCTTCAAGTACCGCCAACCAGTGAACCCCCTGTAGGGCGGTTCACTGCCCCACCCCCCCCTCAAAGGGCCTCCAGTCCACCCCACACACGCCAGCATTCATTCCCTGCGACACCAGATAGCCTCATTCCACAACTTGCTCACCACATCTCTCATCTCTATCATGTAATAGGCATTGCCCAGCTGGGACAAGTGCACCCCTTCGTCCCTAAAAACTGACGGTTCCTCAAGTCGAATCCCTCCATGAGCAATCACTTTAATGTCCTTGTCATCACAGTAGAGTCTCATAGCCCTGTTGAGCTTCCTTCGTGCCTTTTCGATCGCCCCATGCTTCATTGCCCCTCTTCACACTTTTCTGGGGACCAACTCAGTCCAGGCAATGCAGGTCCCTGCAAGCCTGCCTTTCAACACATCCAGATCCCGTTGCATGAGTTGCAAAAGTGCCAATCCTGACAGCTGCACCAGGTCGTTTTCCCCCAGATGTATTATCAACAAATCAGGGCATCCCCTCTGTGGGATCATCTTCGTGAGCCAGGGCAGTAGTGCCCCCCATCGCATACCACTTTTGCCCCACCATTGTACCTCGTGCAAGTGTCCTTTCAGTCCCAGGTTACAGCTGTAAACCTGCTGCTCCGCATATTTGGATGCCCAATGCACGAAGGAGTGCCCAACAATCCATATCACCGTCTTACTGCCCGGTCCACCCACGCAACCTACGAAGAAAAAGATGTTAGAAACGGGAACAACAACCTGAAACAACCAATGCCCTGCCTGGGACCACCTCACTTCCTCACATACCTCTCGCAACAGCGTGACTTCCATCGCCCAATCCTCCTAATCCTGTCCCAGGACCACCCCAACCTGGCCGCAGCTGTCGCAGCCCCAATTCGGAAAGAGTGAGTCCCGAAACCAGATGCATCCAGGCCCAAACGTCGCAAAGCCTTGCGCAATACCGCCAATAGCTGGCCTGCCGTCATTCTCGCTCCAGAAGCATGACAAAAAATCTCCTCGCGCGTCACGCTCACCGTGCCCAGGAAAGTTTGCCACTCAACCACCGGGCATACCGCCCCGCCCCGACTCATTCAGCCAAACCCACTTACCCTTACCTAACTGATCAGTCTTCGAGCACCGCAACCAAATACCCAGGCGACCTCCATCCATCCGAATCTCCTCAAACAACCTGCTAGCCAGTCTCCTCGTACCCAACAACTCAGACACCCGGAACGCCCCAAAAAACATCCACACCATACACAAACGGAAAAGGCCAACCTCAACCTGGTCGTAACAAAATTCCTGCAACACCCCAACCAGCCGGACCAATAGCTCAAAAGTAACTGCCTCCCGCAGCCTGCCCCCCCCCCCACTCCCGCGCTCCCTGCCCCAACCTCGCAACATCCAGCTCACGATCACATCTTTGGTCGGATCAAACCCCAAAAACAGGACACAGTAAAAGGATATCCCCGCCAATTTACCAGAAATTGTAGCCGCCGTCAAACCCCTGTCAATACAAACCAACACAAAATATCTCAGCCCCTGTCCCACATCAGACTCAGCACATACCACACTATCCAGATTCCAGCCCATGAAAGCACTAAATTCAGACCATGCCAAGCGATATGTCCTCCTTGTGGTCTCAGCAAGTGAACCTTCCACCAGACCAATCATCCTCACTCCCCCAAGGCCCAGATGCCGGCCGGCAGCTCGGTCTTGCATGTGTCCGCTCCCGGTGCCAGGTGCCGGAACCGCTGCCACTGCGAACGAGACAAAGCATCCGCAATGTCATTATTCGCTCCAGGGACATGCTTCGCCCGAAACACCACATTCAACCGCAAACAAGCCAACATGAACCTCCTCAACAGCCGCAGAACTCTCAGGTCCCTTGCCCTCTGATGATTCACCAGCTCCACCACCGTCATGTTGTCCACATGGAAGAGCACAGACCTGTTCCGAAATTCCTCCCCCCACACCTCCAAAGCCACCAGTAAAGGGAAAAATTCCAAGAAAGCAATGCTCCTCCCTTGCTTGAGCCACAGAGCCGGCCAGCTCGCCGCACACCACCTTCCGTCCCAGAAAACACCAAACCCCGGTGATCCCGCAGCATCAGAGTAAATTTGGCATTACCAAACCGCCCTCTCCTCATCAAAATCCAGGGACACACCGTTGAAGTCTTGCAAGAATGTAATCCAGGTCCTCAAATCTGCCCTTACTCCCATGGAAATCCTGACTCTGTGATGTGGAAGCACCGCCCCCGACATGGCCATGCCGAGCCGCCTGCAGAACGTTCGCCCTGCGCGCACTACCCTACATGCAAAGTTAAGGAAACCCAGAAGTTTCTGAACCGCTCACAAAGGAATCCGCTTCTCCCCAACCTCCAAGTCCAGACAAGCCAGTATCTCCGTCACTTTGGCCGCAGGGAGGCGTGCCAGCCACTGCACCGAGTCCAGTTCGATCCCCAGGAACGTGAGGCAACAGCTGGGACCAGCCGTCTTCTCCGGCGCCAGAGGCACCCCAAACTGGAGGCCCATCTCCTGGAACCGCGACAGGGCCCTGCAGCAATCCCCGGAACCAGCCCTCCCCAGGAAGAGGAACTCATCCAAGTAGTGAGTGACCTCACGGCACCCACTGACTCGCACCATGACCCACTGCAGGAAAGTGCTGAAGAGCTCAAAAAGAGCACAGGAGATGGCGCACCCCATGGGCAAAACCTTGTCCACGTAGATGGCCCCCCCAAAGTGCATGCCCAAGAGCGAGAAATCCGCCGGGTGAATAGGCAGTAAACGGAAGGCTGACTTGATGTTGCATTTCGCCAATTCAGCCCCCGTCCCACACACCCTCACCAGACGGATCGTATCGTCCACCGACGCATAGAGCACTCTAGAATCTTCTTCTGCAATAAAGTCGTTTACCGACTGGCCCTCCGGCCAGGATAGATGGTGTATCATCCTGAACTCCCCTTCCTCCTTCTTCGGTACCACCCCCAACGGAGAGACGATCAAATCCTCCAAAGGCCAGTCAGTAAACGGGCCAGCCACCCTTCCTTCCTCAACCTCCTTCCTCAACTTAGCAGACACTACACCCGGCAATTCTGTCGCAGATCTCAAGTTATCGGCCCAACGGCGCTCCCTGGGACCCTGTTAACCCACTCGAAAGCCCTCCAGGAAACCCCAAAAAAGACGCGCCGCCGCCTCCTGGTCCGGGTAGCACGAGAGCCACGGGGCCATCGCCTCCACCCTAACCGGTGTAGGCGCCCTTTGGTCCAGGGTGGCCCCGCCCCCTCGCGTTCCGCCACTGTTCCGACGGCGTGGTGAGGGTGAGGCACTGAGTAAGGGCATGTTTTCCCCCGCATTTGAAGCACTCGTGCTTGAACTTACAGGGATACTGGGAACAATACCCCTTGTTGTAGCTCCAACAGGCCCCCATGGAATACCCCCCTGGCTTGGACTGCTGCCCCGAGACGATGGAGTTGGGCACTGTTCCACCCCCCGCCCCGCTTTGGGCGGGACGCGGCGGAAAAGACCGGTACATGACCGGCAGCCCACTGGCCGTGTGCGTGGACGTAGTGGAGTGCGTAGACGCCATCCACTGCACCCACAGTTCCTGATCAACCTCCCCCCAACACTTTTCTGGATTCGCGCTGACCCTGGCTCTAAACTCCTCATCGTAGCTCAGCCAGGCAAAACCCCCAAACTGCATCTGGGCCTTACGAATGATGCCCATGTATTTGAAAAGCGCTATCGCCCTGTCCAAATACCTCTGGCAGTAAACACTGGCATAAATAAGGAACGCTGACGTCCAGTTCTCCATAGTCACCGGCACCCTGGGGCGCCTCGTCAGCTCCCACTCCTCCTCCTTGGACCCCTCCTTTGCCTGCACTTCTCTGTGTAGTAACTTAAAGACATCCACAAATTCATGCTTGCAAATCCGGTCCTTGAGTTTCTCTGATAGATGCGAACCCAACGGCATAGCCAGCCCCATATATGGCAGTTTTTTAGGCACCTTCACTCCCTTCTCCTCTTTCCCCTCACCTTTGTCCGTCTGCACCCCCAAAGTCACTGACTTACCGTCCACCTTCTCACCATCCGCAGGTGGACCGCCCGTTGGCTTCTCCCTCTCCCTCACAGAACCATCCCCAACTCCCACCGACCTGCAAGTCCTCTTACGCCCCTCCCCACCCCAGGGACCGTCATCCCAGGCCGCCCACCAGGCTCCCTCACCTGTGAGTGTCTCGTTCTGTTCCCTGGGCCGTCCTCTGGGCACCGTCACCTGGACCGCCGCTGTCCTGGCCTTCGTCCTCGACGCCTCAAAACACCAAGGTCGCTGTTGTCCGCAGCGCCCCCTACGCCATCCAAGTCATCCCGCACCTCCCCGTCCTCCAGCTCATCACTCTCCGCACCATAATCCAGCTCAAGCACCGGTTCCAGATCTGCCCGCACACTCTCCACCTCCTTCACAGCTCTCTTCACACCCTTCTGCACACCCCCATGCACACGCATGCCAGTCTCCACACGTGCCGCAGGAGCTCGAGCCCTCGGTGGAGGGACAGCTGCCGCAGACTGCCCTACTGCTTCTGTCCTACGTCTCGGAGCCGTCTTGCGCCCCGCCAGGCACCCCCGGGCTCTGCCGACAGCCGCCGGCTTGGATCCCTTCCCGCCCCTCAGGTCGCTCCAGCCTGAGTGGGCCCCAGCACCATCGGGCCTCAAAGCCGTCCCGACCGCCCCTACTCCTGCAATGACCCTCTGGGGGGGTGGACCTGCACTGACTTCCTGGCCCTGACTCTCCTCAGCTCATCCTCCAGCTCTGCTTCCCTTTCCTCCTCAGAGGTCGGGGTGGGCGGCCCCTCTGTCTCATGGCCCCACACAGCACCCACTCTGGCCCTAGTCTGCTCGGCCCACCTGACCTCCTGGATCTTTTCCAGGATCCTCTCTCCCCTGGCCCTGTCCTCCCAAGATGTGGCGCCCCAAATCTGCTGGGGCGGGGGCGGGCAGTAGCCGAAGAATTCAGCCCCCGGGGGGAAGAAACCCACCTGTGGAAAACCAGGGACCCAACCAGGCCCCCCTCCCGCGGAGACCAGGGCGGATGGCTCCCCCCGGCCCCTCATGTCCCCCACCGCCGCCTGTCTGGCCGTGGCAGGGGCGCCTGCCCTGGAGCCGGTGGACAGGTCGATGGGGGCCTCAACATTCTGCCCCACGTCCCCCCTCCCAGCGTCCACAGTCAAGTCAATCCCCAGGGAGGATGGGTCGGCCTGCCCGTCGAACTCCGGGATCCCAGGGCCACCCGAGGCCCCCTCCGATACAAAAGCCCGCCCAGTGAGGCTGTCTACCTGCCCCTCACCCTGCGCAGCACCGGCCGGCCCACGCTCAGGCCCTACGAGCTGAGGCGCGGCCTCCACGGCAGCCCCTGAGGCCCCAGGCAAAAACTCGAGCGGGGGGAAGGCCCGCGGGGGCAGGCTCCTGCGCTTCCCGCCCCTCGCCGGGTCCCTGGGCGCTCCTCCCCCCCTCCGCTCGCTGCCATGCCCACGCGCGTCAGGTTCGTCCTCCTGACAGGCCACGACTGCAGCCTTCACCCCGGCCGAGGCAGCGCGTGTGCCCCTGGTGGCCCCCACCCACGCCTGCTCTAAAACTCCCGGCTGAATGAGGTCCTCCCGCCCGGCCCGCGCAAGAAGCAACAAGGCCTCCCGCACCTCCTCTGCAGAGACGCCCGACATCCTGCCAAGTGTCACGCTTCCGGCGTTGGAATTGAGCCGGCTGCCGTGCAAACAGCCCCCGACGCCTAACTAACTGACCAAAAGACCCAAAACTGCGCTAAACTGCGCTAAACTGCCGAAATAACTCGCAGTAACTAACCTCCCTTTCTTGAACCCTCCCGATGGTGCCAGGCACAGGAAGAGGAAGTTCCCTTCCTCCCCTGCGCCTATATACCCACCCCCTAACTCCTCCCCTTCCCCTACCTGGCCTATCCTGCGCGAATGACCCCGGGGGAAGACTAGTCTGCGACTGTGCTTCCCCCGGGGCCCGGCATCGAGGGCTAGGCAGCAAACTGCCCCCCCTTTCCCCAAATCCTGAAGGTCATTTCGCCCCTAGCAAAAATGTACTCCTTAAAATGCAGTGGCCATGTACCAGAGGCACCGGAATTATGCGACTTTGCAGCCGTGACGTTTCCCGCCTGAAAATGGTATGCCGCATTTTCCACATAATTTAAAATGCTTCATAATATGAAGCTTTAAGCAAAATAAAATGTAGTTTCTAGCTCACACGGTTAAAACATAAAAAAAAAAATTGCAACTTGTGTTACCGCGCAGTGGAAGGCCCTTCGTAAAGGTTGACAGGTCGCCTTTCATTTGTTTACTTCTGTGTTTGCGTTTTAAAGGGGCACTAAATAAGTGAATATTTTGTCCAGGAAGTGTTAACGTGTAAAAATTACAAAATAATGACGTATAATTTGCCTTTCTTGCCACATAATTTAATCAACCCCATCATATAATTTGACCCTGCATAATTCCAGTGGTCCTGCGTCCTGCCCAATACACAGAATTTCAATTAAAAGTGAACTCACCTGCACTTTACCCCCGAACGTGTCTATAGGGGGACCCTGGCAGCGCTTTGCCTCCCACTGCTGCCCTCTTGCGGCCACTGACCGTCTGTCACTATCACCGAGCTTGCTTCCTTTTTGGCCAAAAGACAAAAAGCGCATATCTGTATCCTCGACAGTTGGGTTTTCACGTGGATCCTGCGGCTGGATAGCGCCACCTTCAGTCAAAACTGCCACATTGCAGAGAGAGCCATAACGTGGAGCACAATACCTGCATTTATTGTTCAAAGATGAATCCTGATGTAAAGTTTTCGTGCACCATATGAAAGCGCCTCGATGTCATGATAGTGGCGTAGCTATCAACAGAGTAGTGGTACAAGGACTCACCACTGCACCCACATTCTAGCTATTGGTTTTGCTATTAATGAGGGTTTGGTGGTCGTTTACACTTTCAGGCGTCAGGGCCACGTCATCATTCCCGGGGCACAAGTTCCGGTACTCTGAGACGACTTATCTTAGAGATGTTGAGAAATTCCACCACAAATTCCAAATATTGTTAATCGTATGCTAATTATTCTGAAAGGCACTCCAAGATGCGAACATACAGGTTTCAAGCGTGTTATTGCATTGACATTCACGACTGAGTTCATCAATATTCAAGTTAATGGCTGGCTCGTAAAAATTAAGGGTTCAATTTATATATTATAGGCAGGGGCGGCTGGTGACATTTGAAAGTGGTGGGGCGTAAACTAATTTGCATATTGCACCGCAGCGATCGAGCCCGAACCACCTTGCATCCATCCATACATCATTCATGCATCCACCCATCCATCCACCCACCCACCCTGCATCCATACATCATTCATTCATGCATCCACCCATCATGCATCCACCCATCATGCATCCACCCATCATGCATGCATCCATGCATCCATCCATACATCATTCATGCATCCACCCATCCATCCACCCACCCACCCATCCTGCATCCATACATCATTCATTCATGCACCCACCCATTCATCTATCCACCCATCCATCCATCATGCATCCACCCATCATGCATCCATCCAAGCATCCATCCATACATCATTCATGCATCCATCCATACATCCACCCATCCATCCATCATGTATCCACCCATCATGCCTGCATCCATGCATCCATCCATACATCATTCATGCATCCACCCATCCACCCATCCTGCATCCATACATCATTCATTCATGCATCCACCCACCCACCCATCCACCCATCCATCCTGCATCCATCATTCATGCATCCATCCACCCATCATGCATGCATCCATCCATGCAACCATCCACCGAACAATCATTACTGCACCCACCCTGCATCCATCCATCATTCATGTATTTTTATGACCATATAAAAATAAATTATGGACTCTAACAAGCCTTTAGGATCGATGTTGAAGGATGTGCCAGTTTACATATTACATCACCCCTACCTTTTTATGCTGGAAACCTTCTACCGCCCATGTATTTGCCATCCTGTAAGCCCTAGGTATGTATTATACAAATTCACATACAAACATACACCAACATGCATGCAATAATAAATGCATATATCATGCTATTCCGCCTCTACAGTTTGTTAACATTTTGAAATTTTAAAGAAAAACAGAGATTGAGACGGAAAGAGTGTCAGGAAGAAGCTGAGGCATAGTCAGAGAGAGAGTAGCAAGCAGGTGGCAGAGGGGAAGAGCGGCACGGAGCTTTAACAACAGAATAATAAAGACTAGTGAGAAAAAAGCTAAGAAATAAGGGAGATGTGTTGAACTGAGAGGGTAACAAATATGGGACGTGGTAGACGAAGAGACGAGACGACTGGAGTAATGCACTAAAAACACACACTCTTACCTTGCTGCCGGTCCCGGTCCGCGCCACCTCTGGGCTCTGCTCCCCACACGTCACAGGCTCACAGCACCCCTGGCCAATCCTGGCGCCAGGGGCACCGGTACCCTCTCGCCCGCAGCACGCCCATTAGGGCTTCTGATGCGCATGCGCAACGCCGCAAAAACACAAGTGCGCGTGGGTAAAAATTTCACCCTCCGTCCCCACGCATGCGTACTTGTGTTGCCTCCTCATCCCCCCCCCGCCTCACCCCCGCCTGTACGATCTCAATGAATCAACATGACGCCCGCCCGGCGGTCTGACGTCATGTTGATTCATTGACATGATTGTCATGAGGGAGCTGCGGGCGGCGTCGGGCACGCCCCAATTGACGAACCGCGCCTGATTATAGGTATGTATACACCGTCGCAACAGCGACCGCCAATAGTAAGTTCTGCCTGCGCGAAATAAATGCGGGCGAACCTTCTTTTTGGCCACGATGGAAACTGCCAGGTAAAATTTGTCACAAGGAACAATAAAATCTTCATAACTCCCCCTGTCATGGGAGAGGACTCCCATAATGAGGGGAGCATTATATCTTTTCTTTTCAAAAAGAAAATCGCGACCAATGAGGAGCAAACAAAGAAGAGGGGCGATGAAACTAACCAATGGTAAACAATGGGCGGGCTCTAAGCCTCCTGTAAGTAAACAAAATGTCTCGCAAGTGACAGTGCACACGCTCCTCAGGCAACACTTAAAAATAAAAGCAGGCCCACTGTTTATCTGAAGAACCAACCACCGGTCGCGCCGAATGCAGGGGTTGCTGAATGCAAAGGCTGCCTGTTTTCCATGCTGCCACGCACCACCTTCCTTCTACCACCCTACACTTCCTGCCTCTTTATCGCACTCTAGAAGGTTCTCTTCCATCCCTGCTTTTCTATTTAGCGCTGTTTTCTTAACTTTCTCTGTCTTTTCTATCTTTTTCTCTCGCTTGCTCTGGGTCAAAGCCCCAGATGATGATAAAATAAGTTCCTGTGCCAAATATGAGTGCCAGAAAACATGGGCACAAATTAATGAAATGAAATAAAATGAAGTATTTGTAAAGCGCTGCATATACCCAAGGGTGTCTAGGCGCTACTTTCAGACTAGTGGAATTAGAGGTATTACATTGGACTCACCATCTAAAAAAGCCACGTTTTCAGCTCTCTTGTAAATTTAAACAGATTGTTTTCTTTTTTCAAAGTTATTGGCAGGGAGTTCCAAAGTCTAGTTGTACTGTAGGTGAAACTTTTACCCCCACCCTTTTTACTTTGCATGCTCTGGGGATGATCTAGTTTCCACAATCCGCTGACCTAAGTGGTCTGTCTGGGGTATATGGTTAAAAATGGTGTGACAGTGGCACCAGACTGCGGCCATGCAAACCTTTGAAGGCTAGACATAAGGCTTTAAATGTAATACACTTTGCGATTGGCAACCAGGGCAATTGAGTTAGGGCCTTAGAGACGAATCGAAGCGTGAAAGTCCTAAAAGGACTCTGGCTGCTGCATATTGTGCTATCTGGAGTTTATTAATTCTTTGCTTGCTCGCACTAGTAAATAGCGCATTAAAGTAGTCAAGCCTAGATGCAATAAATGCAGTGATCACAAGGGATAAAAGGAAGCACCTTCTTCAGGGTTTTGAGTATAAACAAGCAGGTGGAAGAAGGGTGATTGATCTGAGTTCCAAATGATAGATTGGTGTCAAAGAAAACACCAATATTTTTCACTTTATTTGAGGGGATTGGCAGATGACCCAATTGAGCAGGCCACCAGCTGTCTGTCCAAATTGAAGACGAGTTCCCAAAAAGAAGCACTTCAGTCTTTGATTAATTTAATTTAAGACAGTTGACTTGCATCCAATTTCTTATGTGACTCATGCAGTCATGAAATCTGACTGCTGGTGCACTATTGAGTGACACTATTATCTGTGTGTCATCCGCATAGGACACCCGGGTAAAGCCATAGCTTTTAATTACTTTGGCCAAGGGAGTGACGTACAGATTGAATGAGGTAGGTTTCAGAGATGAGCCCTGTGGAACTTGACAGTAAAGAGAAACAAGCATTTACAATGCAATGGTTTCGCCTTTGGAAAAGTTAGAGCTATTGGCATTGTAAATGACAAAATTTGTATTTATGTGTTGGTTTTGAAAACAGATAAATAAATGGCATTGTCATTTACATTGCCATTAGCTTAATCTCTCGCAAATGTGAGACCTATTGTACCCTACGGACGAGCTCAGTAGACAGCAATTACTACCACACACACACACCCAGAGCCACACACACACACACACACACACACACACCCACCCAGAGCCAGCCACACACACACCCAGAGCCACACACACAGACACACCCAGAGCCACACACACACACCCACCCAGAGGCACACCCACCCACCCACACACACACCCAGAGCCACACACACACACACACCCACCCAGAGCCACACACACCCACCCAGAGCCACACACACCCACCCACCCAGAGCCACACACACCCACCCAGAGCCACACACACACTCAGGAGAGCAAGCACAGCGGGGGGGAAGGGAAGCAAGCACAGCGAGGGGGCAGGGAACAAGCACAGCCATGTTTCCAGTGCTTGGCTATTCTGAACAAACCACACGTGAGGGTGTTACCATCATAAATTGATTACTGCAAATATTCCTCTCATAAATGTATGGCTGCTAGCTCCAGTAATGTGGATGCATCTAAATGCTGATATATTTTAAAAGGAAAAATGTATACAATTAATTTTTAATTGTTTTGAATTATTCCTTGATCAATTCGTACTGTGATAACTACTTGTACTTTTATGCATTTACTAAATGCGAATAAAGTTATTTGACGGATTGATTGACTCAGTTCGTCATCCCACCTTTGTACCAGTATCAGAGAAACACTCGACATTACCTTTAATACGTAGCTCACACCTGTGACACACCTGGCACATTTCCTCCTTGCCTAGTTAAAATGCCCCCTAAACGCCCATATTGCGTCACATGATGTCATGACGTGAAACTCAGGGCAACATGTTGCACACCCAAGTCTGTTTCCATGCCAAACACAGTGATGTCAGCATCAGAACCATAACATTTGGTGACATTTTGTTCTAATGCCATGCTAGGCACCATGTACGCATTTTAATGCGCACTGTTCCATGGAGCTGCCAACCACAATGACACGCTCAGCCCATTCCAACTCCTTAAGGATCCTCAGCAGAGGCCTGGCTTCCCTTATGCCAACTCCAAAAGTTCACTTCATCATGTTTTGATGCCAAGTCACGCTCAACAAATGCCACGGTGTCATGATGCCAGCACCAGAGTCACCTTCATCACATACCAGCCGCCTTTGCAAAAGTTAGAGCTATTGGCATTGTAAATGACAACATTTTTATTTGTGTGTTTGTTTTAAAAACAGATAAATAAATGGCCTTGTCATTTACAATGCCAATAGATGCGGCACAGACAGTTCGAGAAATGCCGGAACCCCATGTCTAATGTGGCTGATTCTTTTAGGTCAGCTAAAGGGACACCACCTGAAGAGAGGAGATGAACAGGCAGTTAGTACAAGAGAGCAGGGCACCCGGAAGCTCTGTGCTCCAGAATGGCTGTTTTCAGAGAACTTTAGTCTTTATGGTAATTTCATCTTCATGTGGGTAGATAAAAGTCCATGTTGGCCCCTCTTAATAGCTTGTCGGGGTCTTACTGCAACTTATTTTAACTGACAGTCTATATGGTGCCCTGTCTCTTTGGAGTAGAGCCCCCTCCCTCTCCTGCTTGGTCTTACTGCAAGGCCCAGGGCTTGAGTCGGGGATACACGCAGGTACACAGCGTCTCCCCACTCTTTTCAAAGGGTGGATGCCATCCCCCCTACCCATCCCCCCTGCCATGAAGCTTGTCACACCTGAAGCCCGCGTCATCCACTCCAGGGGCGGGTGAAGGACGGGCACCACCATTTTCGTGAGTAAGTAAGTAAAACCTAAGTATAGCGCACAAATACCAAGGTGTCTTGGCGCTGTCAGCGGAAGCCCCTGAAAGGGGACATGGGCTCCTTTTACCGACTGAGCCGGGTTCAACCCCTTCACTTGTAACTTCTTTTTCATACAGCGCCTGCTACTGTAATGTTGCCACTTCTTGGCACTGTGAACAAGATGTGCTGCTAGTTTTAGAATGTGCGTACTACCGCAACGCTGCAGTTTCTAGGCACTGTAAATACACGATGTTGCAATTACCAAATCCGACTCTGCACTACTCGATTTATCGAGCTCTGATTGTTCAAAGGACCCGAGTCTGTGGCGTGCCGGTTACACGCAGCACTCACCACAATTCAGTAAAGTGAAACTGGCGCGTTGTGGAGACACCAAACCCAGGGCCACTCAGCGCAAGTCGGGGATGAAAAAGCGCCGAGTCCCATCTACAGCTGAGATGCAAGATTGATGAATTCCCTATAAGCGTTGCAATAAGGCAATTTGTCAAGAACCACACAGTTTGGTCAAGTGGGGTAGCCAGGATTCAAAAGGGTGGCTTGTACGAAATCGGCAACAATGCCGCTGAGCCAGGTAGGGCGCACTTTGAACTAAAAAAGTCAAATGCAGCAAGTGCCGCTTTAGTCCGTGTCTGTCACTTCCATGGCTAATCCCGCGAGTGTGACTGAAGAGGGAACGGCGCGCGGGCCTTCACCTCCTCCCAAGCTGTGTTAGCTGCATAAACACGGCATTCCAGGCCCGAGGCCAGCACACCGCCCCGTGCACGCACCGAGGTGCACAAACACGGCATTCCAGGCCCGAGGCCAGCACACAGCCCCGTGCACGCACCGAGGTGCACAAACACGCATTCCAGGCCCGAGGCCAGCACACATCCCCGTGCACGCACTGAGGTGCACAAACACGGCATTCCAGGCCCGAGTCCAGCACCCAGCCCCGTGCACGTACCGAGGTGCACAAACACGCATTCCAAGCCCGAGGCCAGCACACATCCCCGTGCACGCACTGAGGTGCACAAACACGGCATTCCAGACCCGAGGCCAGCACACAGCCCCGTGCATGCACCGAGGTGCACAAACACGCATTCCAGGCCCAAGGCCAGCACACAGCCCCGTGCATGCACCGAGGTGCACAAACACGCATTCCAGGCCCAAGGCCAGCACACAGCCCTGTGCACGCACCGCCACTGGTCCACACACAGGCATTCCAGGCCCGAGGCCAGCACCCAACCCCGTGCCTGCACCAAGGTGCACAAACACGCATTCCAGGCCCGAGGCCAGCACACAGCCCCGTGCACGCACCGCCGCCACAGTGCAATCAGGTGCACGCACAGAGGCCGGGCCCTTGCTGCAAGTGGCACAGACACCCCCAATCTACCCTCTTATATCGTCACACTAACCAGTGTCCCAGAGACGGATGAGACACCCCTCAATCTACAATCTTACGTCTTCACACTAGCCAGGGCCCCGGAGACAAGCAGCTCAGACACCCCCATATGCCATTTTACGTTGTAGGCGGTTCAGACACCCCCAAACTACCTGCTTATGTCGTCACAGTAGCCAGCGTCCCAGAGACAGGCGGGTCAGACACCCCAATCTACCATTTTACGTCGTCACACTAACCAGCGTCCCAGAGCAGTAAAATACCAAGTCTTTTGTGTGCCAACGTCACCTCCTCCTCCTCTATCCCCCATGGGAAAAAACTAAAAATTTCCCCCTCTGCTTGCTTCAAAGGTAACCTCACTATCTCACTCTACAACAATGGTACTGTCCTGATCCAAGGCACAGACAACTGCCTCTCGCTCTTTGACTGCCTCTTCCCCTCCTTACTCCCCTCCTCTGCAACCGGATTCCGCCATCACTCTCCTTCCAGCTCCACCCATTACTCCCTTTCTCCTCCGCAGACCCCACCTCACTCCAATTGGCGGCTCCCTCGAGGAGCACAGGTCGGCCCCCTTCCCTCCCCCCCCTTGTGACCTCCCCTCCTATTCCTCCCCCCTCACAGTATATCCCTTCACACATCATTTCAACCTTACCACAAGCCAATACGCTCCTCGTCCCATCTGCACCATCCCGTTTCTCCAATCTCTTCTCCTCCCCCATCTTCCTTCCCATTACCCCCCTTTTTAGCCCACCTCTCCTCCGTCCCTCTCCCCAAGTGTACTTTCCTTATGCTCCCCTCACCCCTTCCATCCCTCCCCCTTACCCCCTCCTCCCCTCGTTATTCACCCCGTCCTCTCCTCAATCCCACCGCATCTCTCTCCTCCCTCCTACTCCGCCAGGAATGCTGCACTACTCCCCTTCCCCGCCCGGTAACCCCCTCCACTTCCCTCCCTCGGGCCCAGCAGAACCACTTCCTCTCTTCAACTCCCCTTTCTCCCAACACCCCTCACTCTCCCTGATGCCCGTTCCCTCGCAGCCACCTCTCCTAGCTGACAGGTCCTCCACAACCACCTCACCTCTTTTCCTCCCAAACCTCCTACATTCTCATGACGCCACACAGGCCTCCCCTCTCATTCTACCCAACTGCCGAGTTCCGCACACCTCTCCCCCTAAATTTGTCCTTAATTCCTCTCCCTCTTGCAACACCAACATAGACAACTCTCCCTTAACCTCCGCTTCACTAACTCCCGCTCTCACCCACTACCCTTCCCCACTTATGAACCCCACACCCAAAATTACCTCCTTTCCTGCCACCTCTCCCTGCCTGCCACCACCCACTCCACCCCCCCTTGTTTCAATAGAGCCACCCAACCTTCCCCAACCCAACCTTCCGTGCTCTGCCCCATTCTCACTGGAAAACACACTAGGCTCTCTTATCACCTCCATCTCCCAGCTTACAGCTGCCATTTCACTTTTATGCTCTAAGATTGTCACCCCTTCTTGCACCGCTACTCCTTCCCAACTTCCCACGAGATGCACCTCGCCCCCTCACCCCAGTACAGCCAAGCTTAACCTATCATCGGGAAACTCTGTTAACTCACTCAAGCCCTTGAGCGCCACCCCTCCTCAACCGACATACCCTAGCAACCCCACTATCTACGCCATTCCGATCATCACCTCTGTCAAAACAAAGCATCCACCTAAACCCCCCCGAGCACCCCCTCATAAGTACAATATCCCGATCACCCTTCAGAGCCCTAGTGCCCCCGTCACCAAAACAGTCTTGACAGAGCTGCGCTGCATGCTTCACAACTGCAGATAAACACAAACTTGAAATCTCCGATACCATCACCCTTCATAATATTGACATGCTCTTCCTCACAGAGACCTGGTTCAAAGATACATCTCACTCTATATTTGATCTCCTATTACCCACAGGCTACTCTTTACTCAGGAATGACAGAACTGACAACACAGGGGGAGGTGTTGCAGTCATCTTTAGAAACACCCTCCAACTCAAGGCCTCTCCTAACAGCTCCTCCAAAACCTTTGAATGCCTTTCTCTTGAGCTTCAATTGCAACACCGTTCACCCCTCAGATTCCATGTCATTTACCGCCCGCCTCGTAGTGGCCCTTCGTTTATGGATGAACTCACCGACTTCATCAGCGCCAATACTCGCGAAGTGACAATCAGACCTTCGTGGGTGACTTCAATCTCCACTGGGGAGTACCGCAAGACTCCTCTGCGAACTCACTGGCCACTTTCCTATCTACTAACGATCTTATCCAACACTGCACTGAATCAACCCATTCTAAGGGCGCAATCCTGGACCTTGTTATATCTAAAGCAGGCATGCTTTCTACCACTACCCCAATTCATGTAGATTGGTCTGACCACCTCCTCATCCCATTCTCTCTTCAACTTTCACACTCTATAACTCTTGGCCAACCCAAGAGGGCCATCTCATGGTTCCGGGATGCTAAAAATATTGATGTCGGTCCCCTCTGTGAATCAGCTTTGCTATCCCTTCCAAGGCTCGACCCGAACCTAGATGTTGACGAACTCACCTCTCAAAGCCTCACAGTTCTTGCAGCTGAAATTAATAAAGTCGCTCCACTCAAAAGCAAAAGGTTAAGGCCCACTCCCTCAGCACCTTGGTTCAACAAATCCCTTTATGAGGAAAGGAAGCAGCTAAGATCCCTGGAGAAACAATGGAGGCAAGTGCCCTCCTCCGACAATTTGGCCAAGCTTCGCTCAGCAAGATCCAAGTACCACAAGCACATCTTCCTTGGGAAAGCGACACACTTCAAAACCCTCCTTGACTCCGCCAAAAATAGACCCAAAAAACTATTTGATCTCATCAAAATTCCTAACTGCTCTCCCCCAACCTCCAAGGTGGATGATTCTACAAAGAGAGCTGCGGATTTCGCTACTTTCTTCGATGGAAAGGTGAAATCACTTGTAGGTCAGGTTGCTCATCCTACACCTCCAGAGGAGCGCAAATCCTTAGCCATTTGGCAGAGCTTTGACCCTATATCTGAAGATGCCCTTCTCAAGTGCATACGAGAAACGAAGCCATCCAACCATTCTCTTGACCCCATCCCCAGTGCCATTGCCATTGACTTCTATACCCATTCCCTCTCCTATTGGACCACTCTGATCAACCTCTCCCTCTGGCAAGGCTCCCTTCCTGCCTCCTTCAAAACTGGGCAGGTCACCCCTCTTCTGAAAAAACCCACTGCAGATGCGAATGACCTCAACAACTTCCGCCCCATCACTAACCTTCCCTTTCTGGCGAAGATCACAGAAAGATGTGTAGCAAAACAACTCTCCTGTCATATCAAGGACAATGACCTTCTAGACCACTGTCAGTCCGGCTTCATCCAAAACTGCAGCACTGAAACAGCCCTACTGCAAGTGGTTGATGACGCGTTGAGGATACTCGATTCAGGGGGGTCCTGTCTGCTAATTCTCCTTGACCTTTCCGCAGCCTTTGACACTGTCAATCACAATACCCTCCTCAATATTCTTCAACAGAGAATGGGCATGGAGGGCACTGTGCTTAAATGGTTTGCATCCTTCCTTTCTGGCAGATCCCAAATGATCAAAATAGCGAACAGTCTTTCACCTCCTGTGGCGGTAGGTCAAGGTGTTCCCCAAGGCTCGATACTTGCTCCCACACTGTTCAATCTCTATTTAGAACCACTGGGAAATCTCCTAAGTAAATCCGGGATTCACTATCATCTTTATGTTGACGACACTCAACTCTACCTCAAGATTGCCTCTACTCACGATCTTTCCATCCTAAGCTCCACTCTCGACTCCATTCAAAACTGGATGTCAACTCATCAACTGATTCTGAATCCCTCCAAAACTGAATTCCTCCTCTTCTCCTCCTCACTCTCTCCTCCCCCGGTTCAATCATGGATGGATCAGATGAATCTACTAAACAATAAACCCATCATTGTCGATAGCGCCAAATCCCTTGGTGTCATACTAGACAAAAAACTTAATCTAATTCCCCACATCAATTCCATTGCGAAATCAGCTCGATACCAACTGCGCCTTCTTTGGGGAATCCGTCGCTTCTTCGCGGAGCGGGACCTTATAACCTTGGTGCAAGCACTGGTCCTCTCCAGACTCGACTACTGCAATTCTCTTCTTACTGGCCTCCCCAAATCCCACGTGTCCCCACTTAAGTCTGTTTTCCACTCAGCAACTCGTTTCATTTATGGGGCCAAAAGAAGCAATCACATCACACCGATGTTATCTACCCTCCGCTGGCTTCCCTTTGAGGCTAGAGCTATCTACAAGACCGCTTGTATCACCCACAAAGCCCTGCACTACTCTTCTCCTCTCTACCTGGCGAATAAACTGAAACTCTCTGGAGGTTCTAAACCTTCACGCAATGCGGAGAATCTACTGCTTGAATCTCCCACTTTCAAGAAGGAAAGAACGATGGCCCAATCATTTTCAGGCAACGCAGTGAGAATCTGGAACTCATTGCCGCTTCAGCTCCGGACCACAGCCTCCTCCCAGGCCTTTAAAAGGGACCTCAAAGCTCTCCTCCTCCAGAGACACCTCCAAAAGTAACTCTCTTCTGTCTGAAGGAAGATCTCCCACTACTGATAATTTCTACTTCTCATGTCCATGGAAGTGCCTTTCCAGTGTGTTCTTGCGGTTAGAGTGTTTGCCTTTTATTGCAGTATTATCCATGTACTTGTGTTTGGTAGCCTCTTGCAACTTGCACTCACCACTTTGCCCCTGTAACACACGGTTTGCTTCCTCTCACAGGTTTTTTACCTTTGATACTTGCACAAGTGCCACTTTTGCCTACGTAATCGTTTGTTCTTGTGCTTGAGTGTGTAACATATATTGCAGTATTATACCACAAATTATACTCTATTTTCTCTTGTAGCCTGCACACTTGTCACTTTTCCCTCCTGAGCACTTTTTACTTCCTCATGTATTTTTGGTAGCCCACATTTTTACTACCTCATGTATTTTGTTTGCTCACAAGTGTCACAATTACCTTGTCTACCTCATGTATTTTTGGTTTCTCACAATTTTTACTACCTCATGTATTCTTGGTTGCTCACAATTATCACTTTACCGTATGTAACATAACGAATGCCTCTGCAATCTGTTGCTCGTGTAACGTTCTCAGTTTGTATCTTTTCTGTTCCTATTGTGAAGCGCTCTGACACCTTCGGGTAAAGTCCGCGCTATATAAAATTGCATAAATAAAATAAATAACAAGGTGGTGAGAGCACTATGGAAAATGCACTACTTGCAGACTGAATACAGGTAAAATGGCCAGGAGTTTCCGGGGAGCAGCACCCCCATCCCAGCCAGGCGGCTGACACTCAGCAGATAGTGCGCGCGCCGCTGAGAAGGAAGCCTACGACAGGGGACAGGTAACCTCATAGCGCACACCACAAACTCAGACGTGTCTAGGTGCTGAGATGAAAGGTGGGGTTGTAATCCAAATCAATCATACGGTCCCAGAATGGCAGAAGGCCGGGCCACTAAACCTTGGATTTAAACAGGTACTGGCCATGGGCTTTATCTTGCCCGACCCTGCTCTCCGCGATAATGTCTAGTTTTATAGCGCATATTCCACCAGGCCAGTGACTTCTCAGCGCTGTCAATCACATATGTTACTGCCATTCAGTGTCACTGGGCACTCGTGTCCCGCCAGGAAGGATGAAAGGCTGAGTGTACCCCGCTTTCGTGCGACACGTTTAACCTTCCATTTCACACCCAGGCGTCTGCGGGCCTCACCTGTCTTGCAAAGCAGTTTTACAACTAAAACCGCTTCTTGGCGCTATGGTATTTGCAGATGACGGAGGCAGGCCACAGCCTTCTCAGAAAGCGACAGTTCTTAAATACACAGATGGCATGTTTCTTTTCGACTGTGAGATGTGTAGCCACTGAGTAGTAAGAGGTTGGCACAGTACGTACCCCCACCCCCTAAAAAGGCAAAAGCAGCCCATCTCAAGCCACCACTTCGCACACAAGGGGTCAGTGCAAAGCTGGCATAAAAAGCGGTAGACACAAAGTCTTTTTCAAACAATGGGTCTTCATCTGCAACCCTACTACGCCCAACAACATGCAGACAGGGGGGCCAGCTCCGATTGGAACCACTGGCTGCTGCGTAACGAGGGCGCGAAGACCCCCCCAAAAAGCGGAATAACCTTTTGCCGCAAGAGTTTGTACTGCTAATTGCCTTTCCCCTGAAATACTCTGTAGTATCCTGCATATTATTCTGTAAGGTGTTTTACCAGCCCTGCTCTGCCAGTGCCTGTGCTCTGACTCATTAGAATGTTGGAGTCTGATGATGCCTCAGAATGTTGGGACTGAGAGAGGCAGAGAGTGACAGTTGGTCATGGGCTGAGCAGCTGACGGGCAGCTCCTGGTGGGGCTCTGATCTACTACTTATCAACATGATGTCCTGTTCCTTACAACCTGTTGTCTTTATGAATAAAGCATCTTGAATTACAACCTTCCTGAGTGGACCTCCTTCACTACATATTTTGGCGACGAGGTGACGAAGAACCTACAGCTACAGCTACAGCTACAGCTACAAGCAAATCTCAGGTACCTGATTTAAAAGTGGACCTGGAGATGGCGCAAAAAAAATGAAACTACAGTGGCAACATCCACAATTTACAGAAGTAGAGGTAACCACAAGAAGGAATTAACTATGAAGAAGAAAAAAGCGTTTTCTACACAGTACAATGAAGACAACTGCAAGGAAGAAACTAGAACTTCAAAGAAAAGAAAAAGAAGACAACAAGAAACAAGTAAGCACAAAACACTACGCCTGTTAGCCCCACCAGTGGCCTCACCACCGGCCAGCCCTAGCCCAGGCGTGCTGTGCTTATCATCTCTACTCTTCATGTACTTTGGCTTTACCATCTCAGTCTGCTACACTACCACGTGCTTTCTACAACTTACAGACACCTGGTTGTTTCATCTTGATTTTAAAAAAAAGCGGTATGATGTGGCTGCTGAACGATATGCCTATTTATTACATAAAGCTGTGTGATTCTCAGCACTTGCTCCCTGCAATGTGTGATCTTGTGCACCCTTTGCTGACTTTTGTTTGGGGTTGCAGTAGTGTGTCTGCTGTGATGTTTCACAACGTATTTCTGTGGTGGCATCATCCACTGAGTAAAGGCTTCAACCTTTGCCTCATACATCGTGCTGGAATCACCCTTCACCTACAGTGTTTCTGTCCTTGGGAGTAAAAAATAAATACAAATAAAATAAAATCTGCTGTATACTAAGTGAGGGAAAACGTTTAAGGTAATTTATACTTTTGACTCTGTTCATGTCGTTCTCAAGAAAGGATTGCCTACAACTGTCTGTGATGTAGTTCACCATTGGTGGTTCATGAGGGGTTAATTTTCGCCGTCCTCTCACTCAAGAAAATGCTTTGTGTGACTTTTATTCCTCATCACTTGGAAGTTGTGGTGTTTAGCGCTTAAAGTCTCGGTTTCTCTGGCAGTTAAACCGCTGCTTTACGGTTTGGAATTCTACCGATTTAACTGTGGCACCTTGCGCAAGATTACCTGAATGAATTCCTTGTCGCGTGGAGCCTCAGAGTCATCGTCGTTGTTGGTAGGCAGTTTTCAAAACTGCTGTAGGACACTTTGAAACCCATACGGGACGAGAGCCACCCGGCACTGCGTACCACAGCGTGCCCCCATCAGGATTGCAGCAGAGTTCTTTCCTGTTGATTTACAGGCAGCACACAATCTCCGAACTTTCGAATTCCCAGAGTAAACCTCGTTTATTTTTTTTATCATTCCCAGCTAACCACGGATGTGGAATCACACCGGGGACATCGTGGAAATGAAGTGAAGAAGACGCTTGGTGCAATTCTTCACATCTCGTCCTGCAGCTTGACGTTTTCTTCAATAGTGCCTTTTATGTACCTCCCTGTTTTTAGTGATGGGGTGAAATACTCTGTTACGCTACGGAGCTCTTTCAATTTGAAGCTCCAGATGCTTTCATTCATTTCTCTGCCTCATGCTGGAAACTTAAATCCTCAGAGGAAAGTGTATTCCTGCAGATAGCCGTCTATATGGCCCTTATAAGCATCTCACATCTATGAATCCCATAACTGTCAGTTTTCAGAGACACTTTCACCCTATCTGGATAGAGGCAAGTCTTCCTTTTATTACAACGATGGGATTTGACATTTATTTGAACTGGCAGTCCACGTGGTTGTTATTTTTCAAGATTTACTGTATGCTATCTCTTCTAGTTTGTTCTCCTACAAATGTTGGATTGTGTCACAGTATCACAGTGATACACACTCCTATAAAAAAAAATATAGTTTAAAAATTGTTTAGTGAAACATGATGGCACATTATCTTTCATCGCTGACATAATGTGTTTAGGAATTTTGAACACACATTTTTAGGGGTTCAATTTTCATTTAACTTGTGTATACCACACACTTTTCACTTCCCTACATAGGGAGGACTTATTGCTTATTTTCAGGTATTGAAACACTATATTTTACACCCTACATAGGGATGGGAATGGGTACTAGCCCCATTAGCCCACATATATGTGCCTGTTCACATTATTTTACCCTACAAAGGGATGGGAATGGGTTCTAGCCCCATTTGCCCATATACGTGCCTACACGGGCCATTCACGGTTTTCACCCTCACAAAGGACACAGGTACATACTGTCTTTACCCTCACACAGGGATGGGAATGGGTATTAGCCCCATTAGCCCACATACATGTGCCTGTTCACATTATATTACCCAACACAGGGATGGGAATGGGTTCTAGCCCCATTTGCCCATATAAATTTGCCTACATAGGTAACACACGACTTTTAGCCTTACAAGGGCACCGTAGATAGGGTCACAGTCCCATCTACTTTTTCACAAGTGTCCTCACATAGGGAACCGTGTTATGGGTTACAGTCCTATTTACATTTACATTTTTACCCTCACACAGGGTGTATTATGGGTCACAGTCCCATTTACATTTTTCACCCTCACAGGATGTCTTATGGGTTACAGTCCCATTAACATTTTTACCCTCACACAGGGCTTATTATGGGTTACAGTCCCATTTACATTTACATTTTTACCCTCACACAGGGCGTATGATGGGTCACAGCCCCATATAAATTTTCACCCTCACACAGGGTGTGTTATGGGTTACATTCCCATTTACATTTACATGGTCACCCTACATAGGGCGTCACATGGGTTTCAGTCCCATTTACAGTGCTCCTCACACTCTTACATAGGAGTAGAGGACGGTCATGGGTTTTAGTCCTTATGACTGATATTGTCTTTTTACATTTTGTAATTTTGCTGTTTTGAATAACACAATGTTACTCTTACATCGCATTTATATTGTTTATTGAAAACTGAGGGAGGTTGTAGTTATACTGTTTGTATCTACTTTGCCTCTTCTCTGTTTTCCTATTCGTCCAGCTTTCCTCGTGGTGTCATTCTCATTGCCATCCCTGGTTTCTGGATCTACACGTCTTGGTGTCGTCTTTTGACTCCTAGCTTTCTTTCGTTCTTTTTTACTCTTTCCTTCCCTGTTTCGGAGGAAATCTGTTTCTCCCTCTTTCCTGTGTCTGTGTGGAGGCTGCTGTCAGTTTTCCATCGTGCCTTGTTCTTTCTCCCCTTCCTGCCTGCCTGGCCAGTGGGTGTGTTTGGGGTTTAGTCCTTGGTGCGTGTGAGTTCTTCTGCCCCTTGTTGTTTCCATGTTCTGATTACTCATCTTACCCTCATCTTTTCTATATCCGTGAGTCTGTGTTATCTCTATTGGTTCCCGCTTTACTCGTCTCTTCCTACTCCTCATTTTCTTCCACCCGTCTCTTCATGCTGCTTTGCTTACATCTTTCTTTGTCGTTGTTTCTGTTTCCTCTTCCTTATTCTTCCTTGTTATCTCTTCCTTGGTTCTCTCTCGCTAGTTGTTATTCACGTAGGGTCTAATGCTTCTGTTAGAACGAAAGGGGATATGTAGTATCCTGCATATTATTCTGTAAGGTGTTTTACCAGCCCTGCTCTGCCAGTGCCTGTGCTCTGACTCATTAGAATGTTGGAGTCTGATGATGCCTCAGAATGTTGGGACTGAGAGAGGCAGAGAGTGACAGTTGGTCATGGGCTGAGCAGCTGACAGGCAGCTCCTGGTGGGGCTCTGATCTACTACTTATCAACATGATGTCCTGTTCCTTACAACCTGTTGTCTTTATGAATAAAGCATCTTGAATTACAACCTTCTCGAGTGGACCTCCTTCACTACATACTCGTTTTCTGGTCTAAAGTTATTTCGGCACTTTCCAAAGAAGACGTTTTCGCACAGTTTGTCAAACTCTATTGGCTTTACCCCGGTCTCCCTTTCAACCCGATCAATGTCTACTGTACTTTTGTAAGTTTTAAGCGCTAACCTAACCCAAAGGTGTCTGGGCGCTGTATACTCGAGTCGGCAGTGACACAATATTACAGTCCGGGTTAGGAGACAGAGCTGTAACATTGCATCATCCCCGAGGGGTTCTGCACATAACTGACTGACGTGGGAGACCCGCCAATGCCTCCCTCGGAGCCCCTGTCCCGCTGCCGATGCCACAGGGGGGCTCCTCTATACTGCAAAAGGGTCGACGCCTTGGACTCTGGAACCTGAGGCCGGGCTCTAATCCCGGCTTCAGCACCGACCTTAAAAGCATGTGATTCTGGGCAAATCGCTGCGCCGAAAAGTGCAAATATATCAAATGTAATTCTGTGACTGAAATGTTTAAACATGAACACGATGTACGCAATATTTCCTGATCCCCAACCGACATTAATATAAGATACACTTTGCTGGACGTTGCTCGTGATAAACGGGACGGCACTTCCCAGCTACACCCGGAAGTAATGCGCCTTTAACTAGAGGTTCTCGGCCAAATGGTGGATACTTCCGTGGAGCGAGCGAGCCTGGCATTGGGTGCTAGCGCCATAAAGCGAAATGCGACATTTCTTTCTGCTTGGTAAATAAAAAGGAACAGGTGAAAGCTCACAGCCATCGTCTTGCAGCTTCGAAGCGCTGAAGCAGCGGGCCTATCAGTGGGCTACTCGACGAGGCGCATTGACAGCCACAGGCAAGTTGAGGCAACATATTTGCCCAAATTAAATGAAAATTCGGCATGGCAGACAAAACGCTACTTTTCCTCGCGCACACCTCGGTCCAGGGAGAAACGCGTCAAACCCCTGAAATGCTAATATCGAGTTACCGGAGTCAACCTTCCCTTTAGAGATCTTCATTTGGTCACAGAAGAGTTCAGAGGCGAAAAGGTTAGCCTGATGTGCCCAGGATCACGCAATTCTGCAAACTAGGGAGCAGAGAATGTGAACCCTGGTACCCAGGTTCAAAAGTCTCTTAAACACTGCTTCCCTCGTTTCAAATTACTTTTACTCCAAAAACTGCGCACGGGAAGCAGGCCACGCAAGCAGAGGCACACGGGCACACGAAGAGCGGGAGGGGGCAGGGGGGACAGGCTCACGGAGAGCGGGAGGGAGCGGGAGGGGGGATGGGGGACGGGCACACGAAGAGCGGGAGGGGGGACAGGCTCACGGAGAGCGGGAGAGAGTGGGAGGGGGGAGGGGGAACGGGCACACGGAGAGCGGGAGGGGGGACGGCAAGAGGGGGGACACGGAGGAAGGCAGGACCACTCGGAGAACGGGAGGGGGGAGAGCGGGAGGGGGGACGGCGGGAGGAGGGACACGGAGGAAGGCAGGACAGCAGCAAGCACGGCCCGGCCGGACCAGATTCTGGGGCGTTCCCGGCTTTTGGCTGACGTAGCATGACGTAGCCAAAAGCCAAAAATTCTCGGGAACGCCCCCGAATCTGGTCCGGCCATGACGGACGCCTCTCTGTTCCAATGGCTAGCCTCCATTTATGGAGCTAGCCAATGAAACAGAGGGCGGATTCCAGAGCAACATACTGTAACTCATTAGATTTCTCCTGCGCAAAAGCTGCTTGCGCAGCTTTTTTGAAGCCGAAACCTAAAAAGGGGGGGAAACAAATTCTCCAATTGCCACCCCTTGGGACTGATCTAACAAGAAGGATCTTAGCAGGGAGAGTTCTTTGTCTCTGATTCCGAGTGACGATAGACGGCCAACCAACACATCATGGTTGACCGTGTCGAAAGCCGCTGGCAGATCTAACAGGATCAGGGCTGCGCTGCCCCCACCACCTGAAGTTTGTCTAAGCTCTTCAGTGGCCGTGATCAGGGCCGGTTCGGTGCTCTGATGAGCCCGAAATCCATATTGAGATGGATCGAGAATGCCATTATCAGAGATGAAGGTGGGTAGTTCTAGATTCATAATCTTTTCTATTATCTTTGCTGGATTCGGCAGTCAAGAAATTGGCCAGTAGTTCAGAGTGTCATTGACATCCAAGTTGGATTTTTTTAAAAGTGGCAAAATGGATGCTTTTTTCCATTCAATGGGGAAGTCTCCTGATGTGAACATAAGATTAACGATATGCAGTAGAGATGTTGGTACAGTCTCAGGGGGAAATTAATGACTCTCGGAGGGCACAGGTCCGTGGGGGATCCTGCAATAACTACTGAAATTATTTTTATAATCTGATCTAAGGTTAAATTGATGAATGACGAAAGCGTCGACATTGCTGGACCTTCGTGGATGGATAACCGAGGCGGTAAATGGCTGGGATGAGGCGGAGACTGAGTAAAACGATTATCTTGGAGCGAAAAAGCATCATAAACCGATTTAAATTTTTGCTGAAATGACATAGCTAGTGAGTTACAGAATTGTTGACTAGCTTTATGCTCATGGGGGTCTGAGAGCTTTGAAAGTTTTTTGATAGTAGTAAATAAAACTTTCGAACAACCTTTGGCTGCTTACATTTTTTCTTTGAAGTATGATCTCTTCTCTTTCAGGATTAGATTTTTATAGACTTGAATGGATCATTTATAATCTGTTTTTGTCTGAGGATTGTCATCTAATCTCTATTTACTTTCCAGGCTGGGGCAAATTTGTTTTTGAGCTCTAAGTGAGTTTTTTTTGTTGTTGTTTTTTTTTGTTCCCTTCTCTGCTCTCATATTCCGTTCAGAACTTGTTTGCTCAGAATTGAACATGCTGCGAAGCGCTCTGATACCCTCGGGTCCAGCTAGCGCTATACAAAACTTCAATAAATAAATAAAATAAATAAATAAATATTAAACCAGGGTTCCGACAGTGATTGCCTGGGGTGGCAGCGGCTAACCGGCGGGGCCAGCTGCCGTGCTGCAGAATCAGTTCAGGAATAGTAGTTTGCCTCTGCGCGATCTAAATCGGGGGGGGGGGGGAGGTCCTCTGTAGTGAGTGAGTGTGCACAATTTTTAATTGCTCTGCCTCTATCATGTTCCATGGTCGAGTGGTAGTTACCTTACCTGGGAGTTTTATGCCCAGTTTTTGTGGGAATGAAATTTCAAACATAACCGCTTTGTGATCGAGCAGATTACGAGAAGTGATCTGGTCCATTCTAGATCGGGGTTATCCGAAAAATCCCATACAGACAATGCCCTGCTGTGTGTGTTGGCCCTTTAAAAATGTGTCCGAGTCCTACGCTGGCCATTTGGTCAAGGAATGCTTTAGTTTCACAGACGGCGATATTCTCCAAGTGGAAATTTAAATCACTGTCCCTGCAGCGCCTCATCACAGGAACAAGAGCACACGGCACTTGCTGCTACCCCCTGGCTGCATAACCTTGAAAGACCCCTGCAACATCTCCATGGTCATCACCACCAAGACACCTGTCTATCTCACCCCAAAACTCAACATCCTGGTTGTAAGGCGGGACTTCCTGCCCCATTCGGAGTCGCATTCAATTTTGAAATTTTTCTATGCAAGAAAGAGCAAACCAGCAAACATACCTTATCCAACAACACTGCCATGGTATGGAACTCTGTCCCTCATACTATAGGATTTGTACCACCTTTAACGACCAAAGAAAATAGGCGATAAGTAAACCTGGGAACGCCCCACCCCATCCCCTATCTCTTGGCCTCACATGGTTGCGAGAGGCCACAGAGAGGGAGACCAAATTATGTTACTCACATTGACATACAAATTCAAAAGGAAATGTTCACATTATTACAAATATATTAATTTTAAATGGACACATTCACCACACAGCTGAACATATGGAATGAGATGTTGCCTTTTCTATTAAATAAATCAAAGAGAATACTGGCTTAGGCTCATCCTGTTCATTATCCAGTCTGATTAATGTGTCACATTTATTTACATTTAATTAGACAGGGAATAAAACAAAACATTAGCAAGAGGGCTCCGGTTCCTGAGACATTTCTAAAACACACCATTGAATTATTTGAGCCACAGAGCCAGCTTATTGAAAGCAAGTCTTACGTTTCCTTTAGAGATGGTGTGAAACGTGTTTGCGCTCAGTAACGCGCCTTGTGTGATCCTGAGCACACGAAGAAACGTTGACTATAATGATCTCCATCGCACTCCAGTGATGAGGAAGAAGTCTGTCCTACTTCATAGGGTTGTTTCATTGGACTCCTTTCTTTTCCTGTTGCTGGAGCTGTGAGAGGTCAGATGTAGCCATGCCAGCCAGGAACCACAATCCTGGGTGTCCAACAACACAGAACAACCTGTTCCATGTGAAAACATAAAGTGCAGAACATAGAACTGAAATTCTTCCCCAATCTCAAAGATCTATACCTTTGTAACCTAGGATGCATGTTTGCAGAGTGGCTTGTATAAATAAATATAATACATTTCTAGATGTATATAGCGTGGCTTATCACCCATGAGAGGTGCTGTCCATGGGGAGATTAAGTGATTTGCCCAGAATCACAGGATTTTGAGCCGATGCAGAGACTTGAACCTGGTTCTCAGCTCTCAAGTTGGCAGCTATGGCCACAGCGTCACATCCTCCTTTCCCCTACATGGACCTCAACCACGTATAAGCTTTGCAATGTTGCACGCACAGGTTCCAGCACATGCCTGACCCACAGAGGAATGCTGCTGGTGCACCGTCCCTCCCCTCCAGGGGGCCGAGGGTGGCCCCCAAAAAACTCACAATGGAGACACAAGGCAGACCCGCGCTCCACCACCCATGAAATGCGGCAGCGGCTGAGTACGGATGTAGATTCCCACCCCTAACCCTGGCGAAAATGTGAATCTCAGCTGTGGAACCACATCTGTGCATATTGGACAAGCTACATTCAGTGCATCTGTTTAACAAACCAGCAACGTGATGTCTGTGCTGCACCTAATCATGTTGTGAATTGTGGTTCCTTGAAGGAAGTTCCGATGGTTACTCCCTCCAGCACTGCCATGCTTTCTTCATGTGTGCTTTATTTGTGGTGCTTCCGTTATGATTCTTTTACATTTCAATTTCTTAATCACCTTACATTTGTTTGGAATGTCTGCATCTAATTTAGCCTTGTCAGCCAAATATCTGACCAGCAACTTGGATTTGATGTAAGTTCTACGGTGGTGAAGACATGCCCCACAGACTTGTACCTGCATTGTGTGTGGTTGAAGTGCATGTATCAGTGCTTGTTAGTTGTAATTAGGTACTGCTATTGCCAGGTCATTGGCTTCCATTTCCTCGTGTTGGTCAATCTCTGCAAAACATCTTTAGGCCTTGTATGTGCCTTTGAGTTTGATTTGTGCGCTGGTGAAGTCACCATTCCTATTCACTGTAGCTTTGTGAAAGGCGTGCCTTTGAGTAAATGTGTGTGTCTGCAGTCAGATGGTTTGCTGTCTGTGCCCTGGTTATTTGTTGCACCACATGAGGTCTTTACAAGTGGCTGGCACTCTGATAGGAATCATGTTATCCAATCACATTGCTCTATTGTTGTATTTTCATTAGTGTACCAGGCAACAGGGTTCCCCTTAGCCTTATCTCTTCTGATACAAACAATTAATTTCTAACTTCCCAAAATACCTTTAACTTCTCAGGTAAGTCACCTCTGTTGTTAGGTTCAAATTCCAAAGTCTTAGTCTTAACGTCTGTAAATCACTGTCCTCATTCATGCATTCTTACCACTCACTCCTTTGTGGCCCTAGTAATTTAATCGCCTAACTATATCCCTCCACTGGTTCTTGCTCTGTTTCCTTTTTCATACCTAGAGACATTCTGGTTAGACAGTGACTAGCAACATTTCTAACAACTGGAAAATATTCAGCCTTTAGCTTCTATTCCTCTAATCCTAGACCCCTTTGAGTTAATCTAGGGTCACGCGTTCAAAGACCGCTTCAAAGAAAAATCCTGCTCCAGGGGTTTGTGGTCTATCCTGAGCGAATGGGAGGTCCAGTATAAAGTGTATTGTCCCTCACAGCAATAGATCTGAGAACCCCAAAAGTGTCAGGATACAAATGCAACTATGCATTCTTTTCCATCCACTACCTGGGCCAAGAGACCGTTTGTACTTGCATCAGTAGAAAAGATGGGGCACCTCAAGATGTGACAATCACCCAAGGATCCGCTCTTAGCTAGGACTACTTTGATTTTTTCAAACCCATCTTGACACTCCTCACTCAATTTGAAATGGGTCTCCTTCTCCAAAAGGACACTCATGGGATCAAGAAGGTTGACAACATTTTCCCTAAGGTAGAGTAGTAGTTGGACAACCCCAAGAAGGACATGAGCTCCTCCATGAAAGCCAGTGCGGGAACCTTCCTTATAGATTCTACAAGGGCAGGTTTGTGTTTGGCCCATTCCTTAAACTATGTCTGTGCACTATACGGAACTGATGCTTCTCCAACTCATCACGTTTCTTTTTTGAAGGTAGACCTGCATACCTTAATTTACTTAGCACTAGTCGCAAGGAGGAGTCATGGCTCTGTTCACATGGACCGCAGGCCAATTTGTTATCCTGAAAGCAGATCAAGTTCAGAAGGCCTCAAAGAATGGGCTGCATGATATGCTTGAATAAAGCAGCAGCAGAGGCCAAACCAAATGGCATTCTACAGAACCCGTATGCTCCAAGGGGAGTTGTAAAACACATTAACGGTCTGAAGTCAGGATGGATTTTTACTTGATGTATGCTCCTGAAAGGTCTATATCACTCAAACAACTGGCATCATTTACCAAGCTGAGCAGTCCATTCATGCTTGTCAATGGATGTCCATCCACTTATATCTTGTAATGGGGATCCCTCAAATCTACATGCAAGCAGAAATCCATACTCCTCACGCTTTGAATGCTATAACCATTGGTGCTAATCACACGGAATCCTAAATAGACTATAGTACTCCATTTTTGATAAGTTCATTTCATTCTTCTATCAAGATTTCCTTCATCAAATGTGTGATAGTTCTATTTGCTAACACATTCCCCATTTCTGAAAATACCTCTTCAGATGCATGTCCCATGAGTGACTTACTGACCAAAATGACTTATTCCATGGTGTTGTGAACCATTTTGATACCAAATTCCTTCTTGTCAATATTGAACTTGTACAATAGGGTTACCTCACAGTGGACCGCAACAGAATTGTGTGTACGGACACTGGTTTTTACAAAGAATTGGGGTCTAGGAAATGTCACAGACTGTTTGTATATGTTGTTTATATGTGTTGTATGTTCATGTAAATTGTTTTCCTGAATATGTGTAAAGTAAATGAATAGTCACAACCAGATATGATATAAGAAATTAAATACGGTTGCGACATAGAATGAGCTTTGAATGTGATTTGTTATAGATTAATTCTAATCTTAATTTGTTGGGACACAGACCCCGTACAATTGAATTGCTCATCAGGATGAGGGCTCATGATTTTACGTCTCTTTCCACTGGCACTGTATCCTGGTGTGGATCAGTTTTTTTGATTATTGTTCCCTTTCGTCTTCTCAATTTGTCCAATAATGTTTGTGTACATGTGCTTAAACAGCAATAAACTCAAGATCTTCTACCTAGAGTCAGTATCCCATCGGGTGTGTGGAGCTAGGCAAATCACCTGCTCTATTGGAAAAGGCGTGAATAATCGGTATTGTTTTCCACTCTTAGTTACGTTTTACCCCACGGTTACAGACCACATTGAAAACTGGTAATAGACATCTGTACAAACTATCAAAAATCTGATCCTTATTAACACTCCATCACCGTAAACTACTGTTAGAGGCGGCTGTAACATCCAGAGAACAGTACTGTATGACAGCAAATCAAAGTTTCACAAATCTGCTAGAAATGTCAAAGGACACAAGCAAATATTTTCACCTCGTCTGTGGTTTCATTAGAAATGATCAGGGATCCGCCTTAAGATCCAAACTGACTTGGCTGACTACAGATCAAGAGGTGCAATGGAAAATCCCCAATTTACTTGTTAGACCTCTTCTGTTCACATCAACCTTCTACACCCCTCGAGATTCAGCGAAAAACAAATTTTTCATCCCAAAATGGCACCAGTCCAAATTTGAATGTAAATCATTAAATGTGGCAAGAGTGAATCTCTGCAACATACTTCTCAAACATCTGAGCATGGATAACAACCTCGCCCAGCTTTAAGCAGAAATAGACATATTTTGTGCTTAAGTGCAATCACAAACTTAACATGCATCTTATTCAAAGGCTACTCTGTGAACTAACCCTCCTCATCCTGTCACTCCCGTCCAATTTATTCTACATAACATCCATTTCATGTTGTCTCTCACACTTAACTTGAATTTAAAACTTGATGTATTTTATGTTGACTACTGATAGCTGTGATGTGTGTAATGATGAAACTAGAAGCATAGATAATCAAAGAAGTTTAATATGATGTAAAGGTCATATGGCTGAGATACCCGCCACCCCCTCTCAACACAATCCCCAAAAGGAGGGAAACCGGAAACAGTTCTTAAAGTTTTTGGATGTGGGAGGGAGTGACCCTCCCGGCCGTATTTATTAAAACAAAAAATTAAAACATTAAACGTTTCATGTTATGTACAATTTCATTATCACATTGCGATGTTTGGCTAACCTTAACATATTCTCTAATACAGAGGTTCTCCTAGCCGAACTAGCATCCTACAAAACATTCTCTAGAAACACTGAAATTGTACATCCTAACGTTTAAGGGCCAACGGCAAGGTCATAACCGGTGTCAAGATCCCTAACCAGACTTACCCCTCCCACTTGGGAGGGGCGACAGCACAGAGGCTTACCTCAAGTGCGACTACTAACAATTTCCCTTGACTTGACGGGGGCACTTAAGACTCGACGCCATTTAAAGGTCGTTCGAAGACTTGTGTGTGGTATCTGGAAGGTATCGTGGACCTCCCCCCCACCCCACACAACTTACCGCATCTGCCGTCGCAGATGACACTGGCCCCGGGAAATTCCCCAGGAGGGGGCTGTAACCCCTCCTACAAAGGAAGGGGCCTTGACCGCCTTTCCTTTACTTCCGGCGACCCGCCCTTAGACGGGACCGCCTCCCCATTGAGGGGCCAATGGCCACCTCTCCCGAGCGCTCCCATCCGTGTTGGGTGACGCCCACTCATAGGGATCTACCAATTAGTGCTCACCGATCATGACCTTACCGCCTACCAAAAATAAATACGACAATTCTTACTCAAACCTAGGAAAACATTGGTCGCTACGACCGAAAGAACATGCTTAAAATGCAACACTACATCAAATCATTTTAATCGTAACAACTTACACGATATTCACCATACTTTATTATGATCAACCACAAACTGATACTTTCACAGCCTGTAAACGATACGGAAAACATAACATTCACTTTATTGCACGACGACTTGCTGTCCTCAGGGGCTGGTGGGTGGGTCAAAAATTGGCTCTTCGTTCTGTCCCGAGCTCACGGGTAGCGAGGAGGTGCAGCTTCGGAGCACAAGAACAAGAGGACGTCTTCTGGTCTTGCGTCTCTCTTTATCCGTCTTCAGGGCGGGCGAGAACCCGCCCCTGCCTGCCCCTAGGGCGGGGCTGGCTACGTCGGTGTCTAGGCCAGCCCACTCTAGGGCGGGAAAAAAGCGCGCCCTGGCTACGCCGCTTCGGGCATACCAGCCGAGACGCGCCTCCCGCCCAAAAAATGGCTTCCCGGGGGGATCGAGGCACTCCGCCATACGTTCGGGGGGACCGAGTGGTCGCCCCTTTCCATATGGCTGAGATACCCGCCACCCCCTCTCAACACAATCCCCAAAAGGAGGGAAACCGGAAACAGTTCTTAAAGTTTTTGGATGTGGGAGGGAGTGACCCTCCCGGCCGTATTTATTAAAACAAAAAATTAAAACATTAAACGTTTCATGTTATGTACAATTTCATTATCACATTGCGATGTTTGGCTAACCTTAACATATTCTCTAATACAGAGGTTCTCCTAGCCGAACTAGCATCCTACAAAACATTCTCTAGAAACACTGAAATTGTACATCCTAACGTTTAAGGGCCAACGGCAAGGTCATAACCGGTGTCAAGATCCCTAACCAGACTTACCCCTCCCACTTGGGAGGGGCGACAGCACAGAGGCTTACCTCAAGTGCGACTACTAACAATTTCCCTTGACTTGACGGGGGCACTTAAGACTCGACGCCATTTAAAGGTCGTTCGAAGACTTGTGTGTGGTATCTGGAAGGTATCGTGGACCTCCCCCCCACCCCACACAACTTACCGCATCTGCCGTCGCAGATGACACTGGCCCCGGGAAATTCCCCAGGAGGGGGCTGTAACCCCTCCTACAAAGGAAGGGGCCTTGACCGCCTTTCCTTTACTTCCGGCGACCCGCCCTTAGACGGGACCGCCTCCCCATTGAGGGGCCAATGGCCACCTCTCCCGAGCGCTCCCATCCGTGTTGGGTGACGCCCACTCATAGGGATCTACCAATTAGTGCTCACCGATCATGACCTTACCGCCACAGGTCCGGATAGTTGACCGGCTATCCGGACCCCCCACAAAACTCCTACCTAAAGGTCATGTTTTAACGATTTTAACCAAGCTAGGAAGTCACCTATGAGTAACTCATTCCCCACCCTCGACAAATGCACACCATCCCCCAGATACATACTGTCATCATTAATACAACTATGCGAGATCGAATGTAATGTCTTGGAACGGAACAACCTACTCACTTTGTTATTCAATTTTTTAACAGAATGATTCAAAGCAGGGATCGAGATAGCCCCCCGCCACACTTTTCGTGGGATCACATGAGACCACGCAATTATGCACCCCGGAACTCTCCTCGCTAACCAACTTACCGTGGAAAGCATAGCCTCCAGGAGAAGTCGTCTACCGGTGGTGACCAAATCATTGCCACCCAAATGCACTATGACTATGGACGGCGGTGACCTCATCCGCTCTAACAAACCCTCAAAATATTCCTGAAACTGGTCAATACAGAGACCGCCCCTTCCGTAGAAGGACACTCTGTACCCGTATTCCCCAGGTACGTGAATCATGTCACCTGCTTTGAATACGTCTGCGGCCCGTCTCACGTATGAGTGGCCCACGACCCACACCTCCTTCCTCACAGCCGGTGACGTGCGACCGCTGGCCTGGTGTTGGGTCGACTGCACAGTCCGCCCTGCCGCGTAGGCTTGCGCAACTGAAAACAAACAAAAGACAAGAGGCGTGAGTACATGATTACAGCTTCATAACATGTGCAATCGCACGTACCTCTTATAACAATTGGAGGACCAGCGCCCCACACGTTTCACTTGTTCTACGTTAAGACCCCTGGCTGTAGCTTCAGTGGCAGCCCCTATCCGAAAGGAATGGGTCCCAAATTCGCCCGGGTCCAAGCCCGCTGCGGCAATGGCCATTGCAAGCACCCGCTGAAACTGAAACCTCGTCAGCGGGGTGGCGTCTGCATGCCTCAACAATGTCCCCCCCCATGATGCCACCCTTCGTGCTAGGTAATCTTCTAAGCACTGTACCGGACACATGGATGACTCGGGGTTTTTGCGAATGATCGTGCAGTCCCCTCTCCCATCTTGGTCAGTCTTGGACCTGAGAAAGGAGACAATCATCGCATCACCCCTGATCTGAACATGTTCCCTGCACAAGCCCCCCGTCACATCCTGTTTGTTCCTTGCAACTAGCTCACTAACTCTCATAGCCCCGTGAAATGCCAGCGTAAATGCAGTCCGGAACAAACAGGTCTCGAAAGGGGACGAGCATGTGTTAGGGAGTGTGGCCAGTAACTGGGACAACCTGTCTAGACCTATCGGTCGTCTTACGTCTACTCTGCGACCCTCTAGGCGTTGCCACCCACGCAGCGCTTTCTGTACTGTAAAAGACGCTGTTGGGTCCAGGATGCCATGGGCCCTGGCAACAAAAGAAATGGCGGCACGATGCCTTTGGGCCGTAGCCACCGATTTCCCAGCCCTTCGTAAGGACATCAGAAAAAGTACAACCCACTCTTCCTGACCCCAAAGTCCCCCTCTCTCTGCCCCCAAAAAGGCTAAATAGGCCTGGAACGCCCCTTCATATGCCTTCCTTGTCCTGGGTGCTAGACTCTCTCCCACGAGGTGACGAAGTTCGGGGCACCGAGAGACCAGAGAGCTTCGGGGAAGGGTGCCGGCTCCGGGTCCGCTGAAGGAAGGAAACCCGAGAAAGCCTGCATGTGAAAACGAGACAGTGCATCAGCAGCCTGATTCATCACCCCAGGGACATGTTTTGCTCTGAATACCACGTTCAGTTGCATACACAGTAGGACAATTTCTTTGAGCAGCCTCAAAATCAATTTACAATGGGCTGCCTGACTATTGATGCATTCTACCACGGTCATATTGTCGGACCAGAACACGACAGAATGATCTCTGAACCCTTCTGGCCAGGTTCTCAGGGCCACCAGAATGGGAAATAGTTCAAGGAAAGCAATATTACTCGTTAGCCCCTTCACTTGCCACCATAGGGGCCACCTTTGAGCAGACCACTTTGTGCCGAAGATGGCGCCAAAGCCTATGCTTCCTGCTGAATCTGTCCATAGCCCAAGCTCTTCTGAGGACACGGCTGGCTTGTTCCAGACGACTCTGCCATTGAAGTCCGCCAAAAATGCCAACCAAATCCGCATGTCCTGGCGGACCTCAGCCGATAACCTCGTGCGATGATGACCCTCCTTCAGGCCAACCATCGCTTGGGCAATTGAGCGGGAAAAAGGGCGAGCCATTGGGATCACCCTCAAGGCAAAGTTCAACTTTCCCACTAATTGTTGCAACTGATGCAGTGTAACCTTAGATGCATTCAAACATACCTGGAGGGCTGCCCTGAATTTTAACACTTTGCTAGCTGGTAAACGGAAACACCCCTCCCTTGAGTCCAACTCGATCCCCAAAAACTCGAGGCAAGTCGTGGGACCCATAGTTTTACCCGGTGCCAATGGCACGCCAAAATGACCCATCAACACACAGAATTCAGCTAAGGCCTGAGCACATTCGGGATTTCCGGCGGGACCAAGGAACAAAAAATCGTCAAGGTAGTGCATTACGTTTCGGAAACCCGTTTTCTTCGTGAACACCCATTGCAGGAAAGTACTGAATTGCTCAAAATAAGCACATGATATAGAGCATCCCATTGGCATACACCTATCCATGTAAAATGACCCCTGGAACCCGAATCCCAAAAGACGCTGATCGTCTGGGTGTACCGGGAGCAACCGGAACGCTGACTCGATATCTGATTTCGCCATCAACGTCCCGGGCCCCAGGCGATTCAAGATGGCTACTGCCTCATCAAACGATGCGTATCGCACCGAACAAACTTCTGGATCAATTGCGTCGTTCACCGAAAGGCCGTGTGGAGCAGACAAATTATGGATCAAACGAAACTCACCTGGGTCCTTCTTGGGGACCACCCCTAACGGAGAACAAACCAAATCCGGTACCGGGGGTACACTAAACGGGCCAGCGACCCGTCCCCGGCTAACCTCTTTCTGGATTTTTTCTTGCACCACAGATGTATGTTGTAAAACAGAAAGTTGATTTTTGCAAATCCCGACACCCTGAAAGTCCCCTACCGGGATGCGGAAACCATGTGAAAAACCGTTCCGCAGCACCCCAGCAGAAGTACGATCCGGGTATTCACTGAGCCAGGGAATCATTGCCAAGGTATCAATCGGGGTTGGTAAAGGCGCCCCTCGGACTAGTTTAGACCTGTTTGGCGCCTCCCTTACCCCCATTCTCACCCGTTCTGGCTCTGCACGATGACTCAGGATGGGACGACCCACACGTACTACACTCATGTTTGAATTTACACGATCCCGGAGGTCTGGTACATTTCCCTTTGTTGAAATTAAAGCAGAAACCCTTCCTTCCTGTATTGCCTGCGGGCCTCGACTGATCGTCGGTGCTCGTACTTGGTCGAAAGGGCGTCCCCACATTTTGGCGGGAGTAATCTACAACATTGCTCCCAACCAATGGCATCTTTAACATTCCTGATTCTTTCATTTTATCCCATGTTACAGAATCGTAACAATCCCAAGTCAAACCCTTGTTATGTTCCTTTTCTTTCCTGAACAGATTGTCATAACAAAACCAATGGTTACCTTGATACGCTGTCGAGTAACCCATAATTCGTGATTGATAAATGGGAAATTCAGAACGCAACTCGGGCCTACGTTCCCCCAAAATCGATGTAAAAATACCCCACGCATTGCCCCAGTTGCCAATATTCTCATTTACCTTAAAGGCGGCCATTTTTGCGCGCCAAACACTCGGATGCATTAGGTCCTTCTGACTTTTAACATGCTCCACCTCATAATGATCAACAAGCAAGGAGAAAATATTCACGTACTCCCCAGCCCAGATCTTTTCTTTTATAGCTAAAGGCACATGTTGTCCCAATCTCTCTCTACGAGAGGGTGCTGACTCGTCCCTTGCAATCGGCAATGGCCGCTTACCTGCACCGGACGCAGCTTCGGCCGCTTGCGGCTTGTCTATTCCCGCCAACGGCGCAGTCACTTTAGCTGCTTCTCTCTTCTCACGAAGCTCTTTTATCAGCGCCTGTGCCTCGGCAGCCGTGGCGCCATCACTACTATCCCCCAACCAAGCTGCTAGCTGTGCTGCCAGCTCGGGGGGCATGTCTTTTCTGGATGTCGGGGTGACGACAACGGGGATTGGATTCCCCTCCATTGGTACTGGGATCGGCGCCTCGAGCGGTAAAGAGGGGACCGGGACGTCTCCACCGGCTGGAACCCTTCTCGGCCTCTTAGGTCTCCCTCCAGCCGGCGCAGGGCCCGAACCCTCCTCCCCGTCCCGTTTCGCCAACCGTTTCTTTATGTCGGACACCTCTTTGCAAAGGGCCCGCACCATCTGGTCGGTCGTCAATCTCTTTGCGACTTTCTTTGGCATTTCTCCGACGAAGTATCTGTAAGACAAAGAAAAAGATCAAAAACGCTCAAAAATTGGCTCTTCGTTCTGTCCCGAGCTCACGGGTAGCGAGGAGGTGCAGCTTCGGAGCACAAGAACAAGAGGACGTCTTCTGGTCTTGCGTCTCTCTTTATCCGTCTTCAGGGCGGGCGAGAACCCGCCCCTGCCTGCCCCTAGGGCGGGGCTGGCTACGTCGGTGTCTAGGCCAGCCCACTCTAGGGCGGGAAAAAAGCGCGCCCTGGCTACGCCGCTTCGGGCATACCAGCCGAGACGCGCCTCCCGCCCAAAAAATGGCTTCCCGGGGGGATCGAGGCACTCCGCCATACGTTCGGGGGGACCGAGTGGTCGCCCCTTTCCAAATTCATCCCACAGACATTGCCAGCATCAGTTGTCAAGCTGTTGTGCCACACTGCTCAGCTGTCATCAGTCGAGGCACTCACAACTCGACACATGACGCAACACACTGCCCACGAGTGGAACACTCACGCGGGGTAGACACTACATATCTCATTTCCTCATAGAACTAAATAACAAACACATTTATATAAGATCAAGGTCATAAATACAATATAAAAATCAAATAAGATTTCACACAAGTTTGCAGGAAAATCCTCATCTATATCTCAAAAGCATTACTACATGTCTAACACTTCTATGTAAAAGTTCAGCAGATACCTTATCCCTATCAGTAGGACTTTGTTGTGAAATGCAGTTACACCTTTTAGAAGGACCAGAGTCATAAACTCCACCATTCAACACTTTAGGATCAACTTTGACAATTTTACCCATGTTCCACCAATGGCAACCATTTGCACGTACTGCACTACCACGAATCCTCATCGGCTCAGAATATTTTGTATCACCTTTCTTCACAAACGTGCTCTTCTTAATACGAACCACATCTCTGACCTCAAAACTTCTAGTGGTTACACTTGTTTTTGTCATAAATGTATTTTTGTTTTTTTGAGCATGGTCAACCTTGTTCCTCACAATACTGTCTAACTCAGACAAGCTCTGTTTAAGACACTTGAACACCCACGTTGGCTTAAACTCAGAAGCAGGCTTTCTCCCCCTCAATATCTCGAAAGGACAAACCCCAGTCGAGAAATGTGGTGTTGTTCTATAAAACCATAACATGGTTCTAACAGCTATTTGTACATCACACTTATGTACAATTCCCCAGCGTATACAATCACCTAGAACCCTGTTTAAACATTCAACCATACCATTGGTTTTAGGGTGGTACAGTAAACTCTTGAGTTGTTTCACTCCACTTTCTCTCAAAAAGTATTCAATTTTTGTAGAGACAAATTGAACCCCATTATCAGACACAATTTGCTCTGGAAACCCCTATCGCATGACAAAGCCCTTCAAAAAGTCTACATATTGTTTTTCTGACCATCTGGAATAGAAATCGACTATTACCATCAAGTAACATGAATTATGTGTTAACGACTGGAAAGGCCCCATAAGATCAATCCCAAACTTTACCCAAGGTTTTGAAGGTAGAGGAAGGGGTGTCAATGGAGCTGTAGTTGCCGTAATACCTTGTCACTACTGGAACAAATTACATAATCATGTACCAGACTCTCAATGTCTCTATCCATCTATGGCCACCAAAAATACTCATGCACTTTTCGCTTAGTAAGAGTGGCCCCCGGATTTCCTTCATGAGTTTTAGATCTCATCACTATTTTCCATGGGCAACTCATCACACACTTTGGCAAAAGTTGCAAAACTACATCCAGATTTCTTTCTTTTGGCCGACCTCCAACAATAAACCTGGTTACTAATTTCAAAGTACTATCCTGCTCAGTAGCTTTTTTCCATTCCTCCTCCGAAATGGTACAACCATTATCAATTTCCAATGCTTCTATTATACAATCGTATTGGTCTTCATCATTACATGAATCAGTAACGTTCTTTGTGTTCTCCGTCTCACCAATGTTTATGGGAAAACATGACAAAACATCAGCACACATGTTTTTGCCACCTGGTAGATGTTCAACATTAAACTGATACTGAAGTAGTCTTGTGGTCAATCTGGCTATGTGTGGAGTGGAGTTTCTGTTAGAAGCATCTCCTAAAATAGATCCCAAAGGTTTATGATCCGTTTGTAATACAAACCTTCTACCCCACAAGTAGCTTCTAAATTTCTCAGTGGCCCACCAGCATGCTAGAGGTTATTTTTCCATTACTGAATAATGAAATTTGGCATTTCTAAATACCCTAGATTCAAATCCAATTGTTAGTTCTTCCTCCTCAAAATGTTGTATAAGAACTGCACCCAAGCCTGGGTTACCTGCATCAACTTTCAGCACACACTAAAAAGTGGGATCATAAAGTTTCAAAGTCTTAACCTCACTCAACTGCTTCTTCAGTCATAAAAAAGCTGACATGCACTTCATCCCACTGAAAATCAATATTTCTTTTCAACAAATTAGAAATTGCCCTGACTTTAGTCGCATAGCCAGGAATAAATTGTGGATAAAACTCACTTAAACCTAAAAAAGATTTCACACCATTTTTATATTGTGGTACATGTACTTCTAGAATTGCTTTAACTAAGCATGGTCTTGGTTGTACTCCCTTTTCAGAGATAATATGTCCTAGGTATTCCACTGACACCTTGCTGAATTCACACTTTTCTCGTTTCAGTACACCCCCTGTTCTTGAAAAATATTTTAAACTTTGTGTAAAATCTCATCATGGGTTATTTCGTCCAGAGCATAAATAAGGACATCATCTTGGAAAATTGCAACATTCCTAATCTCTTTCAAGAGATTAACCATAAGACGTTGAAAAACTGATGCAGCTGAGGCAAGCCCAAATGGCATGCCACAGTATTGGAATGTTCCTGAAAGCAAAACAAAAGCTGTGACATGTCTTGATTCAGGATCTAGTTCCACTCAGTAATACGCAGACGAAAAATAAAGTTGGCAAGAGGATGAGAGTCAATCCAAACTTCATTGTTTAGACTGCGAAGATCTACACCAACCCTCAAGTCGTTGTTTTTCTTATGAGCCACCACCAGTGGAGAAAGTGATGTTGAAGACTCTATTGGTTCAATAATACCCTCACACAATAATACAAGTTCCCTTTCTAGGTCTCCCCTCACATTAAATGGAACACTTCTCATTTTAAGTTTGATGGGCATGGCACCATCTTTAATTCTTATACGATGCTTAAATCCTTTCATTTTTCCCAACTCTCCAGAAAATACCCTCGGATAGTTTTTTTAAAAGTTCTTAAACTGAACAATCATCTCTTATAGCGCACCACTTGTTCCTTGGCACCTAGACACAACATCTTGTCAAACAGACCTTGATGAAACCAACAAAGTATTTTTTAACCCCTTGATCGCAACATATATTTTTCTTTGGATACGTCTTCCCTTGAATTCCAACAAATCTTTGAAAGAACCAAAGAGCTCATGGGGATGGAGGCACCGATTATCAGTCTTCTGAGTGACTTGTACTTGGGATACACAGCACGGGTTAGATGTAGCACTAGGAGAGAATGTACCAAAGCTTTTAGCTTGGAGAGGGGGTGAGACAGGGATGCGTCCTGGCCTCTTTTATATTCTCATTATACATAAACAGTGTGGATGTGGCACTTACAGGGTCTTCTAAAGATCTCCACAAGTAGGAATGCTCCCTGTCCCGGCCCTCCTATACACTGACAATGCAGTTTTTACGGCTCGTACATCACTGGTCCTTCGGACCCTGCTTTCAATTTTTTTTAAATATATGCAGAACCATGGCCTTTTAGTCAATCAAACAAAAAAACATTTATTATGAAATGTGGAAGGAACACCACAATATGCCTAGATATAAAACCAAACGGCACAAATATTAGTTTTACAACTACTTTCTCTTATTTGTGTATTTTATTCAATAAAGATTGTTTATGGAACACAGCCATTGCCAATAGTAACCTACAATTTAGCAAAGCTTGCATGGCTCTTAGAAGCTTCGCAAGACGACTGGACTCTAACCCACCATGGTGATGATGACGATTTACAAAGCCAAATGTCTTAGCGTGGCACTTTATGGGGCAGGTGTGTGGGGGCACAAAAAATATACAGACATGCAAATGGTAGAAAATTCGTTTTTTAGATATCTCCTTGCCACCCCTAAAAGGGCCACATTATATGTATGCCACGCTGAATTGGGAACGCCATTCCTTACAGACCTAATAATGTTGCAGCCACTTTTATTGTGGTACAAAGTTTGGACCTCAGAACACAGAGGCCTAGTGCTATAATCAGTGACTGTTGCAAGTCAAGTTTATACTTGCATATGTTATGGCTAGCCTATGTTCAACATTTTTGCTGTGATATGGACCACCCCGAATATTTTGAGAGGCCTGAAACATTTGATCTTATCAGTAGAAATACCCTGAAAAATGAAGGCATGATACACCTGGAAAACCTCAGACTGATACATGAAATTCCTAAGCCTAGTGTTTTAAAAAAACAACTGACTTTAACTACTTTGGATGGGCAACCTTACCTTAAAGCTGTTCTAAATGCAAGGCATAGGTTTGTTTTGACCCTCTGAAGACTGGACATACATATTTCATTGATTAATCATCTTTCTAAAAATGAACGATTGGTCTATAAACTTAGTTAACTGCCCCTGTGATTGTGTGATGTCCCAGAACACAATGTGGTCCTTTTCTGTAAATTCTATAGTTAACTGAGGAAACATTACAGACCGCTCCATTTTACACAACGCCTCCCTGCATATTTATATTTGCAATCACTGTCTACTTTGGAAAGTTGTTATGGTATGTCATCCTTTATATGGGCTGTTTTCTATGCTAGAAAGAAAGAAATAATATTTCACCTAACCTTGCTTAGTTTTGGGCATGGTGTGCAAACCCTTTATGGATCTAGGATATGTGAATCACGTAATAAAAATACATTAGTAAATTATACAAACATGAAAGTACTCTCTCTTATCTGTTTTCATCTCCCTAATAGTTGCACAAAAATGTTTGTACTTCTGATATTCCATGATACTTGTAAAAGATTTTGTATGTTTTAATATCGATAGATTGGCTTTAAGACTTTTTATAGCTATTAACTAAAGGGTAAATCAAATTACATACTGGGTCGTCCCAAAAATCTTTGGCTGCATGTGTATATAGGTCTTTGTTGTCTGAAATTTTGCTGCTATTTAATAATGTTATGAATTGTATTTTGATGTTTGTTTTGCACTGTGGGGGATGCTTTTATGGATGTTCAATGTCTCCGAATAAAGTTATTAATAAATGAATGAACCAAGCAGCTCTATCTTGTGACCCTCATAAGAGAGTAGAGCCCGGTCTGGTGGGACTAGTCTTCTGTTTCCCCATTTGTTTTCAAGTAATGCTTGAGTAATCATTGTAATGCGTGCCTCAGAATCAACCAATAAATGCAAACTTCTGTCACCCACTGATATATCCACATAGGGATCAACGCAGTCCAACAGGTCGCCAGTCCGCACACTGTCATCGCCTGCAACTAAAACCCTTTCCCTCGAGCTTGAAATCATGTAATCCACGGGAAACATCCTTTACAACGAAACTTTTATAACGCAGTGCTATTACAATGCAGGTTTTACAACGAAAACCATTACAACGCATTGAGCTGGGGGGTGCTCTAGGATAGGGAATAGATTTAATTTACTATCCAACACCTTCCCTAGTGTCCACGGGGACTGGAGTTGGAATAGTAAATTAAACTATTCACTATCCAGCACCCCAAAGCGCTATGCGTTGTAATGGTATGCGTAGTAAAACCTGCGTTGTAACAGCATGCGTGGTAAAAGCATGCGTTGTAACGTCATACATCCGTCATCCACCTCACTATCACTGTTGTCCTTGATGTACCCTACTTTTGTTTCAGCTTTCTTGTGACCCTGACACACTTTCGCAAAATGTCCAGTCTTGCCACAAGACCTACAAACAACATTTCTAACTGCGCACATTTTTCCATCCCTGTTGTAACAAGAATTGCCACATCCGAAACATATTACAGCGCATCTGAAAAAATAATTCTGGGAAGAACCTCTTTTGCCTTTGGAAACATTAGATGCCAAATGTACTGGATTTACTAGTTCTGTGTTCCTGTCCTCTAACTCTTTTATAGATTTCTGAGCAGTTTCAATACTCTTGGCAATTCTCACACTCTCTTCTAGGAGTACCTTACGTCAACAACTTCTGTCATATAGCTCTGTCTGAGCAATGACTTATATATTGGTCCCTTAGCAATTGTTAACAACATTTTTGAAACTCACATTCTGCAACCAACTTCCTTAATACAGTAATATATGTGTCAATGTCTTCAACTCCTCTCTTATGAAAAACTTGTGAAGCAAGACAACAAGACTTGGTTGTACATTGCACCTATTAGCCATTTTTTTGACAGACTCCTGGTACTCATCTTACTCCTCATCATCTGCCTCAACTAACGCAGGTAAATGTTTGAATGTTTCCCTCCCTTCGAAAACTAAAGAATGGAGCAAAAGGCATGTTTTCCTCTCTGGTCTAAACCTATGTGCCCCAATTGCGCAAAGATACATCTCAAAAGCATCTAACCACAGTCGCCACAGTATAGGCGGGTCACCTGGAGTCTTAAAAATGGTGGTGGAGGATTCACTGCCTGCATTTTTGTTAAAATAAAATGTGCATTAATCTATGCACCTCTTGTGGAAAGGGGCGACCACTCGGTCCCCCCGAACGTATGGTGGAGTACCCCGATCCCCCCGGGAGGCCATCTTGGGCGGGAGGCGAGTCTCGGCTGGTATGCCCGAAGTGGCGTAGCCGGGGCGCGCTTTTTCCCGCCCTGGAGTGGGTTGTCCTAGACATTGAAGCCGCCAGCCCCGCCCCCGGAGGCGGGCGGAGGCGGGTTTACGCCCGCCCGAAGACGGATAAAAGGAGCAACAAGCGAAGAAAGCATCCTCTTGTTCCTGTGCTCTGAAGCTGCACCTCCCCGCTGCACGTGAGCTCGAGACGGAACGAAGAGCCAATTTTGAGCGTTGTAATTTTGTTCTTGTTCTTACAGATATCTTCGTTGGAGAATGCCGGGCAAGAAGGTCGGAAAGCGGGTCGGTACCGATCAGATGCTCCGCATCCTCGTAAAGGACATAGCCGAGTTGAAAAAGCAGATGGCGGCAATGAACGGGGCGGGAGGCCCGAAGCGAATCATCGGACCAGCATTGCCAGGAGTAGTCCCCAGCGGGAGAGGCAAGAGGTCCAAGAGGGGGGCACCTGGGGGGGAGCCCCGGTTCCCGATACACCGATAGAGGAGCCAATCCCGGTTCCGAAGGAGGGGCATCCGATCCCCGTGGTAGTCACCCCCGTGAACGGGGAGGATATGCCTCCCGAGTTGGCTGCACAACTGGCAGCGTGGTTGGGAAAAGATAGTGAGGGCACCACGGCGGATGACGCCAGGGCAGTAATGAAGCAATTGCGAGAATCTAGAGAGGCTGCGAAGGCACCATCTTCTGTTCCCCCACAGGTTCCGGTGGGCGAGACCGCAGCGGGCACGAGTTCGGCAGCGATTACAGCTCCTAGTTCAGGTAAGCGGCTACTGCCGATTGCGGGTGAAGGGTCTGTACCCTCACGAAGGGAGAAAGTGGCCCAGCATGTTCCACTCGAAGTTAAGGAAAAGATTTGGGCTGATAAGTATGTGAACATGTTTTCTTTGCTTACCGACCATTACGAGATCGAACATGTGAAGGGCCAAAAAGAGCTTCTGCATCCGAGTGTTTGGCGCGCCAAAATGGCCGCCTTTAAGGTTGATGAGAACATAGGTACTTGGGGCAGAGCGTTTGGCATATTCACCTCAATTATGGGGGAGCGAAGGCCTGAGTTGTTGCCCGAGTTGCCCATATATCAGACACGTATCATGGAGTATTCTCAATCATACGAGGGCAATCAGTGGTTTTGTTATGACAATGTTTTTAGGAAGGCAAAAGAGCACGACCCAGCTCTGACCTGGGATTGTTATGACTCTATTTCTTGGCAAAAAATGGAGAATTCAGGCATGTTAAAGGTACCATTGTCGGGGGGTAACGGGGGTGAATCTTCCCGCCAATCCTCTGGAACGCCCTTTCGGACGGGTGCAGGTAACGAGCATCACTCGAAGTCGAGTGGCAACACAGGTAAAAAGGGGATTTGTTGGAACTTTAACAGGGGAAAATGTACGAGGCCCCAGGGGTCATGCAAGTTTAGACACGACTGTGGGGGGTGTGGACAGTCCTCCCATCCCGAGACCATGTGCAGAGCCAAAACGGGTGATAACGGTGGTAGGGGAAGCGCCAAACAGGTCTGAAATAGTCCGAGGAGCGCCTTTACCTACCCCGGTTGATACCATGGCTATGATTCCTTGGCTCAATGAATACCCGGATCATGTCTCCGCTGGGGTGTTGCGAGACGGGTTTTCGTATGGTTTCCGCATTCCAGTGGGGAATTTTCAGGGTAAAACAAGTTGTAAGAACCAACTGTCGGTACTGCAGCATACGGCGGTGGTACAGGTAAAGATTGGGAAAGAGGTGACTCGAGGGCGGGTTGCCGGTCCATTCGATTTACCACCGGTTGCTAACTTTGTTTGTTCCCCCTTAGGGGTGGTCCCCAAGAAGGACCCGGGTGAGTTTAGGCTAATACATAATTTGTCAGCCCCGCGAGGTCTTTCCGTGAATGATGCGATAGACCCGGAAGTGTGTTCGGTGCGGTACGCATCTTTCGATGAGGCCGTCGCCATGTTGAATCGCCTGGGGCCCGGGGCGCTGATGGCAAAATCAGACATCGAGTCAGCGTTCCGGTTGCTCCCGGTACACCCAGACGATCAGCGTCTCCTTGGTTTCATGTTTCAGGGTCGCTATTACATGGATAAATGTATGCCAATGGGATGCTCCATATCTTGTGCTTATTTTGAAAAGTTCAGTTGTTTTCTGCAATGGGTATTCACGAGAAAGACGGGTTTTCAGCATGTTATGCATTATCTCGATGACTTTCTGTTCCTGGGGGCAGCCGGGGATCCAGAATGTGGACAGGCTTTAAAAGAATTTTGTGGCTTAATGAATCATTTTGGTGTGCCATTGGCACCAGGTAAGACTGTGGGTCCCTCGACTTCACTCGAGTTTCTGGGGATAGAGCTCGATTCGGAGGAGGGTTGCTTTCGGTTACCCAAAGAAAAGGTGGTAAAATTCAGGGCCTCCCTGGAAACATGCATTCGTGAGACTACGGTAAACTTGCTTCAATTGCAGCAAACGGTGGGCCAGTTGAATTTTGCCCTTAGAGTAATGCCAATGGCCCGCCCCTTTTCCCGCTCGATTGCACAAGCCATGGTCGGTCTTAAGGAAGGTCACCACCGCACGAGGCTCTCGGCAGAGATTCGCCAGAACATGCGCATTTGGTTGGCATTTCTGGCGGATTTCAATGGTCGAATTGTCTGGAACAAGCCGGCGGTGTCCTCCGAGGAGCTGGGGCTATGGACAGATTCGGCGGGGAGTGTGGGTTTTGGCGTCATATTCGGTACGCAATGGTCGGCTCAAAAATGGCCGTCATGGTGGCACGAGTGCGGGCTGACGAGTAACATTGCTTTTCTTGAACTCTTCCCTATTTTGGTGGCCCTGAAAACATGGCCTGAGGGGTTTCGGGATCACTCTGTGGTGTTCTGGTCTGATAACATGACCGTGGTTGAGTGTATCAATAGTCAGGCAGCACGTTGCAAATGGATTCTGAGACTGCTCAAAGAAATTGTGTTATTGTGTATGCAGTTGAATGTGCTCTTTAGGGCAAGACATGTCCCGGGGGTACTGAACCAAGCAGCTGATGCGCTTTCTCGTTTCCGTATGCAGGCCTTCTGGGGTTTTCTGCCCACAGCGGACCCGTTAGCGGCGCCCTTTCCCGAAGCTCTCTGGTCTCTCGGTGCCCCGAACTACAAAACCTCGTGGGAGAGAGTTTAGCACCCAGGACAAGGAAGGCATATGAAGGGGCGTTCCGTTCCTATTGGTCCTTTTTGGGTTCTGCTAGGGGGGAGCTTTGGGGCCAGGAAGAGCTTGTCATAAAATTCTTGCTGTCTTTACATCAGGCAGGCAAATCCGTAGCTATGGCCCAGAGGCATTGGGCCGCCATTTCCTTTATGGCAAGGGCTCATGGGATCCAGGACCCGACAGCGTCTTTCGTGGTGCAGAAAGCGCTACGTGGGTGGCAACGCCTTGAGGGTCGCAGAGTAGATGAGAGGCACCCGATAGGTCTGGATAGGTTGGCCCTGTTATTATCCGTACTCCCTGCGACATGTTCATCCCAGTATGAAACAGTGTTATTCCGGGCCGCCTTTGCGTTAGCATTCCATGGGGCAATGCGGGTAAGCGAACTGGTGGCGAAGAACAAGCGGGATACGGTGGGGGGACTGTGCAGAGAGCACATTCAGGTAAAGAGGGAGACGATGACTGTCTCGTTTGTCAGGTCCAAGGCCGATCAGGGTGCGATAGGGGATTGTGTAGTCATACATCGGATTCCCGGATCTCCCATGTGCCCTCTTGTTTGCATAGAGGAATATTTAGCGCAGAGGGCGTCATCATGGGGGGGGACCTTGTTGAGGCACGCTGATGCCACCCCACTGACGAGGTTTCAGTTCCAGCGGGTGCTTGCAATGGCAATTTCGGCTGCGGGCTTGAACCCCGGCGAGTTTGGGACCCATTCCTTTCGGATAGGGGCTGCTACTGAAGCTACAGCCAGGGGTCTGAGTGTAGAAAAAGTGAAACGTTTGGGGCGTTGGTCCTCGAATTGTTACAAAAGGTATGTGCGGTTGCACATGTTGTGAAGCTGCTATCATTTACTCACGCTTCTTGTTTTTGTTTGGTTTACAGTTTCGCAAGCTTACGAGGCGGGGCGGACTGTGCAGTCGACCCGACACCTGGGAACCAGCGGTCAAACATCACCGGCTGCGGAAAAAGTGGTGTGGGTCGTGGGCCACTCATACGTGAGACGTGCCGCGGACGTATTCAAAGCAGGTGACATGATTCACATGGCTGGGGAATACGGGTACAGGGTGACCTTCTACGGAAGGGGCGGGCTCTGTATTGACCAGTTTCAATCCTTTTTCGAGGGCTTGTTAGGGCGGACAAGGTCACCGCCATCTATAATCATAGTCCATCTTGGGGGCAACGATTTGGTGACCACTGGTAGACGACTTCTTCTCGAGGCGATACTTTCCACAGTAAGTTGGTTGGCGAGAAGAGTTCCAGGGTGCACAATTGCATGGTCCCATATGATTCCACGTAGAGTGTGGCGGGGGGCGAATTTGGTTTCTGCTTTAAATCATTCTGTGAAGAAAGTAAATAACAAATTGGGTAAATTGTTTCGTTCAAGTGCACTGCATTGTATTCCTCATGGTTGTATCAAGGGGGACAGTATGTATTTGGGTGATGGGGTCCATTTGTCCCGGGTGGGGAATGAGTTACTCATAGGAGACCTCATAGCTTGGTTAAAGAGTTTAAAGCATGACCTTTAGGCAGGAGTTTTGTGGGGAGTCCGGATAGCCGGTCAACTATCCGGCCTGTGGCGGTAAGGTCATGATCGGTGAGCAGTAATTGGAAGATCCCTATGGGGGGGCGTCACCCATTACGGATGGGAGCGCCCGGGGGGAGGTGGCCTTTGGCCCCTCAACGGGGAGGCGGTCCCTTCTAAGGATGGGACGCCGAAAGGAAAGGGAAGGCGGTCAAGGCCCCTTCCTGGATAGGAGGGGCTACGGGCCCCTCCTGGGAATTTCCCGGGGCCAGGACACCTGCGACGGCAGATGTGGTAAGTTGTGTGGGGTGGGGAGGGGGGTTTACGCTACCTTCTAGACACCTCACACGAGTCCTCGGACGACCATTAAATGGCGTCGAGTTCATTGGGGCCCCCGTCAAGTCAAGGGAAATTGGTAGATGCACATGAGGTACAGCCTCTGTGCGGTCGCCCCTCGCTAGTTCTGGGTTAGGGATCTGACACCGGTTACGACCTTGCCGTTGGCCCTTAACGTTAGGATGTACAATTTCGAGTTAAAATGTTTTGTAGGATGTTAGTTCGGCTAGGAGAACCTTTGTATTAGAAATATGTTAAGGTTAGCCAAACATCGCAATGTGGAAATGAAATTGTACATAATATGAAACTGTTAATTTTAATGTTTTGATTTTGTTTCATATTTTAATAAATACGGCCGGGAGGGTCACTCCCTCCCGCCTTCCAAAAGTTCAGTACGGTTTCCGGTTTCCCATCCTTGGGGATTGTGTCGAGAGGGGGTGGCGGGTATCTCAGCCATATTGGACTAGCACTGAATTCACACACAAAAAAACTTCTAAACAACACATAATATAAGTAAAATAGGCAAAAAAAACACTGTACCTTAAAGTGTACCACCCAGATTTCAAATGTTACTGCAAAGCTAGAATAAAAATACATTCATGCTCAACATTGCACAGCTCCTCAAGATGGAGTACTGGGGTGGGCATCACCGCTCTGACAAGCAGAATGTGTGCCACGGCTACGTTGAAATGACCAGACGTTGGTGTGCACATCACAGCGCTCACTACATCACAGTACGCTTGCGCCATGAAGTATCAATAAAGCAGGACTGACATATGCTGTTTCAATTTAATCTTTAACTTTAACAGAAACTGCTTGCGAAAACGTAGGCTGGCGGTTGCAGAAATAAACACTGCTTGAAGACGTCAATGTTATTATTTATTTATTTATTTATTTTGTGTGTTTTATATAGCACGCAGCTACCCCAATGGGGTGTCCCGGCACTTACATGCCTGCTATACAATAAACAAAGTGAAATCACCTCTGTGGAGTTGAGCGTCTAAACCTTCCCTGCGCGCGGTTATTAAAAAATAAATGTACTTCCAGGATGACGCAGTACAAACCGTGCGCTGAAGGGAACAACTTCTCTGTAATTCCTATTTTACCGTAGAAACAGAATATTTACAAGCTTGGGTCGCATGTCAATTACAGATTCGACACACCCTAGGGCCGGCCCTGATAGGCGGAGTCTCTAGAGGGGGTGTCTTGGCACAACGTTGCCTTATCACATTTACGCTAATCCTCCGCAGCTGCCGTACTACTGCACTTCCACGTTGATCTAATCGTTGAGTTGGAAGAAGTTTAACACAAAGTAAAGGTCAAATTCATACCACAGACATTGCCAGCGTCTGTTGTCAAACTATCGCGCCACACCGCTCAACTGTCAGCAGGCGTGGCTCTTGCGACTCGACCAGTGCGAAATAGGAAGATGTGAGGCCCCTCTAATTTGCATATAACATCCAGTCGAGGTCGGCATGACTCGCGGGTGGAGGTCTCGCAAGGTTCTTGCGCGGGGTGGTGTTATTATAAAAATTAACTTACCTTCCCGAGCCTCTCATCGTCTCTGCTCCTGACCTGTTCTCCTGCAGCCTCCCTCCCCTTCCCTAAGCCAATTGTAACACTGAAATGGCAGCGTTGTGATTGGTCGGGACGTGGACCAGCCAGGCTAGAAAGGCCAGAGTGCGCATGACTGGTTTGGTCGACCCCAGAGGGCCAGCCAAACAATCAGAGCCCTTAGCAGTGGGCAAGCTACTACTACCTTGCCCTAGAGCAGAACCCCCCAACCAAACATTCCTGCTTTCTCGCAGTGCGAGAAGCAGAAACATAACTCTGTAGTTTTAGCATTTTATGTTTCTGCTTCTCGCACTGCGAGAAAGCAGTGGTCGACGCTCCTCCGCCCACGTGGAGGAGCCATCCTTGGTAACATCACAAGAAGTGACATCACAGAAAGTGCCATTGCAGAACTATTGATCTTAGTTGGCTCACTGAAGAGATCTAACGCGGATATCAGTAACATGAACAAAAAGATAAATATACAAAATAAATAAGTCCATATATTTTAAAACTGTATTAAATGGATTACATTTGTCGCATTGGATGGAAAAGTTAGGTGCAGGTCTCACAAAGATGGATATTTTTTACTCATGTTACCTGATTGTTTCCAGATGAATGCATGATAAAAATTCCAGTTCTGTTTCATAAAGGGGGGAGATCCTGCTGAGGTAATGAGGGGCGGGATCATTCAAAATATAAAATTACACAAGAGAAAAACCTTCACTTCATGGATATAATCGCAAATTTCAAAAGGCTTCCTTGTCTTTCTATGTCATTATTGTGCTACCTTAGGATGACATTAATACTTAGTCATTTGTTTTAACGTAAATCCTGTCACCAGTATCCCAGAGTCGTAGGCCAATCTTTTTTGTGTGTGGGCTCTTTACTCGCCAGAATTATGTTAAGATAACAAACACAACACCTATCATACAAAATTACAAGACACCATTGCAAACAAATGAAGATTTACATAAATAAAATAAGACTAAAAACAACCGTGACCACTGCTAAATCATACATTGACTTGAAGGTATGCTTCAGATTGAAGGGGTTTTCAAATCAACGTTTTTAATTTGGTGTTAGAAAAGTAGGAAGTAGAAGTGGTTGGCTTGAACACTGGTGGAGCCCTGTGCGACAATGTTGGTGCCCCCAATGACTCGCTCTGCCACGGATTTCCTCACTACCACCCTTTAACCCTTTCCCTGCTGCCCTCGGCCAATGGCCGACGGCAGCACTACCTCGCCAGTGCTGCCGTCGGCCATTGTCCGATGGCATTCCACCCGCGCACGAAAATGCCCGCACCGTGGCGGAATTACCGCCGCGGTTAACGGGTTAACAGTGCCCCTCAAGTTTACATAACCACATTCTCGCTCAGATGCATTCAATTTGATTTACAGCGGCACTGACATCAGTGTAGGGATGTCAGAGTAATATACAGAGTACTATATATCACACACATTACACAGAGACAATCAATCCTACGTGTGTAAATCACAAAAGGTAATGTTACATAAGACAAAGGACTACAAGGTGTTGGAATCACATGGCAATCCTACTAGCAGGCAGTATAGTTTAATAGTGATTGATCTGCAGAAACACAAACTCTGAATTTAGAACTTAATACCATGGTTGGGGATTCTCTTCAATAACCAGAATTGATTTCTGTCCAAATGAACCCTTTTTGCATCATTAGGATAACAAAGACTGGGGAAAAACTATAACGCTCTAATTTATACCTTGCTGTTTGCATGCAGCTCTTCGATGACAGTTAATAGCTCACTGTTCTGTGTTAGGATTTTAACTTATAAACTGCAAGTAACAAAAGGATCTCTTACAAAAGCAGTAACCCACTGGCCTATTTACATCATGTTGACTTAGTGATCTGCACGGTACATGTTCTTTGCAGCAGGCACATTAACCCTCTGCACTACCGTTTCACAAGTCAAAACTTCCACCTGACAAAACTCTATCTCTCTCTAATAAGAAACATTAATCACCGGAGTTATCATGATATTTTTATTGTTGCCGAAAATTGCTGTAGGCCAGGAAGAACGCAGCAAGTGCTTTTAGAAACACAACATGGAGGCTGTAGCTGGGTGGATGCAACTCTCCCACCTCAAGCTCAATGGGGAGAAGACCGAGATCATGGTGCTTGGTAATTCCTCCCCTACCTCCTTCCTGGATGATTGGCCTCTGTGTCTCGGTACTCCCCCCCCTCCTAAAGAGCAGATAAAGAGTCTGGGAGTCTGGTTGGACAGAGCGCTAGACTTCTCGTCCCAAGCTACTATCACTGCCTCGGTATGCATAGGGCTAATGAAAATGCTCCGGAAAATGCTCCCTCTGCTCCCATTCCAGGCGAGGAGGGTCATGGTCCAGGCCCTGATTCTCTCCCGCCTGGACTACGGAAATGTTTTATATCTTGGGGCCCCGGCAACAGTGACAAAAAAACTTCAGGTCACCCAAAACTGCGCCGCCCGCCTATTGTTTAATATCCCTCGCTGGCAGTCAGCGAGAACCGCCCTAAAGGAGCTTCACTGGCTTCCAGTAGCCTCAAGATCACTATTCAAGGCCATGTGCATCCTGCACAAATCCCTTCATCAAACTGGCCCGGCAGTACTGTACCCTCTAATACCGCCGTATGTGCCGCTTAGAACCCTACGTTCAGCTTCACTGCACCTGGCAACCAAAGTAAAAATCAAGAGAGCCCGATGGGGCGGCCGCTCTTTCACCTATTCAGCGGCGAAGGCATGGAACTCCCTACCCCTGTCCCTCAGGAAAAACAGCAACCTGATGTCATTTAGGAGAGAATTGAAAACCCATCTGTTCTCAAAAGCGCATTAATCTTTCCCTGCAGTCGCACACAGAATTCAGTCTCTAGCGCTGCGAGGCCTTCGGGTGGTTATGCGCTATATAAATGGAATTTTCAATTCAATTTTCAATTCAACATTCTCACAAACTTGATGCCCCCACCCGAAGTCAGCTCTCAGTGGATCTCACCGGTCGCACCGCCCTAGAGCCTCCCTGCTCAAGGGTCCTGTGACCTCCGTGACAGAGTCACTGTTGCTCTAGGGTGTGCTGCTTTGTAGGCCTGCCCGCAAGACTGGAGGTGAGCATCAATAGGGGTTGTAGTGGACAGGCCTTCAAGGTTAACCCACACTTGCCACCGCTATGGTCCACCTGCTGGTGCTCAGATACCATTCTTCTAAGGTCTTTCAGGGCCTGCTAAGGTTTAGCATGGAAATGTGCTCTCTCAGGAGAGTGGTCTGGTGGACTGGTCATGAAGGCTGAACCTGGTTCCACAGTTCCAAATTTGGCAGCTCTGACCATAGTGCCACATCCTCTCCCCCACTGAACACCATACTGCCCCACTAGAGAAACTCGCACTGCCTCCACCTTCAACCCAATTGCGCCCTGCTATAAACATCTCGAAGCGATGCAATTCCAATTACGCACTAGACAAGAGTAATATGCTGCCTAAAAAAAGTAACATAATGGAAAAAGCAAACACACATAGGGAATGCAAGATTAAGTAAAGCATGTGAAATGTAAGCAGGAACAACATGCTAACCTCAACGCTTTTACACTCACTGTTCAGAATCAGTGAGTGCTTTTGCATGAAAAGGTAAGGACATGACTACCGAGCCGGGAGGGACCCTTTTCAATGTCCATTGCTTAGATCCTTACAAAACGTAGGCAGTGTGGTTTAAAAAGACCACATTCGTGAATACAGAGCAGTGGTATGCATTTTATTTTCCAATCTGCACATCAGGCAGGTATTGCACAGTACCTTCAGGAATGGTGCCCACCCGGGAAAAACAATGCTGCTCAGTTCAGAGAAAGACAAGAAAACAAAAGTAGCGCTTCACTGGCAAACTCTGTAAAGTGGCCCTAATGTGTTTTGCATAAAATCAATCTGGCCCCTTTTCGACACACTCTGTCTTTCTTCAGTTACCTTTCACATTTTTAACCTTTTATTTCTCTCCATTCCGAGGCTGCACTTTGGGAGTGAAAAATGTTAGAAAAAGACTACCTAAGCAGGTGTTTATTTTTTGGATACATTTCACAGGGGTACAAATAATGGAAAGAGGGAGTAATGGCTACAAAGCCCAGGTAAGGGGGGCCCCCACATCTGGACCTTGCAGCTTTCTCTAGTGCTTAGAGGCCCATGGAAAGGGTCCCCTCTCCCCCGGGCCTTCGAAGCAGCAACGAGGCATTTCACAAAACACTGCTCTGCCACAGCAGTTGTACATACATTTTAAATGCATATTCTCATTAAAGAAATGGGTGATGCAAAAGTTTTAAAAAAGCCGGTGATCTGGCTGCTCCCTCCTCCCCTCTCCCACCTCTCCTTACCTAAGTCCAGCTGTTCCTGGACTCAAAGGGACATTCTTTCGCCTACTAACAAAACTCAGAAAGGGAATGGCCGGTACTTAACAAAGGTGCTGCCCCGCCCCTGACACTGTGAGCCAACATAATTGCAGTCCTTACTCTGTTTGCCCTTTCCCCCACCCCTGCACCCCCAGGAATCTCACAACGCCCTGACCAGCAAGGTCGAGACATCTCGTATGTGTATTGGGATTGGGTGGGGAGGGGGCCCTGGAGGAGCATTTGGGCTAACTGTGAAAGCGTGGCCTTTCACAGTGAAGCCGGCCCCCAGTTTTTTAGATGAGTGCGAGCCCCTGGGCAGCTGCCCACACTGCCCATGCCTAGCGCCGGCCCTGGACTTGACACATGACACAACATACTGCCCACGAGAGGAACACTCACGCGGAGCAGCTACTACACGGTGTCTTTAATGTGCATTGTAAATCATAGGATATCCGTTTGTCATTCTATTTGTTGTTCCTCAAGCTGAGCCCTTGGCCTTTGATTGCGCATCACAAATAGAATGGTTGTGTTGATTGGTCCTGCGCTTATTTGTAATTCCTTATTAAAACTGGGGGACTAATCAACGAACCTAAGTGTCAACCCAGGTTCAAGTTAGATGTGAAAATTAATCCCTTTGTGATGGCAAATTGCAATCCCTGATTCACCAAATAGGACTGACCTAATGTTACCTGCAGAAGTGTTTCATGAAAACTGAAATTATTCCACCATGGTGGGATCTAAATTACAGATTGGTTTGTGGACATCCATGAGAGGCCGCCACAAACAAACGGTAGTGGGGCAGGTGAAGGAAACGTGGGATGGGTCACGTGGGGTAGGAATGATATGTATAAAAAAAGAACTTACCTGAAGCCGCTGGCCACCTCCCGTGTCGCATCACGCCTCCTCTCCTTTTCCTGGTGTCAGCAGCTCCTGGGACAGACTCCCATCCAATCCCTGTGCTTTAGAGCAGCACAGGGAAATGCCTGAGTGGGCTGAAAAGACAATCCCCTCAGACTAGGTAGTCTGTGGAGTTTCTCCAGCCCGCCTGTCCAATGCAGCCGGGCTGGAGAAACCTAAGTGCGCATGTGTGTTTTGGCCGGCCTAACACATATGAGTAACCCCGGACAGAGCTGGAGTAGTGCCACTATGCAGAGATCCACGGAGTTGGAAAGAAGCTCCGTGGAGCTCCGCTCCGCTTCCCTCCATCCTCCCTAATGTAAGAGGAAGGAGAGGGATATCATGGCGAGGAGGAGGTAACCACAGCAGGTAAGTGCCTTTTTTAATTATAATTACAATAGGGAGGGTGGAGGGGCCGGCTAACTCCTCTCTGCCACAGAATCTTGCCTGAACTTTGCGTTCTCAACGGAGTGCGGAGTAGGCAAAACTCTGGAAACTCTGCTGGCTGAGCGGAGTTACCCACCCAGGCTTAGATATGAGCACTTAGAGAATGCACATAGCACTCCTCCTCCCCCTCCCATGCCTCGGCTCGCCCCCCTCTACAGCGTGGCACAGAGCCAGCAAATGAAAATTAAACATTGCTAGAACATCAATTTATTTTTCATTTGCTGGCACTGAGCCAGGCAGTGGGGCGACGCTCCTCCGCCATTGCCACAGTTACTCCAAACATACAGCCTGATTCATCATTCTCCCGTTTTGCGAGCCCCTAATAGCGATTCATAGCGAATCGCTATTAAGGACTCGCAAAACGGGATTCATGTAGAAATTGCATAAAGAAATGCGATTCCCACATATTCCTTATTTGCGATTAACAAATTGCTAATCGCAAATAAGGAATAACTCGCCATTCATTCCTATGGGCCAAAAGGCCCATAGGAATGAATTGGGAGTATTCCTTATTTGCGATTAGCAATTTGCTAATCGCAAATAAGATAGCGATTTGAAGGGTGTCAGGGGTGTCCAAAGGCCCCCTGTAGCACCCCTCAAATGAAATTTTACACAGGTGTTGCACACACACACATGTCCAAAGGACATGTGTGTGTGTAACATGCAACTCAGAAAAATGCATTTAAATGCATTTTTCTGAGTTTTCGCAATTTACCACGAGGTCTGACCTCGCGGTAAATTGCGGCCAGAAATTGCGAATTCGCAAAAAAAAATTGGATGATGAATTGCATTTAAGGAATCTCAAATAGAGATTCCTTAAATGTAATTCCTCGCAAAATTGCGAGATCGCAATTAGCGATTTTTGCATTTGGGCTGCTGAATCCCAAATGCAAAAATCACACTCGCAAAGGGCCAGATTCTCAGAATCTGGCCCTTTGCGAGCGCAATTTTGTTTGATGAATCGGGCGGTTAGAATTCTAGAATAGTTAAGTTCCAACATCTTTCTTGTGACTTTTTTGAAAAGGGTCCTAAAAGTTACACCTTCCTAGTTATATATAGTTTCTTTTGACTCTAGAGTGTGTAATTGTCCAGTTGATGGCAATGACAAACTGCTGTGGTGCTTCCTTGCCTCACTGCAAGATTAATGTAATATTTTATCACTCTGCTTAGCAATCGTCCAGGGTGGTAATTGGACGCCAATTTAAGTCAGTATCACCTTTAAAGTAGCAATAATCTTAAACCCACCTTCCCTCGAAAGATTTCTCAGGCACTCTCCAATGCCTAAACTTCACTTCTCATATCTCAGTTCCCACTCATGTCCAGGGTCACATCTTGGACCAAATCTGGTCCTCTCGCCCCATTGTTTCACCCCCTCTTGTCTCCCCATGCGTCTGGTCGGATCATTTTTCCATCTCCTTTGCCATCCACCTGGGAGTGGTTGACAAGTCTCCCCTCCCCAAGAACATCTCAGCCCGCAATTGGAATCGAACGGACCTTGACTCTCTCTCGCTCACTTTGGCTTCATCTGTCCCTACCCTTACCAATCTTTCTCTTGATTCTCAGGTCAATGCCATTGGCACATGGCTTTCCTCCTCCTGCGACCTTGTCGCTCCGCTTAAAAAGATCAAGGCGATGCGTCCTCATGACGCGCACAAATGGTTCTCTCCAGAACTTAAAACCCTTAAACTCGACCTAAGGCGGTCGGAACGCCACTGGAGACGGAACTATTGCCCCTTGTTGCGCGCCAAATACAAATCACTCCTTGCTGAATATAAAAAAGCGATCCTGGCGGCTAAAACCGCCTATTTCTCTGAGAGAGTAGCTCTCGCGAATAACAAATCCCGTGAAATCTTCTCTCTGGTCTACAATCTTGCCACCTCTGATCGCTCCACCCCCAGTCCGGTTCCCTCACAGTCCCTCTGTTCTTCACTCAACGATTTTTTTATTGATAAGATTGTTAAGATCAAAGCCAACATTCCCACACTGCCACCACCCCGCCCCACCTGTCTTTCCATCTATCCTCCCTCCTCTTTTTCCTCCTTCCCTCCTCTCTCCACTGAACTATTTCTAAATCTACTGATCAAAATCAAGTCCGGTTCCCCCATGGATTGCGCGCCAGCACGCATTCTTAAAACCCTCTTCACCACTTGCTCTGGACCTCCTCTTGCTCTCCTTAACTCCTCTCTGGCTCTTGGATCTGTCCCCTCCTCTTTCAAATCTGCCATAGTCCTTCCGATTTTAAAAAAAACTGGCTTAGATCCCTCTCTTCCCTCCAATTTCCGTCCCATCTCTCTCCTTCCCTACCTTGGCAAGATCCTCGAGGCTCATGTCACTTCTTGCCTCTCCTCTTACATTGAGGAGAACAGCCTCCTTGCATCCCACCAGGCAGGATTTCGCCCGGGCCACTCCACGGAGATGGTGGTCCTCGCAGTCTTGGACGAGCTTAAGGGGAAGGCTGATTCCAATCTCCCCCAAGCTCTGGTCCTTCTCGACTTGTCCGCTGCGTTTGACACGGTCGACCATGCCATCCTTCTCGACCGTGTCAGCGCAGCGGGCATTCGGGGCGTGGCCTTTTCCTGGCTGGCGTCCTTCCTTCAGGATAGGTCCCAGGCAGTTCATCTTTCCGGTTTTTCCGCTCCTCCCCGTCCTGTCACTTGGGGAGTTCCCCAAGGCTCTTCTCTTTCCCCTCTCCTCTTCAATCTCTATATTCACCCCCTCATCACTTCTCTTCTTGAGCTGGGGGTCTCTGTGTATAACTACGCAGATGACCTTCAGCTCGTTTTCGATCTTTCTTCCTCCCCTGACTCTCTTCCCAAGTTCTGTTCCACTTTAGTTTTCATTTCTGACTGGATGTGCGCTAACCAACTGAAGCTCAATCCAGATAAAACTGAACTTGTTCTCACCGGTGGCTCTTCCAACCCCTGGACTCCCGCACATTGGCCCCTCTCTTTTGGTCCCCCCCCTGTTCCCTCTTCTTCTGTCCGCACTCTTGGCATCAAAGTCAGTCATGACTTATCCATGCACAGTCAGATCAGCTCTGTTGTGTCCTCCTGCTTTCTTTCCCTCCGTTTAATCCGGAAAATCTCCCGCTTCTTCTCCTCTGATGCTCTCAAATCCATAGTCATGGCCCTCGTCATCTCTCGCCTTGACTATGGGAATGGCCTGTACGTGGGCATACCTGCTTACGAATCTCGCCGCCTACAGGCCATTCAAAACCAAGCTGCTCGTCTCATCCTTTCCCTCCCCAAATCCTCTCATATCACCCCGGCTCTTAAATCACTTCACTGGCTCCCTGTCCGTCTCAGATCCTTTTTCAAACTGGCCTGTCTAGCTTTCTTGGCTCACTCTCGCTCCGCACCCCTGTTCATCAACACTCTTGTCTCTTCTCATGCCCCTGTCCGCACCCTCCGTTCTTCTTCTCTCTCTCTTCTTCACACCCCTCGTTTCCGCAAATCCAGAACCGGGGGAACCCGATTCTCAGTCCTTGCCCCCCAGTTCTGGAATAGCCTTCCTCTCTCTATTCGCTCCATTCCCATCTACTCCCACTTTCGCAAAGCCCTTAAAACCTTCCTCTTCCTTCAGGCATTCCCCTCTTAATCTTCCCTGGGTCCCCTCTGCCGAGTTCTTGATCAGGTCCCCAGCGCCAGGAAGCCGCTCGGCCATCGCGCGCTTTATTAAATATTTTATTCATTCATTCATTCACCCACTTTGAATGATTAAAGTCTCATCTTTCAAAATATAGATCTCGAAAACAATTATGAATATGTTTTCGAATATTTGTAACCGTAATAATCACAAATACTAATAGTTAATAATCTCATTTGACATTAACAATTACCTGTGGCAGGAATAAACACACATCAGTGCTCATAGCCTGTAACAATAATGATCACACATAACAATAATTACCTGTGGCAATAATATTCACCTGTGAAGTAATACTTACCCTTAAAAGTAACCACCTTTAATGGTAATATTCACCCATGCGCATCATTATCACCTTTGACAGTCAAAATCAAAGTCAAAAACTGCTTTATTCGATTTTGATTTTAAAAACCATAAAAGCACAATAAAAAACAGATCATTTTATAAAAGTATTATTTTCCATAAAAACATTATCTTAATACATATAAGTACAGTAGAATAAAAGGGCATTAAGAGAATTTACGGTGACTTGGAAGGTTGTTACATATCAATTCATTGTGATCCTATGTCTGACCATAGCTTTTAAGAACGACGACAAAAGGAACATGATACAAAATGATTATGTGGTGGTAGTGTTTCTCTGACAGAGAAAACGTCCGCACATGCAAGTAATACAGTTCTCAAAGCATGTATACGTGTAATGTAAATTTTATGCAGTTATTTATATGAGGTGCACTATTATCCTGTTGTACACCCACCACGAGGGGTGTTGAACTAGCAAGAATTGCTAATATTGAGAACCAAAGAAGTAAACAGGTATGTCAAGCACTCTCAAAATTAAGTAATGTTCCCAATGATTATTATTATCATTCACTCTTTTCAGCGCATCGTAACGTGGGACCTCCACTGCTATCAGCTGATAGCAGTGGAGGTCCCACGTTACGATGCGCTGAAAAGAGTGACTTATCATGGTCTTCTCACGAATTTAAGAATAACGAACCCATCTCCACGCAGTGATAGAGTTGTATTTATCAAGTCGACCATATTATACATTGAACAATCATCTTGGACGTCGTTCCATGATCTACACTATTAGGATCTAATGACCAAAACTATAGGGATTGCGTCCCTTTGAAAAACTGTTTCTGGGATTCATACTGCCTGTGTGTTCTTTTAGAACTCGTTTACATCCATATTGGGAATCAAGACTCGTGTCCTCTAACATCAATGCGCAATTTCCTTTTGCCTTGAAAAAGTCTCCATGAGACGAAACACGTGTTGGCAGGACAAGCTGGAAATACCCTTAATGTATATAAAATAAAGATTTGAAGTCTAACATCTGGTCTGGATCCATATTTTGGAAGTCTATTTCCTGTCAATGAACTTTAACCAGAAAACTTGTGAATGATAATAATAATCATTGGCAACATTACGTAATTTTGAGAGTGCTTGACATACCTGTTTACTTCTTTGACAAAAGGAACATAATCAGTTCATCCTCCAGGATTTGTAATCTCAACAGTGCTGTTCTACGTTGTCTCAAGCCCCATTTTTTCAACACGGGGATTAAAAATCTTCTCCTCAGCACCTTTGACAGTAATAATGACATATAACAGTAATAATCGCGTGCAACACCAATACTCACCTATAAAAAAGCTGATTCCACTTGATCACAACTATCACTTGTCACAGTAATAATGACACACAATGGTAACAATCATCTTTAACTTTAATAGTCACCTGTTACCCATTTTACAAAACTTTTAGAATTCCTATGGTGCCACTAAATATCGACCCCAGAATATTGTCATAGACGAATATCAAGGATAGAATATTGAGGGCACAATAATGAAAGGTAAGTGCATATGGGTGATATATATTTACTATTCTTAACTCCACATGTACGTACCTTGAATATATATGTACATCATAGGTACAAATATGTGTAGCTAGGTATGGAGAATCTAGACTTACTTACCTGTTGATATTTTTTTTTTCATTATTTTGTCCTCAATATTGTGTTCCATCGATAATCTGGGGTAAGGATTCAGGGTGCCTCCCCGTTGAGGGGCCAAAGGCCACCTCTCCCGAGCGCTCCCATCCGTGTTGGGTGACGCCCACTCATAGGGATCTTCCAATTAGTGCTCACCGATCATGACCTTACCGCCCGACCAAAATAAATACGACAATTCTAACTAAATTACTAAATGACTCAATTACTTGGAAGACAGTAACAACAACCATTTTATTAAAACATGCTTACTGATGAACACTAAAGCAGGATTACTTTATTTGTAAAACATACCACAAATTGACCATTCTTTATTGCATATTCAACGTTATCACGATACTAATCACACCTGTAAACAAAGAATTAGAGTTACCACATCAAACTTTATTCAAAACAACTTGCTGTCCTCAGGGGCTGGTGGGTGGGTCAAAATTGGCTCTTTGTTCCGTCTCGAGCTCTCGTACAGCGAGGAGGTGCAGCTTCAGAGCACAGGAACAAGAGGATGCCTTCAGGTCTTGCGTCCCTTTTTATCCGTCTTCAGGGCGGGCGTAAACCCGCCCCTGCCTGCCCCGAGGGCGTGGCCAGCCGCGTCAGTGTCTAGGCCAGCCCACTCTAGGGCGGGAAAAAGCGCGCCCCGGCTACGCCGCTTCGGGCATACCAGCCGAGACGCGCCTCCCGCCCAAAATGGCTTCCCGGGGGGATCGAGGTACTCTGCCATACGTTCGGGGGGACCGAGTGGTCGCCCCTTTCCATATGGCTGAGATACCCGCCACCCCCTCTCAACACAATCCCCAAAGGAGGGAAACCGGAAACAGCTCTTAAAGTTTTTGGAAGAGGGAGGGAGTGACCCTCCCGGCCGTATTTATTAAAACAAAAATTAAAACATTAAACAGTTCATATTAATGTACAATTTCATTACCACATTGCGATGTTTGGCTAACCTTAACAGATTCTCTAATACAGAGGTTCTCCTAGCCGAACTAACATCTTACAAAACATTTTCTTGAAATATTGAAATTGTACATCCTAACGTTTAAGGGCCAACGGCAAGGTCGTAACCGGTGTCAAGATCCCTAACCAGAAATACCCCCCCCCACTTGGGAGGGGCGACAGCACTGAGGCGTACCTCAAGTGCAAACTACCAATTTCCCTTGACTTGACGGGGGCACCAATAAACTCGACGCCAGTTAAAGGTCGTTCGAGGACTCGTGTGAGGTTATCTAGAAGGTATCGTAGACCTCCCCCCAAACCCCGCACAACTTACCACATCTGCCGTCGCAGACGTTACTGGCCCCGGGAAATTCCCCAGGAGGGGGCTGTAACCCCTCCTACACAGGAAGGGGCCTTGACCGCCTTTCCTTTTCTTTCGGCGACCCATCCTTAGAAGGGACCGCCTCCCCGTTGAGGGGCCAAAGGCCACCTCTCCCGAGCGCTCCCATCCGTGTTGGGTGACGCCCACTCATAGGGATCTTCCAATTAGTGCTCACCGATCATGACCTTACCGCCACAGGCCGGATAGTTGACCGGCTATCCGGACCCCCCCACAAAGCTCCTACCTAAAGGTCATGTTGTAACGTTTTTAACCATGCTAAGAAGTCTCCTATGAGTAACTCATTCCCCACCCGAGACAAATGCACACCATCCCCCAAATACATACTGTCATCATTAATACAGCCATGCGAAATAGAATGCAATGTCCTGGAACGGAACAACCTACTCACTTTGTTATTAAGTTTTCTAACAGAATGATTCAAAGCGGAAATAGAAATAGCCCCCCGCCACACCATTCGTGGGATCATATGGGACCACGCAATTGTGCACCCCGGAACTCTCCTCGCCAACCAACTTACAGTGGAAAGCATTGCCTCCAGGAGAAGTCGTCTACCGGTGGTGACCAAATCATTGCCCCCTAAATGCACTATAACTATAGCCGGCGGTGACCTCGTCCGCCCTAACAGACCCTCGAAAAATGACTGAAACTGGTCAATACAGAGACCGCCTCTTCCGTGGAAGGACACCCTGTACCCGTATTCCCCAGCTACGTGAATCATATCACCTGCTTTGAATACGTCCGCGGCACGCCTCACGTATGAGTGGCCCACGACCCACACCTCCTTTTTCACAGCCGGTGATGTCTGACCGCTGGCCCGGTGTTGGGTCGACTGCATAGTCCGCCCCGCCTCGTAGGCTTGCGTAACTGAAAACCAAACAAAAACAAGAAGCGTGAGTACATTATTACAGCTTCACAACATGTGCAACCGCACGTATCTCTTATAACAATTGGAGGACCAACGCCCCACTCGTTTCACTTGTTCAACATTAAGACCCCTGGCTGTAGCTTCCGTAGCAGCCCCTATCCGAAAGGAATGGGTCCCAAATTCGCCCGGGTTCAAGCCCGCAGCGGCAATTGACATCGCAAGCACCCGCTGAAACTGAAATTTCGTCAGTGGGGTGGCGTCTGCGTGTCTTAACAAAGTCCCCCCCCATGATGCCACCCTTCGTGCTAGGTAATCTTCTAAACACTTTACCGGACACATGGAGGACTCGGGAATCCTGCGTATGATTACGCAGTCACCCATCCCATCTTGATCAGTCTTAGACCTTACAAAGGAGACTGTCATTGTTTCTCCCCTGATCTGAACGTGTTCCTGGCACAAACCCCCTGCCACATCCAGTTTGTTCCTTGCAACTAGTTCGCTTACCCGCATCGCCCCGTGAAATGCTAGCGAAAAAGCGGCTCGGAACAGTACCGCCTCAAACTGAGATGAACATGTGGCCGGGAGTGTGGCCAACAACTGGGACAATCTATCCAAACCTATCGGGCGCCTTACATCTAATCTGCGACCCTCAAGGCGTTGCCACCCACGCAGCGCTTTCTGTACAACGAAAGACGCTGTCGGGTCCTGGATAGCGTGTGCTCTGGCAACAAAGGAAATGGCAGCACGATGCCTCTGGGCCGTAGCCACCGATTTCCCAGCCCTACGTAATGACATCAGAAAATTCACTACCCATTCCTCGTGACCCCAAAGCCGCTCTCTATCAGTCCCCAAAAAGGCTAAATAGGACCGAAACGCCCCTTCGTATGCCTTCCTCGTCCTTGGTGCTAGACTCTCTCCCACGAGGTGACGAAGTTCGGGGCACCGAGAGACCAGAGAGCTTCGGGAAAGGGTGCCGGCTCTGGGTCCGCTGAGGGAAGGAAACCCGAGAAAGCCTGCATTTGAAAACGAGACAGTGCATCAGCCGCCTGATTCATTACCCCTGGGACATGTTTTGCTCTGAATAGCACATTCAGTTGCATACATAGTAAAACAATTTCTTTGAGCAGTCTTAAAATCAATTTACAACGTGCTGCCTGACTATTGATGCACTCAACCACGGTCATATTGTCAGACCAAAATATGACAGAGTGATCTTTGAACCCTTCGGGCCAGGTTCTCAGGGCCACCAAAATGGGAAAAAGTTCCAGGAAAGCAATGTTAGTTGTCAGACCACTGTCATGCCACCATGTCGGCCATCTCTGTGCCGACCATTTTGTGCCAAAGATGGCACCAAAACCTATGCTTCCTGCTGAATCTGTCCACAGCCCCAGCTCGTCAGAGGACACGGCTGGTTTGTTCCAGACCACTCGACCATTAAAATCCGCCAGAAATGCTAACCAAATACGCATGTCCTGGCGGACCTCAGCCGATAGTCTCGTGTGATGATGGCCCTCCTTTAGGCCGCCCATAGCTTGGGAAATTGACCGGGAAAAGGGGCGGGCCATTGGTATCACCCTCAGGGCAAAATTCAACTGTCCCACCAACTGCTGTAGTTGATGCAGCGTAACTTTAGATGCATTTATACATACTTGCAGAGTTGCCCTGAACTTCCCAACTTTGTCAGCTGGCAATCGAAAACAACCCTCACTGGAATCTAACTCGATCCCCAGAAACTCAAGGCAAGTCGCAGGACCCACCGTCTTACCTGGTGCCAATGGCACACCAAACTGTTTCATTAACACACAAAATTCGGCCAAGGCCTGGCCACACTCGAGATCCCCGGCTGCCCCAAGGAACAAAAAATCATCAAGGTAATGCATTACATGTTGGAAACCCGTCTTCTGTGTGAAGACCCATTGTAGGAAACTACTAAATTTCTCGAAATAGGCACAAGATATAGAGCACCCCATCGGCATACACCTATCCATGTAATAACAACCCTGAAACATGAATCCCAGGAGACGCTGGTCGTCTGGGTGTACCGGGAGCAGTCGGAACGCTGATTCGATATCTGATTTCGCCATCAGCGCCCCGGGCCCCAGGCGATTCAAAATGGCTACGGCCTCATCGAAGGATGCGTACCGCACCGAACACACTTCTGGATCTATTGCATCGTTTACAGAAAGACCACGTGGAGCTGATAAATTATGAATCAGTCGGAACTCGCCTGGATCCTTCTTGGGGACCACCCCTAACGGGGAACAAACAAAATTCTGGACCGGGGGTACACTAAACGGGCCGGTGACCCGACCTCGAGTCACCTCTTTCCGGATCTTATCCTGTACTACGGTCGTATGCTGCAGGACGGAAAGTTGATTTTTACACTTTTCCACACCCTGAAAGTCCCCTACCGGGATGCGGAAACCATAGGAAAAACCGTTCCGCAGCACCCCAGCAGAAGTACGATCCGGGTATTCACTGAGCCAGGGAATCATCGCCAAGGTATCAATCGGGGTAGGTAAAGGCGCCCCTCGGACTGTATTAGACCTGTTTGGCGCCTCCTCTCCCCCCATTATCACCCGTTTTGGCTCTGCACGTGGACTCAGGATGGGACGACCCGCATCCACTACACTCATGTTTAAATTTACACGATCCCTGTGGCCTAGTACATTTACCTCTGTTGAAATTAAAGCAGAACCCCCTTTTTCCTGCATTGCCGGCAGGTCTCGGGTGATCTTCGGTACCCGTACCTGAACGAAAGGGCGTCCCCCCATAATGGCGGGAGGATTCGCCAACATTACTTCCTACCAGTGGCATTTTCAACATACCCGTCTCCTTCATTTTATCCCATGTCAAAGAATCGTAACAATCCCAGGTTAAGCTTTTGTTATGCTCCTTCGCCTTTCTAAACAGATTATCGTAGCAGAACCAATGGTTACCCTGGTGTGATGTCGAATACCCCATGATTCGCGACTGATAGGTTGGCAACTCGGAAAGCAACTCAGGCCTACGTTCCCCTAAGATCGACGTAAAAATTCCCCATGCCTTGCCCCAATTGCCAATATTCTCGTTCACTTTAAAGGCGGCCATTTTCGCGCGCCAAACACTCGGGTGCATGAGATCCTTCTGACCCTTAACATGCTCCACCTCATAATGATCAACAAGCAACGAGAAGATGTTCACATATTCCCCTGCCCAAATGTTTTCCTTAATCGTCAAAGGAACATGTTGACCCAATCTTTCTCTACGAGAGGGTGCTGACTCATCCCTCGCAATCGGCAATGGCCGCTTACCTGCACCGGACGCTGCCTCTGCGGTCGCACCCGTCCCTGGTGTCCTGTCCACTACTGCAGCCGGCACGGACACCTTGGCTGCCTCCCGTTTCTCACGCAGTTGCTTCATCAGCGCCTGCGCGTCGACAGCCGTGGCGCCCTCGTTACCTTTACCCAACCACGCTGCCAATTGTGCTGCCAGCTCGGGCGGCATATCGTCCTCGGACACGGGGGTGACCACAACGGGTATCGGATTCCCCTCCTCCGGCACGGGAGTTGGTGCCTCGAGCGGGGCACTGGGACCCGGGATGTCTTCTCCCGCTGCTCCCCTCCTGGGCCTCTTGTTTTTCCCTCCCGGGGCTGCTCCCGCCAAAGGACGTTTTGGTCCCCCTTCCTCGTTCTTATCCAGCCGCTTCTTTAGTTCGGACATCTCCTTCATGAGAACACGCAGCATCTGTTCAGTAGTCATGCGTTTTCCCGCCTTCTTCGGCATTCTCCAACAGAGTAACTGTAAAACAAACAAGAACGATTAAAACGCTCAAAATTGGCTCTTTGTTCCGTCTCGAGCTCTCGTACAGCGAGGAGGTGCAGCTTCAGAGCACAGGAACAAGAGGATGCCTTCAGGTCTTGCGTCCCTTTTTATCCGTCTTCAGGGCGGGCGTAAACCCGCCCCTGCCTGCCCCGAGGGCGTGGCCAGCCGCGTCAGTGTCTAGGCCAGCCCACTCTAGGGCGGGAAAAAGCGCGCCCCGGCTACGCCGCTTCGGGCATACCAGCCGAGACGCGCCTCCCGCCCAAAATGGCTTCCCGGGGGGATCGAGGTACTCTGCCATACGTTCGGGGGGACCGAGTGGTCGCCCCTTTCCAGGATTCAGGGTGCGCCCTAGAATTCTATTCCCCTCCATCAGGGCTTATCCCCCATGACATTTAATATCTAATATTTCAGTGCCATTTCCATGTGAAAGTTATCACTAGATGACTGGTTCTTTAACACCTGTAAATGTAATAGATCTTTACAAAAGTAGATAACCTAAACTGTTTTGTTAGTATGTTGTTCTGTTAGTACGTTTATATGTGGCTGTCAGAACACTTCTCCTAAGCATGCTAAACTCACTTTGCTTATCTAAACAAATCATATTGTTAGACTGTCCTTGCATATTTTATTTTCCTTGCTTTTTGAAATTACCTGTACATATGTAAAGGTCTCTGTTTCTTGTGCCTGGTTCTCATATACAAAAAATGTGACATAAATATATAAATAAACAAACAGGAACAGGCAATATTGTTCATGAAAGTTTTCCCAATTCTTAATAAAAGGGATCCCATTTTAATCAAATTTCGTTTCACTCCATGCTTTGTTGAATTATAATCCTACATTTTATTTATATTATGTTTGGTGTTAGTCAAGACCTTTCAATTTTACTAAACATCGACATAAAATATATTTACTAATAGGGGCTTCCAGCTGATACTCTTCATTGATTAGTGTGGTGTTATCATTTATAACCCTGGGCGTAGGACTACGCTTCACTCGGGGAGCGTGCGTAGTTTGCGCTACTACGCGCTACGCGAATTGCACGTAGCACAGTGCAAAAACTCGTAGCGGGCATTTTTTGCTTGCTCGCGGTCCTCAACGTCAAGTTGGCGACCGCGAGCGAGCAAAATCAACATCCCAGCTAGACTTTTTCCTCGTTTGCAATCAGCAACATCAAGCTGCTGATCGCGAGCGTGGAAAATAAACCTCCCGGCGGGATTCTCAACAAGGGGAGGTCAGGTTTCTCAGTACGAGTGGTCGCGTATGCTTGCGACCACTCGCAATGAGAAACTACCGGTCTCCGTTGAGAAAGCTGCCACTCGAGTACAAATCTACTCGAGCAGCAGAAAACGACCGCTTGCACTGTGCAAGATGCCGTTTGCAATGATTGCACAGTGCGGTCAAGCATCCAGCACTGTGCAATCAGTGCGAACAGCATTTTCCCTACCGCACTACGCAGTTCGTGTAGCTACGCGTAGCGGGAAGTCCACTTCGCTTAGCTACACATAGCGCTACTACTCAAACTACGCCCAGGGTTAGTCATTTACATTTTCTGCCACCCACTACAGTGTACTCGATTGGGCAGTGGGTCAGCCCACTGTAACCATTGGCTGACTTCATGGTGAGCAATGGCATTCTGTGCTTTAACAATACACACATCCACATAAAGTGGTTCCCTTCAGTGCCAGGACCACTATGTCAATGTGTGGTTTTTGAGACCCAAAAAAACTTTTTTATCCATTTTTTTAATACTGGTGATGGCCCAGCAGCTCCACCAACAATACAGTTTTACAAAAACGATGACAAAATAAAACAAATGCTGATAAAGTCAAAAGGTGACCACCAACACCATAATTATTGGCTTTGCTAATGCTTGTTTATAAAAGTCTTACAAATATCAGGGAGATACCAAAAATACATTAGCATCTACCTTATTTTAATCAGCACCAGGGCTTAGACTGTTGTTTAGATTTACCACCAAACATTATACAGAGCTCTGTGCTGTGAAGATAAGCCAAGCTTTATTATAAACATCCGTGGTCCTTCATGGGTGAGATTCGTTTGTCTGCAGAAAGTGGGCCAATCTTTTACCATTAGATGTTCCTCAGAAAGATCCCCGACTCTTTTTACTGAATGATTTCTCTTATGGCTCTACGGTCAGTTACCTTCCAAAACGAGGAACAATCTTTAGCTAGTGCAAAAGTATGCACCCACCTGAGCTATAGTGTGAGAAGGTTGGTCTGCATCTTTCAGTGATCCCTGTACTGAATCTCGTCTTAAGTACTTATATTTTCATCAAGAGACAGAAACAAAGATGTGACATCATATACAAATATAAGATGCCAGCTCTCCACTGACTGTAGTTGTGGTATTCATAATCTATTTGAGGGTACACATCACCTTGACTGTCACTCACATGTCCATCCTTGAGGTTAGTATTGAGTGTCAGTATCATAAAGGAGTACAAATGATAGTTTTTAATAAAATACCCAACTTCTTTAGCATGTAGTAATTGCCCCTGCTAATCTGGAAGCCAGTGTAGCCACAGACTGTTTCAGTGTATTGTGACTAAGAAGACACAAGCAGAGAGACAGAGAAAGTCACAGAGATATAAACAGAGATTAAGAGAAAGAGAGGGCTAAGGAGAGCTGGGGTAAGGACAGGAAACTGAAGGGGGAGGGGGGAGGGGTGCATGACATCACTTTACCTTCCTTCCACCAGACTACCATATTCCTGAGGTCAGTCTCCTACACCCTGATGTTCTTGAGTCTGACCATCCGGTGGAACCCCCTTCCCTCTAGAACGCTCTTCCACTTTAACCTATGCCTACCACCAATCCAGGTGGACTTCAGAGGACTGTTGAAGGACCACCTGTTCCACTCTGCGCAGGGGTTCTAAAGTACAGCGCTCAAGTGTGCTGTCCTCTGCAGCCTCTCTCCACGTCTCCTTTCACTTTGACGTAATGGTTATTGTGAGTGGAAGCCAGTCTAGATTATAAGAAAAGATGTGCAATGGCCCTATCTCTGGATTGTAAACCTTGAATGACCTGCAAGCTCAAAGTAAGAAGTTTGACTTGATAGTTTTATACCCAAGGCTGTTCAGGTTAATGCACTTGATTTGCTAGTTTTTCATCCGAGGCTAATTAGATTAATTATTTTGTGATTGATACATGCCTCTGAACAGGAAAGTTGGGGACCGTGTCCTAGCACTGAGGGAACTTGAGATGAGGTGTATATTAAGTCTAAGCTGCAAAGCCCCGAATGGTCTTAATCATGATGAAGAGTTACATTCCCGCCTCTAATTATGTATATTACGATAATGGGGGAATGCCCACATGGGCCTGATTTCTGTTCACATTTTTTCTCCTTTTCTTGTTTTTTCTTTTATTTTCTTTTTCTTTTCTTCTTTTTTTTTTGTTTACACTTTTCCTCCCTCTTTTTCTGTTTCTAAATGTCTTCTCACCACTTAGGGGCCGATTATGATGGAGGACGGACCTGAGTCCGTCCGCCACCATAGAGTAGGAGAGACCGTCCGCAGGGGCTGCGGCGGTCCCTCCGTGCAGATTAGGATGTGACCGCCAGGGTGGCGGTCACATCCTCAATCTTTAACATTGCGGCGGGTGCAGCTTCAAGCTGCACCCGCCGCAATGTTAAAAATGCATGCACAGCATTTGCGTGCACAAAGCAGCAGGCACCGCGCGGTGCCTGCCGCTTTGTCCACGCAAATGCAGGGGGGTACCATAGGTACCCCCCATGTGCACCCACCACCCCTCCTTCACCCAGGGGGCCCGCAACGGGCCCCCGAAGTGAAGGTCCGTATGCTTTTCCACGGCGGAAAAGCCGCCGTGGTAAAGCATACTTTTTACTCCATCCTAATGTGGCTGGCGGTGTCTGATAGACAACACCAGCCATGTTAATGCTTTTCCGCCGCGGTCGGAAGGCGACCGCGGCGGAAAAGCGGAGGACAGATTCTCAGACCCACCAGCCATCCTAATTTGGCGGTGGGTCTTTGTAGCCTCCGTGGCGGATTTCCCGCATCCTCCGGGCCGGCGGTGGCTTCCGCCGGCCCGGTGGATGCGGGAAATCCGCCATCATAATCAGCCCCTTAGTTTGGAATAATATTGCACTGGAATGTGGGTCCGTTGGATAAATGACATTAGGGCCAATGCATGTGATCTAAGATGCACTGGCACGAGCATGTACAAAGTATGAATTGGGTCTATTTGTCATGAATATATAATCTTTTACCCTAGAGGTTGCGGACATTGGAATAAGTCAAACTTTGACTCTGAATCAGTGATTGCCTACTTGGGCTTGATTGTAAGCCATTTTATAATGATACCAGGTTGTGGACAGCACATCTTGATTCACACTGAGTATATTCAATATATTAATGGCATTGGCAAAAGAAACCTGTGAAAGTCATACATAGTACTGTGAAATATAAGCTGTATATAATGGTTTTGTGCCGTATGAATGAGATCGGGCAGCCAGGCCCTCTGGATAAATTGTGCAATAAAAAATCTTCAAATAAGAGTTGGTAATAACAATCAATGAGGTTTATTGAATAATCATGCAAAATATGGCAATGGCCATTTATAACAGTAATATTTGTAACTCAAGCCAACGTGATCAGGATCTGTACTAATTGCACAAAGTGGGCCAATTATGTTTTGTTTAGATGTATGAGCCTCTGCAAGGAATTGGAATGTGAGTTATGTCTTCATATCTATGATGTAGAGTACGCAAATGTGTTGTCAGCATGTGTGCATGGCATGTGACCAAGGCTGCTCTAGTTGGCCGGAACCCATAATGGTGGACAAACAATAAAGTAATGTAAATTGGAGGACGTGCCATCTTCAATCTTTGGAGAGAAGGGATTTTTGGCAGACAGTCGGTAGTTCTAGTTAGAATGTAGTTCCCTATGGAGAGCTTTTTTTACATTTGCCAATAACTTTGGCATTGTTTGACAAATACTCATGAAATTTCCAAAACTAGTTTGACACTCACTCCAGTGGCTGTCTTGACAGTTTGGGGGTGAACCATCAAGCAGGGGCCGAGAAAAAGGGAGTTCCCAAAATGCGTTTTTCTGATGTTAATTCCAATAGGAACTTTAGACATTGCTACAGCCCGAACTACGGAGCTGAATTACACCAAATTTGGCAGGAAGGTAGCTATTGGTCCAGAAGGCGGCCTTTTTGTGAATTGGTGTAAATCTGTTTCGTAGTTGCGGAGTTATTGAAAGAAATTTCCAATTGTATATATAGGGACGAGGAGGATCCGCAACCCCTCCTGCTCTCATGCTGAGATCTGATTGGCTTCTAACACTTCAAACCAGGAAGTGTTGGCAGCCATCTTGGGGCTTGCCTTGAACCGATTTCCAGAAAAAACGTAAAAAAATGAAAAGGGGACAAAAAACAATTGTAAATAGAGATTTTCCAGCTCATTATCTGAGGCCTTGTACTGCCGTCATCCATTTGGCTGTGTGAAAACACCGCAGGACATCGGCACCAGCCTAAGCAAGGTTTTTAGTGTTTTAGTGAGGAGGAGGCTAGGGGATGTGGTGGGGCAGGGTTCAATAGGGCCTCATAGGTACTTCTGGTACGAGGCCCGCCCCCTTCAAGGCCCTGCCCCCCCCTGCTAACATGGTGAGATTGTTCTTCAAGTTGGCAGGTATGTATGCCTGTAAACAAGAAAGGCTTGACACCTGTACAGAGGATGAATCCTGCAAAACTACCAGAAAAATGGCACATGATGCTACCGCACTTACCGCTCCTACATAGGAGTATCCAGACATTGAAATAGGTCTTACGTATTGCTTGTTTTTTAATTTCTATGCTTGTCACATCCTGTGTGTGCAACGTCAAACGTAACTGCTCGATGATATGTCTAGCTCTCTAAGCTTGTCCTGGCTTATTCCCAAGCTCTGTGGATTCTGGGACTTGAAGTTCTCCAGGTGAAGGAGAATTATTGGATACAGTTCCATGCGACGCTCGCTTTACTTTTGGGAAGTCTGGCTAGAAAACAATCTGCTTCTTTCGTTTTGGTAGCTTGTGAGTAGAGTTTGGGAGCCGCGGGCTGGGGATGTGGGGGGGGGTATTCCCTTCTATATACAAACATATTTCATCATTTATTTAAGGGACAGACCTCTTCCTTTCGTATTTCATAACTACTGTAAAATAAATATTGAAACATGGATAATCTTATATGTGCCTCTAACTTGTTCCAAAATGCACTGACGGCAAAGATTCACAGATTATTCAATACACAGTTTAATTTATTTGTGCCTGTACTTTTTGACAGGAAGCAGCGAGAGCTCGGAATTCAGTGAGGAAATGACGTCAGCGATGGAAAGGTAAGTTAGAGAAGGAATGTGCACCATTTTCATTAGAAGATAAGAGGATGATTTATTTAACAGTGGCTGAAGCAGAAATTCAGAAATATTAAACTTGTACAATACTATCAAAATTCAGTTGCTTCTTTCTAAAGAATCACAAATTTAGGGCATGCCCGGTTCTTAAGTGCAATTGTTTTTCAAATTTGAAATTGTGCTTATTCTCCACGGCTCCAGAGCGTGTTAAAATCTGCGCCTGATGTTACATAGACAGAATATCCTCTGACTGGCTGTTTTGAAACCATAGAAGTATTTTCCATTGCAAACAAGAACGGGGAATGGGGTCAAGCACAATTGCACCTATCCTTAGTGCTACTTTGTATAAATTTTAGGTGCCATGGATCGAAGATTCAAAAGCCCCTAAATCTCCTAAGACAAAGATTGTCTTCCTCTCAAAATACAGCACACAATGGCCTAGCACACTAATTGTAATTATACCTCAATTTTTCAACAGTAATAACAGTTATGTACAGTGCTTATTCCAAATCGACGATAACAATTCAGTGGAGTTGTTTGCAGTGCATTCTTTATTTCTTGATTTTTTCTTCAAATAAAAGACTGTAGCCGTAGCCAACACGTTTCGTCCTTCACGGACTTCTTCAGGGCAGAAAATGTAGTTATTTTTAATCTTTGACAAATATTTTCAGTATCTCCCCAATGGCATCCAGCTTGATTTCAGATTGCCTTATGAGTATTTCTTTCGTTTATATCCAAGATAGCTGTGGTAAAAGACTCTTGCACCGGATAATCAGTCCTGATTGATCGTTATCATTCCTAATGCATTCAAAAACAGGTTTAGGCCGGCTACATGGCGTGGCGTCCTTCGTAGTCAAGAGGACTGATTATCCGGTGCAAGAGTCTTTTATAACTGGAATAAGCACTGTACATAACTGTCATTACTGTTGAAAAATTGAGGTATAATAACAAGTAGTGTACTGAGAAGTATTTTCCATATTTAGATGCACATTTTTACATATAAATGTCATTAAACAGAAACTGCTTCAGCAACAACTTGGTGAATGGGCAAGAATGTTTTTTAAGGCAGGTATGACTAACGTAGCTCCAGGGGGTACGGATCCATGTCAGGCTTTCAGGACATCCACAGACAAAACATTTTTCTGCAGTTAATCTAAATGCTGGCGGATGAAAGGCTGTAAAGCCCACACTGGCATTTGAAGAGTGGTGAAGCAACTGGTGGCTAAAGGGGGAGAAGCCCAGGCTAGATTGATGGACAGAGCAGACCACGCTGATGGTTGAAGGGCGGTGAAGACCACGCTGGTGGTTGAAGTGTGGTGAAGACCACGCTGGTGGTTAAAGGGCAGTGAAGACCACGCTGGTGGTTGAAGGGTGGAGAAGACCACGCTGGTGGTTAAAGGGCAGTGAAGACCACGCTGGTGGTTGAAGGGTGGTGAAGACCATGCTGGTGGTTAAAGAGGCCACAGTGGTGGTTAATGAGGGCAGTGAAGACCACACTGGTGGTTAAAGGGCTGTAAAGATCATGCTGGTGGTTAAAGGGCTGTGAAGACCACCTGGTGGTTAAAGGGCAGTGAAGACCACGCTGGTGGTTAAAGGGCAGTGAAGACCACGCTGATGGTTAAAGGGTGGTGAAGACCACGCTGGTGGTTAAAGGGTGGTGAAGACAATGCTGGTGGTTAAAGGGCAATGAAGACCACGCTGGTGATTAAAGAGGGCAGAGAAGACCATGCTGGTGGTTGAAGGGTGGTGAAGATCATGCTGGTGGTTCAAGGGCAGTGAAGACCACGCTGGTGGTTAAAGGGGTTGAATACCATGTTGATGGTTGAAGGGCGATGAAGACTACGCTGGTGGTTGAAGGGTGGTGGAGTCAGTCCTGAAATACAACCACAGTGCACACAAGAAGTGAGAATCTGCAGCAAAACAACCAGTGCTTAATTTGAGCCTCTGGTTGTCAGATGGGAACTGGCAGCTATTTTTCATCATTAGACTTTGGTCCAGAGTAATAGAGAGAAAGAAATGAAAGAGGGCTGGAAGGATAGAAGAAAGAGGAAAAACTGTGACAAAGGCAGAAAGCAGGGAAGAAAAAGATCCTGCAATTGTGAGATAAGAGTGCAGAGGATGACAAAACTGAAAGGCTGGAAGCCAAAACGAGACCAATTGCTTTTACCAATGGTTGTTTCATGCTATTTCAATTCAAATCAATGTTCTTTACTGTTGTTAATGGTTACTGGCAGATGCAGCAAGAGATGTCTGCATTGCTTACCAGATATTTAATAAAACAGGCAGCATGTGACACCGTTTGGAAGTAGAAGATGATGTATGATGTAAAGTTTTACAGACTGAGGGGCATACATACAACAAAATGTCGGAGCGCAGGCAGACCTGGGCCAAATTTGGCAGCACTGCACGCTGACATTTTCAAAACACAGGGATGCGCCGTATTTACTACAATATAGTGCACCCCTGTGTTTTCCCTAGAACTGGCGCTAACATTTGCTGCCAATCTATAATGGATATTTGTTACTTCGATGTGTGCTGCATTCTGCAGTACACATAGAAGTAGCAAAGCATCATTATTTAATATAAAAAAGCAAAAATGAGGAGAAATAAAAGCATTTCTCCGTGTGTGCCAATCTGACACCTGCTCCTGCATGGCTAGTTTTTGCCACTTCCACAGATTTACACCTCCTTGTAAGTCTGGGCCAGCATCAGAAAGCAATGGGTGTTGCGGTGGAACACGAACATCAACACCCATTGCACGCCCCTTTCACGCCCCTTTCACACAGATACCTGCATGAAATAATAGCATATTTACAAAGTGGCGTTAAGCCACAAAAAATGGCTTAAAGCTTAAATATGGTGCAGGGCAAACTGCCACCGAAGCATCAAAAAGAATAATTGGTGCTAGGGGCTTGTACATATGGCCCTGAGTATAAATGTATGGTGTTTCCAACGCCTTGAAAACCATATCATGGGGAATTATGCAGTTTTCTATAAAGTCACACAACCTCTTAAAATGGCAATAAAACATACAGTGTTTTATTGTTCTACTTGAAGAATATAACTAACTTAAGTGGCAGTCCTTCCCTGGCAGAGCATGGCGTGGGAATTTAGTGTCTCTGATAGGTTTGCTAGCTGCTCTTTACAGTGAACTGGATTATTTGCTTCTTCCTATAGTCCATTCCACTGCATCCATAGTTATTCCAGGTACAGGAACAACAGCCCTTCTGTTAAAAAGTTACTTAGCCACCAACTAGAATGGGGGTGAAATAGGAGAGGAACCTGGCATATCACTTCAAAATAAGCATTTAGGAATAACACACACACAAAGACTTCACTACTAACCTTTTCAGGGAAAGATATTTTTGCTTCTTCAAGAAAATTGACAACAGTAACTGTCTAAAAACAATTGTTTTGCAAATGTAAAAATAAAAATAAATACTAAATCGCCATTTTCAGGTACATTCAAATTCACAAGATTAAATAGAAAATAATATTTTGAGATCAATGCAAAGAATTACATGGATATATTCAAAGAGCCATCTGTTTCTGTAATTAAACATGTTAACAGGAAATAATGCATTTTTATCACAAGATAACTTAAAACATTAAGCATTAAAACAGGTTTAGAAAAGAGCAAAGCCAATGGTATAACCATATTCTGAACAAATAACTTCAATTCTACCCCTCGCATGTAAAGGCTATGACTTAATCATTACCAAACCTGGGGGGAAAGCCTACAATAAAAACATTGATTGTTCGATTTCTGTCAATGAGCATCTATGCCGTTTTGGATATCACAGCTATTTCGGAAGTAGTCTTCCAGACCAAACCAGGTCTCTCTTATTTAATTTATGTTTCATAGAAGGGTGATGGAAACTTTATTATGCTGATGTGGTAGATATGATTTGTACTGAGTAACACCTGGTATCTAATAGAATCTTGAACCCTTTCTATAACTATTCTGGCAGCTTCAAGACAACATTCGTTTGACAAGAGTTTGAATGCTACCTGGCCAGTGAATATCTTCATTTTTAAATTTGTATTTCACACAATTGTTCACTTTTCACTGCAACAGACACTCAACCACTCAGAAGTATCATTATGCCACCAGATAAAGAGCACCAATGTTGGAGTGAGATCTTTTATAACAAAGATAGCATCAGCCACCATAATTGTTCACTAGAGCAATTCCATCATTCCACAAAACATGTTCATGTCACACCATGACCACCTCTTGCAATTTGAATTTAAAAGTAACATAGAATTGTTGCATCAGTTCCACGCCCTTATCTACAGCCATGGAACTTCCCTAGACTTTGAGGTGTGTTATCCACTAACTTTAATATTAACCTTGTGGTACACACTAATTTTAGAACTTCAACTGGAAAGATGGAAGAAGTGTGTATAGTTGACCTGATTACTAAGTGAAATTCGACCTAAGTTAACTTTAAATTATGCAAGCATAATTCTGGAACTTTCTTGCAATCACGCCGTTACACCATTTTGCATTATTATACACCATTCATTGTAAAACTTTCCAATGAATGTCCAATTTGCGGTAAAAATTTATCACAAACGAACAGGAAACACAGAGCATGAGTGGCTGTTCTTCGTGGGGCTTTTGTTTAAATGCTGATAAAATTCAACGAAAGAATGCATTTTGCGCTAAAATATTCATGAAATGTATTATGCATATTTTATGCATCATTTCGCTGTAACCACTGGAACAAAGCTCTAATTAGGGCAAAACTAGCCCTGGGTGCCTTGGGTTTGGGTTCTGGGAGGACCTGGTCAGGCTGTACGGGCATTATGCTGAAATCTATTTGGAGTACAAAACACAGCACTAAGCATATGGACAGTTTTATTGAAGGCAAAGTCTCCAAATTGAAGGCAGCAATACCAGGAACTTTGCAGTAGAGCTCTTACTCATAGTGATGCAGGAAAAAGGATCACTTCAGGTCTTGGTGGTATTTTTGAGATTTTAAGGGAAAGAGTTGAACATGAAGAGAAGATGAAAATCATAAAATTCAAGATGTTAGTGAAAATATTTTAAATTTTTATAAATGGAAAGATAGTAGCTTTGTCTCCAGGGTAAAGCCTCTCCTTAGTAGGTAAGTTCCGTGACACAGAACACACAGAATGTGATAACTTTCAAAACTGCTTCATGACCAATGCGGTTAAAAAATGTGCCTTAAGCTGGGAAGGAAGCTGGGAAGGAAAAAGTAGGTCAGTATTGGAAATGCTTCAACATGGAGAAGATGAGTGCGTGTAAGGTAAAATGATGGCTCTCGCTCTTATATATACTGATTAAATTAAAAATCCAGAACATATTGTGTGATTCACAATTATATGTTTCAGTTATGCATTAGTTAGCTAGCATCTACAGCTTTATATTTGTATACAAATGTTCTAAGAGCTGGTACTTAAGCCATTGTGTAAATTCTTAAAGAAAATAAAGTGTCTCTCTGAAGACTACTCTACGCACTATTAATTGACATGTGACTGAAACTCACTGCCATTACCTAAAGTCCTCATTGCAAATGATTGAGTTTTTAATAAACAAGATAAGAAGAGAATTTGAAAAAGTAAAAGTAGGAATCCATTATCATTTGAAGGCTAAAGTATTGATTTTATTTTGTAGCAGACTAAGTCCAGTACCCGTAAAGTAGATTAAAACAGTTGCTTTAATAGAAAGAGTTACTGTCCAAAAGAAAATGTCATGATTGCAACACGTTTTGGAAATACTTCAAATGTATTAAAAAAATCAAAATAAAGAGCCCTCACTAAAAAGAAAACAGTGATAAAAGAAAGTTCAATAGCTTATCCTCATTATTCAAAATCTATTATACCTAAATGACCATGAATATTCGACTCTTAAATAAAGACCCCCACTGGCATAGTAGGTACAGATGAATTTATGGATTATTAGTTAAAAACATGAAACTTTATTTCGTTATAACCCATTAATGACATTTGTTAAGCTTTACACTGAGATCTGGAAATATAATAAGTATTTGTTCTTGCTCATAGCACATGGCAAACCGCTAACGTGTTGTTCTACAATTAAAGAAAGTGTGCTTTCTATGTTTAATTCGAAACGTTTTGTACTTTCCTGTTGTTTCTATTAATGTTATGTGTCTGTTGAAAATGTGTTCATAGTATATTCCGCTGTGTGTTATATGTGGGTATATTGCAGAGGGATGTTGCACTGTTAGAACTCATGTTTAAATTTGCAAACAGGGATCGATCGTATGCCACGCTGGGACCCAACTGGCGGGTTCCAGTCCGAAATTCTCCCAGAAGTCGAAGCTGTGTATACAGGTACCATAAAGTGGTGGTGGGTCTGTCTTTCCACAAATGTGGTGTAAAGTTGATCTCTTGAGTCTGCATGCTTTCCGCAATGACCAAATGAAATTATATTTGTAAAAAAATCATAATGGGAAAACAATCATAGTTGACAAGATGACAGGGGTGTTGTTATGTCACATACTATTTATGTCTAATCACCTTTTTAGGATTTTGATTTGTAAATTCATGGACCCCATTAAAGAACATATTAAATGTAAAGTTTTAGAAAAGAAGATTTATTTTCTTAGATACAAGTAATTCAGATTTGTTAAAGTAAAATAGTCTGAAAAATTGCAGGATTTCTACAGTGGATTAAAAAAGGTATTTCCATTTACCTCTTTGTAGTTCTCGGTTGACTTTCTACCAAGTTTGCATTTCATTCTCATTCTCATTTCATTCTTTTTTTCTGAACATTTAAATTGTGAGAAGTGATAAAGCTATATTGTCTAAAGTATTACTTGCTATACCTTAATAAGCATATTGCAAGTCACTGAGGAGTTCTGTAACTATAAAGACGAATTGGGCCAAATTCCAAGTTCCTTCATAAGGTTGTGTTCCTTGGAGGAGAATTGCAATATTCTTTTAGTGTAGGTAGATGCTATTTTATTCTTTATAATACATGTTCACACCATCACTCTTCCCACAAATCTCTTAATTCCTTGAGATCTTACGTCTCCATATGAAAAGGTAGTTATGATGCAGACATGAAAAATAACAGCAGAATCTGCAATATTAAATTAAACACACCAAAAAGCAGTTGGTGTGTTTTTGCAAAAACATGTTAGCGGTTCAGAATGAGTAGTAACATGCAGATGAATTCTTTATTTCCTGCAATGAACTATGTGCAAAAAATAAATATATTGCCACATATCTCTCCTTTCCACTAAGCAATGTTAATTTTAGCTATAAAAAAAGTTCAGAAGAACTAAAAGCCAGAATTTATTTTCATTATTAAAATGTAATGATGCTCTGTGACCTGCCTTTCACCTTGACTGGGTCTCCAGCAGCAGGCATTACAACGTCAGAATCCCAGTGTAATGTGTTATTCTCATTTTCTAGTAGTGGCGCTTGTAGGATTTCTGTAATATTTGTCTTTTCACTACTATGTAAAATGAATGTCCCTAGACGTCCCTAGACGTGTTGTCTAAATGTAAGCTTAGTGTCGCAGTTAATTGTACTTCTTTGTTTTTGTGTTTATCGTGTTGAGGAGCAGAAGTGTGAGTGCCATTGATTATACCATATGAGCTCTGTTTGTAAGGATAAGAGAAGAATGACCGCTGTATGCACAATGATGTCAATGTAATATGTAAACCATTATGCAAAGGGATTTTTTCTCACATTTTCATGAGAAAAAAAGAGGCCCCTATTCCATCAGCAATCCCTAAGATGGAAGGATCCACCTGTTTAAGTAAGGAGGGAAAATGTTTAAAACTTTGTAGGCCAATTTTACTCCAAATGTGTTTTAAAAGAGAATAGTTTTCCAACTAAAAGTGCTTTTTAAATAGTTTTCTCCTGCCAACATACTGTTAATGGGCATATTTTTTTTTTTAACTTTGCAAAGTTTGGAGGAAAACCCTTTTCATTTTCTCAAAACCTTAATTTAGAGTCAGATTTTTTGTCATGGAGGCTCTTCTAAGCAACCTAATATCAGAGATTCAACCAGGTACTGTTTATCATGCTTTTGCCCCCTTGCAGCAAGGTTCAGTGCCTGCTGATCATCACAGTACTGATGCAGACTCTAGGAAGATTTTTTGTATATTAAATAAACTCCTCACTTAAAACAGTGTTTGAGCCATTTCAAAAGTTGTGTTGAGGTACAGTGGCTTATATCACTGTCTAGCTCTACAGAATGCAAGCTGGTAATAGATTTGTATGGAAATTAAGCGCATATGCAAAGCAGATGATACCCAAAGAGCATCATAAACTCAGGGGTTTATAAAGCTCGACTACTCAACCATGAGGGTCTCAAGGCATAAACTAAGAATACTATCCAAAGAGTTTCACTCATTCTCCTTAAAAATAAAGATGCATAGTGTGAGCCCCTACTTGGTCTTTCCTAGCACAGTACCTATGTTGTGAATGGTTAACAGGCACAAATGGCGGGTATGGACAGAAGTGCTGTCGGGGGTTAGTGAAAGTGGCCAGCAACTTCACCACCTATGTCTTTTGAGAAGTTCTGTTGTGGGTACTGTTGATCATCTACTCATACATTTTCTGTCTCTAAAAGATTTCAGGAATGGCCCACCTAGTTTTTCGTAATGGTATCAAAGAAGACACATGCATCCGTTTGCTCATTGCGCGTGTTTGAGTTTAGATGTACCACACTCTGTACACAGCTTCAAATAGCCCTAACCTATGTCTATACATTTTTACTGATTTTCTTTATAAATAAATAAATATGAGCAAATATTCCACATTCAGTGCTGCATTTTTAATTGCTTTTGAGTGGACCAGGAGGATGTGTGTGTTGCTGAATGCTATTATGAGAAGACGGGAGCGTGGCTGCCCTGGATTCCTTGGTTTAATCTGCACACTTGCCAGGCACACCCTTCATGTCTCCTCCCGGCTCATCGTTTGCAGCGCCTTTCTTCATATAGGCACAGAGGAGATCCAATAGCTTATATATATATACACAGAGGCCAAAAATGGCTTTCACAGCTGATTGTAATGTATGATAATTCTAAGCCACACCAGAAGGGAGTGCCTGATTTCCTCTATAAGCAGCAAATGAGGTCGGATTGCTAGAGTTGCGTCAGGAAGATTTCACTTCACGGCAATAACCTTTGCACAGACTTTCTGTAGGTTCATTGGAAGTTCGTAATGAACAATGGAAAGATTGAATTGGTGTGGTGAGTCTAAGTAAACATTTTTCTTTAACACGCTTTTTTGGTTTTCTGGTATTTACAACACAAACAACCAGTAGGAGCTGCAAAACCATAGAGTTGAGGCTCAGCATCACAATCCCGTTGTCGGTGCCACTGGAAGTTCCCATTTTCTCCTACATTGCACATGCTAGTACCATTCACTTTTTTGTGGTAAGTTTTAAACTATCTACAACACACAGTGCACAAAGAGCCTGTCGTCCTATGAAAAAATCTTAAATGTACTAACCAGTAACACTTAGAAGGAGGTTGAAGGTAGGTAGGTAGAAGGGGGTTGAATCCTGTCTGCACTGCCATCTCACCCCTCATTCCTTAAGTGTTGGTGTAGACATTTTAAATAATAATGACTGACATTGGCTACATGTCTAAGTTCCTGAAAATCAAGGTTGTCACATTTTCACAAACCCTGAGGCTCAAAAGTGGTATCATACAAACATTGTGTGAGTAAACATGTACATCTTTGCACATTCTGCTACAGGTTCTAGTAATACCTTCCACTAATAATTCAAGTGTGTTCACACTCTGGACGATATTCTGTACCTCTGGCCATAATAAGGCTGTTCCCGTACTGATTGACTAGGTACTTGGAAACTCTTTAACATTATGAATGCATCCATAGCATGAGCACTCAGATGAAAAATCTATGACTTACTGATAGAATTGATAATAGGCCCTGAAGAAGTCAAGGCAAACTACCTGCCGAAACACATGTTTGCCAGAAGTGTTGATGAGTTTAGGAAAATAAAAGGACAGCCTATGAACATGTCATGTAAGACACGTCGTTTCAGGTTTTCTATCAGTGATTGAACAGTGACCTTTCCATAAATAGTGAATCATTTTTTTAAAAGTAAATTGGGAAATGTCTTTAGAAATTTGGTAAATTGATAACAACAAATTACATCCACTAGTTGTTTATGAATACAGGCACATCCAAAGATGGTTTTTGGACTTGCTATTTCATTGTTTCTATGCTCACTGTTATTATCAATACCACACAGGCAAATGCTGAATTTACAATAGTCTTTAGCAGGATTGCCTTTGTAAAGAACATTATAAAGTTAGCAATGTGTCATTGCCATGTACTATGTTGTTCACTAATTTTCATATAAAAATTAACCCCTGTATGTTGTCTGAGCTTTTAAAGATTTTTCGTATGATTAATAATGATGTTCAAATGTTATAGCTGATGCAGTAGGCTAGTCTTTAGATAAGATTAGATCCTATGCCAGCTTAACTCCCTAAAGCAAGGCTGTTAAAGCCCTTTAGCTGAAAAATTCTACCAGTTTTGTTGATTATGGTTCTCTAGTCCATTTAGAACAATATGGGTTGTTTTATTTTGCAATCACAGAGAAAAAATGGCCCAAGAGAAATTTAAATCAAGTAGTTGTTTTAGATTGACAATACAAAAGATATGAAAAAACATCTGAATCTTTTTCCCCAATGTAATATTCATTTAATAGTGTTTCTTTGCTTTAATAATCCTTAAATCAATCAAATCACCTTTAAAGCGTTTGTAAAAAGATTTAATATTAATATATAAATATTGAAATGTTAACTGGAAATTATTAATTAAGGTTGAGAGAAGAGAAACCTTGTATAAGGTGCACACCTACACATTACATTATCATAAAACATTGAAATTCCTTTATTAAAGGGAAGATAATAGTTAAAGAGAAATATGTCTAGTTAATAAGAAAGGTAAGGCATTACCGGGCTGCACTGTCCACATTCTAACCCTACACATTGGGATGCACATGATACGAACTGAGCATGAGCAGTGTCAAACTGCTCTCACCCCAGAATTGTATCAAAAGTGCCAAAATACTTAGGAAATTGCAGCATGTATTATCCTGACAGATGTTCAAAGGTGTGGTTCTGCAAAGAACTAGGAGATAATGTTACAGCCCTTTCAAAAGGGAGATGTGGAACTGTCACAGCAACCAGAGTGTGTTGCACATAGCTGTGACATATCTGCGGCAGGGAGCGTAACCTAAAATACAGGCAGTGTTATATGCATTGTTGACACTAGTTCATCTGTAAACTCTTCACTTGCTATATTTTATTGTCCAAATGCCCTGGTAAAATTATACCTGTCATTCGAGCCAAACCTTGTGCAGACAAGGCTTCTTATTAGCCATATTAGAGGTCACTTGCACTTTTCACTAGTGGTGCAGTTAGCTTGTGTAAATTAAACCAATAATCAATTGATATCATATTATCATCTCTAATTTACATTAGTTGTTTACTTACTTTTCTCAAATTGACCTTAAAATCTGCAAGTGCTTTGTCTTTCAGATATTTTTGTCCAGTGTTTTTTTTTCATATTGCATATAGAATAACTGTTGAATCCAGTAAATTAATAGTGTGTAAGACCCATGAACCTATAACATTTTATTTAATATTTGCCTTCACACTCACTTGCATTACAATGGGTTTAATTCTGGTGTGCCGCCTGCATAACATTTAAGATAATGCAATAATCAATGAGTAATATTTTCGTCTTTGAGTAACACTTAGCGGAGTAGCGCTTCTACAAACAAAAGAGGAGAATTTAAAAATCTACATTTTGTATAGAGAGGCCTGTGGGAGCTGGCACTACAGTGAAGCACATAGAAATGGCGGTGTGTTTATCGTTTCAGCTCGTCACGCTCAGAGAGAGCCAGCGCCTGGACACAGTCACGACCTACAACAGAACGGTATGTAAACATTTAGAGTTTGTAACTTTCTTCTAGGCAGGGCAATTTTACATTGTTACATTTTATGTGTTTTACCAGATGTAATTTACTGTTGTTTAAAAGGCCTTCTGGCATTGCCTTGTACTTTTGCATCACATACTGTCCAATCAATTGATCTTTTTTTTATTAGGTAAACAAATGCCCATACCATAGTACACACCATGTCACCAAGGTACATACAGCATTTATTCAGAAAACAAAAAGCAGATCCATTGCGGCGAATTACAGTAGCTTCCTCAAACATCTGGCACATCAACAGTCCTGGCCCAGGGCACCCACTAATGTCCATCACTTGTAGTCCGCACAAGAAAATGCAAACACTACGTTCCCACCCAGGTAGGCACTCCTTTAAACCAAGTCCAAAGTCCCAACCACCCCAGTTTCTCTCCTATTTCTACTCACATCCCCTACCATGATAAATGTCCCTTTCCATAAACCTACAGTGTCCATACAAACCACCTAGTCTTGGCGTTGAAGAATTGTCCCTATTTCCTAGCTATGTCCGTTTAGCCACCATGCATCCTAAGTTCACTAAAAGATTGTAATAACGGGTATGATCAATCTGTCCTTATGTTCACAACAGAATGGAGCTCCAGTGGTGTCCTTATTTCATCTTCCAAAGTTACCATCACCACCCCCCAGAAGCTGTCAAATGTAGGGCAGCTCCAGAGCCTGTGATAAAAAAAGCCCTCCTGACCTCATCCCCTGAGACAATGGGGAGCCGAAGCCTGGCCAAGCATATGAAGCACTTCATCACTTGTTGTTCTAGATAACCCTAGTGATGACCATGCTTTTCCCAAAATAATCATGGACCACTTCAGAAAGGACATCCTTCTGTTGCATAAACTACGACTTTAGTGTAGTTCTACAAGGTTTTCTTTCCCACCCATGGGTGACGCAGTTAAGCCTGGTTCGAAGCACCAGTGCTGAATGTGAAAGACTAGTTATTGTAGCACAGCAGAACCCCACTCAGTACATTGTTGAAGTAGAGCTATTGCCTCTGCGTTACTAACAATCCCTGCAATGGTGTCAGGGGCACTGTGGTAACAGAAACAAACCTATTTCATTATTCACAGTATCACACACACAGTACTAAGAAGAGTAGGCATTTTAACTAAAAAGTATTTATTACAACAGGACAAATCAGTTTCTCAGCACATCTAAAATGACTACACAGGGTGTCATTAAACAGCAAGAAGGGACGTTGTGAGTGACAAGAATAAAATGAACTTTTCTAACATTTTTAAAATGTCATTTAACGCCTAACCCCCTAAAACCTACCGCTGTGCCCTATTCTGATAGAGCATAGTAAGTACAGCATCTGGTGGTCTTGGGTTTTTTAGGGAGAAGAGACAAACTACTTACCTTGTTGACAGTAGGATCTGTGGTCATCAGCTGAGGAATGAAGGTGGTGTTTCCTGCAAAGGGCAAACCCGTAGTGTGGTAGCATCCTTTCTCTGGGACTCAGCTTTATCAGCAGCCAGCGAGATGTAGAATCTTCGAAATGCCCTGCAGTAGGTGAGACCATCTCTGGCATAATCTTTTACGATAATCTGGAAGAAGTACTTTGCCTGACAACTGGTAGCCCTTATATACTAAGTGTCATCAGAGATTGGAATTTCTGACATAAATTTAGGAATGGCAGACACAGATTATGTGCATCAAGGTGTGCGTCCCAGACGTTTCCTTATCACATATGAGGTGAAAAGCTGCCAATTTAGACTACACTATTTTGGTTGGTGGGAGAGGTGTGGCTCCACGGCCAGGGCGACTGACTCTGGAATCTGGAGATCACGGTTCGATCCCCGGTGCCGGCGGCAGATTAGCCTAGCACCATGTGACTCTGGGAAATAGCTTGCGTAATCTTCCCGAAGGCCTCCAGCGCCTAGAGACCCTTACGGGTGATTGTTCGCGCTTTACAAATGTGGATTATTATTATTATTATTATTATTATTATTATTATTATTATTATTATTATATATTTGTATTTGTTCTTATTTGACCTTAACATATAATGAGTCGACATTTGTCCCAGACTGATGTCACATCAGGTCATATCTATTTTATTAGCCAAATGACTTAACACTATCACCGCGCTCCTCTAGGGTGTGCAACCTAACCAAGCCCTCCCCTCTCCACCCAGGACTTTCCAGTCCTTGTTTTTAATATTGCATAGAAACCCAGTGAACAAAGCATACCTTGTGGGTTTCCTATAGCTATTGTTTAATTCTCACTCGCACTCTCCCATCTCTACTCAACCTAGTTTTTTGCCCCCTCACTCTTCAGACTTCACTTAAAAAAAAAGAGAAGACCTCCAGCAAAGAGCACCCCTACGGGGCCCATTGGGCATTGCAGCGCCTGCCCAACGATGATGAAGCATAAGATCCTTTGGGGTGTGTAAGGGCCCTTGCTCCTAAAAGGAGCGATCCCCCAAATGTTCTCTCAACCTCCTAGCACCTGGGACATTATCCTCCACTTTCCCCTTTCAACGGCTTCCTTAGTAATTGCATTCAAATTTTTCTTGTTATACATTTATAGGGGCGTGTATGCTGGACCTATTTAAAAGCCCTCGTCCCTCCTTCTGTGATTTATAACAAAACAAATATTTCCCTTTTTGAAATAATATACACATTGTTTTAATATCTAAAGGCCAGAATTAGAGTTTGTCCGACAGGGTGCTCCGCCGCAGATGCAGCTGACTACCCTGCCCACCAAACTGATGGTCCGTCTGCTCTAATCAGAGTCAGACGGTCCATCGTGTTTCAGAGAGTGGTGCCACCTCTGTTCCCATTGATGTAAAACTGATGCAAACCCTAAATTGATGGCTGTTATCCACAGGGCCTGTGGGGATCTCTAAATTTGGTCAGCTGTAGTCCAGCAAGGGTGGTGAAGGTAGTAGCGTCCAACACCCTGATGTACGGTGGATGCCTACCAAACTGTGATTTAGGCTCTAGATACATTGCTGATCACTTTTAACCCTGTCCCTTCTTTACCTACACATATACATCGTTAACATAACACAGACTCACTTGTTGTCAGGGAAGTCCTGAGGATGGCCTCACCAACCCAGTGGGCCAATGAAGACCGAAACGTCAACACCACATCCTTCTTAACTTTAGTCATCACATGTTGTATTCTTTTAAGTCCCATTCTTGCGAGTATTTGAATGATGGATTCATTGGGCCCAAAGATGATTTTTTCAAACTGTTTTGGCTAAGAGGAGTGCCTGCACTTCCATTAATCACCATATTTAACACAATTTAGAGAATTTGAGGGATTGTTTGGTGGTGCCAATGATGATGTTATTGTAATACATGTATGTACGTCTTTGAATTCCTATATATGTAATGTGATGTGTATTAATGATGTGTATAATATGAATGAATGAAATATAAATATAGTAAAAGAATATAAATATATAGTTTACATCAATATTTCTGGGATTGTAACTATAAATTGTGTAGTTAATCACTAGGATCACATCAGTGACCTTTAAAAAACTGTTGAAATAATTTGTTTTAAATAATTCCTCAAGGTATATTTGGTATGAGATAACTATTATACCCAGTTCCTTTTGGAATATTGGGTTGCCCTATAGGAGAATCATCTGCAGATATGTCACTGTTAAAAAGAATGAATTCACAATACGATGGCAGCTTATGTCTGTCATGTTTGAATGTACATACCACATATCCAGGACCTAAAATAACTCAAAAATGGTGTACAGCAAAACTGAGTTGTGGGTGAAGCATGCAAGCTCTATTTTAACTAGGTTCACATATTGTGTGGGCAAAACATCACGGCATACTTTGAGAAAAAAACATTTTCTGGAATTTTATTTTCAGTATAAGAAATTAATTATTTTTAACAAATCTCAAGTAAGTGCACGGAGCTGAAACATTACATAGTACACCCATGTCAATGCAAATTACTTTTTCATATTTAGTTTGGCCCTGTGTAATCCAGCAGTTTGTCTATTTTTCATGTGCTCTTGCCTCTTACTTTAGTTCGACTGGGGCATGCAGCTGCACATCAGCAAGTTCTTCTGGTGTTATCGATATGGAAGGTCCAGTAAGAAGAAAGACACTTCTTAAAGAAGGGAAGAGACCGACAGTGAGTTGTTGTTCTCATTATAAAATGTGTCTGCTTATAGTTTGTCACAAAGTGCATTAAATCAATCTTTTTTCCTAGCATACATTTGTTGTTCAAGTCATCAGGTTGCCTTTATACAATGGTGTTGATATGAAGAGAAAAAGGCCACCTGAGTAGTAAGACTATCTATTACGGTGCATTCAGTGTCTTATTATAGTTCATATTTTTTTTTTTTACAATCCTTAACTGTTAAACATTTTTTCCCTTATACTTGGTGTTTCTAACCCTATTTGATTAACCCCTTCCATGCTCATGACGAGCTCAGCTCGTCATGAGGCACACTGGAGCTGTGCTTATGACGGGTTGAGCTCGTCATGAATAGAGGGATTCATGGGATGTCAGCACAGGAGGGGAATTGTCTTAGCAGCCAAGGTGTTAAGAACATTATGGCTCCTCAGAATGCTCTGGTTAATGTCACTTTTAGCATATTACTAAATAGTTATAAAATAGAAAATTCCTACTCATCCATATTTGAATTGACTTTTAATAAATTGTTATCAGATGATAATCATTTGAATATCAACACTTTTATACAGTACCACATTTACTTGGTGACTTTGATGCATTGACGAGTTTAGTTTCCTAATCTTACATAAACATTTTACATGCTCAATTATTTCTCCAGATTATCAAAAAAATATAACAAACAAAACAAAGTCTTCAATCTCATTAAATGGCTAACTTCAATTGCATGAATATAGTCATCACATAAACACAAACATCCGGAACAGCAAAGGTGTCAAGTTTGGTTTCAACCTATGCAAAAAATTTTTATGATAACTGAAATACAAATGTATTTTCATATACTTTTTCATCAATAAGACAACTTTTTATTTCACTGAAACATTTTATTGATGAAATCTTCAGGATATGGTGTGGTACTAAACATGGTTACATAGTATTTTTGAAAAGCTAAATTAAGTACAACAGTTCTTTGCCCACTTGCTTCCTCCCCTTTTCTTTGCTCTATGTAAGTTGCTTTTGTCCACAGCAAAGACCTGGTTGTTCTATCTATACACTATTTCTATCATAGCTTCAGGTATTTTAGTCCAGCTCCAGCACATGCGTGCCCAGGGAGACCAAGCTGGATCCATTCAGGACTAGCCAAACTACCCTTTTCAATAGCCTATTTGAGGCCCTACCTTCAATACAGTAGAAGTGAACTCCTTAATCTGCATTTCAGTAGCTCTTCTGTTGCCCCTGGCACAGTTTAATAACTTTTTACATTAGTTATCATCCGAGATCCTCTGAGGCCCTCTGAGACCTCAACCTCTTGGGAAACAACCTTTACAACGCAACTTTTACAACGCACTACCATTACAACAAAACTTTTACAACACAACATCCATTACATCGCATGCCATTACAACGCAACCATTACAACGCCTGACACTACAGCGCATACCACTACAACGCATGTCATTACAACGCAGTCATTACAACGCATACCATTACAACGCATACCATCACAACGCATAGCACCCTTACACTATCCAACAATTACCCTACTGTTGCACCCCCTGGAGTTAGAATAGTAATTTTTACCCCTACACTATCCAACACTTTCCCTACTGTTGCACCCCCTGGAGTTAGAATAGTAATTTTTACCCCTACACTATCCAACACTTACCCTACTGTTGCACCCCCTGGAGTTAGAATAGTAATTTTTACCGCTACACTATCCAACACTTACCCTACTGTTGCATCCCCTGGAGTTAGAATAGTAATTTTTACCCCTACACTATCCAATACTTACCATACATGCAATGTAATGGTATGCGTTGTAAAGGTAGTATGCGTTGTAATGGAATGTGTTGTAAAGGTAGTTTAAAAAAATGTGTTGTAATGGCATGCGTTGTAATGGAATGTGTTGTAATGGATGTTGCATTGTAAAAAATGTGTTGTAAAGGTATGCATTGTAAAAGTATGCGTTGTGACGTCATGCATTCAACCTCTGCGTTTCCTAAAACCTAATCCACCTTTTTAAAAGATCCAGTCTCGTTGTGACATCAAGGCTAACTGTGAACATGTCCACTGCTGGCCTGAAAACTCCTGGGAAGTAATACTGCATGCTTCTTACTGAATCCTGGGTACACAATGGTGCCAGAGACGCACGTCACAGTCCAATCTTCAGATCATCTTTTATGCACTGCCTACTCTTTGAACAAGAGGTGTGGCAGCATACCAACCACCAGAACCTACTAAAATGTTACCATTAAGGTGATTCTACCCCATTTTCTGGAAGTCAAGATCCACTTAAGTGAATTTTGTGAATTTCACCAACATAACTAAAATTTCTCCCAGTCCCACTCTTAATTAACTTTTCTCTTATGCCTAATTTTACACCCACTACACTCCCAGCCTGCAAACCCCTTTACAAATTAGACTTTGCCTTCAATGAGTTAGCCTTTTTGGCGTCTGTTGGGAAGGTTTTTATCATGTGTGACATCAGTTTTCACATCTGTGGCCATTTAGACAAATGGATTTTTGTTCCGCCCAACATACACACCCATCTAGACCTTTTGCAATGGATAGAGATTCCCAGACCTAACAAAATACATGCATTGAGCTCCATTCTCTTATTCTAAAACATTAATGTTAGTACCTCTGATGTGGATCAATCAATCTTTCTTACACTTTGGGATTGCTCTACCATGGAACATCCTAACTTCCTGTAGTGGTCTTTCCACTTTTTGTGATTGGTGCAAATCTCAACTGAAGACATTATGCTCCAGCTGACTATTAATTCTCTATGGCAATCCGACTAAAACCCTGGCACTGGGTTTTTGTGACTCAATTCAGCCAACGTCTGATTATATTGTTCTAGTGAGGTTAGTATAGTCCAACTTTGGCTCTTCTCTTCATTGGCTCTTCTCTTCTGTGCCAAATTCCAAAGTCTTAAAAAATGCAAAATAACACTCCTTTCTTCTGCTTGAGCTGTTTAAAATACTCCACAGCTCTTACAAAAGGATGTTAGAACTGCTTATTTAGATTTCTATTTGAAGCATAATAAAATGTCCTCAAATACTCAGATAAATGAACTGGCAGGTCTCCATCTATGTTTCAATGTGTTCCACCCTCCCAAGAACTTTTTAATGTTATTGAACTATTCTTTCACAGGAAGGTGGGCAAGATTTGAGAACAGATTATTAACAAAGATGTTACATCCCTACCTACTCTTCTTAATCACATTGGAGACTAAACTTTCCTCACATCAGCCACTTGCCTTTCTTTTTTTCAGGCTTGGATGAATCCTGAGTTGGCTTCACCTTTGGATCAGTGCCCTTTTCAAAGAAGTCTGACATACTGTTTCAGCATCTTTATGTCCTATCTTAATGTCTGTTCTCCCCTCAGGAATTAATCCAGCTGTATTCAAACAGGTTCTAATTACACCATTTCTCAAAAACTTGGTTCAGAACTCTCAGTTATGTCAAATTTCTATTCATTTCCATTGTTCCCCTCGGCAGCTAAACATTTTGCAGGCCAAGTTGTTCCCTTATTAGTGGCCTTACTTAGATCTTGGCAGATCCATCACTATTGTGTTGGAGGAGCCCGTCTGCCAAGATCTAAACCAGGTGCAAAAAGAACAATTGATGGACAGAATGCAGTACAATATCATACATTCACTGCAGTACAGAGATCTGGCCCTAAATCCATAGTTTTTTTTGCTCACCATGCCATTCCAGTTTGGACCCTGCCATATGCAAATCAGTCTTGATCCTGCGCCCAATGGGAACAGTCCAGCCCGAACTGCTGGGCTAGGTCATCCCTGGACTTGAAACAAGCATCCTGGGACCGATTTCGGGCTTTCAGCCCTCTTCAGCCAGGATAGCTTGACTCCAGTGGCATGCAGAGCACGGGACTCACATCTGAGCATACCCGTCCCACACGGGGTGACAAATGAAAAATCTAAATCAGGCCCTTAGTAATTTTATAGAATCGTTATGTACCGTGGGTGATACCAGGCAGACTTCTGCCCTGGTAGGAGGATGAAGTTGCTCTCACCTGCGGTCCTGGATGACCTCTGTATGGTACTGCATGACGGCGGAGTCAGCACCATGGTCTGCTATAGCCTGTCAGTGGGGATTGGTACCATTAAGCACCATATCTTCACCTTCAGGCTGCATGAACTATGAACTGAGAGATCTGCCCTACCTTGTCTTGTGTCAGACTTTCTGCAAATTATCCCTCTGACACTTTCTTTTTGGCTCATTTTCCAGCACCCACTTATGAAAACTTGACTCTGTTCTTCTAGCATTAAATGAGCTGGGATAAAAGCAGGCACTCCCTGCTCTTATTAGCACCACAAAACCCATTGAGTGTATGCTCTGAGGCCTTGTAACCAGTGCTTAATCTGAGGTGGTGGTTGCCCGTGGGGGCCACAGGCACTCATTTTTGATGACCGGCAATTATTTTTCCTCATCAGACATTTACCTAGACCAAGAAAGAGAAAAACAAAAATGGGGAAAGAAGGAGGAAGTGAAAGACAGAAAAACGATGACAAAGAAAGAAAGCGGGGATACAGAAGAACCTGCAAAAGTGAGATAAAGGGTAGGGTGTGTCTGGTGGGGGATTAAAGTGAAATGAGGTGATGATTTCAATTAGGCAGAATTCAGCAGGGGTGAGCAAAAGTGGCTGAGAATCTGCAAAACAACTCTAAGATCAAAACCAAAATTTGGCCAGGGATTCAAAATTCTCATAAGATTATATTTTTTAGGGATTTAAACTTGTGGTTTTGAAAGTAAAAGCTACACTGACCAATTAACAGGGCCAGTGGCGAGCCAATGGTTGGTGGTGGGTGGCCCAATTCAGGGGAAGGACAGTTGGTCCCTACCTATTACTAAACTTATGAAGCCCTTATTTATTAACTTGCTGGCCACGGTTGCACTTTTCAGGTAGAAGGGCACCCTTGGACCCTTACTGGCTTCCACTGGCAAATGAGCAACTACTGGTTAGGATCAACGTGTTACATCTCCTTTAAACCCCAGGATCTCTGACCCCATTATGTCCGGAGATGGCTCAAACGGTTTCAGAAGCAGGGTGATCAACCTCAGCCAACAGGTCTCTTGTTTGGAGTGAAAGACAAAAACCCTTGTGTAGCTCTGGAAATGGGTTTTTGAATGGGCTTTCTAAGTCTCTCGCGATCAGCAACATCAAGTTGCCGATCCCAAGCGTGGAAAATAAACCTCCCGGCGAGCTTCTCAACGCGAGGAGGTCAGGTTTCTCATTGCGGGTGGTCGCCTATGCTCGCGACCGCTCACGATGAGAAACTACCAGTCCGCGTTGAGAAAGCTGCCTCTCGAGTAGAAATCTATTCGAGCAGCAGAAAGAGACCTCTTGCCCTGTGCAAGCTGCAGTTAGCACTGATTGCACAGTGCGGACAAGCATCCATCACTGTGCAATCAGTTCGAACAGCATCTGGCACAGTGCACTACGCAGTTTGCGAAGCTATGCGCAGCTCGTGTACTGTGAAGTGCACTTCGCGTGGCTACGCATAGCGCTACTTCGCGAACTACGCCCAGGGTTAGTAGCAATGCTTCCCCATGTTGTTTTTTCTAGAAGTGACCGATGATCACTCATGAGGAAGTATAGCGGCTATTGTGCAGTCGCTCATTCCTAAAAAAAATAGGAATTGTAAGGGTACTTCGTAGAAACAAGAGACCATGAAATGGCACTCAAGACCCTGACAAGCAAGCAGTACAGAGGACACATATTCAACAACATCAATGCCAAGGGCAGATGAGTGCCCCAAAGCAAACAAAGGGAAGTGACACTAGAGCAAAGATCCAACTAAATAAATACAGACAGGGCATGAAATGGAGCAAAACACCTATCAATGAGAAAGGCAGTGAGCTGCCAGTCACAAGCTTGAACCCTCGAAGGGTTGACTCCGCTAGTCATCATTACGAGACTGATCATATTGAGATGCGTTACCTCACTGGAACTTTCTCACGGATCATATATGTGTGTGATCCTCCCTATCCACAAAGCACATGAACACAACAATGAGTTGAAGAACAAATGATATAGCTAAGAGTCAAAACAATGACACACAGGAACACTGGGTCCCACTTCCTGGACTTCCCTTCCCGGGACTGGACTGGAGTTGTGGGAGGAGCAGGGTATTCTACAGTAGGTAACAGCAGGGTCTGCAAAGGTGAAGTTAAGCTCCCACAGCAGGAGAAGAAGAGGATCAAAAAGGGCATTACTAATAAAATATAGTTTAGTGTAAGTTCCTGACTCCGTGTCTTCTGTCCTTTCTAACCCACACACAATAGCAGCTTCATGCTGTCCAGCAGACAGGGTTTTGTGCAGGGACAGCATCATGCAGACCAGTCCTCTGTTCCAAGAATGTCCTTAGGACTCAGTGAAGCAGATGTCTTCAGTGTGTCTGCGACCAGCTGCCGGTAGATTCCAGTGGTCTCTGGGCAGGCTCCGCTCCTAATTTCATCCTCTACCCAGATACCTTTGTCTTGTAATCACTGTCAGGGTCAGGCATCTCCTCTCTTTCCAGGACAGCAAGACTGTATTCTTCAAAGCTGGGTTCCTCTGCCTGGATCTCTGATGAACCAGGCTTGGTCCCAGCCATGCAGCATGAGGTGCCTTTGCCCTGGTCTGACCTCTCCCCAAGCTGGTGCTCTAGGAGTCTCATAAACTCCAAAATAGAACAAGGAACTGGTTGAAGGAGGGCTAATTCAGGGGTCAGAAGTGTCTCTATAGGAGTCTATAGGGTGCAGACACTGTATGTGCTGTGTTCTTCTGGTGAAGCACCACCCTGGCACATAGATCACCGTCAGTGGGTTCACAGTTGTTACATTTACTGAGGGATAAACACAGGGTCATTCAGGAAGTCAATCAAAAAGTAAGAATGGTATAGCTGTATGTTGAGCGTGAGGACTATCTCCCCTACATAAAGAAATCATTCCGGAGGCTGTCCATACTTTCATTATAATTACCAAAATCTATAATAGTTCTTCCTACATGATGATTTTGACAATGGGATGTACCACAGTACTAAATTATTTTAAGAATAATAGGCCAAATGTAATTTGCAACAGCAAGACTTTATAACAATGTATAAAAGGCATTTTAAGAGTCTGTAAATGTTCATCTACTCCTAAAATGAGTTTGCTCCACCATACCGGATGGCTGCTTAGAAAGGATGTGTTGTGAGCGTCCCGTCTTAATAGAGTTCCGGAATTAGATACATCAATGGTTTGGAACCATAATTCCACTGCAATGGATGGAAATGGGTGAATTGTTCTTATCCACTTGAAAATCCCTTGAGTACAGTTTCTTTCCAATAATGTACTTTGCTTCATATGACATTGGAGAAGGGCAGCAAAGTTCTTGTGATCATTCCCCAAAAAGACCAACTCCTAAACTACTATTTCAAGAACACCAGCCTCCCCCAAGAGGCATGTCTGTCTGGCTGTACCTCAGCAGTAAGGTGTCACTTGAACAGCCAGGACACAGAAAACCTCTGTCTGGGCATACCCAGACCACTTGGAATAACTCACTTATTCTGTAGGACTATGGAAGAATAACAGTATTTTGCAACCCTTTCTTGACCACACCCCAAAAGCAGCAGTGAAGCCCAAACCACTAGTCCTTGTCCCCTCTGACTAGAACAGCAAGGCAATCCCAAATGTGTTTGAGTCTTGATGGGCCTGTCCTGTCAGGTGAAACTCAGTTCCTTGACACAGATTCATGGCGCTGCTTCTGAAATAAACTAAGTGTGAATTATGTTCCTGGGACTGCTGCTCATCTTGACGTCCCCGCTGACTATGGGCTGTTTATGAGTTTGCCAGTATGCCATGCCAGTGCCCCGCTGCCACACCACTAAACCTGTACTGAGACTGCCCACCAGATTCCAACTGGAATCCAGGTCAGGCGGTCCTGCTTTGGTGGTCCCATGGCGGTGCCATGCTAAGGCCCCTATGTGAACCTTAGCAAGGCATCCCCTTGGGACTGCCAAAGTGTGTTCCTGTGTGGCATGGGTGTGAAGTCCACGCCATGCAGGAACTAGGGGTGTGTGCAGACAGAGGGGACACAACATGTGCCCCCCTGCATGCATCTCCTGGCCCTGAAGCAACAGGGGGCCTGGGGGGGCCCACTTAGTTTCCTCAACTCCACACTTTTCGTGGCAAGCTCACCGCCATGGAAACTGTGGTGGTGAGGAAACTCATAATATGCTTGACTGTTCAGCAGCTGCACTGTCAGCATATTGCAGGCCTCAGACCACTGAAAGACCGCCAGGGATCTATGATAGCAGCAGTCCCATGGTGGTCCGACCGCCCAATTCAGAACACGGCGGTTGGACTGCCGGTGCGGCAGTAGCCACATAGCCACCATGGATTTGGTGGTCCATTGGAACACCAAACTCGTAATTAGGACCTAAATCTGAAAGAGTACATATCAGTCCTTTTTGAGTCACTCAGCAACTCTGTGGCGCACCGTCACATGGTGGCTGTCTATTAAATAGTACACATCGTGAAATCAGACTTACATATATTAGGGTTTTGTTTGTTGCTATATATTAAAATATGGTGCGTCTTACATAAAAAGCGGTATTACTAAGAATGTCAGGATATTTTAAGAATCACCATAAGCACCACTGAATGCATCGTTGCTTGCGTCATTCTAAATCTAAACATACCTTATTACTTTAGAGCAGTCAATTGTGAATTCTCTTACAGCGCCTCGAGACCCTCACGGGGGAAGCAGCCGCGCTTTACAAATCCTGAATGATAGACTTTGGCACAAATGTATTCCTTTTGTGGCCATTGCCAGACAAACCTTTATAAGATAGCTTAGTTCACAAGTAGCTTCAGTGAATCTTCTGAAAAATGTGTGCTCTTGTTCATTAATAATTCAGCATGTGTGTCTAGTTTCATACCAGCAATTGCACCTTTCCTTCTAGCCTTCAATATGCATTAAGACTGTATGAATAATGAACATTTAGTTTGCCAAACTACAGACTGTTTCAATAATGTTTATGTTTTTAATTTGTCATCTAGCTCTCATCATGGACTAGATACTGGCTTACACTGTCGGGATCTACTCTCGTATTCTATGGGACAAAGTCCATCCGAGGCACAGAAAGGAAACACGTGAGAAATATTTCACTTTTGAACGCCGGCATGTCATATTTTATGTTATATTATGTTCGTGCCATTTGTAGCTGTGCTGGACCAAGAATACATCCCTCATATGACTGGTTGTGGTAGGGTTCAGTGAAGTGGAAGGTTTTGCAGCTTTCTCGAAGGTCTATAGAAAACTTTGCAAATTCACAAAGTTTCAAAATTTCTATGAGATTCTCAGATTTCCATGAAAAGTAGGACTTTTTAAAATGTTTATGTTAATAAAGACAAATTCGCTAAAGAAATAAGGCATACTATCGCTGCTTTGCAAAGAGATATTATTTGCCTGGACACAGGTGAACTTATAGCAGGACCCTTTGCAAACTTCTTGTAAACAGCAAAACGAGTTGTTGCTACATCTGTGGTCCAATAGCCTTAAGCCACTCATGGACGCAATAGGTATATTATTGCAATTCACCACTGCACAAGTGGAGCATGGAAGAAGGCGTATAAACCCCCAATAATTCGAAGTATTCTGTGTCACTTCTTGGTGCATGAGGGAGGGCTGGTTTTCTGACAACTTATCGAACCCCCAAAATATTGTGGTAATAAATATTGTGACAAAAATATTGAGCACAAAAATATTGTTTTCTTATACATATAATGTAAATGACAAAAGTATCCCCCAAAAAATAACACTGTACACTAATATCGAAAAATATATACAAACATTTTGCTATTTAAGATAGTTAAATGTAGTAAACATTTAATATTTTAACATGTAACAGTAATATAATGTAAATTAAATATATTTAATCAATATAATACATAAATATATAACTATATATAATTTGAAGAAACATGTATATATGTATGTGTGTATGTTTATTTCAACTTATAAAATGTAAAACTATGATTACTAATAATAATTGTAATTTATATTATAATGTTCTATTTCTATAATTTAATATCATAAGAAGTATATATCGATATATGCATAATGCATATAAGTATATATGTGTGTGCGTATATATATATATATATATATACTCACAAAATAAATTTAAAAACATAACAACAAAATACCAATTTAATTACACATAAGAGTAAGCAATAGAAAAGAATACCTGCAAAGCCTGTAGATATTGTATGAACAAAGCCACATACCAAACACCTTTTAGTGATAGGGCACAAACAATTCATAAACTTCTTACATGTAAAACAGAACAAGCTATTTACATATTGGAATGTACATGTGGACTCCAGAATGTTGGAAGCACAGAATTGCAGTCACACAAAATGATACTCCAGCATACCAAGGCTAATATTAATCAGGATCCCGCTTACCCGGTGGTAAGACACTTCAGGGAAATCCATAACAGCGATCTTAAATATTTTAAATATTTCTTAATAGATGCTGTTCCCATACAAAAGAGAGGTGGTAACCAGGAAGAAAAACTAATGAGGTTGGAAACACGCTACATCTTAGACTTAGACACCATGATTCCTGCAGGTCCTAATTCCAGTAAGGAGCTCTACACCTAGCTATAATCATAGTAAAGGTTAGGATATCTAAAGGTAGAAGAATTCATACAGACAATGCATTTTAGGATGTTTGAATATTTGTATTGCCATATGTTACCATTTTAGATAGGACTAGAACTATCTGTGAAAATTGTTTGTTTACGCAGAATATGAATCCATCCATTTGAATTTTATTAACAACAAAACTATTTGATGAAATGCGAGGGAATATATTTGTCAATTTGAGGAATTGAAGAATTGAAACTCGCTTGCTGCTAGTATAAACATAAGCACGGACATGTAATAATGCAGTTTATTAGAAAGCCATGACCCTTTCGCGGATTTGCTGTTATTATTATAATATAGCATCTACATGCATTTACTCACTTTATTGGCAGGCCATGGTTTTTTAGGCAGATTTGCACGCACATGGTCACTTTATGCACTTATTTTGCACTTTTAGCACAGTATTGACTTAACAGACAAAAATGCTATTATACCTTAATTCATGTCTATTTTGCTTAATTAGTGTATACAATTTTTAACATCTGTATATAAATGTTATAAAGTTTTTGGAAAAGGCTAGAGCTTGTGCAATGCACTTATTAAGGGGTCGATTAGGATCGCGGACGGACTTGCGTCCGTCCGCGACCCCAGAGCAGGAGGGAACCTCCGCATGGCATGCGGAGTTCCCTCCTGTGCAATTAGGATGTGACCGCAAGGGTTGCGGTCACATCCTCTATTTTTAACATTGCCGCGGGTGCAGCTTCAAGCTGCACCCGCGGCAATGTTAAAAATGCACGCATTGCATTTGCATGCAGAAAGAGGCAGGCACCGCGCGGTGCCTGCCGCTTTCTGCATGCAACTGCAGGGGGGTACCATAGGTACCCCCCATGTGCACCCCCCACCCCCCTTCACCTAGGGGGCCCGCAACGGGCCCCCGCAGTGAAGTTCCGTATGCTTTTCCGCGGCGGAAAACCCGCCGCGGAAAAGCATACTTTACTGGCCATCCTAATATGGTGGACGGTGTCTTCCAGACACCGTCACCATATTAGAGCTTTTCCGCCGCGGTTGTAATCCGACCGTGGCGGAAAAGCTGCGGACGGAAACCAGGACCCACCAGCCATCCTAATCTGGCCGTGGGTCTTTGGTCAGTCCGCTGCAGATTTTCCGCATCCTCGGGGCCGGCGGTGGCTTCCGCCGGCCCCGAGGATGCGGAAAATCCGCAATCATAATGACCCCCTAAGTGTTTATACAATAAGAGTCACCAGCTTATCCCAGACCAAGTCTGTTGTCAGTATTTATGAAAATCACAGCACCTGTCACTTTAAAAATCCAATCTTACAGCATAGCGTTGTCATTTGATTAAGGCAGGTAACGGTTGAAATGCCCAATGGCGGACAATCCACAAGAAAGGAATAATATATGTCCAACAACGGTGGTCCGCATTTATTTGTTATTCCTCATCCAGGAGGTGAAAACAACGAAGATCATAATAAATATATATTATCCAAAAAGTGTCCAAGCTTTAAAGAGGCACTCACCCAGCAGGCAGTTCAACAGTAACTTCATTAATCAGGAAACCAGCATTTTCTGCTCTGAGATTTCTCTTCACCAACGCGTTTCGGAGTCCTTACTCCTTCTTCACAGGTATTCACTGAGATTATTCACAGGAAGTTCCAAACGCACTAATTTGAATACGCACTAATTTTCTACGACACTCTAAATAACAATTTTACTATAAAATTATAAATATAAATAACTTAAAATTACAAACTATACATAAAACATTAACAACTACACAAACAATATAAATCATATACAATTAGAATATTATTTAAACACTTAAAGAAACTTGAAAAAGAGATCTTTTTTACCTTCAATTTGTATTTTTGCCAAATATATTTTTGCGCACGATATTCTGTGTCAAAATATTAAAAATGTAATATTTCTGCATCCTTATATTTTTGACTCGATATTTTGTCCGAACACCAGGAGGGTTTTTAGAGAGAGGTACTTTGTGTGTGTTTTTTTTATATATATGATATTAATTAAATGATTTGTATGTTATTTCTTCCAAGTTTTTCATTATGCTTGTATTGTTGCTCTTTTTATTTTTTGATTGTGTGTTTTAAACTGACCTATAATAAAAATTGAGGACTGTAATTGGGTTGCAGTGATGTATGCCATTCAACACCTTAAATAACATCCCTTAACCCAACTCAGTATGGTTTCAGAGAGGTCCACAGTACGGAAAGTGTGCTTCTCAAATCCACAGAGGAGATTAGGACCATTCTTGAGCAGGGAGGAAAGGCTGCATTGATCATGCTGAACCTATCTGCAGCATTTGACACAGTCCATGATGCTTTGCTGATGGACCGATTGGATGAGAGAGGACTCAAGGGCCCTGCTTGGAAACTTCTCTGATCCTTTCTTTCCGATAGAATGGAAACGGTGGCCATGGAAGAATTTGAAGCAGAATCATTTTCCCTACCTTGCGGTGTGCCGCAGGGGTCGTCATTAGGCCCAACACTATTTAATATTTATGTGTCCTCCTTGGCACCCCTAATTGAATCCTTTGGCTTCGCCTTGACGTCTTATACGGATGACACCCAAATTGTGGTGTCCATTCAACCTGAATTGTTCCAGGAAACTGCGTCAAGAGTGTAGGACTGCATGAACTCCGTGTCTAGGTGTATGGCGCAAAACTGCTTGAAACTCTACTCCAGCAAAAGGGAAGTCATGTTGTTTTGCAACAACCCCAACTTCTGGACCCTGGATTGTTGACCAACTCCTATAAGAAAAGTGAATAATTTGGGAGTTTGGATAGACGACAAATTGAGTTTCAGCGACCAGGTGAACACAGTGGCCTCATCAACTGCATATATCCTCATATCATGCAAAAAAATGATGCCACTACCACCCAAAGATGTGCAACAAACAGTTGTTACTGCATTAATAATGTCCAGATTAGACTACTGCAACAGTCTATATCTTAAAATCCAGGAAGGTTCATTGAATAAGCTTCAGATTCTGCAGAATGCAGCAGTTAGACTCTTTACAGGCACACCAAAGTTCCATTCAATTTCAGCCAAAATCAAAATACTTCACTGGCTGACGATAAGAAAGCGTACTCAATTTAGGTCTCTGTGTATGGTTTTTAAAGCCCTTCAGGGAACCGGACCAGAATTTTTAAAACAGCGATTTCACTGGTATACACCTAAAAGAACACTGCAGTCTTCAGATGCAAGATTCATAAATGTCCCTAGGGTAAAAAAAGCCACCTGGGGTGGTAGAAGCTTTACAGCGAATGCGGCCAGATCATGGAATGCTCTGCCATTATATCTGCAAAGCATGACCAATCTTTCGGCCTTTAGGAAGGCACTGAAAACATGGTTGTTTTCAAACTGATCCTGCTATTTCTCCCATGCCATTCAGTCCTCATTAGGCCTTCACACAGTGCCAGGACACCCTCGAGTAACAGTTAGCGCTATACAAATACCAATAACATTAACATTAACATGTCATATGAAAAATGTGTATCTTTGATGGTTCTTACATGATACTCTACTACACCTGAGTATGGAAAGCGGATATCACGCTTAGCTAGACAAGAGTTAACATAGGTAAAGGGACAGCGCACATGAAGCAGAAATTTCATACCAAACAACATTTCTGATAACCGTGAATACTGAATTAAGCTGTCTTTATCTGTTTTGCTTTTCTATTTTTCTTGTTCTGTTTTACACAGATTTCTTGGTCGAGCAAACACAACACAGCTAACACATGTTTCGCCCTTTTAACTGTGACCTGTTGAAGGCTGTAGACATAAGTAGATAAAGTAATAATAATTCCACTATTCCTCTACCGCAATAATTCGTAGACTCTAATCCCAATATGTTGGTCCAATATATGACAGAAATGCTGCCATCTCTAGTTTGCTGAACGCGGAGCTCTTACTACCTTCCATGAGTGGAGAGACTTAACGTCAGCTCCTTCCCTCGCTCTCATTTCCCAAAACAGTTACGTTGAGATTGTAAACATGAAATATGTTTATCTTTTTCAGTATAAATCTACACCCAGCAAAAAAGTCTCAGTTGTTGGTTGGATGGTGGTACTGCCAGATGACCCGGAGCATCCTGATGTTTTCCAGCTCAATAACCCAGACAAAGGTAAGATGTTGTATCCATGTGAAAAGAGAGACACTGAAGGACATGGACTTCACAAGCATCTACCTCAGAAACATTGGCACATCATGAACCATACACAGTAACCTCTATACAAACATTTCAACCAGCTTTAAATTCAGCACCTTCCCAAACTAGCTTCTCCTCAATTATAGGGCTAGGTTAATTTACTATTCTAACTCTGCCAGCATATTTGGGGCACATACGTTAGAGGTTAATTTACTGTTCCAACACCAATCCTAGCAAATTTGCGGACACATACTTAATGTGGGTTTAGGTGCCTTGCATACTTATTGTAACATGATATACGAGTACGGTCGTGGTTTTGGCAGAGTGTATCTTTGGGTACATGTTTTTTGCTCTTTTGTATTCACTACCTGTTTTCACATACTACCAAATGGGTGCAAACACACCTTAATTTCTATATTTATGTATCTCTTTCTGTATCCAGTTCCCTAGAGTTAATTTGACATATTGTCCTTTTTGAGTAACCTGTTTACATTTGAGTTGTAGATTATTACTTTAAACCCTATTTTCAGACTGGACTAACCTTTGGTTGGTCCCAGGTTTTTGCTTCTCCTAACCTTCTGCTTGGCACAGCTATCACATTCAAGTAGTGAGTTGCACTTGCCAGCTTGAAGGTGGTGATTGGCCTTCCTGAAGCACTTCTGCTGGGTTGACTGACAGCTTCACCAGTCAGCCCTGAATGGTAGTCACAGAGGAAGTGTGCCCTCGGGTAGTGGTTGACAGTCTCAAGAAGACAGATTCAGTAATTGTTTTTCGTCACGAAGAGGACTGGTGTTTTTTAAGCGGTTGTTGTGCACAACGTTGCACAGATGTCCGTCTATTGAATATACAAGATACAAGTGTCTCCTTTACTTCTGCATAATATTTGATCTGCCCCACATCATATACTGCCTCAAGTCATGAAAAGCTGCCGAAGGCAGCTTGTCTCCGACAACCAGAGTTGGATTGGGAACCAAAATAGGACCAGGCACCCTAACAAAAAGTGGCCCACATTTGTGGATTACAACTTTTAGCAAAACACTGCTTCATGTTTTAAGTATAATGAAAAGAACGAGGAGGGTTGTCTAAAAGAGGCAGGTTTTATTAAAGTCACTGAGATTTTTAAAAGAATGCAAATGCCGCCAGCACTCTTTGTGCATTGATTAGCTCACAATGGTGAAACACACTTGAATATAAGTGAGGCCAATCAGAGGCTGAGAAATTCTCATCAGACCACCCATATGGCGGAGTATCTTCATATGAGATTAGTTTGTGGATCCAAACAACGCCCAGACCATCATATGATGGTATAGTTGTGGATACCAATTGTTGTCTCCATCCAGGGGTTATTCTCAATTGGTTGCTGATGAGGTGCAGTGCGCGAAAGTGAGTGAAATTTAAAATTGATTACCAGAACAAAAATTATGTTTAATGGATATTGTTCTGGCATCAAACATAAAAACTACGCCCGGTAGTCTGACAATATGACTACCCAGTGGAGCTGTGCAGACGGTCGACATGTTTCAGCCAGGAGGGAGTATTATCCGGCTTTCTTCAGGACCAAATCAGAATGGAATGCTACTGCACAAAAATTCTTTTTTTCACCACAGATGAGTGTATGTGTAATTATATAAAAATTATAATCATCCTACCCGGACCTTGGAGCCCCAATGTGTCCAGGGATGTTGAATATTGTGATCCTTAACTACAAAAAAAACATAATAGAGAACCACATACAAAAATAATAGTTTATACATAAGAAAAACCTCTACATTTGCCACTAAAACAGTACACAGGACACACATAGAGCAGTATTATCTCTATATTATACCCCACAGGCTAAGTAGACTGCTGTTTTTGATCATAACCCATTGGCTTACATCTAGGAAAGAAACCTTAATTGAAGTATGATTAATACTCACCCAGCTTTGTGTGGGTGGTAGACCTCACCTCACCCGGCATCCGCTCGGGAAAACTGAGGCACCGCTCTGTTGTGCAGGATTGAAAATACAGGTTGACACAATGAGAACCATCATGCCCACTTAAATTCACAATATACTGGGTTGCACAAACTGAATAAAACCTAATTGTTTGAAAGGGGAAACCCACTAGTGACCAGACCGAATGCTGACAAAAGAAGGGAGCTGGCTATGAAATGACGAGTGCTCTGTTCAAATATTACTTGGTAGTTTCAAAAGTTGTTTAATGATTATAACGAAGTCTCTAAACATAGACTAGAGATGATTCGGAGTTGTTACAATCCCACCACGGAATACTCACAAAGAGGAACAGACACAGTGGATTTGAAGAAAGAGAGAAACGGAACATCAAACCCTGAGACCTACCTCTCCGTCGGTACCCCTCTCTAGCGTCCGAGAGGAAGTGGAGGTAATGTCTCAAGGTGAACGCGGGTTATTTATACCCATTCCAATTGAATAATTGGTAATGAACAAGACTTAATTGGTCGTGTTGCGCATGTGTGGTGGAAAATACTGATTTTGAGGGAATGCGCAGTGAATCCAGGTGATAGTTTACCATTTAGTACGCATGCACCCGTCTACCTGTTCATTACCAATTATTCAATTGGAATGGGTATAAATAACCCGCGTTCACCTTGAGACATACTATATGATGGTCTGGGCGTTGTTTGGATCCACAAACTAATCTCATATGAAGATACTCCGCCATATGGGTGGTCTGATGAGAATTTCTCAGCCTCTGATTATTCTCTTTGGTTAGCTCTTAGTCTCGTAGTTTGCCTACAACTCTGTTTCAGGGCACACCCATCTGTTTCATGACCCAGATATTCCCTTCTGTAGTACATAGTTCCAAATATCAGGCCTTTGGAATATCGGGTCGGTAAATATAGGCCTCTTTGACCCTCATGTCACTGTGTGTTTTTGGTTATAAGTGAGGCCCCCTGCCCCATCTCAATCAGCATAAATTAATGGTCCGGCTCAGTGACAGGTTGGGAGTGACACCTCCGGCCCGTTGGTAAAAGGGAGGTAATGGAGACCCATCTGCCTCAGGTAAGGCAGCTCTTGCCCAAACTGGGCAGCTGGCAGCATCTGAACAGGACATAAATGTAAATGTAAATTGATACTTGTATACGCACTACTCACCCGCAAGGGTCTCAAGGCGCTTGTATGAATACCGCTGTGGAACCCATCCTGGCTTTCCCTGTGAGGCGTCCACTCCTGGGCACCCCCAAGGTGGAGGCCGGGCATCCTTAGCGTTGTGGGGGCCGTTGTGGAGATTAAGCAAGCTATTGCCCAGAGTTGCAGAGTGGGACTCCATGATTGGAATAGGCACCGAGGCGAGAATTATCAGGTCCGTGGAATTTTGAGCCCAAGACCCGCCGAGGCGGGGAATTGAACCCTGGTCCCGGGCTAGACCTCTACATCAGGGTCTGCTGCTCTAATCATTGAGCCACACTTCTCTTCACACATACACATCCCAAATTGGCCTCCTGCCACACAGAGAAGCGGCCCACAGCTGCAACTCAGATACCAGCCCCTTGCCCGAGTGCCCACCTTACCAATCGGGACAGCCGTATTGGTTTTCAACTGAGTCTCACAGGTTTCCATTTATACACTGATACAGAGAGAAAGCAATATGGCTTCCTGTTTGTATATATTTTGAAACCGTGGTAAAAAAACAAAATAAGGTCTTCTTTTGAGAGGCTGTCATTGCGGTCATTCAGTACTGCCAGACCAATGGTGACATTGACTGTACATGAGTAGATAAAATAAAGGATCGTTAAATACTAGCAAAGCTTATGTAGGCACACATGAGCACATACTTCAGAGTTACTGTATCCTGATATATATTGACGCTTCTAGAACTAAAACATCACAGGCGTCCAATTGTGGCTGTAACGTAATGGTTAAAGAATGGGCAGTAACAATTTCCCATTTTACGGTCTCACAAAACACAAAATAAAATGGTTAAAACACAGATAAAATGAGAAAAAATAATGCATAATTATATACAGAGGTAAAGGTAAAAAAGTAAACACCAAAAACAATAGAACCGCTTCCAGGTGGTTTGACCGAATATTGGCCAGCCCCTCTCACTGTGCTGCTCCACGTTGGAACTCCAAACTCGTGGTCACTTATAACAACAATAGTAGCACAGGGGTCGTGACTGGGTGCTGTCAACACATCAATTAATTCTGACTCCTTCCAAAACAGAATTCCTTCCCCTCTCGACCTCACTATCTCCTCCTCCTATCCAATCTTGGATAAACCATGTGAACATTCTCAACAACAAACCTATCATTTTTGACCGTGCCAAATCGCTAGGTGTCATCCTAGACAAAAGGCTCAACTTACAGGCCCCTATCAATACCATCGCCAAGAATGCACGCTACCAATGGCGCCTATTCTGGGGGGTTCAACGCTTCTTTTCTGAGCAAGACCTAAAAACCTTGGTCCAATCTTTGGTTCTTTCCAGATTGGACTACTGCAACTCTACCCTTGCTGGCCTCGCCAGATCCCACCTTTCCCCTCTAAAATCCATCCTCCACTCAGCAGCTCGCTTTGTATATGGGGCTATAAGAAATTATCACATCACACCCTTACTGTTCTCTCTTCGCTGGCTTCTTATTGATACAAGGTCAATTTACAGGACTGCCTGTATCACCCAAAAAGCCTAGCACACCTCCACCCACCCTATCTGGCTAATATACTCAAAATCTCGGGCGGCTCTAGACCTTCAAACAATGTGGGAAACTTACTGCTCGAACCTCCTACCTACAAAAGGGAAATACGTATGGCTCAATCCTTTTCTGGTAATGCGACTAGAATCTGGAAATAACTTCATCATCCCTCCGAACCACTACCTCATTCCGGTCCTTCAAAATTGATATTAAAATTCTCCTGCTCCATAGGCACTTCCAGGAATAATTCAACACGTTTTTTGACCCTTACGATCATCTATAACTCACATGAGGTCAATTTTGTAAATATGTATTTTACTCCTGCTTTAACCAAACACTGACACCTTTTATTTTTTACAATATAAATATGCAAATAGTTAGAGTTGGAACTGCATATGTGTAACTTGTTAGCATGCTCAGCCTTTCTTATGTACCTTTGTAACTGTATATATGTAACTTGTTAGGGTTGAAGTGTATCTTGTGTACCTTATGTAACTTACCTGGTTCTTTTGTAAAGCATACTGACACCTTTGGGAAATGTTTGCGCTATATAAAACTGCATTCAATGAAATAAATTAAATACATTAGGAACTACGCCCACTTCCTCGGGTAATTAGACTGTACCAAGTGAAAAACAGCTGTGGGGGGAGATATGTGATTGCAGCATCCCTTCAAATAATACCATGAAGCAATGCGACAAGTGAAGCTGCTAAACTGGTCATAACCACTAGATGTCAGTGTTGGGTCTTAAACCGGAACAATTGTATTTATAATTCTGTTTTTCCTGTTTTTTAGGCAATGTTTACAAATTTCAGGCTGGCTCCAGGTTTCATGCAATCCTGTGGCACAAACATTTGGATGATGCGTGTAAAAGTAACCGGCCTCAGGTAAATTAATCCAACTTTGTTTCCTGAAACTCTTGTTTTCAATCCTGAGAAATTCCTCCACCTCGTCCCAAATATGAGTTAAAGTCATATTCTGTTTTGGTTTTTCCTCATATTGTTGTTATCTGGCTTCCGAAATTGTCTGTGGCGCTGCATACATTTCTTATCTTGCGGATAAGGACCGACGCTCACTTCCTTTTTGCTTCAACCTGTACTTGCACAAAGCTGGGACGTGAGTCCTTGTCCTGGAGTGGGTTTCACCCTTTCAGCACTAAGATACTCATTAATAGTAGTGTCAGACAATGATTGTTCTTAGGGAGGGAAATTCTGCATTTTATAACGGGCCACTCTTAAGGGCCTAAGCATTCTGGGACTTGTAGTTTATATTTAAAGGGACACTCGTGGGCTTGTAGATTCCAACATCCTTAGTGCTGATAGTTCGAAGCACAGGGTTGGCTGAACGTCACGCTCATCATACGACCAATGTCAGGTCAGTTCTTCAGATTTAAATGGCTCAGAGGAGACCAGCATTGCCTGCATGGACTTCTGCACACCTCACTCAAAAGCCAGAAACTGCCCGAGCTAAAAGTGACATTTGCAGTTGTTAACAGTAGGGCAGCGGTGGCAACAACATGCAGAGCCATCAATGGGGAAGGGTAGCGAGGGATCTTACCACGTGGCCCCACACTTGTCAAGGTCCCACACACCTGCCAAAAATGTGTTTCTATAGTTTAAACAAGCAGTGGCAATGCCAATGGTCGGGCATTACCAAAAGAGTAATGTTTTTTTCTTCTGTTTATGTTGGCAAACAAATGCAACATGCAAGCAGTGGGAAAACATTTAAAAACTAAAGGAGTGACACACCAGCCCCAGCACTTAAGTGCGCTCTTCAAGTGGCTGTTTTTGTTTTATCATATAAGGCTGACCCATTGCCCCGCGCTGTATGCTGTGGTTAGTGCGAGCAAAATGTGATTGACACCTAAACTGACCAATGGATGCAGAGAGCTGGCACAAAGCCCATAGAGGGAGGCATGCATGGGTCTTTGTTATGATTTGCATAAAAAATAAAAAACATGAAACTAAGAAGAGTGCTAAAGCGGTCTCAAGGCCACATTTAAAAAGACTTAAGGTTTGTTGTATAAAATGTGGGTGGGAAATGGGTGAAAATGACCCTGTGGGCTTCCTAATGCAGGAAGATTTGGGATATGCTGAATAATTTTGAAAGCCCAGGCAATATAGCAAGAGGTGGTCAGGGGCGTGGCTAGGGGTTGGGGGGTGTTTGGGGTGTTACACCTGTCCCCCCAGTATATGTATTTTCTGATTCACTTACTTTTAGGAGGGCATGGTGAGGTCTCTGTTGGATTTCACCGGGAATTGTTCACTACACACAGACAAACATGCACACTCTCTCTCACTCTCTGTTTTAAATGTCTCCAAGGACATTGGTTATTTTACAAACTATTGTGTTTTCTATCACTTTGTGCCCCTACCGATCCACATTCGTCTCCCTTTCCACTGTCCCCTTCAGCCCGTCTCGTGCACCCTGCTTGTCGTATAATGTATTTTAACATCATATGCCATTGTGAGTGTTCGTAAATCTGAACCTCATCACCCCCTCCTCCGCCTCCCCCAGCTCGGAGAACCGCTGCCTGGTTACAGATTTTAAACTGCAGCAGTTATTTATTCTTTGCTTTAATTAAATCAAGAACAAAACGTATTAAAAAAAATCTTATTGACATTTATATCAATAAGAACATCACAGCAATCGTAATTGTACATGGGGAGAGATAGAGAGGAACAACAAAGGCTCTCCGCAGGCCCTGGTACTGTTGGATCTCTCAACAGCATGTGACACGGAAAATAAGGTTAATATGGTAGCGGTGTCTGCAAGACACTGCCATCCATATTACAATGCCTGTGGAGATGTGCCTTTGGAAAGGCATGTGGTCTTTGCCTGTGGATGCCCGTAGCGGGTCCCCTGGATGTTGGTGGCGGGGGTTACCTCTGTTACCCCCCTGTATTTGCATGCAAAAGGTGGCAGGCACGTTATGCATGCAAATGCACAACGTGCATTCCCAGCATTGCTGGGAATAGGGTTTGCCACCGCCACAGTGGCGGTGGCATACTAATGTCAGGTGCGGGACTGTCGCACCCCTTGCAGACGGTCCCACATTCCGTTTCAGTGGCGGGCGGACTTTGTCCCGCCATTGTAATGGAGCCTCAAGTGTCTATCTCCGCATTTAGCACCCTGTTTGACAGGTAAAGTGCTGTGGCTAGGGGCCAAGAGGCTGCACGGTCTATTTCTATGGCAATGTGGGGCTGAAAGGATGTCGGGTGAACCCAGTAGTGTAAGACCTGTGCCTGAGCGCACAGGGCATATAACATCAAGTCTGATGCTCCCATCCCACCCTGATTAAGAGGCAATGTGAGGTAGTCCCAGGATTCTCGTGGCTTTTTTCCAGCCCATACCAGGCATATGAGGTTTGACGCAGGAACTGACTCATGAGGGGAATGGGTATATTAAGGTATAAGTAAAGGAATGTGGGGAGGATGGCCATTTTGGCTATCGTTTTCCGGCCAGCGAGGGACAGTGGCAATCTGGACCATATCATTATTCTATCTTCTAGCCACGTAATGGCGCGTCCATAGTTGGCTTTCCAGAGTTCATCTGAATTACAGCTGAGCCATATACCCAAATACCACACAGGGTCCTCCGGCCATTTCAGAGGATATTCCATAGGGAAAGACTGTACTGTCAGTGAGAGGGAACCAAGCGAATTTGGAACAGTTGATCTGTATGTCTGAGTACCCGTCGAATCGCACAACATCATGCGTTATGGAGCCCAGATCTTTCTGGCCATGCAGACATAAAGTGTGATGATATCTGCATATATTAAGATCACTAGCCCTCTGGCCGTTGTCTGGTTTGCTTGATGCTGTCTAAGTCTCGCTACCAGAGGCTCACTTGCTATGGCGACGAGGATTGGCGAAAAAGGGCATCATTGACGCGTGACTTGGATGATCGGATAACATCACATTAATTCTCACTCGAGCTATTGGAAATGTATACAGGAGTTGTATCTGCCGAATAAAGCATGAACTAAGTCTGAGACGAGGGAAGAGATATGCCCACCCCAAAGAATCAAGCGCCTTTGTTGCGTCGTAATGCAGCGACCGCAGAGAGTTGGGGGTCAAGGTGGTGCATGACCACGAAGATAGTGGGCAGATTTTGGGATGTTAAGCAGCACGGAATGAACCTAGATTTAATTTCTTGTAACAAAGATAGAAGACTTTTTGCAAGTATTTTCGCAAATATGGTATTGTCTACATTAATCAGGGATAGTGGCCTATAAGAATCACCCAGGGAGGCCTGTTTGTCAAGTTTGAGAGGTATCACGATAACAGACTCTCTAAGTGAGGGAGGCCAGAAAACATTATTGGGGGATTCTTCGAACATGGCCGATAGGTGTGGTGCCAGCATGGATACAAATTCTTTGTAGAAGGCAGTGGTTAGGCTGTCTAAACCTGGCGCCTTGTCACCCATTAATCCTTGAGTAATATGCACTATTTCCTCTGTGGTGAAAATCAAGGTAAGCACCTTGGGTTCTGTAGCTACAACCGTTGGTGGTGTATAGTTTGGAATAGAAGGAGGACATTGTGGACAGGATCCCTGCGGGGGTGGACAGGAGATTTGAGTCATCATAAAGCAATTGTACCAGATATGTGGCAGCATTCAGTGTGCGGTGCAGTCCCGCGAGTGTCCGGCACGGGCAGTCTCCCTCACTATAGCGTCACGATGCATATAATTAGTCTCTCGAACAGCCTCCTCTGAAAACTCTGACAATTTATTGCGAATGATGCTAGAGTGGTCATGCAACCGGGCTGGAAGTAGTCCAGGGCACAAGTTCTAAAAAAGAAGTGGGGGGACTGACCTAGTTTGGCTGTATGCAAATGACATCACGGCACGTGACATCATGGCACACGACATCACAGGAATTGTCATCATAGAAAGTGGCATCACAGGAAGTGTTGTCACAGTAAATGGGATCACAAGAAGTGACATCAGATCTAAAGCCCTCACATATATGTTTAGAAGGTCTATCGTGTGTACATTTGAGCGCATTGCAAGGATAATAGCAGAGTGATCTATGGAAGATGATATGTGACTTCTACACCATACTATCCCCCAGTTTTATGTAGCACATCCTGTATATTCATTTACAAACTCCTATAATTAATTGTACATGTAATTTGCCCGTGTTGATGTAAAGCGCTCTGACACCCTGCATTGGGATGAGTAGTGCTATACAAGAAAAAATAGTGGTACTTAAATTATTTCACTGTCTCCTCAGGGGAAGTAATATTTACATGAATGCAATTTGTTTTGTGTAAATGCTGGCATAGACCTACACATCTGTCATTCTTACAGTGCATGCATATCTTGTAAACAGAGACTGAACAAAGTGAAAAGCTGCCTCTCTTAAGTATGTGCGAAGTGCAAACAAGGTGTGAGCCTTTGTTTCCCTTCCGCTTCTTTTTTTCATCAGGTATGAGGCTCCTGGCTGCTCCTAGCCAAGAGACTGAACAAAAGGAGGGCGGATGATACCTCAGATTCGGCCTTTGTTAGGTTATGGGCCCTGTAGGAGTCATAAATAAGAAAACCCTGTCCCCGCCTGCACGTTGTTGCTTCTTGCAGATGGAAAGCAGGCAACCTGCAGGCGCTGCTGAAAGTGTCCCGGTGTTTGGAAATTAGACCGGGACGAGTTCAGTGCATTATTTAGTGGGGCCCAAATTCTTGGCAGGGTGGACGGCGTTCACCCTGTGATAAAAGTGGGTGGACGCCGTCCACCTGCGTGCACCCCCGACTCATGCCCTGAAGTAGTCTATCTCCAAGGCGTGAAGAAAAAACGTAATTTAAACAAATAAAACCCAGCCATGTTCAACACAAGTTGATATGGAGTAGATATGGGAGAGGCAAAGATTTGCATATTTATAATCACTGAAACAATCAGGAAAGATATACATTTTTGTAAAATCAAAGGTCTTGCTTGTCTGATACCAGACCTAATTAAAACTAAGAGCCATAACTAAACTAAGAGCCATAACTAAAATGCCTTCCCACGTTCTTGTAAGTGTATTGACAGGTGCAGCTCTGCTTCTGTAGACGCCGAGTTCTCTCGCCGTTAGCAACAAAAGCATTCCTGCTTTCTAGTGGGGTTTAAGAAAATGTCAAATGGAATTAATGCACTACTGACTGCTCCACATTCTCATCCCCCCTCCAGGAGAGCCAGGAAGGCAGGTGGGCTGGTGAACAGGCGTGCAATACCCATTGGACTCACCGGGCTTCAGCCCCACCAGCCCCCGTCGTGTGTGGCAGCCCGGGATCAGACAGATCCCGGGCACACACAGAGCCCCACTGGAATGTTTCACATGTCTTTAAAAGACCATTTGAATGTTAATTAGGCCTTGCAGTTGTTTCACCTCTTCTAAGAGCCCCTGCAGCCCCACTCTGCCTACTGATTAAAGGGTCAGCCCCCCCCCCCCAAAATTTTTCTTAGTTCCCCCCGAAATTTGGCTCTAGTTGCGCCTCTGGCGGGTGAACAGGTTCACTCACTGTCTAAAGCAAAGCAGCAAATTCATGATTTCAGTTCTGGACTTATAAGTTAAAGTCCCTGGCACAGGACTGAAAGGAAAAATATTTTTTGCAATAAAACTTTATCAAAGCGGCTGTTATGAGTAAAACACATGAGCGGCGAGAAGCGGTCCCTTACAAAGCAGGAAGGACCCATTCTCAACTTCTAAGTACACTACAGAAATGCTCACAGTCCCGCAGAAAAGGTAGGCATCACCAGGCTTGAAGTGGGCTGAAAAAACAGGGGGGTGTAGTCCTTCAAAGGGGCGTGACCAATGCCATTAAGGGCGTGGCTTAAAAACACATAAGCTAAAAATCTGTGCTGAGCATAGTGTGCCGCCCAACTTGTATTTTGCTGTTTCTGTCATTGCAATCCAGATATGTATTACAACAAGTAACATCATACCTACAACAAGTCAGGAATATTGGCTTTGTCAATGGTTGTTAGTTGGATAAGATAAATAAGCAGCAACTAAGGCTTGTATATAGTATTGAAAAAGCCTCCACTTAAAGCCCTGGTGACACCACGACAATGTTGCTGTTCCTGAGTTTCAAAAAGAGAAGGGAAATCCAGAGAGAAAATGACTCTCTTTAAAGGATTTCCCTTTCCCTATGAAAGCTCACGTGGCATGACGTAATGCTGTAACTTCTCCACTAGTGAGCTTGCTGTCACTGCAGTCTGGACCGCCTGTGCCAGGGCACAAAACAGAGCCCGATAGAGACCCGCTTCGAGGCCCCCTTTAAAAAACTGCCGGTGCTCAGCACCGGTGAGACCTGGCCCCATTAAACCCTGAAGGTGCCATCTGAAAAAAATCACAGATTAACTGACAGCGATACATACCAGGGCAGGTATTATTTATGAGTCAGAAACTCTAATGGAAAACCAGTATAAAACTCGGCCAATAGAGGGCGGACTTTGAAAACTTTTGATACTTATTAAGCTTTCGTCACAAGTTCCTTCCAGCGGGTGACTTTGTCAAGCAGTCACAGTGGCCGAGCCATGCGATTATTTACAAATATGAACCTCTGCAATGACAGATTTAACCACACAGTGACTTTTACGAGATTAGTCAGTGGGTGCGTGAACCGCGCAGCGGCCAGCATTGTTTGAACCAATAGTTTCACCACTGCTTCCAGTATTTTCTCTCAAACACGAAAATATAAATACCGCTCTTACAAGAATGAGTAATAAGTGGAGAAATGTACGAGTCGGAACGGTATTTTGATTAATTCCCGAGCTTGTGATAAGGGGAACAGCATGGCCTGTGCGACTTCGGAATGCAAGGCTAGATGCGTGTTGCAAGGATGCGCCGACGTCATGTAAAGGTGCCCTGCAGAACAAAGACCTCTCTGTAGTAGAGAGAATAGCGGAGAAGTTTTTTTAAATTATCAGTTCCTTATTTCCTGATAAGAAGTGGTTTAAAAAAATATATACATTTTCACGGTTACTTCTAATACAAGGTGGCCTTTCATCATGGTTGGATGACGGAACTACGCATGGAGTCACCCCATGGTCATTTCAACGACCGCAACACTACCACGCATGCCATTACAACAGGTATGTACACACACACAACCATATATCCTTACCCATCCTAAAAACTCCTTACCACCCAAAAACCCATGCCCACCCTAAAAATTGCCATTGCCACTCAAAACCCATACCACCCTAAACCAGTGCTTTAAATGGGAAATTAGAAGTGCCAGTACTCACTAATCAGTCTGGGTGGGTAGTTAGGGGTGTGGCTGTGAGCCAGGAATTTAGCAATAGCCACATAATTAAGCTTTAATGCAAATGCGCTGATTGTCGTGTAAAGCGCTTAAATGCCCATGGACCAAATTTGCGCAATTCCAAACTGCCTACTTACATAAGAGACATGGCAAGCATCCGTTTCTATGTCATACGTGCAGAGCCTAATTGTTGGCAGTTTGATATTGCGCAAATTTGGGCCATGGGCATTTAAACGCTTTACATGACAATCAGAACATTTGCATTAAAGCTTACGTTTTTTAACACACTAAGGGAGTTGTCCAGAATCACAGGGTGATGAGCCAATGTCGGGATTCGAACCTGGTTCTTCAGTTCCACTCTCGGCACCTCGGACCATATCCTCATTCTTGTTGCGATGCCATTGAGAACCAGAGGCGCAACTAGGGTAACATTTCAGGGAGTGGGGGGTTAATTCTTCCAGCAACAGGCAGAGTGGAGATGCAGGGACTCTAAGAAGGGGTGAAAAACAACAAAGCCTCATTAAAAAGCAAACGGTCTTTTAAAGATCTGTGAAGTACTCGGGTGCGGCTGTGTGAGTGCCCGGGAAGCTGTCTCGTGGGGGTTGAAGCCCTCTGATCGCAATGGACGTTGAGTGCCTGATGAGAACCTAACACTGCAGGAGCAACCCAGCACAGAAATACACAGGCTGTTGCCAGCCAGAGCAGCATATACACACGCAGCGTCTGGAAGGGTCATTTTCAGTTTTTTGCGTTGCACGTACACGTACTTCAGGGCCTGAGCCCTGCTGCTTCTGGGAGTACCGGTACTCTTCTTGCCTGAAAATAAGTTCCGGTACTCAAGGGGAGAAAACTGAGAAGTGCTGGTACTCAGTACCGGTGAGTACCGGCCCATTTAAAGCACTTCCCTAAACCCTAAAAATGCCCTTGTCCTCCAAAACCTATTCCCACTATATATATATATATATATATATATATATATATATATATATATATATATATATATATATATATATATATATATATATATATATATATATATAACACTTATTTAAATACTTACCTGCACTTACCTTTAAAACTTTTGCCACGCATGTCTTTACCATTCATGCAATTGCAATGAAATTTCTTGTAATGGTATGTGTGGTAAAAGCATATTTGTTGTAAACACATGTGTAGTAATGGCATGTGTGGTAGTGTTGCATGCGTTGTAAAGCCTGTGTGGTAAAGGCATGCGTGGTAGTGTTGCATGCGTTGTAAAGCCTGTGTGGTAAAGGCATGCGTGGTAGTGTTGCATGCGTTGTAAAGCCTGTGTGGTAAAGGCATGCGTGGTAGTGTTGCATGCGTTGTAAAGCCTGTGTGGTAAAGGCATGCGTGGTAGTGTTGCATGCGTTGTAAAGCCTGTGTGGTAAAGGCATGCGTGGGAGTGTTGCATGCGTTGTAAAGCCTGTGTGGTAAAGGCATGCGTGGTAGTGTGCCACGCATGTCTTTACCATTCATGCAATTGCAATGAAATTTCTTGTAATGGTATGTGTGGTAAAAGCATATTTGTTGTAAACACATGTGTAGTAATGGCATGTGTGGTAGTGTTGCATGCGTTGTAAAGCCTGTGTGGTAAAGGCATGCGTGGTAGTGTTGCATGCGTTGTAAAGCCTGTGTGGTAAAGGCATGCGTGGTAGTGTCGCATGCGTTGTAAAGCCTGTGTGGTAAAGGCATGCGGGGATCCGGCTTCCTTGTAAAGGCTGTTACCCATTTGATCACAATTGAAATGCATTGCGTATGAGTTCCACTTCTCGGATCACGAAATGTCTTGACTTAATAAACAAGCATTGGCATAGCCAATAGTTCTCGCCTTTGGGACCTTATAAGTGTTTAGCCATGCAACAGTTGATGTTGTTGCACCAAGGATAATGTGCTGGATAACCAAACACTTATAAGGTCCCAAAGGCGAGACCTATTGGCTTTGCCAATGCTTGTTATACAGGCCATTGTCTGGAGGAGCCCATGGGCACACTGCCAGAATGTCAGAATGGCCAGTTCTGCAACTGACGAGCACTAAACCTCGAAACCCAAACAAGCTTTCTGTGGAGCAGCCCCAAAACTCTGGAACTTTCTACCATCAGGATGGCCAGTTCTGCAACTGACGAGCACTAAACCTCGAAACCCAAACAAGCTTTCAGTGGAGCAGCCCCAAAACTCTGGAACTTTCTACCATCACAGTGAGGAAAGTTCCACCTCTGAGTCTGAACATATCCCAGAATAGACTGAAACCATTTGACAATAGTCAGGCACTATGCTGTACAGTGCATAGCCAGACTGAATGCAAGGCCCTGTGACACTCGCTGCCCACAGGCTGCCAGGAGACGGGCCTTTTGCTTCTGTTGATGGCTTTGTAATTTGGCTCACACTAACTTCTATTGCCACCCCTATCTCGCCAATGGACGATGCTTTGTCTGTGTTTAGTCCAACCCCACTAAGCCGCTGTTCTGCTATTTTCTCTTGCACCATTGAGATGTCCACATTACTGGTTCATGATGTACAGCCCTGCGACGCCTCTGAACCTGCTTCGTACTTTATCAAAAAGATTGCGGATGTTAAAACAAAAAAATTAGATGCCTACATGAACGTAGACACAATCGGAGACAAATGAGAGAGACTCTGAGCTCAGAGACAGTCACAATTAGAGATATCAGAAACTGTAGCAGAGCTCCTCACCGGGCAGGCACCTACATAATAACCAGACAGACATGCACAAAAGCATAAGGATCGAAGCACACACACATGCCTCTGCAACTGAGTCACAGGCACGTACAAGTTCAGATTATCCAACAGTGTAATTTGCGTGAATGTGAACTCAAAGGATTTCCCACAATTCAACTGTGTCCCTGCGAGGAGGGAGACAACGAATACAAGCCCGACTCTACTTCCTGCTACCTGTGTGTGCGGTATACTTTGTGTGACTAAGTGATGTCCCATCCTCTGTCATTTTTGACCATCCAATACTGCAGCAGCACATGTGCAGAGCTGGAGACTTAGTTATCTATACAGAATTACTGCAGCGAAAGGCCCACCGGCCCTGTAGTCTATGTCTTTCCTCAATAATAATAATAATAATACAGAAACTTATTGAGCGCGAACAGCTACCTCTGGGGAGGTGTCCCGGCGCTAACGAGTCCCACAGCAAGAGTAAGTAGTCAGGAGGGGGGCAGAGTTATTGCGTAAAAAGCCAGGTTTTTAGGAGTTTCCTAAAGCTTGCTTCTGACGTGGCAGATTGGATGGCAGGGGGCAGGGTATTCCAGAGTTTCGCCGTGCCGGCCGAAAGGACCTGCCTCCAAGTCTAGCTTTCCTTACGCGCGGTACAATTAGCTTGAGTAGGGAGTTGGAGCGCAGCTCACGTTTTTGGTGGTAGCGGGGGAGTCGGAGTTTCAGATAGTTTGGACACGTGCCTTTTAGCGCTCTAAAAGCCAGGGTTAACACTTTGAACTTAATTCTGCTTGCCACTGGTAGCCAATGCAGCTCGTGCAGATGCGGAGAGATGTGCTGCCTGAAAGGGATCCGTTTTATTAATCTCGCAGCCGCATTCTGCACGATTTGTAGGCGTTGCACCGCATATTTAGGTAGACCAAGATAGAGGCCGTTAGAGTAATCGAGTCGGGAAGTGATTGTTGCATGAACAACCGTTTTCCGGCACTCGACAGGTAGCAGAGGCAGAAATTTCCGCAAATTTTTTAGTTTATGCAGGCAGCCTGCGGTGAGCTGTTGTATATGTGGCAAGAAAGACAAATTCTCATCCCATTTTACTCCTACATTTTTTGCATGGGAGCTGGGAGATGGGGCAGGGCCCATTTCCGTTGGCCACCACAGATCCGCAGGGGGATGTTTGGAGTTTCCAAAGAATAGCACCTCCGTTTTGCTCGCGTTCATTTTGAGTTTGTTGGTATTCATCCATTTGGCCACGTCTTGCAGACAGCCCCTGATTTTGCTGAATGCTGCCTCGGACGTGTCTGTGTATGGGAAGACTAATTGCGTGTCGTCCGCATAGGATATTGCCTTGACCCCCCATTTGGCAATCAAGATGAAAAGCGGGGCCAAATAGACATTAAACAGCAGGGGGCTGAGTGCCGACCCCTGTGGGACGCCACACCAGAGATTTTTTGGTCCAGAAGAGAAGGGGCCCAGGGCCACTTTCTGGGAACAATTAGAGAGGTAGGAGAGTAGCCAGTTGAGGGCTTTGTCTCCAATACCAATGTCCTTAAGTCGGGTTAGCAATCTGCTGTGATCTACAGTATCAAAAGCAGCTGATAGATCCAGGAGCACCAGCATTGCTGATGCCCCTGAATCTAAGGACCATCTGATAGATTCGGCAACCTCAATGAGGGCCGTCTCAGTGCTGAAGCCGGCCCTAAAGCCCGACTGAGTTTCATGTAGGGCGCCGCTGTCTTCAATAAATTTATTAAGCTCAATACCTCTAGGTACCTGCCTCCTGCCCACGGGGGTTGTGGGCGGGAACAGGTCTCTGCACAGGGCAGGGCGGATGAGGGGTGTTCACAGCCCTGCCATCAAAGATGTGTGGGAGTTGCTAAGAGATAGGGAGATGTGGTGACTCTGCCAAGGGGGCGTCCCTAACGAGGAAGTGAGGAGGCTGGTGATGTCTGGGACAGAGCGCCTGCTTTTTTAAAAGTGAAAGTGGGTATGGCACGAGATAATTAAAAAAACATATGGCCCCTGCGTGCCTGTAGACACTGAGGGGGAGGGGTGGAGGGAGTGCGGCTGAGAGCACACACATCGCTTCCCTTGCGGGAGTACCATCCGTTTGCAAGTTAATTACAAACAGATGTCGCCAGAGCTCGCTCCCGCAAGGGAATCGCCAATCATGCAAGTGTTGCCATTGAAAGCAGTGCAAAGCGTGCAAATTTTTGAGTGAAAAAGCGAATCGATTCTAAGAGGTCCACTCCTATGCAGCGCATGCACGCTGCGTAGGCGAGACCTAAAACAAAATGCACTAGAAACCCTGAGCGTGTTGTCACCTTTCTCTTAATAAACGCACAATTCAGCAGGTGTAGCTTTGTTTGAAGCTAAGGCCGGATGCAACCGCTAACAAGCACAACACACGTGCTGCTCGCCCAGAGAGCGCCACAGACGCCTCTCAGGTAATAAACCCCCAACCAGGAATTAGAGGGAAGAACAACCGGAGTTTATTCAGCAAAACAGAGGAGCCCACTGAATCAAGACCCTCCACACGAAAGTCCCGGAGTAACTGACCGGAGGTACCTTTGCATGGAATCTGTCATGAAGAAAGGTTTCAGAATGCCCGACAACTAACATTCTCTAAATGACATCTCTAACTTTCCACCAACAGTGTATGAGTATGTAACACTCTCTGGTGTCGCGAACCATAAGGATCGCACATGTTTCCCTCCATAATAGAAAAGAGCCCACTGTTCTCTCTTACGCCTGATGCTGCCCAGCACCTCCCAGAAGGACACAGTGGTCCCACAGGCTGGCACCGAAAGGGACTACTTTGAAGGAGGAAGTGCACTTTGTGCAAAGGAATAAAATCACTTTCACTCACAGTGAGGGTAGTCGATGACTGAAGTGCCCTGACCCATTGTCCATGTTGTATGCAGTGGTGGGCAGAAGCTAAATGTGAAAGACCATGAAATAGACCAATGGGTGATGTTTGTCTGCCTGAAGGCCCATATGTGTATTTTGCATTAAAGATATGTTTTTTTATAAAAACAAAAGGTCTTGGCTAGAACCTGACCTAAACAAGCATATGCAATCCAATGGGTTTCACATTTACGATCCTTTGAGCTATTGGCACTGTAAATGTAAATAGCTGAAATTCTCTGAGGCTCGACCTAAAAAGCAGGCCCACTTTGCCAAATTATAGTGAAACAACAAACAACTAAGGCCACTAGTCGTTGCCAGGTGCTGCAGCTGCCTCGTAAAGGAACACTGTCACATCACAACTAAAGGTTGTGATGTGACTGGCAACATACAGTAGGAAAGTGAGAACAACCAGTTACACCCACAACTGCTTTTGATAGGAACCCGTTACGCATAAACGGAGACACAAAACGAAGGGTACTTGTCTACTCATGCACGCAACAACACTCTAACAGCATTCCTATCTCAATGGTGGTAAAGAGAGAAGTCCAAGTTATGACAAGGTGTGCAGAGTTTATCTGGAAGGAACAGCAGGCTTACTTGCCATTCAAGTTGTATATACCCTCCAACTATGGCCCTAAAAACGATGACGGTCAGTCGGACAATGAATTGGCTCTCCCGCCCACCCTATTACGAAGAGACCACCAGCACAGCGGTTGGAAAGTCCTTTTTAGGTTTCGCCTGCACAGCGCTTGCACTGTGCTTGAGAAATCTAATGTTTTTAATACAAACTTAAAAGAAACTTACAACCAGCCTCCTCTCTTTCCTGTTTTCTCATTGGTTCCTGTGTGTGCCGCTTACTTTTCCTCCATTATTATTGGCTGTATCATATTTTCCTGCATTTACCAGTGCTTGTTTCTCTTCTGCTTCTCTTATCAGTTTCGCCCCACCGAAATGCTGGTAACATCTGCCTTGGTGGAACTATATTTTCATAAAGTTTTGCCTTTTACTTTAGCAGCATATTTATAGAACAATTTATGGCCCAGAAAGATTAAGTGGGTTGCACTGAATCCCAGGATGTTGCGCGGCCCCGCAGAGACTCGAACCGGGATCCCCAACTCTCGAGTCAGCAGCCCTTGCTTCTGCACCACATCCTTTCCACTCCTGTGTAATCTTTCAGGGAGCTCTTTCCTTCTGCAGGAAGATGATTGACGAAAACAGCTCTTTATTCTTGACATAGGCGAAACCAATGCATTACCACTGCTTGTTTCTAATGCAGAATGGGCTGCCACCCAAAGACAGGGCAGCAGCATATCCATGCGCTGTGTGACAGGCACCATGTGGTGCATGGCACACCGTGCATGGATGTAAGGGGGAGGGGCACTACATGTGCCACCAGGGCCACTTAGCAGAGGCCCACAGGGGGCATGGGCCCTGCATGGGGAGCCCCAAAGTGAGTTCCCGACAGCCTTTTCATGGCATTCGAACCACCATGAAAAGGCTGTCTGAAAGGGACATCCTAATCCCTACGGGCACTGCCTCCATTGAAGGAATAGGATTCCAACCGCTGCCCCGACCGGATAATGGATCATGTGGGAGGTGGATACCTTCCCCTCCGACTACTGCGCTCCGACTGCCTGTATTGTATTTCGGCAGTCAGACTGATGGCCTGTATGTCGGTGGCACCGCCACTACCGGCCTCTCAGTGGCGATCCCACCAACTTCGTAATTAGGCCCTAAAAATCAGCCGATGTCCAACGCTGGTCACTCATAGCCCAATCAGAAGAAGAGTAGTCTCCTATAAAACAAAGAAAATTAAGTGGAGTGACTTCCATCTCTATCAGATGTTGGCATTCTGCTGAGGAGCACAGCAGCAATCATGTGGCACACCTTTCAGGGCAGTTGAGGCACTCATCTTCCTGACCTAGTACACATACCAGATCTGAAAGAATGGTTGTATGTCAGTACAACGCATGCTTTTACCCCGCATGCCATTATAACGCAGGGATTACAACGCAAGTCGTAGTGGAATAGTTTAATTTTCAATTCCAACTCCAGTCCCCGTGGATAGTAGGGAAGGTGTTGGATAGAAAATTAAACTATTTCCTATCCAACAGCGCCCTCCAGCAAAAGTCGTTGTAACGAGTTTCGTTGTAATCCCCGCGTTGTAATGGTAGTGCGGGGTAATAGTTTCGTCGTAAAGGATGTTCCCCGAAAGAATGATGAAATGATGCGTGGAGGGTAGCAGGTCCCAGAATATTGCATTACTCATTTGTTCCAGTCAATTCTTCCTGGTCCATTTATGGTAAGTATTTAGGGGCATGTTACTTTAAACTGAAAAGCACCACACTTCAAAATAGAGAAACGGTATAAATATAAAAGTGAAGTTATAACATGCATACTAAAGCAGAGAGGCAAAAATATATTTGTATGGCAGAAGGCCGAGTGGTTTATGGATTTATTCAGACCCCCAAAATCGCAATATAAGACCATACTAGACCATTTTCCAGCCTTGTATTTTTGATATTGCAGGTTGATATGGTCGGACATAGCTTGAAAATAGTTTTCATCAAACTACAGATAACAATGGGCACTTATTAGAATTAGAATGTTTAGGTTTTCTTTACCTTTCATGAATAAGATGTTGATAATGCAAAGCACAATGGTGAGGGCCAGGGAATTTATTTGATTCTGTGGTTGCAGTTTTTACTGCATAATTATGAATTTACAGCATTTGTAGCAACTACTTTGCCATATAATTTGCCACATAATTTGTGTTGCACCACTGTGTAGCTATGATTCAAATACTCTTTCCATTGAAAATATTTTTTTAATTTGCCTGTAGTGTTATTTTGGTCAGACAGCTGTGAAGCAGTATTCCAATTGTTGTGCAGATCCTGGCAAAGGGAAAAACATTAAGGGGTGAGGAAAAAAAGCATATTCCCATTTGAGCTTCCAGAGGAAACGTCACTCACTCCTACAGTCGAAAGCATTGAACAGATTTACACCAAACCTGCCAAGAAAATAGAACTTTCCCCAGAAAGCAGCTTTCATTGACAATGTAAAACTGTTCAGTAGTTTTTGTCATTTTGAAAAGTTGATGAGGAGGTTTTGAAGCATTAGCACTATTGTATGCCTCTGCCATTTGAGACTTACAAAAAACTTTTGAGCCCGGGATTTTAAAGAAAAAAAACTGATTGGATGGAAGGGTAAACAGCCTTTACACCGCGGTCAAAACACTGCGGTGCCATTACGACGCGTCTTTTACGACGCAAGTCGTTACCACAACTAGCGCTGGAGGGCGCTCTAGACTAAGGAATAGTAGATTTACTATTCCAACACCTTACCTACTGTACGTAGGCTGGAGTTGGAATAGTAAATCTTACTATTCCTAAGTCCAGCACCCTACAGCGCAAGTTGTGGTAAAGACTTGCGTTGTAAAAGATGCGTTGTGATGTACCGCAATGTTTTGGATCGCGTTGTAACATCATACAACCGGATGGAAGAAGCTTTATTCCTGTCGTCCCTCTCAGAAAAGAGGTACCAGAATTGTGGATTTGAGAGATCTGATTGGCTTCCTCTCTTGCGTAAGCCATTACACGACTTGTAGCATACTCCATTAATGGAGCAGGCTAAGGATACCCTGACCCTCCTCATCCCCCCGCCACATTTGAGGGACCCTCAAATGGCCCCCCTCCCCACCGGTCAAAAGTAAAAATATAAAGCAGCAAAAAGTTGGAGGGGTTTGCAAGGCAAGTCAGAATTCTGACTGATGACTACCCAACACTTAAAATGGTGGCTGGTGAGCGGGGTATGTGTCTGAGTACTGCAGTCGCGGGCCGCCATTTTAGAAGTCTGATTCACGAGTTGCAAATGTTACTCACGAATCCTAATGCAAGCTTTAGAGAGTGAAGCTTGTGCCAGATCGCAAATCTTAATTAGGAATTGCAAATTTGGGGGAAATAGTAATAAAAAGAGAAAGCTCTGGCCAAGGGACAAGCCCTGGGGGCGAACACTTGGACATTGGCAAGTGGCCAGAGCCTGGGCTCAACCCCGTGCATATGGCCACAGGCCTTGTGCCGCAGGGGTGGGCACAAATGACGAGAGTGGGCATAGGGTTAGACCCAGCAACCATCCCCCACTGCACATGGCCGAAGTCCATTGCGCAGTGGACGGTTGGCTCACATGGCACGTTGGACGCTCAAACGACGCTACACATGACCAATGTGGGGGCTATTAATTAAATACATCTTTAAAAAAATAATAATGTTCTCTGAAAAACGATGTTAAAAATTAAGTTAGGATTCTTACTCAAACATGTTGCACTGCTAAAATATTTATCAACACACATACAACACACGCCAAAACTCTCGCTGTCTTCCATACTCAAAACACCAATTTGCCAACAACACAGAATACTACATTTATCAGGCGAGTAATATAGCAGGTGCCACACGTTATTGTGGCTGTTGTGTGTGCACCGATAATGATAAGTGGCCAATTTCAGTGGTTTTACATATTTCAGCAAGAACCGTTTTTCTGTGTGTGTGTTTCTGTTTGTATTTACTGGTGGTTAGCTTTGGTTATAACACGTGTATAAAAATCTTAACAATTTCCACACAAATTGTTAAAGTGAGTTATAGATACATATAAAATCTGAAAAACACTGAAATTTGTTGTGGTCCGGAGTAGCACCCCAGGTGTAATTCTTATGACCTCATACTTGACGAAAAAAATGCAATTGCAAATAGTGTCATTCATTTCACAGATTAGATTTCACATTATCCTTACCACTTTGACAGAGGCTGTTATCAGGGGCGGCCTTAGGCATGTGCAAGCTGTGGATTTGGTGGTGGCCCCCGGCAGGGATTTGGCAGCCTCCGGCACAGTTCCACTTCTAAACACCTTCCTGAGCTCCAGGGGGGGGGGGGAGGGGGGGGTGCCCCGACCGGACCCCCTCTTCCGGGGCCCCCTACCTAAGCTCCCTGTCCAGGGCCTCCATGAGCCTAGAGCCCCCCTGCTGTTATGAATGTATTCATTGGTGTGACTGTTCTCGTTTAATTACATTTTACTCATTACATCTTGTTATTATTGGTAAGTTTTGCATTAGTGTGCCAGCTATGGTTTGCATGGTTGTTGTCCAAGCTATGGATAATAATCCTAAACATGACTTTCCAATTTCAGTTATCTTAATTTGTAACCATAACTGCATTATCACTGTGTTCTTAATACATTTAAAATGTTTAGAGATGTTGGATCGTGCACCAAGTGTCAACAGTTCCCTGCACACAACCATCCATGAGCAGCCAACCCCCAACTGCACATGGCCTTCTGCTGTGCACAGTGGCAGGTGGCCACATGGCCGCACCTGCAGGCTGGCTCTGTGCCCAACCCTCTGTGAGCAGTCAAACTCCAGTGCATGTGACCATGTCCGCAGAACAGAAACCGGCCCTGGCAAACTGCTCAGCCGCCCCCCTGGGGGTGAGGGGGAGTGCAGCGTAGCCGTTTGCGAGGGCCGTTTTAGGCCGAATTTGTTACGGGGTCTGATATTGCCAACCCCCGGTAACAAAAACGGCCACCAGGGGCCCAAAACTGTCTTGCTCCCTAGTGCCTACCGGGGAAACGCCCGGTGCCCCCTCCGGCCCTGCATGTGACGTTTGCTGGTGCATAGCGCAACTCTTGGCTTTCAGCCAGACCCAGCGCACAACCTGCCCCAGAGGAGGAACACATCCACACACAGATGTGGTGGTTAGTGCAGGTAGCCAGGCCCTGCATCCAACCCACAACTTGTGGCCTACCCCCAATGCACAGGACCTTCAGTTGTGTGCAGCCGGGGTTGACCACATGCCCCCACCACACTAGTAGCACCCAACCTTAACTGCGCCTGACAATATTTACAAGTGGCAGTGGTGGAAAAACTGGTAGCACATCTATTCCCCATGTGCATCTAATATGAACATACAAGTCTCGGCGCCCCTCGAGGTTAAGATGATTGCACCCCACTGCCTAAGGTGCCAAAACACTGAAGCCCAATTGGACCCAGTGACAACAGTAATCAGACAGAGATAAACCTCGGCACTGCTATTCAAGTTTACGTTGATTCATGCAATTAATCGCGTAAAGCAATTCAAAGTACCAGCAGGACATCAGTAGCGTTCTTGCCGTATCAATTTAATAAGAATATAAGCCGGGGAATGCTGCCCTGCAACATGAATTATGCAAGTTAAGGCGGTCTAAACAGGTATAATTTTGTCTTTTCTGAAACATGGGCTGTTAACTCTCAGCTTTGCAAACAAAACAGGTGATGGACCGAATGTGGATCAATGTCACACATTCATGCCCAGACGTGGGTCCCAGGCACTCCACACCACTTGGAGTCAAGCTAGCCGGGCTGATGAGAGGTGTTACCTCGAAACCGGTCCGGTCCTCGGATGCTTGATTCCGTTCTGGGAAGGACATGGCTTTTGTAGTTCGGACTGGACTGTTCCCATGGGGCAACAGGGTCAGAGCTGATTTGCATATCGCCATTGTCTAACCCAGGGTGGTGTGGAGTGCAAAAAAACGATGGATTTGGGCCCAGATCTTTTGACTGGGGGAGTGTGTGACATTGATCCACATTCAGTCCATCACTTGTTGTTTTTGCAATTGCCGCCCTAAGTGCGCTGGGGATGCCCAGACGTGGGTCCCAGGCACTCCACACCACTTGGAGTCAAGCTAGCCGGGCTGATGAGAGGTGTTACCTCGAAACCGGTCCGGTCCTCGGATGCTTGATTCCGTTCTGGGAAGGACATGGTTTTTGTAGTTCGGACTGGACTGTTCCCATGGGGCAACAGGGTCAGAGCTGATTTGCATATCGCCATTGTCTAACCCAGGGTGGTGTGGAGTGCAAAAAAACGATGGATTTGGGCCCAGATCTTTTGACTGGGGGAGTGTGTGACATTGATCCACATTCAGTCCATCACTTGTTGTTTTTGCAATTGCCGCCCTAAGTGCGCTGGGGATGCCCAGACGTGGGTCCCAGGCACTCCACACCACTTGGAGTCAAGCTAGCCGGCCTGATGAGAGGTGTTACCTCGAAACCGGTCCGGTCCTCGGATGCTTGATTCCGTTCTGGGAAGGACATGGCTTTTGTAGTTCGGACTGGACTGTTCCCATGGGGCAACAGGGTCAGAGCTGATTTGCATATCGCCATTGTCTAACCCAGGGTGGTGTGGAGTGCAAAAAAACGATGGATTTGGGCCCAGATCTTTTGACTGGGGGAGTGTGTGACATTGATCCACATTCAGTCCATCACTTGTTGTTTTTGCAATTGCCGCCCTAAGTGCGCTGGGGATGCCCAGACGTGGGTCCCAGGCACTCCACACCACTTGGAGTCAAGCTAGCCGGGCTGATGAGAGGTGTTACCTCGAAACCGGTCCGGTCCTCGGATGCTTGATTCCGTTCTGGGAAGGACATGGCTTTTGTAGTTCGGACTGGACTGTTCCCATGGGGCAACAGGGTCAGAGCTGATTTGCATATCGCCATTGTCTAACCCAGGGTGGTGTGGAGTGCAAAAAAACGATGGATTTGGGCCCAGATCTTTTGACTGGGGGAGTGTGTGACATTGATCCACATTCAGTCCATCACTTGTTGTTTTTGCAATTGCCGCCCTAAGTGCGCTGGGGATGCCCAGACGTGGGTCCCAGGCACTCCACACCACTTGGAGTCAAGCTAGCCGGGCTGATGAGAGGTGTTACCTCGAAACCGGTCCGGTCCTCGGATGCTTGATTCCGTTCTGGGAAGGACATGGCTTTTGTAGTTCGGACTGGACTGTTCCCATGGGGCAACAGGGTCAGAGCTGATTTGCATATCGCCATTGTCTAACCCAGGGTGGTGTGGAGTGCAAAAAAACGATGGATTTGGGCCCAGATCTTTTGACTGGGGGAGTGTGTGACATTGATCCACATTCAGTCCATCACTTGTTGTTTTTGCGTTAACTCTCAGCTTGTCCTGTTTAACTTCTCAAATGTAAACTCAGAACTACATGAAACCACCACAAACTGATGTACTATAAACTCCGCTTCAGAACAACCAAACCATGTAAGAGGAGAGAGTGATGCAAGGATCCTTATCGCGAGAGACGTGAATAGCGGGACCCTTCAAGCTAGCCTCCGTGGTTTACTTACAGCCCATTCTTGCAAAAACACATGCATCACGGCCTATGAGGGACATGCTGTTTTATGAGTGATTTGATATCCCTGTGCACTCAAGTTTGTCTATGTTTTATTTCGTATTTTTAAAGAAGTTTCTTAGATAAATGCTGTTTTAGCCATCCCCTCACTGTGATGGAACCCTTTGAAGGAAATGCACTGGCAGAAACCATGCAGGCCCCTTGGAACTAGTTACCAATATCACTGTTCCAATAGATAGCAACTGTCTCATTGAACCTGAAGGAACCTCAGACCACACCACTTATGCCTCTACCCATGTAATGTAATGATGATACTTGTAAAGCGCACTGTTACCCCATCTCGGGTTGTCCTGGCGCTGAAGGCCGCTGGGGAACCCGTCCTGGCTTTCCCTGTGACATGGTCCCTTCTGGGTATCTCCAAGGTGAAACCAGGCATCCCCGGCGTTTGTGGGGGGCCGTTGTGGAGATGAGGCAAGCTAATGCCCAGAGTTGCCGAGTGTGATCCCTGGTTAGAGTAGGCACCAAGGCGAGAATTAGCAAGTCCGTTTTGACCCTGGTCCACGACCCTGCCGCGTCGGGAATTGAACCCTGGTCCAGGCCGTTCTCTGCTTCCGGGTCTGCCGCCTCTAACCAGTGAGCCACACCACTCCACACTAGTGGACTGTCTAGTATGCATTCTGCATTCACAGGGCTTTAGCTGTCCTCAAAGAGCGGCGCTGCCTCAGTTGTTCAACAGTTTCTGTTTGTATTGTGTTTACTTCGCAAGATGTTCAACCGATTATTAAACCTGCACCTTTTGCCTACAAGATGTTGAACCCAGGTACCTAGCGTTGATAATTCTGCACATAAAGTAATTTATTCAATTCAGTGAACGATGTGTTGCCTTGATCAAGGCAAAGCTTCGCGAGTTAGATGGACACATCTGAAATACCCCTTTAAATCCCTTTGTTACCTAAGCTCTATTTCTTTTGTTTATTGAGTACATATCATACAATGACCATGTTGACCACCAACCCTGGATCACCTATTGTTGGACAGTCCCATGGTGTACACTGAGGTGGCACCTCAGTGTCCCTGTCCCCCTTTTATGCTGGTTACCTCTTAACCACAAGGCTGCCATCCCTCTGACCTTCAACCTCAGGAAGTGACTGCTTGAATTGAAGCATGATACAAAAAGTAGTTCATAAATCAATTCTACTTATGTGCATGCATAAGGTCAGTTCGTGGTTGCATAAATTCAGAGAAATTATGTAGATAATAGATGTGCAACAACCATATCAATTTCAAACAGCCCGTATTTATTAAACACAGATTTTAGAATAACAAGTAGTAGGTATCTTACTGAATTAAAAAAAAGTTAAGGGACAGAAGAAAAGGTTGCTCAAAAGGAACGTGCAATAGGGGTGCTCTAAAGTGAAAAGAATAAAGAGGGAGAAAGATTCCCACGGAAGATCATAAGGCAAAGTTTTGTACAAATCAAATCGGACTGATAATGAATATCCTGGCCAATGATAGTTGATTATGCAGTTACTTTATTCCACATGATTCTTAAAGTTCTTAAAGTATAGCGAAATGTATCATTCTTAGCACAATGGAAGAAAAGGCTTATGGTCCAGGCCTGCGGGGGGTAGGCGTCGATGTTTCGACCCGACTCATGGCACAGAGGGAAACTTGGGCCTCAGCTTGTGGGTCTTCTTCATGACAGGGATGGGGGCAACCTGTTCATAGAGTATTCGTTCCCGAGGGTTTGAATTGATGTATGGACTGAGCTCATTGCTCAGTTTGAGCCAGTCTTCGGGCTCTGCACTTATGGCAATCTACCACATGAACCCAATGTGTATCTAGTTTTAGGAGAGCGCATCAAGAGTGTTTAAGGTTTACTATATGTTATCATAAATAATGCCAGTTTGCCTCGCCCTTTGTTACAGCTTTCGGCATCCTGGGATAGTCCTAAATGCCACACTCCTGGGGGTGTGATTTCAAGTAGCGGCGTTGGTGCTGGCATTTGGCAGCACTGGCAGGAGCAATAAGTGGTGCAAGCGGCAACGCCTCCTGAAAGACGCCCTGCACACACTGCTCATCGCCAAAGAGGCCCGGCCCTGGAGGATGACCCCTTATAAGACCACCTGGTCTTACTTCTCCCCTCCTGACGCCTAGGGCAATAAAATAGAGTGGTGACCAACCCTCTCCCTGTACGGTGTCCCCGTGTGTTCAGCTCACACCCTTGCAGGGGAGCAACACTAGGATGCTGTCCCCTCTATGTCGCTCTGCGTGCCACGTCGCCAGCTGCAATGTGTGGTGCAAGCTGCAGTGGCCTCCTGAGGAGAGCCCTGGCACTTATTGTTTTACAAATTAAGCATTGGTAGTGTCCTCTTCTCTGCCTACTAAGTCTTTAGCCACATATGTTTCATGTACCCTGGCATGTGTTCAGCTTCTTCTCCCGCATCTTCTGTTATTCCAAGCTGCATGTACCTTCTGCTGCTTTCATGTCCTGTCAGCCCTGTTACTGTCAGTCGGAGTCCTGCTGTCAATATGATAACTTTAACTTTCTTTCTCTCTAGTTTTATCTTTTTCAGATTTTTAAGTCTCGCCTACGGCAAAAAGACCTTTAGCTATTGGTACAGCTTTTGAGCCAAAAACGTGCATGCGTTCCATTGACTTCAATGGCAATGTGGGCACGAGTGGCGAATCACTTGTGGGAGCGAGCGGCTGGCGCCATATGTTATCAATTATCTCGGGACCAGCCTCTGGCTCCCGCAAGTGAATCGCGCAGGCCCCCTCCTCTCTCCCCCCCCCCGCCATGCGAGGTGCGGGCGCTTGTGCTTGTGCTTGTTGTACTGCTCAACGTCGTGAAACACAGTTATCTCTCAGACCAATAAAGAAACATAAAACATTAGATGAGACCGACATCATAGCCGCTCCTCCCTCCCCTTCCCCCATCCCAAAGCAAACTACCCGTAGTTGCAAACTTCATGGGCTTCCCGAGGTGGAGGGCAAAGTTGGCCACGTCGAGCATATGAGCTCTGCTTGCTCCCCTGCCCCTCGGTGCGGCCACGTCGCCCCGGAGTCTCCGCGGCTGCCGCTGGCATGAAGGAGCCCCAGCCCTCTCAGCTGCTGCAGGGCACCTCTCTGCAAAAGGCATGCCCCCCGCTGGTGCTCTTCTGTGCCCTGCACCTCAGTGTCACCCTGGTGAATTTCCTGGTTGGCAGCAAGCGGGTATCTTTTGGTTCTTCGTCGATGTTCACGGGTGGGGCCCACCAAAATGCCACGCTATCCCCGGCCTCGGGAGCTAGCCGGCCGTCCGAGGACCCAGGCAGGGGCAGCAGGATGGATGGGAGCAACGGGGTTCTGGTAGAGGGTACCGCGATACTGTGGCTGCCGCAGAGCACCGAGCGCGCCACCTTGAGTACACCGCCAACCCAGAAGGATCACAGGGTTCCCGCGCTGGCCACTGCCCCTCAGATAGACTGCCTGGAAATGCCACCCCAGCTCAGTAAGCGACTGGAAGAACTCTCTCTGTCCTCCTTTTCTGACATGTTTAATTAACTGTTAATGCTTTCTGTGTTTCCCTACCCTTTAAGTTGAGCTCTACAGTTATTCAGATTTTAAGTCCCAAAATCGAAACATGATTTCTTTCAGTGTTTGTGGACACAGGACAATAGTCACTCCGTACCTTTCAACACAAATAATCTCAATGTCAAAGAGGCCTTTTTGCAGATATGGCAGGTTGAAGGGTAAGTTACGTAACCCTTCATCTGATGCTAATGCTCGTCAAAAAGCGGCGTCTTTGCCCAAGAATTGTGGGTAGTGGAAGTTGTGATGGTGGAGCAGGGAGATAAGTACACTCGGGCCTTCAGTTACCTTTTCGAGCGAAATAGCCTTCTTTTCATTTTGGAAATCAAGTTGCATCGCTTTGTAAATCTAAAGGTTTTAATCCATTAAATTTGTGTATATATATATATATATATATCTATATCTATACTACTATTATAAAGAGAGAACTGTGTCCTTTGAGCCAGGTAAACTCGAAAAGTATGCCACCAATCAAAACACCCAAGACATCTTTGAAAACTCAGGGCAAGCAGAAGGACATAGGCTATTAAAAATAAAAAATATACGTTGTTTAAAAAATGTAGAAAGAAAAATAAAGTAGTCCCTTGCAAGTAGCGCCGGCCGCGACGTCTGCATGATGACATAATTTGCGCTCCCAACACTTCCTGAACACTTCCTGAAATGGCGGCGAAGATCGCGACCTGCTGGGAGGACTGCCGCGGCCCTGCTTGCTGCTGGGCGAAGTGGCGGCCTGTGCGGGTAGGGCGCCTGGATCGGGACCGGCAGCTGAGGTAAGGATCAGGCTCTCCGGGACACGGGCGGGAGGGGGCCGGGCCAGACCGGGGCGGGTGGCTGAAGGGGGCCGGGCCTGGAGGGGGCCGGGCCGGGAGGGGGCCGGGCCGGGCCAGGGCTGGAGGGGAAGGGGTCGGGAGGTTGGCCCTAAACAACGGCGGCTGAGGTAAGGCGCAGGGTCCAAGACACGTACAATGTCGTGGCGGGCGGGGGCCGGGGCGGGAGTGCACACAAGCCTCAAATGCTGCCCCCAGGCAACGCAGGGGCGGGCTGCTAGTATATATATATATCGCTTTTTTGCACCCTGCAGGCGCGGCACACTTCGCGCGGGTGCTTTCAAATGCGGCGGTGCTCTGCAATAATTATCCAAGCTCACAGACTCCTCTTGCCACTCTCAAAGAAGTCATAAGCACTCACAGGGAATGGTGTCAGCAGCACAGTTTATTCCAGCAGGTAAAACAAACGCGTTTCGGATCTAGTCCCTCGTCAGTGTTAATTACACATTGAATAGTGAGGCGCCATATTATATACACATAAGCCATCACGTCACGGTGAAAACAAAGGAGGGGATGAGCGCCGGCAAGGTCACGGGCGCCATCTTTGCATAACAAGATTGTCGACATTGTTCTTTAAATAACCACAGCTTTCATGAGAGGTAAAAGGCAATATAAACATATTTGTGCCTACTTGTAATTCCTCCCCCATGCTGTTTGAAGTAATATTGCTGTGGATCATCGTTTAGCAACCTCAAAATCGAGGTTGCTCAATCCCTCCCTCATTGTTTTTACCTGTTATGTAGCTGTGTATCAGCTTTTTCACTGAAATTTAAGAAAGTCTTATTGTCACAAATGTCCAAGCTGCAAGCAAAATGCAAGAAACAAAATATAGAAAATCAGATAGTTCATCTAGATACATCAATGTATGCAAAAATTCATAAAATACATCAATATAGATTGAAATTCATCAGACGCTACCTAGAGCCCTAGGTGTACTGTCATTTCTTCCCCGGTATTCAACCCATTGGGGATTTTTGTCTGCAAAACAATTATGTATCTAGACTCCAGTCTACGAAGTCTAGACACTCTGTCCCCTCCTCTCACATGTATTGGAACACAATCAATGGCAAAGAATGGTAAACGGTTCTATCAATTTTATGTTTTATAGCAAAGTGGCGGGCCACTGGGTAATTGAAATCCTTTTTAGTTATTGCTCGCATGTGTTCTAAAGTTCTAAGCTTGACATTATTTATCGTGCTCCCTACACACATAAGTCCACAAGGGCATTTTAAGCAGTAGACAGCGCCGGTGGTATGATAGTTTAAGAATTTAGTTATCACTCTTCCTTTCTTCAGCCCCTTTACATTATAGGATAACACCCTTTTGCTGAAGGCACAGGCTTTACATTTCTCACAAGGGAAAAAACCTCTAATTTCTTTTAAAGTGCCTTGCTTTGGTGAAATTATGTCCAGATGACTATGTACTAGGCTATCTCGTAAAGAGTGTGCTTTCCTAAATGTAATCATTGGAAATGATGGAATATCCGGGCCGATGACTGGATCTGTTTTTAAAACATGCCAGTTTTTCTTCAAGATAACTCTCAGATCCGATGCATTCTCAGAAAAGGTGGTTATCATATGGAATTGCCCTTCATTGACCTTCTTCTCTTTCTTTTGTTTGCATTTCAAGAGTTCCTCTCTAGACATTTGTTTGACTTTCGTCAGAGTGGATTCTAACAAGTTACTGTCATAACCTCTCACCAGAAAGGGACTCAACCTTTCATTAGCCGCTACTTCAAAATCACATTGTTTGGAACAGTTCCGTTTTAAACTTAGAAATTCCCCATATGGGATGCTATTCTTAAGCTTCTCTGGATGACTACTCGAAGCGTGTAGCGTGCTGTTGCTTCCTATAAAGGGACGTTGTTAATTCCCCTTCCTTTATTTCTACTTTCAGGTCGAGATAGTTTACTGCCACTAAACTGATCTTGCCTGAAAAGTGTAGGTTACAATCATTTTTATTCAGATGTTCAATGTAGTCTTGAGCTTTGGGCTCTGAAACCCTCCATATAAGGAAGAAATCATCTATGTATCAATGCCATGATACTATTTCTTTTGTCCATTCCCCATTATCCGGGGACCAGGCCACCTGCTCCTCCCACCAGCCGACGAACAAGTTTGCCTAGCTGGGGGTGAAGCAGGTGCCCATAGCTGTCCCGGAGATTTGTTGGTAAAGATCTCCGAGAAAAAGAAAAATATTGCTAGATAAACAGAATTCAATCAATTCTAGCAACATCCTGTTATGTGTGGCAAATTTTAGGGCTCTTTTCTTGAGAAAATATTCTATAGCTCTCAAACCTTGTATGTGATTTATACTTGTGTAGGGGCTAGTTATATCCAGTACTATGAGGCAATAGGATTGATCCCATTTGATCTTCTCAATGTTTTGGATAAAGTCATTTGTGTCTCCTATATATGTTGTTAGTTGCAGGACTGATTCAAACAAAACTGTTCTAGGAATCTTGATAGATTTTCAGTCAGCCTCCCTATAGAGGAGACAATTGGCCTTCCTGGAGAATTGTTCGCATCCTTATGGAGTTTTGGCAGGTGGTAAAAGGTAGGTGTAATAGGATTGGTTATTCTCAAGAATAAATACTCCTCAAGGTCTTACATTCCTTTTTCATGCCAGTCTTTCAACAGATTATGCATTTGTGAAATGCTCCTATGATACGCTTCCTTGGTAGTTAGCTCATAACACTGTTGATCTCGTAATTGTCTTAGGGCTTCATTGACATAAAATTCCCGAATCATCAACACAATATTCTCCCCCTTGTCAGAGGGTTTCACGATTATTGAGATATCTTCTTGAAGATTTTTCACTGCATCTCTTTGTGCTTTTGTCAAGTTGGTCTTTTTTGGTTTGCTGCCTTGTTCTAGTAACTTCATTAAATCCTTAATGACAGCTTTGGAAAATATGTCTATTGCGTCAGCTGGCATTTGAGGTAGGAATTGACTTGGTGCCTTCAAGTTACTACTTGGTGCTTCTTGTTCCACCTCTGATTTATCAATCTTTTGTGTCAGTGAGATTACTGATGGTAATTCCTCAAGAATCCCTTCTCTACATAGTTCTTCTAGCAACTCCATTGTGGTCAAATCATTGACCGTCAGTAGATCAGTCTCTTTGATGTGCATCTTTAGGTGTCTGGCCTCCCTTATTTTTGGTTTTAATTTGAAGTATTTATACAATTTCAGTTTGCGAGTTAGTTTGAACAAATCAATCCTAGTTTGAGTATACTCCAAGCGGTTATTAGGGCAGAAGGTCAATCCCAATTTCAATGCTGTTTCTTCAGTCGATGTTAGGACTCTTGGGGTAGGATTCACAATGGTTAATTGATCCATATCTCCCACCATCTTTCCCCTCTCTTGCTCCGCGTGACTCGTGTGGTTTGGTTGTTTCTTATTTTTCCTCTTCCAACCGCCCCTTCTTGTTTGCCTTCTCCTTCTGGGGGTTTGGTTTCCCTCCCCCTTAGCCACGACTGGCGGATGATGTTGAACTCCTCGTGAAAAGGAGTTCTCTGCCGTCTGCCAGAAGGGCCTACAACATCGTCTTCTGAACCTTCATTTTCAGTGACTTCCGATTCTGATGTTTCAACTCGGGCTGTTGCAGTGTTTAATGAGGTTTTCTTACTCTGCATTTCCTTTCTTGATTGCTCAAACTTTTTCACAAATGTCAAGACTCTTGCCATGGCATAATCTCTTTCATCTCGCTCAAATTTTTCTTGTTTACGTTCTTTTATCTTCAATTCATATTGGGCAAGTCTTTTTTTTTAATGGATGTTCTTAATGAGTCTTGTTGGTTCTTATCATTTACTTTTGTTAGTTCTTCTTCCAGATTTTCAATCTCTTTTAGAGCTTTGTCTCTGTCACTCCATGCGAATTTGACCAATAACTCCGGGGTTCATTTGTAACAAACTATACTGAGGTGGAAAGAGTCCCTAGAGGACTGCGAGTATATACAGTGCCATCATATGATAATCCGGAGACATTGCTTTTAGAAGAATGGGCGGCACATACGGCACTCTTCTGCAAAGGAACCCTGGAGTTATTGGTCAAATTCGCCATCCCCTGTGAGTGCTTATGACTTCCTTGAGAGTGGCAAGAGGAGTCTGTGAGACTGGATAATTATTGCGGAGCACCGCTGCATTTCAAAGCACTTCCCTGCAGTCTGAAACGCTAAACATATCCATTTTGTTTGGTCTGTTTCAGTATGAGCTCCGGTCCCGGGCTCAATCCAGTGCTGATGACTTTCCACCACCCCCTTAAGCCATGTTCTGGAATCGTTCACGCTTAATGCCTAGATGCGCAAATACGGCTTACTGTTACTTTCGTGGTTTGCCGTGCGCGTCTTGGTGTCCTTTGCTTCATAAGCATCTTTGTTTGCCATTAAATCCTCCAGCGATCCAGAACGGTGCCAGCGTCTTGAAAATCTATCGCTCCTTTGCACTGTGCAGGTGTGTCATACTTCGGGCGGGTGCTTTCAAATGCGGCGGTGATCCGCAATAATTATCCAAGCTCACAGTCTCTTCTTGCCACTCTCAAAGAAGTCATAAACACTCACAGGGGATGGTGTCAGCAGCATGGTTTATTCCAGCAGGTAAAACAAACGCGTTTCGGATCTAGTCCTTCGTCAGTGTTAATTACACATTGAATAGTGAGGCGCCATATTATATACACGTAAGCCATCACGTCAAGGTGAAAACAATGTCAAAAACTAATGTGGACAATTGAGCATAAAAGGCCGCAGAATAAATTTGCTTAGTATTAGTCAACATACTTTTTATGCCTGTCTTATTAACATTTTTGAAGTAAAATGTTTCTTGATTTGTGACATTTAAACCTAAGAAGTATGGACATTTTTCATAAAATGTTTTTGAGCTACCCTTTGGTGGCGTTGGACAATGTTCCCATTGATTATAAGTTAAAACATTTCTATGTCTGCCATCACATTATTAACAGTTTCAAAGTCCCAATCGTCATTAAATGTACTTGGTGAAACAAAATCACTCAAGGAAACCTTAAATTGGTGTGGAATCTTCAGCAGCTCGACAGGGCCATAAATGTCATAATCAGTTCTTTCCCATGCTATACCACCAGGTAGAGGAACGGCTGTGATGTTTACTGATGACAGGTCTCTTTGTTCACGATGAGATGATTTGTGTGGCTTAGAAGCAAGTTGATGTTCTTACTTGCTGTGTCCATTTTACTATATTTCCCATCTATCAGCTTTCCCAAACTTAAAACAAGAATGAGCCATAGTAGGAGAAAAAGTACACCTAACACAATCCAAAATTCAACCCATGGGGAAACCAGATATGTATTTGCAAGCTGTTGAAAGAGTTCTGTTACTTGTTCCTTGAAAGTTTTGTTTGTTGGCATTTTTTCAGGCTCACTTGGATCCTCAGAAAAGGTATCGAAGTTGATGAAATAGCCAGCGGCAGTTCTGTCAATTGTTGGTATTGCATCCAGATTATTTGAAATCGCTGGAGCTGCTTGTTCAGGTCCACTGTCTCCAGATGATCCTTCAGGATCCTGCGAGCTATGATAACCTTTCCTGCGCTGTCCAGCATTGTCTGGGCCCACTCCCCATTCTTGAGTTGTGTCCTCAAGATCGTCGGCATGTCTGATTTTAAGACTTGCTATCTTCTTTTTGGTGAATTGAGTTTTCTTATTTTTCGGAACGTGTTGATCGTCTTTGGACTTCATGCGTTCTTTCTTGTGTTCTGATCGTCCTCTTCTTTCGGATTTCTGCGAGGAAGTCTGAAAGGTACGAGAGGAACGTGTATCAGTATCTTGATATCTATCAGGTTTTCTCAAATTATCCCTGTTTCTGAGATTATACCTCTTTTCAGAGGGCTCCTTTTGAGGAGACCTTCCTCTAGATTGAGAACGCTTCTCTTTAGGAAGTGTCTGTCTAGTATTTTCCCGCTTCTTTTTAGGAGTAGTGAGATAAAAACTTTTTCAGGATTTTCTGTTAATTTGGGCTTTACTGGTTTCCCTCCCAAACTATCTCTTCCTAGTTCTTTATAGGATTTTTCTATTATTCTGGCCAGTTCATATGGTTCCGCAGTTACATCAAGTTCTTTTAGTTTTTGGTGGATTGCCACGGATGCTGCTTCACCTTTAATATTAGCTAGTATTATAGCTGAGACCTGTTTGAAATCTTTCAGTAACTTAATACAGAGATTTAAAGCAGGCTCTGCCATGTATTTATTTTTAATCTGTTTCAGGACGTCTGGTATTACAGCCATAGACGGTACACCATGAGTTTTTGTGTAGATTGCAGCAAAGACTGTACCACAAGTGTCACAGTCCTCCAGGTGTGGTACGATTCCCATTGGTAAACAGATTGTTAGAATCCTGTGTTTCTCATGAGGTGTTCTATCGGGAAATACTGCCTCGATCTGAGTAATTTTTTGAGCTAACCAGAATGGAATTTGTTCCCTTTTTGTAGGTAACTTACCAATGACTGATTGTATAGTCTGTGGTGTAATTTTGTTTGTGCTCCCTTGATGAAGGGTTTGTTTTGTTATTCCTATAGCAGGTTGGGCTGTTAGAGTCCGCATGACATATTGAACCAATTGTCTATGTATTTTTATTAATTGTTTTAGCCGAGCTAACAGTTCTACATCTGTCATTCTTTCAATGTCAGGATGTGGTGTATAGCTGGCTAGTACTGACCATGTTGCTCCTGGTCTACCTAGTGGACCGAGCCTGTTAATGCAATTTTCATGTTGAAGGGCGCCTTTAAACCAGAGCTGATGCTCTTGGTAAGTTAGTAGAATTTCAATGTCCTCGAAAGGAACGTATTCTGCTGGGTGTTCCTCTATCTTATAGAAGTAGAACACATGTGTTGTTGGATTTGCTTGTGGAAAGATAATCCATGAATAGAATACCTCTGTCTCCCGATATTCATGCGCCTCTATGACAAAAATAACCCTTCCACCTCTTGGTGATAGGCCATTTTCCATAAGCTTTATAGCTTTTGTTTTCCTTACATTTTCCGGGATGATTATAGCATCCGCATCGTTTTTTTGGAAACCTGTAACGTCAAGACCTGGTTGGTTTGCATTTACTGCAGTTTCACTGGCCCCAGGGTTATCCTCGTTGGCCATATATTTGAAATTTTTGCAGAGAAAATTTCAAGGAGACAAAGATAAGATGCACAATATTTTTGGAACACTGTATCCTTCAACGTTGAACAAAACTAAAACTAATACATAGGATTTTCGTCCTACTCAGTTATGGCGGATATTTTATCCTTTTACCTACTCCAGACTATTGGAGTATTTTACCGGAAAAAAGGGGTCTCTGTGAAAAGCACGACTGAGTTACTCTAGTATCTAGCGTTAAATTAGTGCCTTACCAAACGTTGGGCGCCATGTAGTGTAGTTCCTATATTCCCAATAGGCTCTGCGCATTGGAATATTATATCCTATAGATGCGACGTAGGACTTATGTCTACTAGGTCGCTATTGAATATATTAGACTTAATTGTAAGTGCCAGCTAGCTCAGAGGTCACTAGAAACTTTCTCGAATTCACAAGAAGGGATTTAGTTTCTGACAACCGCATAAACATGACAACTTTGTATCACAAGATAAAACTGATCTTCAGAGTCGTGGAAACAATAGATAGATATTTTACTCAGTCATTTGTGCATGCTTTGTTTAACCAGAGGTGCAGAGAAATAGAGAGACGGGTGTTTTCAATAAAAGTATCTATTGAACAGTCTTCTTTCTCAAGCTGAAGAAATGAACTGCTACAATTGTGATACTGGTTGCAAAGTATAATGCGTACAGTAAGAAGAGTGTTATAAAATAATACTGTAAAAGCATTGTATGGTTCCTAGACCATAAATAAATACATACATAAATAACAAAGGCTATAAAGTACTCAACTGGTGCTTCTAAAATACGCCTACCCCGATGTACCTAACCTAAGTCTAGTACTAGGGAAGAAGTAAGTGAGGTGTAGCATAAATTTAGTATTCTTTGCCAAGAATCTACCCAAGATTTCTCTTAGGGTCTAATCAGCTCTGTACCTTGGTTTAGAATGAAGGAGGTCTGTCTCAGGACTCGATTTCCCAACAACCTGCAAGGGTCGCTTGGAAACACTGGAGCTGGATTTCTCGGCCAGAGTAAAGACAGCGTCTCTCTCAGTGCTTCTGCTGGAGGGTGGGCTTCCTTCGGCACTTGCTGTAGCAGGATGCGTCGGGCAAGTAGATAGTCGAACTGCTCCAAACCACTGTGTGTCTGCTTGGGCAAATGTGGGCATATTTATAACTTGAAGGTGCAGACTTTGACGTAAAGGTGGACATAATAATGTCATCAACGAGTCTCAGTTCTTTGAAAACTCCATCAGTTCTTGGACAAATCAATATTCAAGCAAGGGGAAGTCCCTAGCTGCTGAAGCTGAGTTTTCCCAGAAATTGTTGTGGATTTTCTGAACTAGTGGAAGTAGCCATGCCATTTTTGGACTGCATGAGCTATGTCTAAATATGGTTATGATTTCTATGCCTATATAAGGATATGGTGATTTATACCTATATGAAGCCATAAATCGGGAAATTACACTAGGGTCCTAAAATGCTATACAACACTCTAAGGACCTTAAATTTACTGCTCACCAATCATGACCTTACCGCCACGGGCCAGCCAAGTTGCAGAATATCTGGTCCTCACCTACCCTCCTACACTGAAAGGTTATGCCTTGCCCTTAAAACTAACTAGCCACGCCATTATATTTTCTAACATGATTTTGTTACCTAACTTAGGGGCCGATTAGGATTGCGGTGAATCTGCATCCTCCGGAAGCCACCGCCGGCCCAGAGGATGCGGATTCACCGCTGCAGTGATTGCAAAGACCCCTCGCCAGATTAGGATGGCAGGGGGGGCATCTGCGGACGTGAAGACCGTCCGCTGCTTTTCCGCCGCGGTCCTGCAGCGGAAAAGCTCTAATATGATGGCGGTGTCTATCAGACACCGCCAGCCATATTAGGATTCATGCGAAAACATGCTTTTCCACGGCGGGTTTTCTGCCGTGGAAAAGCATGTGATCTTTGGTGTTTGGGGGCCCGTTGCGGGCCCCCAGGGTATCGGGGGTAGGGGGTGCACATGGGGCGTACCTATGGTACCCGCCAGCATTTACATGCACAAAGCGGCAGGCACCGCGCGGTGCCTGCCGCTTTGTGCATGTAAATGTTAAACATGCATTTTTAACCTTGCGGCGGGTGTTGCTTCAAGCAGCACCCGCCGCAAGGTTAAAGGAACAGGATGTGACTGCCAGGGTGGCGGTCACATCCTAATTTGCATGGAGGGACTGCCGCTGCCCATGCGGACAGTCCCTTTTCCTCGGGGGTGGCAAACGGGCGCATGTCCGTCCGCCATCCTAATGACCCCCCTAGTCAGGTGGATCCCATCTTTTAAGAAGCACAGTTTTCCCCTGACACACCCATGTGCTATGTTTTGGAGCTGAGGAGACCTGAACAATTTCCCTATTTTATTGTTGATCCTCCTTACCGAGTGATTCAACGCTTTCACAGAGTCTCCCCCCCTCCATTCCAATCTGGTACCATCTAAGACCAGACTATGGTGCAGCCCTGGCATGCCTTAGCTAATCAGCCCACTTCAGAGATTATGTCCTCCATCAGGCCCCTTCTACCCAGACTCACCAGATCGTTCCCACCCAAATGCAGGATAACTATCGTGGGTGGAGGACTGTGTCTACTCAACAGCTCTGTCACGAAAACCCTAAACTGACTGAGGCAGAGACCCCCTTTACCATGGAAAGAAACCTTGAAACCATCTTGCTCATCTCTTTGTCTGTAATTACCTGAAAGAAAAACAGATTTCATACACTGTACATAGGAATGACCAATGATCCAAACAACATGTGCTCCCTGTGGATGTGCCAGTCGTATCTTGCTGGTGATGCGCTGACGGCAGTTTCCCCCCTACGTGACAGGTTCAAGAAACTGAAATGCAAGCAGACAATAGGACAAGGATCAGGACAAAATGTTTTGCAACCCTCACAACATGTGTAGCCGCACATAGCGCTTGTAACAATTGGACGACCATCTCCCAATTCTCTTCACACTGTTGCGGTGCAACCATCTAGCTGTTGCCTCTGTGGCAGCAACTATTCTGAATGAATGAGTCCCAAAGTCCTTTTGATCCAATCCTGTCCTGTCTATCGTCATGGCCAATACCCTTTTAAATTGGAACCTGGTAAGAGGGATACCGCCGCATGCATTAATAATGCCCCCCTTATTGCACTGTTCCTCTGTTGGAGGAAGGCTTCTAGGTGCATCACTAGGCAGCGTGGATTATCCTGTGCCCGGTGGAGTACTATCCCTTGGCCATGGGCTGCCTAATCAGTTTGGGATTTTTTAATAGTTATGATCAAAGTGTCACCCTGTATCCTTGCATGCTCAATCTGGAGCCCACCTTGCACATCCTGCTTATTGCGCTCCACCAGTTCCCCTACCCTAAATGCCCCATAAAACGCCAGTGAAAAGGCAGCTCTGAATAGTAATGCCTCTCCTATTGAACTGCAAATGCCACCCAGGGCTGTTAGCAGTGATGTCAACCGTTCTAAGCCAATCGGGCGTCTCGTGTCTGGAGCGGCCCCCTGGAGGTGCCACCACCCCTTCAGTGCCTTCCTCACAATGAAACTATTCGTGGGGTCCCTGGTGTCCTTGATTTGCGCAAAGAAAGAAACCGCTGCCACATGTCGCCTGGCTGTCGCCGCAGAGCGCTCTCCCTTATTCAAAATGTCTAAATATCAAAGGAATGACCCTGACTTATGCCAGCTATCTGCCCAATCCTGCCCCAGAAAAGCGCAAGACCAAAACACCTCTTCATAAGCCTTCCTAGTCCTGGGTGCTAGGCTAGCTGCCACGAGGTTTTGTAGCTGGGGGGACCAATCTGAGAGAGTACTTCCAGGAAGCGTGTTGGTGTCGCACCTGCAGAGGGTAGATGTTCCCTGAAAATCTGCATTTTGAAGCAAGAGAGTGCATCAGCAGCATTATTCAGCACTCCTTGGACATGTTTAGCCTTAAACTGTATGTTCAGCTTCTCTTTCAACAGGCGGAGGAGCATTTTACACCGTGCTGCCTGCTGGTTGATGCATTTAACCACTGTCATGTTGTCTGACCAGAAAATCACAGATTGATTACGCAAATGATGAGGCCAGACAGTCAGTGTAACCCAGATGGGAAAGAGTTCCAATAAACCTATATTGGCTGTCAAACCACTCTCCACCCACCAAGCCAGCCAATATTGTGCCACCCATTCGTTCTCGAGTATGGCACCAAATCCCACAGTGCCCGCAGCATCAGTCCATAAACCTAACTCCGCGGAAGTAGTGGGGGGACCGGGTCAAACTACCCTGCCATTGAAACACTCCAGAAATGCGATCCAAATACGCATGTCCTGGCGAATCTCAGACGACAGTCTTGTGTGATGGTGTTTCTCCTGGAGGCCTGTCATGGCTTGAGAAATGGAATGGGAGAACGGTTGTGCCATAGGTATTACTCTTAATGCAATGTTCAACTGCCCAACTGTCTGTTGTAGTTGATGTAAGGTTACCATATCTTTTTCCAAACATTGCTGGAGTGCTGCTCTAAACTTCACAATTTTTTCTTTAGGTAACCGGAAACACCCCTGTACTCAACTCAATGCCTAAAAATTCTATTGTGGTTACTGGACCCACCATCTTCCCCTGTGCCAGAGGAACCCCGAAAGCACGCATGAACATGCAAAATTCCTGCAATGCCCAAGCGCATTCCCGGGAGCCCGCCGACCCCAGAAAGAGATAGTCATCCAGATAATGCAAGACGAATTGGTGCCCTGTTGCCTGTCTCAAAGCCCATTCCAGAAATGAACTGAATTTTTCAAAGTAAGCGCAGGAAACAGAACAACCAATGGGCCTGCACATATCCATGTAGAATTTTCCCTAGAATAAAAACAGGTGGTGGTGATCTAGAGGATGTACAGGCAACAGCCTGAAGGCGGACTCAATATCTGATTTGGCCAGCAAGGCCCCGGGTCCAAGAACCCTTAGCATATCTCCTGCCTGGTCAAAAGAGGCATATTTCACGCTACAGATTTCATCATTGATGGCGTCATTTAATGATTTGCCTCTAGAGGCTGACAGATTATGAATCCACCTGAACTCCCCTTCCTCTTTCTTCGGGACCGCCCCCAGGAGCGAGCAGACAAAATAGTGCACAGGGATGTGATCAAAAGGACCCGCTATTCTGCCCAGGCGTAGTTCTTTTGCAATTTTCCCTGCTGCTACCCCTGGATTGGTCCTTATAGAAAGCTGATTTTTACACTCTGGTGTCCCTGTGTAGTTAACTGCCGGAATCCTAAAGCCATACAAAAAACCTTCTTGTAAAATCCTAGCCGTGGGATGGTCTGGGTACCTGTTTAACCGAGGAGTCATAGCCAGAACGTCAATGGGTGAATGTGTTCCCATTAGTGCCTTCTCCTTACTCCTTTTTCCTCTTTCCCCTATTTCCTGATTTTTTTAGGCATTTCGATTCTGGGTGAGAAGGGTGGTTACATATGGAGCATACGTGCCTGAATTTACAAGTACCTTGTGCCCTGGTGCATGTCCGTCTATTAAAATCCAAGGATGCCCCTTTCCGTCCCCCACCGCTCCCTGTACTAGGGGCCGTGCCCGCGGTTTGTGGTGGCCAAAAGGTTTGAGGTGATTGGGAAGTGTGACCCTTGTTCCAGTTTTGAACTGCATTGCCCGGCTGTCCTAGGCCAAACTGATCAAACCACAAGATTGAGTCAACCCGATCCCAGGTAAGTGATGGGTCAAATTCCTTAGCCTTCCTGAAATTCATGTCATATTCCTTCCACCCTAGGCCCCATATTTATCATAAGTCATAATATCCCTGCTCTGGTAAAAAGCCATTTCTGCTTACAAATTAGGCGAACGCTCAGCTATTATAGCCATAAATACAGAGAAAGCCCTAATCCAGTTGCTCAAAGTCTCCTCCACCCTGAATCTCGACATCATCTCAACACGCAATTCACTAGGAAGCATACAATCCTTCTGCTTTTTGGCATACTCCATTTCTCTGTTATCCACAAGTAAGGAGAACATATTGACGTAAGCACCAGACCATACTAATTCCTTCACCTCGCGTGTTACATGCCTGGCCAGATGTTCCCTCCTAGTGGGTAGTACACCCGCGCCCAGCAGTGGCAAAGACACTTCTTTACCTATTGCCCTAACTCCCGCTGGCTCCGTCACCTTGTCTTTTCCATTGACGCTCTAGTGTACCGCTGGTTGGGGTAGAGATGAAGTACCTGGCCCTTCACCTGGTACCCCGCTTGGGGCTGCAATAATCTTTGCAACCATCCTCTGTGCTTCCGCTAACGGGTCCTCTTCTAATTCCTTTGCTCCCACCGAAGTCGGTAATATCCCCCCCCCCCTTCCTAGCCAAGGGGGAACTGCCGCTATCTGCACCACTAGCTCTTGTGGTACCTGAGTAACAGCTGTTGGTTCTGAGACGGGAATGGGGACCACTTGATTCAGAACCGGTGTCACTGGGCTAGATGTGGGCACCACAGGAATTGATGCGGGGACCACTGGCAATGACGCAGGGCTAGGTGTTGACACCACAGGACTTGGTGCAGGCATGAGTGGGGTAGGAGCGGGGACCAATGGGACACTTGCAGGGATCACTGGTATGGGTGTAGGGTTCACCGGTATCACTGGAACTCCTGAGGGGCCCTCCCCCAAAGGCATATCCCCTAAAGGCTGACTCGGCATGAGTGCTTGGTTCTTCCCCTTCCTGGGTCTAGCCTGCCTGGGGAGTGCGTCCAACTCCCCTCTGGGTTTTGGGGGAACTATGGTGCGCTTAGGCCATCTGCGCATCTACATCTTTGTCTGAGCTCTGCCAGGCTCTGCCCCATTTGCTCTACCTTCCCCCACCTCCTATCCATTGTCGCCATCCTGCGCATCATTAATTCCAACATATGTTCCATGCGGGAATGCTTCATGCCATGTTTACTATCCATAGCTCCTGTGACAACAATTGCAAGGTAACTTACGCACTGATAAGCAATAACACCGCGAGCACAATGTTATCTGTTACTTAAATGGGAACTGTCCAGGTCCTTACCTGTGCATGTTAGGGGTACACAACCCTACACATTTTGCCTGGCCTGAAACTTGTCCAGTTCCTTACCTGAGGACTGTTGGAGGTACACAAACCGGCCATAAGCACCACGCAACTGGAGCCGCGCCACACCAGCCAGCCTGGGTGTTGGGCGAGTAATCTAGAGCCAAGCGGCCCACAGAAGCAGTGAAGTGCAGGCCTGTCTGTCTCCTCTGTAAGTGGTGTTCCCCACATTCACCTTTTTGATGCGCAGCCGCAGTGTATCTCTTTGTTTCCACTCCTATATTGATAAATCAAAAAGGTTGTCGCACACACCGGGCATACAGTTGTAACCCCTGGTCTCTCACCACAATTTATTCACCCCGAACACGGGTAGCGACCATGCAACATAAGGCACTTCCCTCTGTCCACTAACCGCTGTTGTTAATGTTGTCGTAGATCTAATCCGGCCCAGGTAGGCTTAAAAACGGAACCCTGGGAAGTTATAGATGAATATCCCCTGCCCCAGAAGCCAGAAACCTTGTGCAGCATGCCCACCAGCCTACAGACTGTATTTAAAATATATACTCTCTGTACTCTGCCGTATGGGGAATCGAACCGGCAAGCTCTTTAAAACCCCGAGCTATTTCCTGTAGCGCTACCTCGCAGTCGCTCTGTCCTTACACGACTGCACTTGGCTGCCCGTCTATGTCCTTGGGCCCCCCCACCTCGTGTTAGCTCTAAGGCGCGCGCGCCAAAAACTGCACCGGAATACAGGAAGCATGGGCTAGACCGGCTCCTCAAAGGGGCTCCTCAAAGGGGGTTCTCCCGCTCTCGCCGCCGCAGGTTGTTGTAATGCCAATTCGCCGGCTGCCCTCCTTCTGCAGAGCGTTCCTCCCAACTGTTCTGCCTGCGAACCGGCAGAACAAAAGAAAAAAGATGCTCCCCGGCCAAGTTATTGAGAATCCAGCCGTTTCTCCTTCCACGAAACAGGCGAGAATCCAGCACACTCCTTTTCCTCGCCGATCAGCAAACCTGCAAGAGACAACGTAAAGAAAAAGATTACAGCCTCCTAGAGGCTGAGTGTAGCAGACCGGGGAGCACGGGTAAAAGAGGCCGACCCCCGCGCTCCCTGGCCTTTTAAACCCCCTCACTGGCCAGGCCGGTTCTAACCGGCCTGACCTCTGCTCCCCCAGTGACCCGGAAGCAATTAAGTCACTTCCGGGCCACTTTGGAGCCCTCTTGGCCAATCCGTGATGAGAGCAGGCGGGGGAAGGGGGGCCAGTGCCCCGCCATACCAGCAGCGAGGCCGATGCCGGCCCCGCCTTTCTCGGAAACACCAACAAGCCCTCACTCACCCCACCCCAGATATCTGCACTTCTAAAAACTTTTTTATAGCAAACATATCCCCAGGCCGCTGGCATGGTGCCACTTAACTAAAAACATAGCCCCAGGCCGCTGGCACGGTGCCACTTAACTAACTACCGTCTCCAGGTGTGCGCCTCGCGGTGCCAACATGCGGCGGAACAAGGCATGTCAGCGTATTATTACAGACACTCGCTGTCAGCGGTGTGTTACCAAGAATGTTTCTACAGTGCCCATAGCCACAGGCGTTGCTGCAAGTAACTGGTGTTACAACTAGCATCCATTTTAAATGTACCCTGTCTATTGACACTAGAAGGCTGAAAGACTGAGTTGGTCTGGTGATCGTTGGGGACTTCAACTATCATTGGGAAAAATCCCCCAAGGAAGGACAAGCACTACAGATCGAGGAGGCGGCCTCCTCACTAGGTCTTATTCAACAGGTCAAGGAACCAACACATGACAAAGGTCATGTACTCGATTTAGTCTGGACCAATATGCCAGTCCAGGGCAGCACGGAAATTCTACCCTGTGCTTGGTCCGACCATTCTTTAATAAAGGGCAGACTTATACTGAAGGGCCCTCCATCCAAACCTGGGGAGGGCTGGAAAACGGCCCGCAAATGGAGAAATCTAGATGGAGAGAAATTGGTCCACCTCTTAGAACACCGCCCTCCAATAAAAGAGCAGGATGCCAACGTTAATGCTCTATGTGGACACCTCCAGTATAAACTGAGGAGTGCCATTGATGTGGTAGCACCTCTTCGCAGGACGAAGAAGGTGGCAAGAGGAGCTGGGGCACCTTGGTACAATGATTCCCTAAGGGAGATGAAACGTGGGGTGAGGAAGAAAGAACGGGCATGGCGTAAAAAATACGACGCCATCTCCAAACAAGAATATGTCTCATCCTTAGCCCAGTATAAACTAGCCATACAATCTAGGAAGGCTATTTTTTTCGAGGAGAGAATAGCGGCTGCAAAAAACCCGCAAAAAGAAATCTTTCGGGTTTTTGCAGAGCTCAGGGTCAACAAAGAGCAAAGTCCCGAGTTTACTCAGGAGGACTGTCAGAGGTTTCAGGATTTCTTCGTAAAGAAGATATCTGACATCTTAGACGAAATTGAGGAAACTGTACCCCTCGATTGCCCTCGCCTACCGGACCTTATCGCCCCGTTAAACATCCCATCATTAGCTGAGTTCGCCCCTATGTCCAAACTAGAATTACTTAACATCATAGGCCGAGTTAAATCGGGTTCCTTGGTAGACCCCTGTCCTCCTGACATATTTAAGGTGGCAATGCCAGGAATAGAGGAAGAGGTCCTGCACTTATTGAACACTTCTCTTCGCACAGGACAGATCCCTCTAGCCTTCAAAGAGGCTCGCCTGATCCCCTTATTGAAGAAACCCGGCGCAGACACAAAATGTCTGAAAAACTTCCGGCCCATCCTCAGTTGCCTTTTTTGGCCAAAGTGATTGAGCAGCATGTGTTAGCTCTACTCTCGGCCCATCTAGAGAGTAACAACCTGCTGGAGACCAATCAGGCAGGGTTCCGTGCTAATCATAGCACGGAACTAGTTATGCTATCTATTCTAGATGAGCTAAGAACCCGGCTGATGTAAAAACACCAAGTGCCCTGATACTATTGGACCTCTCCGCGGCGTTTGACACCGTGTGTCACAAACAGCTTCTGTCGCGGTTGAGATCCTTTGGTGTCATGGGCACAGCACATGCATGGCTTGCATCATTCTTGCAGGGTAGGACACAACGAGTGCAGCTGGGCGATTTACTCTCCACCCCCGCGCCGATCACCTGCGGGGTCCCACAGGGCTCTGCTTTGTCACCCCTACTTTTTAACATCTACCTGCAGCCATTAATTGCTCTCCTGAACAGGATGGATTGCCTAGTGTATAACTATGCCGATGACACCCAGATTATCATCCGGCTGGATGATGGTCCAGGAGCATCCACTAGGCTACAGGACATACTGAAAACCACAGTTAACTGGATGTCTGAGAACTCTCTGAAGGTCAATCCGGACAAGACAGAAGTGTTGCCCATTTCCATCTCGGGCAACCCCTGGAGCGATAAATTCTGGCCTAAGGAGTTGGGTACACCACCAAAACCGGCAGCCGCAGTCAAAAGCTTAGGCCTATATGTGGATAACAAATTATCCATGGAAAAACAGGTTTCCACTGTAGTGGGCACCTGTATAGGCCTCCTAAAACAACTAAGGAAGATCTCTGCATTGCTTTCATTCCCTACTTTGAGACACGTGGTCTCAGCCACAATTCTGGCTAGGCTGGACTACGGGAACTCCCTATACCTAGGCTTGCCTCAGCGGTTGCTGGACAAGCTTCAGGGAGTTATGAATGATGCAGCTAGGCTCATATTCAAAAAACCCAGGACTGCCCATGCCTCTCCCCTGATGCAGGAGCTGCATTGGCTCCCAATACGTCAGCGAATTGTATTCAAGGGATTGTGTATTGCTCACAAGACTCTGCACGGCAAAGCACCCAAATATCTGAAATCCCGAATATCCCCCTACACGCCGGGTAGGACTTTGCGTTCGTCGGACGCCACTTTTCTGTCCCAATCTCGCTTCAAACTGACCACGGTGGGGGGCCGTGCGTTCTCCAACATGCTCCCAGCTTTATGGAATAAATTGGATTCAGATCTCAGGAAGGAAAGTAATTTACTTCTCTTCAGAAAAAAACTAAAAACTGTGTTGTTTAAACAAGCATGGAGTAGCTCTTAGGTGCACAGCTGGTTTCAAGTGAATGTAACATCTCATCACGTAACATCTTTCACGTAAATCTGGACAGACAGCGCTTAGAGACCCCTGTGGTTATAACGCGCCATACAAATTAAATAAATAAATAAATAAATAAATTGGTCCTGCCAGGATATTTAATTGTGACATGTGCGGCCATCTTGAGTGCCCCCTCTCAAGCTTGAACCTCAGATGGCTCATGGTGGTGGTTTGTATTAATTGTGACAACCAGATCTTGGAAAAAAGAGAACCGGTGCATGTCTGTGTTTAATGTGGGAAAGAAAAAAACACACTTCCAAAACTGATGAAGTTTTAGAGAAAGAGGTCTTGTCCCAGTGGAGAAGAACAAACAATAAAAAGCGGTGCAGGCAGTTGCGCTTAGGTGGGGCCTTTCACATAAGCAAATATAGACACGTTTCAAAGTTAGCATTCTTCACTGGTTCACGATACGACCGCAAAAGACTTGGTGTGGCCCATTTCTAGGCTCTTATCCTTCAGAGGCCGATGTTAACAGAGGTGTCATGCCTAGCCCATGCAATTCATTAACTTTCCTCTCCTAGCTGAAGCTGCTTTTCTTTTGCAATCTCTACAAAGAGCTGAGAGTGCCCATTTTAAGACCTTTACTTGGAAACCTTGACATCAGAGGAAGGAGGCGGCGCTGCAATATCTCCAGTTGTCACAAACTGAGGTGGTCTGTCTTACAATTTATAGATTTATCGCTGCTGTTACCAAGCAACATAGACTAGTTGGGAAATGAAACGTAAAGTGTGCATAGCGCTGTGGTAATCAACTAACTATTATGTCATTTTTTTTCGTTGTTCAAAAAGCCACATTTTATGGCCTACTGCGGAATTGTTTTTATATTTGTATGTTATTTGTGGATTTTTTTTCAGTATTTCTATGTACTTTGTCACTTTAGGTACATAATTGTCTGCAAATTTATTTTTAGATAACATTTTAATTCATTTGCTCTGTTTTTTTTCTTTTTTATGAATTTGTTATGTTTTAAATAAATATTTTGCACTCTGTTCGAATCTGACACTATGAAGGGCCATTGGATGATTTTAAGTAAGATGTTTTTACCTTTTAATAATGTGTTTGCTAAGAATGTACTGCATCTTGTGTATATTCTTTTATGGTGTTATCAAAATGTAAAGATTGCAAACTGAACTGAACTGTAAAACAGTAAAAGCCACAGAAGCCAGGTCTGGTTGCGTAGTGTACGAATGCGTCTACTGAAGGGGCCTGTTTTTTTTTTATTGTATTTTTTTAGTGTTTTATATAGCGCAAACTAGACCCGAGAGATCGGGTATCAGAGAGCTTTACATGAGCACCAGTTTCGTTACATTCATTTTTGTTAGGCAGAGTGAAATTAAGTGATTTGCCCAGAATCACAGGATGTTAAGCGTCGTTGCCGAGACTCAAACCTGTTTCCCCAGCTTCAAAGTCAACCGCTCTAGCCATAAGGCTACATCCTCTGTTTGAACCAGTGATCACAGGCTTAAATCCTGGCGGCTTCACTCTGCCTTTCATCCTTCTGAGGCTGATACAATGCGTACTATTGAGTTGGGTAACAATAAACATCTGTTATTAGGCGCCAAGATGCTCTTTGTGGTGAACGTGTGCATGTTATGCTATTTTTGGCATCGGTACAGCGCAATGATATTGCTAATGATAAATAGCAGTTCCGCGGGACGCAATTTACAATAAAAACCCATGTAAAACAGAAATGCATGTTGAAAGAGACTGCATGGATGACAACAGAAGGTCATGTCACCCAGTGGCCAGTGTAAACAATATGCAATAAATGAAAAGTGTTAGCAATTGTACAAATACAAAGGTCACCTCCATCGCCCAATAAGTGCCGCTAATGTTAGTTGGGCATTGAATACATTTCCTACAGACACACAAGGGGTTGAGGGCGATAGTTACATATACACACAATACCACAGGGCGTCTGCACTGTCTGTAGTTAGCAGATCTTAGGATGGGCAACAGAGCTCGTTTTTTGGGTGCGGTGTCAAATTTGCAAACAAGGATTAAATGCATAGTGGACGGTGACAGATAAAGAAGAAAAATAAGAATGTATATATATATATACATATATATATATATATATATATATATATATATATATACATACATATATAAGAGATATAAGAAATGGAAAAATACAAAGAAGATAGCAATTAAAATGCAGGTGCATATGTAGAAAGATAAGAAGTAAAGGGTAGCTCAGATTTAATTTTCTGAGAAAGAGTAAGGGGGGGCCAAGGCTGTCGAACTGCAATGGAGGATCAGGATAGGCCACCTGGAAGTGTATGAATATGAGCCTAAATTGTATCAAAAGTACCTATGTTGTGAGTTGGTACCCAAGGTGAGGTATAGCTGCTTGGCTCATGTCTTTATTAAAGGTAGAAATGCCCTTACTGTTCGTTTGGAGAGTCCAGTACTTTACCCACCACTGTTGCACAAAAGAGAAAACCAGGCCGAGGGAAGAGCTTTGCTAGAGAAGGGAATAGTTACAGGGTTACTGCAGAGCTCTGGCATGCCCCGACGAGTCAAAGTGTTTTCACACTGCCCAGCCATGGAATCTTGGCAGCATTATCACATTTAAAACAATTGGCAATTAACAGTCGGTTGAAGCAGGGTTGGCTTTATCGCTGTTGGCGAACGGTGCAATAATCATTTGTTTTGGCAGCCCGCCCTCCCGAATGACCACCTCCTCAGATTCCCTCACTACCACCCGGAAAAAGTGCCCCTCATCTCTCCGTAGCCCCTCTCTCACATACATTTCATTTGTTTTAAAGCACTGGTAAAGGCTGACTTCACTAGAAAGAATGTATACCCACACAAACCCTTTTCAGCAACATATAATAGCTAAAGAAAGACTGGGGAAAAACAGAACGTCCTAACCTATTTTATGCAGTTTGCAAGCAGCTCATTGGTGACAGTTTGTTAACAGTCAATGTTCTGTAGCAGGGTTGTATCTTATGAACTGCCGAATAAAAGTATCTCTGTGCAAAAGCAATAATCCACTCAGCTATCCACATAAAATACAGTTCTGTGATCTGCACGGTATGCATTATTTGCGGTAGATATATTATCCCTCTGCACTACTTTATGGTGAGTCAAAAATGCCCCTAGACAAAAGTCTGATCTCTCTGTCTAGAGGTACCATTAACCGCAAGAGTTATCTTGACATTTTTAAAGCCTGAAAACTGGACGTACAAGGAACTCTGCTGAAGGCATTTTTAAATCGTAAGTTGTTGCTAAACAGCACCCCCCTGAGGTCTGTGCCCCCTCCCCAGGTCAGCGCCCAGCGCACCAATCGCACTGCCCTGAAGCCGGCCCTGGGTTGAAGCTGTTTTGCTACTTAGTCCATAGCGAAAACCACAACATAAGGAGACATCATTTAATAAAATCCATGATGAGGCCAATCCAAAATTTCACTTTGCATATTTAGGTTGAGTTGCTGGGTGAGACTCCTGACAACCTCCTCTAGAGCACATTTTTTTATTTTTTTATTCCAGTTTAAATCCTATAACCCCATAGACGCACACTATAGGTAGCGATCGGGGCACATTTGCTCCTCTAACTAGTGGATCATTTCTTTTAGCTGTTTTGCCCCCGGTTTAGATAAAAATCGAAAGAACACTTCAATACTTCTAGCGAACCCCACCGTCCTGATATTACCTGGTGGTTTCCACTTATATAATTCATTAATTCATCAAACAAGACCTGAAGGTATGGAACATGATCTTGTTAATGGTGTGGACAGTGCCACAAGACATTACATGGATTTTGGATTGGTTAATGGTTAGATCTAACTGGGACATAAAGGTAGCAAACAGACCCAACAATCTCCTTAGCCCATTAGGAGTCTTTGCTGTAAGCACGGCATCATCAGCGTATAGGAATGCTGGGATTGGTTGTGTGCCTGCTTGTGGCAAGCCATAGCTCGAGTCTATCAACAATTCCTCTAGCCCATTGATAGCAAGAGTAAAGAGGAACGGGGCGAGCGCATAGCCCCGCTGCATGCCCCTTTCAAGTTATAAAGGCTTTGTAGTCTGCATTAGGGCATATCTCACGCTAGCTGTGACATCACAGTGGAGCTGTGTAAGAAAATAAACCTCTAACCCAGTTTGGTCATAATGATTCACACTTTTGATAGGTTAACAATGTTTAAAGCCGAGCTAAAATCCTTAAAAGCCAGCTAGAAACTGTTCCCCCTAGCTTTGTATATTTATTTATTTATCCTGAGGTATAAGTTGAGATATTATATCATTCGTTAGTGCAGAGTCCTGCATGAAATCCAAACTGGAGATCAGAGAAGATATGATTTTCTTGGGCCCAGCCCTCTAAGTCAATCTAAGAGGATTCTGCCAGCAATTTTAGTTGTAGAATCAATAAGCGAAAGTGGGCGGTAGCAGTTGGGGGTCACGTTTATCGCCCTTCTTGAAGATTGGCCCAAAAGTACAATGGAATCAGTAATGTGGGTGGCCACACGGCACAGCGACTTGGAGAACATTAGTCATCAGAAGATGAATGGTATCCCTAAATGAATTGACAGACATCCCAACTGGGCTAGGTGCCTTAACCGCGGGGGCACCTATTCATAGCCAACACCCCTTTGTAGATCTCAAAATCTAAGTTTGCAGATTAACCCTCATGGGAGTCTCGACTCTGCAAGAGTGTTTCGTTACTTCGGCAGATGTTGACTAAACCTCAATAAATTGGGTCAACCATTGATAGCGGGAATCAGTGTGCATAGGCCAGAATTCGTAGAGTCCCTAAAAAAGGGTATATTAATGACTTGCCAAAACACATAATAGCCCTTTATGGTGCTAGAAGGGAGCAAAGATCCCCAGGAATCCTCCCTGTTCTCTTTCCCTTCCTGTGTCTAAGCGCCTTCTTATAGGTCAACCGGCAAGCAGGTACATCAGCGGGATTTCTAGACACTATCCTATAGAGAGCTCATAAGGTCATGATGTGTGTGGGAATGGTTTAAATCAAGCTCTCTGGGTGATATCCCCCTGCAGTGTTGCTAGGGTCCAGTCATAAATTCCCTAATCCTGCCAAATAAAGCGCCTTAAGAGTTGACCGTAATCTCAGCCTCTGCGTCTGCATCCAAAGATATAAAAAAATCTGCCTTTTTTTTCTCAGCACCCAATCCATTAGCAGGTCCTGTTTATCGTTCACATTTCATCAGGACTTCTGTGTCTTTTACAGTCACTAATGGAATCCATTTAGAATGGGACTGCAGAGAAGGACATCCCCCCTAAAATCCCCAACCCTACTACTGGGACATCAGAATGATAGCTATTGATAAATATTTCAATCGTCCAGCTCGGAGAGGTGATATTATTGGTGTTCTGTGAATCAAAGTTATCTTTGTAAACATTAATCAATATGAATAATTTTGGTTTACACTCAACCCAACTGGGGATGAAGAGGGTCAAGATAAGACCAGAGGATCTTCCCTGTAAAGGAAACAGAGGCCAGAGTAAGCAATCCCCCGTTGGCTCTTCCTGAGTTTGTTGCAATATCAGGAGAATGAAAGTAAAACCATCAATACAATAAGGGCGAAGAACCCAAGATTCTTGAAGGCAGGTGAGATCCATTCCTTTTATAAAGTGTGGGCTTTACCATGGCACCTAACCCCTCCCATCCACGAGGCAAGTTTGAAGGCTACATCTAATGATACCACCTCTGGAACATCCCTTGAGGCAGTGTTAGCGAAGAGTTTCAGTGCCGATAGCAGGACTGGAAGGCTCAACAATTGGCACTGGGCCATATCAGGGAGGCATGTATGCCTGTTGATGCCACCATGATCTTCACAAACCAGGCCAGATAAAAGTAAGAATCTTAATCCAGATGTAGAAGTAGATCTACACGAGTAAGCTTTAGACTGAAGTTCATGAATCCCTACTTTTCTATTATGATAATAGTTTAACTTCTTTACCCTAAGAGTGTAAGAACATAGCTGAATGTCATAATTATCTACTAAACATGTTCAAGCATAAAAATGGCCTGATATAAGTTGGTTGCTTCACCTACCTGGTCTCATGCCAGCTGTAGGCAGGAATTGCGTTTATCATAAAAACTTTAATTGAGGCATGTTTTTTTGCAAACATATTGGGGAAATTCCCTGCAAATCTATTGTCGAGAAGGAGAATGGGCCCTCTAAAATAAATGTTTTCGTGGGAGGTTGACCCACAAGGCCTACTGTTAATAAGATTTTTCACAAGTGGATTTTATTTAAATTCACAAACAGGTGAAAGAACAATAATGGAGGATTTAACAGAAACATTTCAGGATAACCTTGAAAGAAGATCCTATAATTTAGCATAATGACACCAGTGAACTGTAGATAAATGCAAAGACCATGACCATAATCAGTACAAAGCACAACTAAGTCTGCACGGCTCATTATATTCAGACCAAGTTCTTGCATCACAAGATACACTCTTTTATTTTACTGCTGACAGCTCTTATATCCCTGCATGTTTAGGTTTTTTTTTTTTGGGGGGAAAAACCTTTATTGAAAAATCAAGGCACACAGCTATTTAGCCTTACATCCCGGAGGCTAGGCAGCATGGTTGGAAGAAGGATGTTTAGTGTACACAGTACATGTTATAAAATCGTATCAGGTTTAGTTTTATGTTATAATAACGACAAACCTATGAGGTAACGAATCTAAAGAAACACCAAAACCAGTGTGAAAAGGCAAGGAAGAAGTACAGAAATGCGACAATACCCAACACAGGAGAGGGCAGGGCCGTATGCCCACAGGGTGTAACTAAGCAGTGCAAATTGAACGACAACGGGGGGAAAGAGAGCCAGGATGGCAAGGAAATGACGAGTAGGTTGGAAATAAGGGCAAGGGGGAAAGTCGTATGTCCGATGGGGCAGTGTCGGGAGGTAGACAGATATCACCCCTATATTCATTCCAGGCCCCCCAGATCGTACTCCACTTCTTGGGCTTGCCCCGGGCCACGTACACCGTTTTCTCGCGAACCATACACCAATCCATGTTGGTCTTCCACAGTTCCACAGAAGGGGGCGACGGAGCGCCCCACTTCTGAGCGATGTCACATTTCGCCACCATGTTACCCAGGGTGACCCATTGGGTTTGTGCGTTGTTGTAATCCGTGGGGCCCCACACATTCAGCAAACAACGCCGGGCCTCCGCCGGCAAATCCACACCAGTCACCTCACGCATCACCTCATGGACACGCCTCCAGTAAGAGGCTATGGCGTGGCACTCCCAGATAATGTGCATGAATGTGGCCAGTTCACCACATCCGCACCTACAAAGACCATCCACCGAGAGTTCCATATGAATCAACCGGGGGCCGGTTACATATACTCTATGAAGAATTTTCAATTGAACCAGGCGTAATCTAGCTAGGATTGCCACTTCCTTGGGAGAAGACACCGCATACTGCCAATCCTCATCATCCAATTCGACTCCATCACGCACCCACTGGTCGCTCACACTCAGCAGAAGATCCGTTCGGACATTGATCAATTTTTTGTAGACCAATGAAATGGCACTGTCCGGCATATGACCATCCAAGACCCTGTCTTCCAACGGGGACGCCTTAGGGACTTTCTCACCTTCCGGCAGCACCGCCATAAGGGCGTGTCGTAGTTGGGCATATCTAAAGAATTCCGTCGCTCCCAGCTGAAACTCCGCTTGTAAAGCGGCAAAAGACTTTATCTCGCCTTTAGCCATCATGTCGTCTACCCTAGAAATGCCAATAAGGTCCCACCGATCAAACCCCTTTGTGTGCCACAGTTTGCCCAATAGGTCTGAGTCGTAAAGCGGGGTGGCCAACGTAAGTCTCCCCTGCCACCCCTGTGCCTTTGTGATAGCCCTCCATATGTGCACAGCTGTCCTAGTGGGGCCTGTCATTCCTCCATCCAGAGATCTTGAATACAGAGCTCTGTAGTATTTCCCGCCGTCGAGGAGCCACCGATCCATGGCGTACCCCGGACTATCAGCCGGTCCATAGAAACCATGGTTAAGAGCAGCCAAGTGGGAGGCCCAGTAGTACCGTCGGATGTCTGGCAGAGCGATGCCGCCATCGTACCACGGAAGCGTCAGTTTGGTTATAGCAATCCGTGGTCTACCCTCCCAGAGGAGGGTCCGCTGCAAGCCTTCGACCTCTCTAAAATACCCAGAGGGGACTGGGTCCTGAGTGTTCTGGAGCGCATACAAGAATCTGGGCAGAGACATCATTTTGAACAATGCCGCACGTCCGAGCAGGGAAAGCGGTAGCTTGCGCCACCCGTCCACGTCGCGCCGAAGGCTTGCAAGAGGGGGAAGCAAGTTATTTGTATATCATGTCCGGGCATCGGTTGAAATATAAATGCCCAGATATTTAAACCCCTGCCTCGCGATCTGTATGGTGCAGCCCCTGGGAAGACGCGGAGTCTCACCATTCAATACATAAAGGTGAGATTTTGACCAGTTAATTACCAGGCCCGAGTATCTGCCGAAGGTATGCAGCACGTCACAAGCCACTATCAGGGATCTACAAGGAGAGGTGAGGTAGAGCAAAATGTTGTCCGCGTATAAAGACACGCGGTCTTCGAAGCCAGACGACCACCTTATCCCATTGATATCAGGGTGGGCCCGTAACCAAGCGGCAAGGGGTTCAAGCGCCAATGCAAATAGCAGAGGTGACAGGGGGCAACCCTGCCTGGTACCTCTTCGAAGGGCAAACAATGCAGACACTCGGCCATTGACCGTGACGTTGGCCAATGGGTTAGCGTATAGGAGCCTGACCCATCTGATAAATTCAGGGCCAAACCCAAACTTCGCCAGCACCGCCCACAGGTAATTCCATTCAAGGGAATCAAAAGCCATTGTCGCGTCCAGAGACGCCAAGATGGACGGCTCCCGGAGCGTACTGACCCTTGCCATGACCACATGGAGTCTCCTAAGGTTGAGGGCAGTGTTGCGATGAGGAATAAAGCCCGATTGGTCCGGATGGACCAAATCGCTAATCGCACCCACCAACCGATTGGCCAATAGTTTAGCCAGGATCTTAGGCTTGGCATTCAACAAGGAGATTGGGCGATACGACCGGCAGAGGTCTCTGGGTCTCCCGTCCTTGTGGATGACCACTATGGTGGCCAATCTTTGGTCCGGGGGGAGCTCACCCATCTCGCGCGCCTCAAGGAACATGTTCCGCAGAGGCGGAGCAATGGTGTCAGCCTTTATTTTATAAAGCTCTACCGGGAGGCCATTAGGGCCGGGAGCCTTGCCAGACCTTAAAGAGCGTATCGCAAGCGCGACCTCGTCTGCCGTTATAGCTCTATCCATGTCGTCGCGTTCGGTGTCCGACAGACACGGAAGGTCAATCTCTTCAAGGAGGGCGGCAGAGTGCGCCTCGGTCATGTCAGAAGCCGAGGTATATACGGACTCAAAATAATCGGCGAAGACCGTGACTATAGCGCTGGGGTCGGTGACAGCCAGTCCGTTCTCCCCCAGCACTTCGGGAACCACACGGGAGGCCATCTCCTTCTTGTCAAGCCACGCAATGAGCTTGCCTGCCTTGTCCCCGACATCGTAGATCCTCCCTTGCTGTTCTCTGCCCATTGCCTTGGCGGCGTCAGTAGCAGTGGCCCGGTACTCCGATTGCTTAAGTGAGAGAGCGTGGAGCAGGGCAGGCGTCGGATCAGTCTCCAATTGAGAATCAAGGTCCCCAATCTCCGATTACAGCCACACCACTTCCTCGTCTCTACGTCTGCGCACCTCGGCTATTAAGGAGAAGGCTTCTCCTCTCAGGACAGTTTTAAAGGCCTCCCATAGGGACATGGCCGACGCTACCGAGCCCGTATGTTCAGAAAAATAAAGCTCAATGGCTTTAGCCAGGAGGTCATGAGTCTTAGGATTACGGAAGTACCACGAGTTGACTGGCGCTACTCTCAAGGCCACCACTATGTCAAAGTCAAAAGACACCCAGACCGGGGAATGGTCCGAGATGCGTCTGGCCATCAAACGGGCCTCAGAGACGGCCGACGCGTGGGCAGCCAATGCCAGAACATAGTCAATCCTGGAGAAGCTACCATGCGCTCCCGAGTGGAAGGAGTACTGTCGCTGAACGGGGTGAAGTAGTCTCCAGCAATCAATAAGCCCCATGGTATCTAGGAAATCAGGAAGCCAGGACTGCGCATTTCGAAGATCTCTGGATGGATGACGGTCTAAATTCCCGGATCCAACTGCATTGAAGTCCCCACCAACTATAAGCAAACCTTCGGGCAAGCCCAAAATGGCGCCCCCAAGATCTTGGAACGTAGTCGTTTGCAAACCAGGGGGGACGTAAACAGAAACCAAGACCAGGGTACGCCCCTCCCACCTACCCGTGACGGCGAAGTAGCGTCCCCTCTCATCGATCACGCTAGATTCCACCTCAAACAGGAGAGACATGCGCACCATGATCCCGCCCCTCCGGACCCCGAAGAGAACCCCGAGGGTGCCACCATTTTGCAGCCTTTTCTATTGAGTGTGTGGCACGTATTCCCAATCAGATGTGTTTCTTGTAACAGGATGACATCAGACATGCATCTTTTAAACATTTGCAGCACCACCCCTCGCTTAATGCGATCACCCAGCCCATTAACATTCCAACTCAGTACATTTAACTTCTTACCCCCAATCGTCAATGTAGAGGCCCATGCCGCCCCCGCAGGGAGGAGTCGCTACAGCATAATCAACAGCAGAATAGTTACCTTGCCATGAAATAGGTAAAGGAAAGAAAGAGAGAACACACAAAAAACAATCAACTCACCCACCCCCCACCCTGCACCCCTGCATTAGACTATAGAGCCCCCCCAACTAGCAGTGTGCCTGTCGCCCCAAAAACTACTCTACGAAAAGCCCCTAGAGGAGAAAGGAGGCCAACCTATCCCCCGGTTTCCCCCGTTCATAGATCAAGGATAGCAGCAAAAGTACAGTATTCTGTGACTGACTGCCTGAGCAGACCCATCATCCGAAAATGGCCCAAAGGGTCCTTTTACTCCTGAAGATCGGGGCCACCAGCCGCCCCCTCCGACTGTTCCTCGGGTGCACCCCGACGCTGGGGCAAAGTGTCCAGCCAGTCCCCAGCCGCTTCTGGCATGTCGAAGAACAATGCACGGCCATCATGTTCGATGCGTAGTTTCGCCGAGAACAGCATGGAGTACTTCATCCCCAGCTCACGCAGTCTACGTTTCACGCCCGTGAAACTTTGCCTTCGCTTCTGCACCGCTTGGGTGAAGTCCGGGAAAAAGTTAATGTCCGCATTTTGGAACTTCAGCGGCCCACCTCTCCTCGATGCCTGTAGGATAGCGTCCCTATCCCTAACGTTAAACACCCTGGCGTTGATAGGGCGCGGAGGGGACCCCAGCTTCGGGCGGCCTCCGGGCAGTCTATGTGCTCGCTCCACCGAGAAGAACTTGCTGAGGCCGCCGGGGGTCAGATGGTTCTGGACCAAGTCCTCAACAAAGAGATCGTTGGCGTCCTCCTCGGCCCCCTCCGGGACACCAACAATGCGGACGTTCTGGCGCCTGGCCCGTCCTTCAACATCATCAAGCCTGCGGGCAAACAGCGAGTTTGCAGCTTTTAGGTTGCGGATCTCCGATTGCAGGTCCGTTACGTCCGAGGTCAGGCTCGACGATTTTATGTCGAGTGACTTGACCCGGTCATTAGTCTTGCCGAGATCGGCTCTGATCAAATTGATCTCGATGGCCAGCGTGTCGACCTTGTGCGTCAGCACCTCATGTTGCTTGTGCATCTCTGCCTTGATGCTCGCAATGGCGCCCATGACGTCCCGGAGGGTTGGAGCCGAGTCGTCCGGCGACACGTCCCGCTGCATGTCCTTAGGCCTCAAGGTGACTCCGGGCGATCCCTTTGGGTGGGCGTAGCGATCGGAGTTGGTGGACTGAGAAAGAGATGTTTTTCTGCTGACCCGGGGTTTCCCTCTGTCTGAATCGCCTCTGCCAGCCATGTTGGGCAAGAAGCCCACTCAATCGGGAAGACCCCCTGGTCCTCGTCGGGGCCCCAAGTCGGCAGGCAGTAGCAGCCGCGTCCACCGCTCGGTCAGTACATCAGTCTCCAGAGTAACCCGGGTGACGCCTTGAGGTGGGGCAGTCGTTCACTCCTAGGACCACCACCGTACAACAGCGCCGCAGTCGCCCATGTAAGCCCGGGCACTGATGGCGTCGTCGTTCCCAATCTTCAACACGGTGTAACTCCCCCTGGGGGTCTCGGATCTTCAATTGGAAAACGAGTCCTGCATCAGCAGCAGTTCAACAACATGTTCTCACTACCGTGGGACAGGATAGACGAAAGGATTAATTCGGAGGATCGGAGGGTCTTCGGAGCTCCGAGCTCACGGGGCCATCGTGGTTGCCCGCGAAGCTCCTCCTTCTGCATGTTTAGTTTTTATGTTCTTGATCTTTGGAAAACATCTTTAAGAAGACACTAGCATCCCTGCAGAATAATTTGCATGGGTACGGACGGAAAGCTCTGCCTAGTCCTGCCCTATCTCTTGTGTAGAGTTTTACACCACAATTTGAGCAACATAGTCCTATGTATTTCGTGTACATGGGGGAGTGGCTGGAAATTTCGGAATATCTACTACAAAGTGGTAAGAGGAAAAACAAAATTAAAGCGGGTCATAGCTAGGAACATGCAAATACAAAAACACAACTAAAAAGGGGGAGTGACTTCCAGTTTACAAGCGTTACTCCCATGTCTTCTCCAACCGTACCACGGGCCAAACAGGCTTACACCTAGTCCAACCAAGCCTTGGAGTAAGTTGCACTCCTCATATGGCTCTTTATATATACTACAAAAGAAAATCATATGGAGTCAATGAATCAAACTACTTGCACAAAGCCCGAAACTTACAAAATAAAAATAAATGTAAGAAAAAATGGTTATATGGCATTACAGTTAATCATATACATCATATAAAAAAATATTTCAAATATGTTAAAAATAAAAAATGTAAAAACAGTCAAATACCTACAAAATAATTGCAATAAATGTAACTGGTTGTAGAGCTTTAGACTTTGCAGACACCCATATGTATCACATTGTAAACAAATATTAAAAGCATCAGAAAAGAAAACTGATAAATAAAATTAATGTAAAGCAATAACTGTAAACATCATAGACACCTATGAAAGTGACATAATGAAAATGTAAACCTAACAGAGGCACTTACCTAAAAATAACATGTACATATTGTTGGAAGATACCTTGTTTTGCATGCTCACCCCTCTTTTTTTGGAGTGATGCTGCTGTATGTGTGTGACTCCGTGCACTGGGACTATGCTAACCAGGCCCCAGTATATGTGCTATATCCCCTAAAACATGTTGAAATTGAATAAACTCTTAGTTCACATATTTAACAGCTAAAAATCACAAATATATAGTCCAAAGTGTACCTTAGGGCCTGTAGATTAAACATCACTATTAGACTACAGCACCTATTGTGTCACCACTAGAGTGGCAGTGCAAAACAAACCAGCAGACCTACTTCTGTAGCTGTTCTGTGCCGTTTTAAAACTGCAAATTTGACCTGTCAAAATAACCTCTTTTTGACAGGCCTAAACCCTCCTTCTAAATTTGAAAATGTCACTTTTAAGTAGGCCTCCGTGCCCAACAAAGTGGGGTGCATGGTATATAAAAGTAGGACATGTAAAAGTTTAATGTACAACATATCCTACAATGACAAGTCCCCAAAAGCCATTTTCACTGTAGCAGGATAAGTATTCCATTGGAAAGCATTTGTATATAGTAATACACTTAAATAATCTCATCTCTGCTAAGGAAAACCTACAATTTCATTTTTGGACTTTTTAAAATACTTATTACAAGCTCAATTCATTGGTAAATACAGATTTATCTAGATATTTGTAAAAGGTACTTTTAAATCGTCATCTTTTGTCTGCCTAAAGCCTCTAGAAGCCTATTTGCATGAGCTTCCAACTGTCACCGAGGAGCTGAATAGCCACTTTGATGAGGGTTGGACAGGCTCCTAGAGCTGAGACAAAGGCCTTGGGTGAGAGAGGTATTTTGTTCCTCTGACAGAATGACCATCAGGGCAGAGCCCAGGAACTTAATTAACTTCAAAGAGGCAGGCCCTATCACAGGCAAATGTATCTAATACAAGGTCAACTCCCTGCTTTGTCCCACTAGCGAGCCAAGCGCCAAACCCAGTATGAGAGGAGCTCTACAGAACCGGTTTTGAGTGACCACATAGGAAGGATTGCTCATTTCCCTGGCCACACCTCTAGGGTGGGCTCAGTAGATCTGCACAGGGGAAGAACATATTAGATTTAGGTAGAGATGGGCATTGCAGGAATATTTGCAGTAGGGCACACAGGAACTGCTACAAGAGTAGTGTTATCCCAGCTTTTTTCCCCCTATTGGTAAGAGAGAGACCAGGAGTCCCATAGGCTGCTGACAGGCATACATGTGGGACACCTGGGCACCCTCTTCAGAACACTAGTCAAGTCAAGTCAGGTCAAGTCAGAGGAACTTATTAAGCGCACATATCACCATAGGGTCTCATGGAGCTAGCGGAAACTCCATGGAGACTGACAGTCGGAGTAGCAGAAATTATGGTTGGCCGAATAGCAAGGTTTTTAGATTACAGGACCTGTGGAGGACAGAAGAAGAACTGCACCAGCTGTTGAGATTTCTGAGGAGACCTGAAAGCTGGACCTGCTTCCATTTGTACCCAGGATAAAAATTGGATTCCAAGGGTCCGTTTGCTCACCTCCTAGTAAGCTACTGGGACACAAAAGGTTTTTATAAGCCCTTTTCCTGGAGAACCTAGCTGACCAACTGGACCTGTCCTGAGCCCTGCTGGTGGTTTAAGCTGGATGGGTCTTGACTTCTAAGTGCTATTCCTAAGTTCCTGGGACTCTTGGCTCTCTCAAGGTGTACCTCTCTTAAAACATCCTGAAAAACATGGGACTTAGAAACATTGTGGCTCCAAAGACCTCCAGAGAACCGGGACAAACTTTCCACATCAACTCGATGTTGCCTTTGGGCCACAGATTCTGGTTGCTCCAATTCTGTGCTTTTCCTGCTGCAGAAAATCTGTTTCAGTGGGCCATTGTGAAAGGTAGAAATCTGCCCCGGGCTTGGGTACACACACTATCCGGCCGGTGAGGGACTTTCCTTGGGCCCGAAATTAGAATTTTTCCCACTCTGATCTTTTCACCCAAAGGTCAACAGCTTTATTGCGACTCAGTCCAACAGCTATCTGGCCTTGTGGCGACCTCCTCAGCCAAAGTCTGCTGCCTTGCCCTGCTCAGGAATTTTGACTTTATTTCAGACTAATTCAGAAGGTAAGACTTCCAACTGGAATGAAGCTGATTTCTGTATCCTACCCATGCTCCTTCACAATCAGCCTTGCAATCAGATGACAGTAGTTGACTTTTAACACTTTTTGGTGCTATTTCTTTTTAAATCTTTAAAAATTTACATCTTTGGTTCCCCTTTATTGGATTTGTGTCATTTTTGGTGTCATTGTGTTAAATAGATTATTCTTTATTTGCTGGGAAAATCACTTCTGGGCAGTCCTGTAGCCCTTAGCTCCTCAGGGCAGACTTGTGGGTACCAATCTTCTCTCCAGCCTGTTCTCTTTTAGGATCTAGTCCTCTTTTGTCAGCTGTCCCTCTAGAAGTCAAGAGTCTCTCTGCTTTTTTGTGTCCCTGAAGCCGGTAAACTGGAATCCAACCTCTTGGAGAGCAATTCACGCTGGTGTTGGTAGGATTCAGGGATCCTTGTGTGAGTCTTCTTCTTGCAGCAGCCAGTAGTCAGAAGTTAGGAATATTCTTCCAGCAGGGCTTTCTTATTCAGATAGAGTCCTCCCAGGTCCAGAAACCATCTGAGACAGTGGAGGTGGAGGTGCCAAATTTATCCTGTCCACTAGCTAGTGATTTGAGTAATATGCAGCCAATCCTAGCAATTTTCTGACAGTCCCCCACCTCTTTTTACAACACTTCCATATTGCCTTACTATAAATGCACTAAGGAGCCCTTATTTCATGATGGTGGGACCTATCTGCCACCGGGAAACCTTTCTTAACGTTCTTGGCATCTCCCTTACTTGAAATGGACAACTATGGATTTCACTCCTACGGTGGCTGGGGCTTGACTGTCTAGGAGGGTCCTGAGGATGTACAGGAGAATACCTTTCTGGCATATACATGCCAAAAGAGGTAGTACTAAAGCTGACCTTTTTTCTGCCAACTGCTTTGGCCAGATCCAGACAGCGAATTCCTGATAAATGGCGTTCAACACCCATTGACCTTTCCTGAGCCCAGAGGCAACCTATTGTCCTCTGAGCCAAAGTTATTAACTTCCTGTAAAGGATGTGTATTCCATCTCTGGAGGTGTAATAGGTGGCAGAACTGTTTTTCCCTTTTTGGAAATTTGCCCTTCCTGTAGGATCACCCAAGATTTATTTGCCTTTTTATTGAACCCTATTTTTGTTGACTATTATGACTCTCAGCACGTTTACCCTGCTAACCAGTGGTAAAGTGCTTGTGTCCTGCCTGTTAAACATGGTAACATTGGTATAGTTCTGATTGGTACATTTAGTTTACTTATAAGTCCCTAGTATATGGTACTACAGGGCCTGTAAATGAAAATGCTACTAGTGGGCTGCAGCACTTTTTGTGCCGCCCACTACAATAGCACTGTAAAACATGTCACCAGCCCTGCCACTGCAGCCTGGGTGTGCAGCTTTAAACTGCCATTAGACTTGGAAAGTTTCCTTTTAAATACTTAAACATCAGCCCTAAGATAGGCCTTAAAAATCTATAGAGAAGGGTACATGGTATTAAAAAAGTAGGACATGTATATTTAATGTTTTATATATCTGGCAATTAAAAGTCTCCAAAGTCCTTTTTCGCTGTGACAAGGCTGGCACTCCCAGAGGTTAAAACAGTTCACATGATTACATTTAATAAGCGCTAATTTCAGTTTGGAAGTTGATAGAACACGCATTTGCAATGCAATAGGTCTTGCATTTGCAATAGTTTAAGCTATTGGCATTGTAAATGATAATCCCTTTTATTTATGTTTTAAAAATGAAAACAAAAATAAAAAGGCATTGGTATTTGCAATGTCAATAGCTCAAACTCGCGTAAATGCGAGGCCTATTATATTGTAAATGCTTGTTTTTTTGTGTGTGTTATAAAGCGTGGCCCAGACCTGAAGATATCGGGAATCAGAGCGCTCTACATAGCACCAGTTTAGTTGCACAAGGACACATTTATTTTTTGTAAGGCATGGGGAAGATTACGAGATTTGGCCGGAATCACGGGATGTTGAGCATCATTGCCGGGGATCGAACCCGGTTCTCCAGCTTTGAAGTCGCCCGAACTAGCCATAAGGATACATCCTTTGATGAGTAGAAACGCTCCCTTTCGGCCATCACAGAAAATTTATGAAATAAACAAGCACTTCCGCTAAAGTGAAAGCGGACCGCGCTGCAAATAAAAATAGTGCTTACCGACTTATGAAGCAGACCGTGTAACACCACAAGTAAAAGATACAGTCCTCATGGGAGGTAACAAATGACGACAGGGCGGTAACAAGGAGGGACTAACAAGTCTCCTTATCAATCGGAAGCCAGCACTTACCAAGGACAATGACACCAGCCAATCAAAAATATGGACGGAGAGAAGGCGAAGCTTCCACAGCATACACGACTACTGCATGCCTTGCAGAGCGAGCAGCGCATGTGTGCTGCCGCTATGCTCGACTTAAAAATGGACCAATGACTTTTTATAATACCAATTTAAACTCCAACTTAATGGTCTATCCAAATGTTATTGTTATTTTGTAAATTACACTTTTAGAAAGTTTACATTTTCCAACCTAAAATCTGTCCATCTGTCACCTGACCCCTGATGGCTCCCTTGTGGTGAGTAGGGGTGGGTGGAATTTTTAATTACGGTGGTGGAATAGGAGGAATTTAGTAATTCCTCATTACGATTGTAACGCAGAATTACTAATAAATTTTGCTGCTGTGTTCCCCGGCAGAATTAATTTGCACTGGAGACAGTGAGCACAGTACACCTACCAAGATGGACATCTCTTTTCACCGACTTGAAAAATGCCTGCCTCAGCCTTTCATAGCACTGGCGACAGTGAAACAAAGTTCACATTTTTTTCCCCTGGAAAACACACCACAAGGTTGTCGGTGAAGTTTCATGTCTGTGGGATCCGATGGCTGTGCCTGCTTGGCAGGATACCAGAAGATTCTCCCTAACATTCATCTACATGTATTACATAAAATCATAAATGCCTACTCATCCTGCTAATTAGTACATACATTGGTGTTTATCAGTTGTGAACTGTCCCACTCATTGACATTCCCGAAGACTTAGCAGTGATTGGAGAAGCATCCTGGCCTCATGATTGGTGGGTGTGGATGGTGTTTACTTTAATTAGTGACTGCGCCTGACCTAGATTCTTTAGGATATCACCACTAAATTCTGGTTCTTCAATTTCAGGAAGCGAGCCTTTGTTGCAGTAAATCTCCCTCACATTGTCACATAACCACATTTCTATGAGTAATAATGACCTCTTTACGATGCAGACACTGGCTTGGAATCGGCACCGACCGACTTGCAGTTGGCGGTTCGGCCTGAGCAATTACAATGCAACCAAACACTATTCGGTTGGGGTCTCATTGCTCCCTATCGGAGCCCGTGTTCCATCCAACAACTGGCCATAACATAGGCTCCTATTGGGAATGGGGATGTGTGTGGAAAACCCTGCACTCTGTCTTTTGCACCCCATGGTGCCTGCCACACAGTGCAGTGTTCTGCAGGGTAAAGGTGTCCCCTCGGCCACGAACCAATGGCCTCAGGATGAAGCAGGCCTGCTAGGGGCCCCGAAAGTCACTTTCTGGCAGCCTTTTCATGTAGGACAGGCCAACTCGGAAAGGGTGTTGGAAATCAACATTGTAATTGTGAGATCGGAAACATTGTCCATATGGCTGTTGGATGTATTCCGACCGACACGTATACTTCAAGAGCCAGTTGGAACTGATTTAGAATGACCACATAGTTTACCTTCCGAACGCGAACATCATAATCAGTCGGTCAGAAGAATTCTGACACGTTCTAGGAGAATCCGACTGTCTGTCAGAGGCTTTCCGACCGACATCGTAATCGCCCCCTAACTGTGTTTTTTTAATTGCAAATATTGGCTATGAAGTTTCCGAGAAAGGAGCTGGCTGTTTTGGGCACATTTTACTTTGGGGCAGGTGGTAGTTCATAATCAGTTTCTATCGAAGGCAAACTGCATATACAGCTGCTGGGTGGTCCATGGGATGCCTTCAGGATGTGCAATGACAGTGTGCCACCTTTTTGTGGTGCACTCCTAAGGGTCTGCTTGTATCTGCGCCCATGGCTTTAATATGGTGCAGGCACAGAGGAAAAGAGATTCCCTCATTTGCATGGGTCCGCTCTCTCTTTCTGGTGTCTCAAAAGTGTGTAATTGTCTTGTTGTCTAGTTTAATAGTTTTTGTCTAGATGTACAATTTCTGCATAAGACAATCTAAAGTAAAAGCCTGCAACTTCTTATCAGTGCCCAGAGTTTGTTGACGTGCATTCACTTTAAGAAGGGAATACAGTTTAAGGCAATTGTTCTGCTTTGAAAAGTCATGGTCCTCAACTACCATTAAATGTGTGAAATGGCATAGATTTCATTGAAGTATAAAGTATTTACATGGATCAGTAAAACATATGGATCTAATTGCCTTCCACTTTCTGCTTCTTTGGCAGGTACCAGCTAACCTTATGTCATTTGAATGAGCCTTCTTCAATTTGAATGACAACCGTATTGCTACATTAGGCTTTGTAGCTTAAAGTGCCAAACGACGAAATGGGAATAGTACAAAAGACAAGCAGAAAGCGAAAAGAGACTGCCGCTTGCCAGGCGAAAGAAGGATGCCACAGCGCTATTCTTTGTAAGATGAAAGGGTTTATGACTCTTATCTTTAAAGCTGAATGTGAATATTGTGCCCAGGTTTTGGATATATCCTCTGGCGCAGCTGAAGAGAAGAAGTCTTCAATGCAGTCTCCAGCAGGATGTTGGATATGTATAACAAAGATTTTTTAAAGAGTGGCCATGGACAGTTTCAAAGAGCTGTCTGCCACAAACAGTGCATCACATCTTCTGCCAATTCTTTTTTTAAATGGTTATTTTTATTGTAAAGCTGCTTATGTAACTGAACAACTTTTAGCCCATGTTGGGTTTTGAATTATTTCTAATGCACATTATAATCAATATTGACAGTGTTAACTTGCTGCAAAGTGTCAACTAGAATAGGACATAGATGAACAATGTTTTTATATCGGAGGTGCACTAAGTTGGGAGGCATATTTTGTAAAAAAAAAAAAAAAAAAGTAAGAAAGAAGGTGGGATGATACAGCTGTTCATGTTTAAGCTAATTGGTGTGTTTTGTATTTTGGCACAAAAGAAACTACTGGAAAACTTTCTTTTCTGTGTTGTGATCATGCCAATGTAATAATTACTGAACTAGGTACTTTTATAAGTCTGCTATACCTACCTTCTCACTTTTACTTAATTTCTGAAACGTAATCTACCTTCCCATAATGTTGTGTGCCAATTTTGACAGAACATAATAGAATTAATTAGCCAAACAATTAAAAATGGTACTGGGATTTGTGCTTATCCTTCATGAGGAATTTGCAATGTTAGCTGTTTTGCAATTACATTTTTAATTTTTACTATATTAGTATTTAAGATATATAAGAAATAACTGTCCTTTAAAACAATGAGCTCACATATTTTACTTTTAAGAAGCAAATGAATGCTAAGCCAGTGTGTCATTGTTTAATGCACTCATTTTTGTGCCACGGATTGTTCCAGATTTTGAGTTTATATCAATCATGTTTTCTTTTCAAATGCATATCTTTGATTCCCTTTTAAATCTGGGCTTTCCACTTGAAAGCTGTGGGTTCTGCTCTGACTACACAATAGCAAAATGCTTGTTTTGGAAAGGGAATGATGAGGCTAATCACAAAGACACCTTGAAGTAAAGTAGTACCTCTGTAGTACTCTTCTATGTACTCTTACAAGCCTTTGTGAATTAGACCCAAAACAGCTGAAATAGGAATATATAGGCAATATTCATACACAAGTAGCACAAATCGAAAAAGTTGGACCCTTTATGAACTTTTGCTAATAGGGAGTTGGTCATTTTGGGGCCGAATCACAAGTTCGTGTGAGAGTATGTGAAAGAGTACTCATGTAGTAATACTTTATGTACTCATAAATACTTGTGAATTGGCCTATAACTCATAATTTAGAGTACAATTCTAATAAATAACCCTTACATTTCTGGAGGAAATGTGAGTTCCAGAGGAGAGCTGAGTAGAGCCCCAATACCCCCATGGCACCCCTATGTTGGACTAAATTCCACTAAATTGCCAACATTGTTGTACTTGAAATGAAAGCACTTTACAAAAATGTGAAGAATATAAAACAATGAAGTATGTTTGCAGTTTTGCAGAAAAAAACATGCACTGAAAAGCATGTCAGAATAAGTGTTTTGCCATGTTGCTTTCACATGTAAGTATTAAATAGCACATCTGCTAACAGTTTTGTCTCATGCAAATAAAAATAAAAATGTCTATTTAATGAATTTGAAGATTCCACGTCTGTACTCTACTGAGTACTGTCACATACATTTCATATCCACCATTAGACCACAAAACGCCATTAAATGTATGAATCATGAAAAAAACATATCAAACCTCGATAAAGAAATGAATGCGCTCATCTTAAAACTAACAGTTCTGGGATTCCCATTTATGAATGTGGTCCTATCTCCCCAATTTATGCAATTGAGCCTAGGATCTGGGTTCTCTGAGTTTATCAGCAAAATAATAATTAAAGTTGCATTCTGAGTGGTGACAAGATATTTTCATAGATTAAGAATTTTGAAACAATTTTAACAAATTAGGCCTAAGAAATATAATCAGGTGAGAGTGAACTAAGACCTACCTGCAGCATGTGTAATGGTGTGTATTTTGAACCTCAACTGGAATTGAATTATTTCCAGGAACAACAAAGATATACTCCAATCACATTAGGAAAGACAATAGAGAATTGTGCTAATGTTCCGCTCACCACCGACAAATATATGTTTTTATATTCTTTGAATCTAAATAGCCTTTGCTTTATGACTTTATTTTAGCAGTCTACATGTATACTATAGAGTCCTGTAAGGAAAATACCAATCAGCAGAGTCAAAGCAAGAGCTTCCTCCCTGCTACTTTAAGTTTACTCTGCTTGGGATAATTTCTTTTGAAAGTATTGGAATGATTATGCAGGTCTATACTTACAATCAAGGTAATGGGTTGTCAAATCGAAAATAAGTCATATCTACCACATTTTGTTGGTAAAGGTGTATAATGGCATAACACTTTAGACACAAAATGGCATATCCCTTTAGATACAAATGATGTATTGTTTTACATAACTCCCTTAATTATTCTTTTTTGTTAACATTTATTTAAAGTGTAATAAATAAATTAGATGTGTGAGAGCATGTGGCAGTAACATGAACTGGAATAGTCTTAGTAAGCAACTGGAATAGTCTTTTCAAACATATGTGAGGAATCTTCGTTTGGTAATGAATTTTTAAGAATTGTTAACATGTTTTACATTTGTATGCAGCAATATTTATTAATAATTTATTTAAAACTGTGTTTTGGGATCCTTTACACACTTTGTGCCAAAATGCATGTGGTTCCAAGAAGCACCTACATGCTGCTTCTTTAGTACTTTTTAAGCCGTTCCCTATTTCTCACCTTCCGTGCAAGCTGATTTCTACAACTGAGTTTTTGTTATTCTTGTGAAAAATGTTGCACTATCTTTGGCTGTACTTTGAAGCAGGCACCACTGCATGCCATTTGTGTATAGACTCTTTGTATATCTCTTGTGAATTTGTCTCAAACATAATAACCACTGAAATTTAACTCTTGTGTAGGAGTCTTTTATTTTTGTTTTGCTATGTATTTTGTTACCTCAGTCTTGTACCAAGTTGGTGTACTATTCAGCTTGTTACATAAAACATGATTGTTTCACTAATTCAATACATTAATGTAAAAGAACTGTTTTTTGCGAGATAAATTAACATTTTTTGTGGAATTTACTGAATTTTTAAAGTCAGTTGCTGGAAAGTTATTAATATATCAGAAACATTAAAAATAGAAATCAGAGACCTGTTGTGATTTTATTTTTTATTAAATCTGTTTTTTTTTTTATTTCTTTTTTGGTACACAGATAACAAACTTGATTACCAACATGCATATATAAAACAAAGGGGGCCAAGCCACAAACAGGTAAACATTTATAGCATCAGCATTGAGAAATCGGTTAAAAGAGGTGGGGCTCAGGGGGTCAGCACAGCCCGGTGGTAGGTCTGGCCAGGACAGAAAACACCCAGTTTTCTCTCAGGGAGGGGGAAATCAGCCACTTATCACAAGTGGAAGGGAAGTGCAGTACATTGTGATTAGGACTCCTGGTTTTATGGTATTTCTTTTTTTAACATTTCCGTCTGTATTTATCCATATTTCTTTTTTGCCCGTCTTGTCAGCATTTGTCCATATTTATTTTGTGTTCTCTGAATAGATGAAGTTCTAATACGGTATATTTCCACATTTATTTAACTTATAAATATTTTCTCACGCTTTGACACCTGACGTGGTTTAGCAAACTAAGCAGCCAAATATAACATAACAATACACCCTCAGGTAAATATTGACCTTATACTTCAAATGGATGTTGACATATGTTGTTATTTAATTAGACCACATTCTCCTTTTAACTCCTCATGCCATCTACCTGCTCAGCCTTTTGGCTGGAATTAATTAAAGACAGTATGAAAAGGCACTCAAAAGAAGCACAATTTTCTGTATTTTTTCATTAAAAAATATATATAAAGGAAGCACCTTGTTTTCGGTCTGTATTTATCTGTAAAAATCAGTAAAAACGGAAAACTGGGAGCTCTAATTTTGATTGAGTAGAGGCTATCTCGTTAATTGTGCGGACAATCTCCAAACAAACATGATGCATGGGAGGTCAGTGCTCTGCTAGGTGAATGAAATCTGCTGAGTCTGTTCAGCATCTGGGACAAGGTGTGATGGGTGCATACAACGTAGCCTCTGCGGAGTACAGTATCAACTGCTCAGGAAGCTGTAAAGTATTAGTCTATGTCTTTGGCTAGCAGATCATTGTGTGGTTTGCCATACCCACAGGTTTTGTCAGATATCGGGTCCCCAAATCCATCACCCAGTTATGTTCGACGTGAGTTTTAGTAAGCAAGACTCTCTCATTTATCAACCTGTAGAGTCTCGCGACCCAACTTCTGGTGTTGAAAATTTGGTACACTTGCATCAGTGGGATGAATTCCCCGGGTTCCTGTGGGAAGACAGTCCAATGAGATGCAGCAGCTCTCCTCAGTTGAACATAGGCAAACATGTCCAGCACCCACAGCTATTTGAACTGTTCCGGGGCCAGGAATCTTCTGTCCATAAATAGCTTTCCAGGCCTGTGGAGACCCAGCCGCGTCAATGTGTGCTGTCCCGATTTGTCCATAGTCAGGGATAGAGCTGAGTTAGTAACCACCAGCATCCCTGGGGAGTAAATATTGGCGCAGCCTGTCAGTGCTTAGTTTGAATCGGTGGTTTCTGGTGCTCAGCACCGGCATTTAATTGTCAACACCGGCACTGAGGACAGTCTGTCACATGGTAGCACTGTTTGTCTATTTTACAAATAAGTGCAACAACAGTTGTTTATTAGTTTAATATACATAAAAATGAGTAATAACTGCTTCCGAAGCCCTTGTTCTAGCTTTGGGGGCCTGGAACAGTCTGATTGGCCTCACCTCAGTTGAAGAGGTGTGGCTCAGCGGCCATGGTGCCTGACTCTGGACAACGGGGTTCACGGTTCAATCCCCGGTGCCGGTGGCAGGTTAACCCAGCACCATGTGACTGGGCGATAGCTCACCTAATCTTCCCGATGACCCTCAGTACAGGAACACCTCTCCAGAGGTAGCTGTGTGCTTTACAAATGCTGGGATTTATTATTTATTTATTTGTAGGAGTGTGAGGGTTAGTAGTTGTCTTGGTACTGTCAATAGCAGCACCGGCAGGGGCAATGTGTGGTGCAAGCTGCAGCGGCCTCCTGACGAGGGCCCTGCCACTTATTTATTTACAGATTAAGCACTGATCCTGCTCCTCTGGCTAGTGACTACATGGCCCAGAGTGTTCTTCAGTCTGTTTAAATAATTTTCCTGCATCTGGGCATTCTTACACCCAGGACAGGTAGAAGTGGTCTGCTGTCTATAGTGACGTATGACAAAACCAAGCATATGTTGGTGCCAAAGAATTCCTCAATTGCTTTCGCCATTTCTGGTCTAAATACTGGATCCGTTAGGGCCACAGAGGAAAACACTAGGGTTCCGGTAGTGAAAACCTTAATATAACTGGGGAGTGGTCCGAGAATGTTTGGGGAAAGTAATTGATGGATTGTGTCCTGCTTAATAAGTACAATTTTAAGTACCAGGGCTCTGACCAGGGGGCAGATTTACAAGCCCGTTGCGACACATTTACGCCGCCATTGTGTCATTTCTGTGATGCAGCGGCTGCGTAAACCATGCGCCATGTTGCGCCGTATTTACACTTTGTACACCCGTAGGTTTCATGTGGGCGTTCCGGCGCAGGGTGGGCGTTCCCTCGCAGGTACGCCTCGTAAAAGTGACGCAGTGAAATCTACAAGATTTTACTGAGGCACTTTTATGGCCATGCTGTGTCAAAACCCTGCGCCTGCTTGAATCAGGCGTAATGAGTGATGCAGCATGTTAGGCATAGGGCACCCCCGAGCCTTGCAGGAGCAACAGCAACGTGAAGTCAGGATAAATGGAGAACTCTTGCCTTGTAAATACAACTCTGTAAAAGTCAAGGGAGCTGCATTGCAGTCCCTATAATTCAAAAGTCTTGCATTGACAGGGTGTGGAGGAGCACTCAGGGGGGTCTAGGCCCAATGAATCTATGGGCATTCTCAACCATGAGGCACTGTGAAAGGTTCCCTTTCTCCAACATTTCTGTGAAAAGATGTTGAATGAAAGCCCCCATCTTGTCCCTGTTTGTGCACTCAGCAATGCCGAGTATGCAAAGATTCTTGCATTGAGAGCGCGATTCAAGGTCTTCATTTTTAGCGATGACCCTGAGGACCTCTGCTGTGGGTCTGATAGTGTGATGTGTATTTATAAAGCGCACTATCACCTGCGATGGTATCCTGCCACTGAGCAGGTTTGTGTGCATACAGCTGCCCGGGGAGGTCGTTTCATGCTTTAGGAGTGATGTAAGAGAACACCTCTCCTCCGGAGCTGGTTCTGTGCATGCATGAAATGTGTGCGAGTATGAGTCCTCCATAGCGGAGGTGTCTGGGTGGTTGTTGGAAGGAGATGTGACTGTTCCGGTAGGTGGGGTCTAACCTGTGTAGTGCCTTGAATGTGTGTATGAGTAGTATGACATGAGCGTGTTTGTGTATCTTGAGCCAGTGGAGATTTCTGAGGTGTGGTGTGATGTGATTTCTCTGTCTCAGGTTGAGGATGCGGCTGGCTGCTGAGTTTTAAGATGATTAGTACTCTTCTGGTGAGTTCCTTGGTGATTTCGGCATAGAGTGTGTTCTTGCAGTCCACCTTGCTGGTAACTAGGGCGAAAGTGATTGTTTTTCTAGTGTTGCTTAAGAGCAATTTACAGATCTTTCTCAGCATCTTCAGGATGCAGTGACGGCATTAACATCTGCGGTTATGTCCAGTTAGCTGTTGATGAGGATTTGAAGGTTCCTGGCGTGGATGCTGGATGTGGGTCTGAGTACATCCTTGGTGAGGTGCCCTTGCCGAAGATCACTACTTCTGTGTAGGTGACCTTGTTTCTGAATTCCGTGGGGTCTTCTCACCCATCAAGACTCTGCTCTGCTTCATCAAGGCAGTCATGATGCTCATATATGGGTGTCTTCAGGTGGGCCCTGCATGTCTTATCATGCTCATATATGGAGGTCTTCAGGTGGACCCTGCATGCGGTATCATGCTCATATATGGGGGTCTTCAGGTGGACCATGCATGGTGTATGGGTGCCTAGCTCATAGTTTATTTGTGGCAGCTGTCATCCACCTCCATGACTGCCGTGCATCTGTCCGAATCTTCAGTTAACTCCCATGCCTCTGTCGCTTGTACAGCGCCAGTACAGATTCCAGTATCACAGCGATAGTCAAATGTTAACCTGGATTGTTTGGGGTCTACTTTCCCCACCATTGACCGTCCCCTACGGTGCTGTGGATGATTGTTAAATTATGTTCTGATTGTACTCCGGTGGGTTGTTTGGTTGTAGTCCACCAGCAGTGGAGACAACAGGGCAGACCAAGGGCCCATGTCATCTGGGCCTGTGGCGGTGGGGTTCAGTGCTTAATTTGAGGCGGTGGTTTCCGGTGCTCGGCACCAGCACTTATTGATCAACACCAGCACTTATAGGAGTCTGCCACAGTTGTTTATTCATAAAATATACATTATAAACACTAATACTTGCTGCCCAATCCATTCTTATAGCTATGAGGGCCTGGAATAGTCCGAATTGTCACACTTGTAGGAGTGTGATGGTCAGTAGTGGTGTTGGTTCCCTCACTGGAAGTGCTGGCAGGGGCAATGGGTGGTGCAAGCTGCAGTGGCCTCCTGACGAGGGCCCTGGGACTTATTGTTTGACAAATCAAGCACTTGCCGCACTTCCATTACAACAATATTAGCATGGATGAATGCAGTAGTGAGGATTCCGGTCGGTTATCTCTAGTCCAGGCCCGCCACAACACGGGAGCATTTAGGTCCTTACTGGTGCCAGCCCCACCCCTGCACCCTCAGCGGGCCTCGCAGCGCCTTCCTCCAAGAGGGTATCTGCTCTCTAAGGCGCACCCCAAAAGAGGCGCAACCATCTGGGCGAAGTCCAGACCAGGCTGTGACATTCATGCACTCGTCTCACCCTCTCAATACGCGGCTCGGCTTCTCATCCTTCCGCCAGAGAACCATCCTTCCAGCCTGCCACATTGCGACCACGGGGACAGTCCATTGCGTATTCAGGCGGACTGGAACAGCGGCTTAGGCGATTCGCCCAGATTGTGGAGGGTTTTACCGGCCAGGGAGAGTAGCTCCCGTTCAGGCAGTCACCTCCATCAGCAGTTGGCCACACCCCCTTTGGGATTTTTTTTAATGGTTTTGCGAACTCTTGAAAGGTGTTAAGCTTATTGTCAAGAAAAAAGCTGAGGTGCCCAGCTTCAGTGTGCTCACTAGAGATAGAGCTTTGAAACTTCTCTTACACATGCCAAACTTCAGACAGAAGAAGTGGAATACCACAAAGATTACACATCGCAGGCTCTGTGCAAAAAACATATCTTAAGTTGCAGTTCTGCACATGAAGTATTGATGAAATTTAAAACCTTATTCAGACGAAATAATACCACCTTGGTGTGGTGTCTTTGGCCCTGTGCCCACACGCAGGACAAATGACCACGCAGACACATAATCATAGTAACATGAACTGGCCCAGGGCACGTGTGCCCCTTTCATTTGCAGGCCCATGTCACTCATGACACCTGTCGTGGAAGGGTGTGGGGTGGGTGTGGAAGCCAACCCTTAGGGAGTAGCTCGTTACAGGGAACATTTATTGGAACACTGGAACGTGTCCCACAAGACACTACAATCCCACCGGATTTGCGCAAAATATCATCAATAACTGCTTTCAAACTTGAAGTCAAAAGATTCTTAATGAACAAATTCTTACCTTAATTTGGCCGATTTGATTAACTCTACATCCTTTTTATCATCCTGTATTTTTGCTCTCTGCTCCTCTCGGATGTAAGGTTGCCCCAGTAGCAGCCTTTTATTGACCTGTTTATTGCATTACTCACGGTGTACCACCTGTCTGTGAATATTGTGACTATAATTGTTTCATATCCTTATCGGATATCGTTACTGGAGCTGTATTCTCCTTCTCTTCTCGTTATTTATCACCTGTATGTGATTTTTGGTGACTACAACTGCTTGGCATTCTTTTTGTTATCAATACTAGAGTAGTACTCTACCTTTCATCATTTTGTAAAGCGCTCTGATATCTCTTGGTATCTGGTTCGCGCTATATAAAACTTTATAAAATAAAAATAAATAAAATAAGAAAATCCCTCTCATTTATGTTTCTTATTGCGGGTTATTTCTAACGTTTCTTATTTTATTTTTAGCGAAGTTGATAACTCATCAGTGGCCTACTGATTTCGCTCAACTCTTTTTCTTGTATTTTTATGCCATAACCTATTATAAGCTATAGCGACTAGTCCACACTTAATGAACATGTCCTTATTAGGTGTGCCCTCCAGTGGAGCTGGATGGTTCATCTCTAATAAGCGGTCCGGGCTGAACAGGCTACCAATCAGGGGGGAGAAGATAGGCATGACGGGTTACAACGGGGACAAAAGTCTGCACTACCTATCTTATCACGGCGGGCAAAGACTAGACAGAATATTTCTATTCTCCGTTGTTTGCAGGCGGTGAATACCTCAAAAGAACCAATACCGAACACTTAATGTACGGTCAATCAAACAATCAGTGGGGAGAATAAGTGGGTGCGAAAAGGTTTGCGTTACCCACTCTTTCTCTACCTGCAAAGAGAGACCTTGTTCTTCCCTGTTTGTAGACAAAGAATCTCCAGACAATAATCCACGAACGACAGTTCGGGAAACAGTGGGGGAGGAAGATAGGCACGACGGATTACAACGGGGACAAAAGTCTGCGTTACCTATCCTTCACTGCTTGCAAAGGGAGAGCCTGTTGTTTCTCCGTTTGCAGACGGTGAATCTCCAGAGGGTTTCAACAAAGCGTAATACTAGTATTATCCAAAACAATCATTTCACAATTTGTCGCATTTACGCGACCTTACCCGGACCGGACCGTGTGGGCAGTTCTTCGCCTTCCTCCTTCCAGCGCCCGATCGTTCTCTTACTCCATGATTTTACCGCAGCAGTCCTGTGGGATTCCAGTCAGGACAGTAGGTCACTCGAGAGAGGTCCGTTCAGAATCGGTGAAGTTCATTCAATCGGCAGCCGGGCGAGGGCCCTCTCAAGGCAGGTATACTCCGATCATTTAGATATTCACCTCATCGTCTGGATCTCTCTTACTGGACCTTATGTCACTGATGGACCCCGCGTTGGGACGCCAATTGTGGACCAGGAGCCCATATTACTATCGATGCCCAGGCTGCTGGCGCAAGTCGCCTCTTAGTTCCCATTCTGAATAGTTACCAAATAAAGAGACGGGCGCTGGGAGCAGGAATCACAAGAACAGAGTTTATTTCTCATGAGGAGAGCCTGTCATTTCAGACACGAAACAAGATGTCATCGGGAGGTGCTCTAACAAGTGAGCTGAGACGTCTTCTTTTATACCTTACAAAACACTTGGCATTACAATCAGGACATTGTGACGCAAAAGAAAAGACATCCCTATAATCCTCGTGGCAATCCTACCCCACATATGTTCACAATAGGGACCCTTGACCTGCTGATAAGAGGGGAGGGCAATCACGCAGCTGAGTGTTCCGTCAACTGTTTAGGATGTGTGCGCCTGATCATAGCCCAGGGGGTGGGGTGGCCAGGATCAATAGTGGGTCCTTTGAAGAGGAGTGACTCCATACAATGAGCAGTAAACAGCATCTCCTGGCTTAGGCGATGACCTCAGACATGTGTGGACAGGCAATCGCGGAGGGAGGGTTTACTAACAGAGGGGTTATTCATGAAAGGAGAGGAGGTGCTGGTCAGGCGTGGCCGTGACTCCCAAGGACAGGGTCTTGCAGAAGAAGAAGGTTTATGACTTGCCCATGTGAGGAGAAGGGAGGGGGAGCCAGGGTGGACACAGGGACAGAGTCGCATAGAGAGAGAGAGATCTTATGACCCGTACATGAGAGAGCGGGGGCAGTCAGGTGCAGCTGGGGAGGGCTACGTCAGCTAAGGCGAAGGATGACTCTTCAAAAGGGAATGGGGGGGGTTTGCGTGGGTCAAGCAGAAGGGCTGCCTTTCAGGGCAGGGTCGCGCAGAGGGAGAGGGTTTCATGGTTTATGCATGTGAGAGAGAGGGGGGGGGGGGGTTTCAAATACACGCAGAAGGGAAACCGGTGATTCTAATCTTAGGCGGGCAAAAGGCCAGGGTGCCTAAAATGGCTGTCATGTACACATGGGTACAGGCCTTTGCTGGCAGAGGGATGCAGTCAATAATTTACGGTATTCATGGTGCGTGCAGGTAGAGGAGTGGGAAAAGGGAAATGAACGTTGCTTATGTACATCAATATTTCTAATTTTCTACATCACTAGAGATAGAGCTTTGAAACTTCTCTTACACATGCCAAACTTCAGACAGAAGAAGTGGAATACCACAAAGATTACACATCGCAGGCTCTGTGCAAAAAACATATCTTAAGTTGCAGTTCTGCACATGAAGTATTGATGAAATTTAAAACCTTATTCAGATGAAATAATACCACCTTGGTGTGGTGTCTTTGGCCCTGTGCCCACACGCAGGACAAATGACCACGCAGACACATAATCATAGTAACATGAACTGGCCCAGGGCACGTGTGCCCCTTTTATTTGCAGGCCCATGTCACTCATGACACCTGTCGTGGAAGGCTGTGGGGTGGGTATGGAAGCCAACCCTTAGGGAGTAGCTGGTTACATGGAACATTTATTGGAACACTGGAACGTGTCCCACAAGACACTACAATCCCACCGGATTTGCGCAAAATATCATCAATAACTGCTTTCAAACTTGAAGTCAAAAGATTCTTCATGAACAAATTCTTACCTTAATTTGGCCGATTTGATTAACATCCTTTTTATCATCCTGTATTTTTGCTCTCTGCTCCTCTCGGATGTAAGGTTTGCCCGCGTAGCAGCCTTTTATTGACCTGTTTATTGCATTACTCGCTGTGTACCACCTGTCTATGATTATTGTGATTATAATTGTTTCATATCATTATCTGATATCGTTACTGGAGCTGTATTCTCTTTCTCTTCTCGTTATGTATCGCCTGTATGTGATTTTTTGGTGACTACAACTGTTTGGCATTCTTTTTGTTATCGATACTGGAGTAGTACTCTACCTTTCATCATTTTGTAAAGCGCTCTGATATCCCTTGGGATCTGGTTCGCGCTATATAAAACTTTATAAAATAAAAATAAAAAAAATAAGAAAATCCCTCTCAAAATGTATTAAAAAGAAACAAACAAGTTCAACCTGTGGGAGAGGAGAAACGACAGAACAGAGCACCGCTAAGTCTCTTCAGGTAGTCCGTGGGACAATAGAGGATCGGCATATAGGTGCAGCTGGGCTCACCCGGCATCAAGGCACGCACCTATGGTTTCACCAGATGACTGGGCATAAGTGCGATGTGGATAACGTCTAGGCTTCTCTTAATCCCCTGTCAATGGCGTCACGGTCTCTCTGTGAATCATTGTTTGACTCTGCCAACACTCATGGTGTTGGGGTGATTCAATACAGTCCAAACTGAGAAATGCATCAAGA